>NC_044041.1:116536709-117218851 GCF_901765095.1 Microcaecilia unicolor | reverse complement strand
CCCAGGGTTCTTTCGAAGAGATGGGACCATCTTGTCTCGGCCTATTCAATAACGTGTTGCAGAACGTGGTAGACCATGTTATTCGGCATAACAGGCCGCAGCTAATGGTGGGGGGGGCCCGGGGCAAGCTTTGCTACCCCGGGCTGGTGGCGGGGTACCCAAGCCTGATGGTATAAGCTAGGCAGCTGGGATAGCTGCGCTTACGGTCAAGCCCCCTTGCTGTACGGCGGGGAGCTGTGGTTACGATTGGTCAGTCTTGCTATGATGGCGGACTGGGTTGGAAAATGAGCCTGAGGCTGGATCGGCTTGGGTTTACCTAGGGTTAAGATGTTTTGTATATAAATAAAGCTGCGGCCGAGTTATGCCATGTTAAGAAAATACCATGTGTCGTGTTATTATTGTGTTATTATTGTAAACATCAGATAACCTTTAGGCCCGAGGGGTCTTGGTTGCCTATGTTAAAGCAAGGCGCAGTGCCCCAGCGGGTGCACGGAGCCGCCAGTAACATGGCGCCGTGCCCCGACGGGCCTGCGCATAAGTGCCAGCGGGGTGTGGGCGAGGCGTGGCGGGCATGTTCCCGCCGACCAAGGGCACCCCACTGTTAAAGGGGGAAGGGCTAAGCGGGGTTTAAAAACCCTTGAGAGGAGCCCGGATGACCTCTTCAGGCGTCCGGGCACCAGCATGCACCCAGCCCCCCCTCCCCAGTTTATTGTGAATTGTACCCGTATATATCTTGTCGCAGCGTTAGCGGGGTACCCAAGCCTGATGGTATAAGCTAGGCAGCTGGGATAGCTGCGCTTACGGTCAAACCCCCTTGCTGTACGGCGGGGAGCTCTGGTTACGATTGGTCAGTCTTGCTATGACGGCGGACTGGGTTGGAAAATGAGCCTGAGGCTGGATCGGCTTGGGTTTACCTAGGGTTAAGATGTTTTGTATATAAATAAAGCTGCGGCCAAGTTATGCCATGTTAAGAAAATACCATGTGTCGTGTTATTATTGTGTTATTATTGTAAACATCAGATAACCTTTAGGCCCGAGGGGTCTCGGTTGCCTATGTTACAGTTTTCGTCATTATATTTATGCTGATGATATCTCCATGCTGATCCCATTGCAATCGGTTTTTGACATTGATCTTTCTAGAGTCCATTACTGCATAGATTTACTGGATAAATGGATGTCTATCAAGTTAAAACTTAATGCCTCCCAGAAATGCCAAAAGATCATCCCAAAAATTTCTTAATCTACACTTCCCCAGCTATAAAGGACTAAAATACAAGCTTATACATGTGACTTCCTTCTCTTACATGAGTACGCAGTTGTGGAACGCACTACCAACTGACCTGAAAACAATCGACGAAATATCTAACTTTCGTAAATCTCTGAAGACGTATCTCTTCAACAAGGCCTACAAAGAGGACCCATAGCTTAACTATACCACCTCAACAATCCACCCCAGTTCTAGATCTTCTTTCCCATCCTTAATTTCTTTGCATCACCAATTGTATCTGATATCTTGGAATGGCGATGCCATAACAGACCTCTGTAAGCCACATTGAGCCTGCAAATAGGTGGGAAAATGTGGGATACAAATGCAATAAATAAATAAATAAAACAAAATGTTAGTGTTTTGACACTAAGCCAGACTGCATTCCTGAAACTATTAATATTAATCAAGCTGAATATAACCTTTCCACGGTTATCAAGATTTTGGGTAGTTAGGTCAATAGTTCAATTTCTATGGAAGCACAGGTTAATACACTAGTTATGTTTCTTTTTGATGAGGAAATTACACAGTATTTGAAAATATTTTGAAAGAGATCAATTTGAGCATCTAATGCATGCACTCTTATTTTCATATCTTGATAACTGCAGTTTAGTGTATTTGGGTTGTGCCAAGCAGCTGTTGAAGAGATTCCAAACTGTGCAAAACACGACTATACGCTTAATGTTTGGATTATCTAAATATGATAACGTCTCATTATTTTATGTTAAACTTCATTGGTTACCAATAGAAGGTAGAGTGCTTTTTAAATTAGCTTGTTTTCTTTTCAAAGTACTGCATGGTCTGGTCCCTAATTGCCTTCTTTCTCGTTTCTGCTTTGTTCTTTCCTCCAGAGCAAGGAACGGCTTGCTGGTCAGTTGAGAGTTGGGCAGAAGCAGCTGAATAGAGAGAATATGTATTTTTGAGTGTGAGAGTGGTGAGAAGGTGGTAAAAAGGGGTTTGAAAGCATCCTGAAAAGGATTTTTGTACTAATTAGGGAAAAAAGATATATATTTTTTTAAGTGGGAACGGTGTCATGAATGAGTTCAGGTAAAAAGGGGAAGAGTGTTCGTGGATTTCATCACTATGACTGCCTGGGAAAGTGAAGCTTGAGTAAAGCAAATTTCAATGAAGTCAGTAAACCTTTGGGAAGTGAGTCAGGCTGAGTGTACTGAACCAAACGTTTGTGTATCCAGTGTGATTGGATGAAAGATCCTAGGAGCAGGGCTAAGTAAAGTTCTGTATCACTGTTTTGTGAAAGGGCTGAGTTCATACAAAAAGTATTTGTGAATTCTAGGAATAGTGAGAGAAACAAAAACAAACTGATTCTATTTATAATATTAAATCAAAAGTAAATTTTGATATAGTATCAGAAAGTATTTAAAGATTGTGAGTGCTAAGGGGGTGAGAATGGATTGTGAGTCTGTATTTTGGAATGATAACTGCAGCACTGACAGAGTACTGTGGTAAAAGCAAGTACTAGTGCTTGTTCATGTGCCCTTTAGGTTAGGGAAGTGAAAGTTGAAGCATAGGCCTGGAAGTTTAGAAAACTATGGTTAATTTTATTTTTATTAGTGAGTTGGGCCACAGTATTGCGTTCCATTAATGACACTTACTTAGAACTGATGAACAGGCAGGAAGACAGGGTTTTCCTTCCTCATTTATTTTAAGTAAGAGAGGTGTAGGAAGAAGAAACAAGACTCCTGAGAAGAAGTTGCCAGCATCAAAGAAGAGGAAAAAAATATCAACCTTGGGCCCCCACGCTATCTGCAAATCTGGTCGTGAGAAGAAAAGAAAACTTTCACCCTCAGCTAAGAAAAAAATATATAATAAATAAACTGGAGAACTTACTTGAATTCCTTTGATATGAGTTTTCCAAAGGAATTCTGTGAAACAAAATACTACTACTTAACATTTCTAAAGCGCTACTAGGGTTACGCAGCGCTGTACAATTTAACATAGAGGGACGGTCCCTGCTCAAAGAGATTACATTCTAAGAGACAAGTGAACGGACAGTCCGATAGGGGCGGTCAAATTGGGGCAGTCTGGATTTAGTGAACGGTAAGAGTTGGGTGCCGAATGCAGCATTGAAGAGGTGGGTTTTAAGCAAAGACTTGAAGATGGGCAGGGAGGGGGCTTGGCGTAAAGGCTCAGGAAGGTTGTTCCAAGCATAGGGTGAGGCGAGGCAGAATGAGCGGAGCCTGGAGTTGGCGGTGTTGGAGAAGGGTACAGAGAGGAGGGATTTGTCCTGTGAATGGAAGTTACGGGCGGGAACATAGGGGGAGATGAGGGAGGAGAGGTAGTGAGGGGCAGCAGACTGAATGCATTTGTAGGTAAGAAGGAGAAGCTTGAATTGAATGCGGTATCTAATTGGAAGCCAGTGAAGTGACCTGAGGAGAGGGGTGATATGAGTAAATTGGTTTTGGCGGAATATGAGACGTGCCGCAGAGTTCTGAACAGATTGAAGGGGGGATAGATGGCTAAGTGGGAGGCCAGTGAAGAGTAAGTTGCAGTAGTCAAGGCGAGAGGTAATGAGAGCATGGACGAGAGTTCGGGTGGTGTGTTCAGAGAGGAAAGGGCGAATTTTGCTGATGTTAAAGAGGAAGAAGCGGCAGGTCTTCGCAGTCTGCTGGATATGCGCAGAGAAGGAGAGGGAGGAGTCAAAGATGGCCGACTGGGAGGACGCACTGTAAGGAGCTCCGGTCTGAGGATCGTATCCCCAGCGCTCCCGCTGCAGTGCGATCCCCCCCAGAAGAGCCCGAGTCGTTGGTTGGCGCGGTGGCCTCTGCTGTCCTGGGTCCAGGTTCACCCTCGGTCGTCGCACTCGCGCTCCCCGGTAGGAATTGCCCGGGACCGAGTCGGCTGGGAGTCGGAGGGAGTTCGCCTACGGCCTGTAGTGTGGGCCTGACCTTGTGGCGCGAGCCCGGTCCGGGCGGCATGGCGCACAGGCGGTGAGCACTCTTGCCGCTTGAAGTGGTGTTTGCGGACCTGCGTGGTCCTGGCCCAGCGGTCCAGGGGACCCACCGCACCACCGCAGCAGTCCCGGGCCCAGCAGCCCAACACCCACGCTGCCCTTCCCGCTGCGTGGCGCGGCCTGCCTGCACTGCGAGTCTTCCAGACTGGGCTGTTGGGGTGGCGCACAGCGAGGCAGTCTCCCACAGGCGCCCTGGTTGCTGTGTTGCTTGAGGGCAGCCCAGCTGCTCCAGCCTTCCCCAGTCCACCCGAGCCAGCTTCTCTCTGCCTGCTGCCCCAATCCTACGGTCCCAGCTTGTTCCAGTCCCCCCGATTGTTCCAGTTCATCTGCTCCAGCCTGCTTGTTCCAGTCCAACTGTCCCAGCGTGTTCCAGTCCGCCTGATCTGAACTTGTTCCATTCTTGTAAACCCCCTAGTCGTGGAGCAGGTAAATTTGAATAATTGAAGAAATAAATATATGAGTGTCACAGTTTTAAATAGGGTTCCCAAATAAACTCCACACAACCAAGGGATTTAGCAAGAAAAAAAAATATTAAAGGTTTTATTAAAGGGTAAAGTAAAATATAAATGCAAAGAATCAACTTCTTCGTAGATTCTGTAGTTTTATGAGATTAGGAGATAGAAGTCATGTTTTTTTAGTATTGAGTGTTAATAATGGCGTACCAAGGGGGGGGGCGGTCTGCCCCGGGTGCACGCCGCTGGGGGGGTGCCGCGCGCCTGTCGGCTCTTCGTTTTCATGCTCCCTCTGCCCCGGAACAGGTTACTTCCTGTTCCGGGGCAGAGGGAGCATGGAAACGAGCCGAAAGGCGCGCGGCACCCCCCCCTCCCAGCGGCATGCACCCGGGGGGGGTTCCTTCGCGGGGGGGGGGGGTTTCCTTCACCGGGGGGGATCGCGCTACACCCAGGGGGTTATTTCACCGGGGGGGGGTGTCGCGCTGTTCCGGGGAAGGGCGCTGCACCCGGGGGGCGGGGCGCATCGGTGATCCGCCCCGGGTGTCAGCGCCCCTAGGAATGCCACTGAGTGTTAATACTTATCTGAAGGTAGTAGTTTGCCTGTGATTCTATTTAAAACAAACATGTATTAAAGTTTAGATTTTTCCTATTAGTCCACCATGTTTCTGTTAGTTTAGAATTTTTCCTACTCTATTTTAGAAATAGAAGTATGGGGTTAGCGTACTAACTGTGTATCTTTTCTCCCGTTTTGGTTTAAACATCTGAGGTAATTTATCGGGTATAGTAGGGTGAGTTTAAACTACTGAGAGTGAGGTCACAGTAACTAACAGTAAATCTTTAAACACCGCAACAAAGAAAATTAAGTATGTAAACTATAACTTATAACTATCACTTGGCATTGTCCAATAGACGGGGCAATGGATCTCATCCCAAGAACTATATCTCTGACTGGTCGCCAAGGGGAATGTGTTGTTAGGCAAGGTATGGAAATGCCAAATAAGTGCACTAAAGATTCCCACCTCATAGCAAATCCGAGCCTTGCTGTCATACACGATGGGAGTTCAGCCATCATTAGCTAAGAAGTGTTAATATCAGAGGAAACTAGCGTGAAAACCATTGGTGCAGTAAAAAAAAAAGGAACAAAAAATTGCACATAGAAGCAGCCACATGGTAATTAATAAATCTGAGAGTCCATAAGTTCCATAATAGATCACGAACAGTCCATTATTATTTACTTAAGTGTCCTTCATAGTGGCCTAAAGTTTCTGCAGCTCTTATGATGTTGTATATACATTAACTGTTCCATTCTGATATACTGGCACTTTAGCTGGGTATAGTAGTGAAAATTTTACTCCTTTATTATAGAATAGTGAGCAATATGGCATCATTTCTTTTTGCTGCGCTGTAACCTACGTCAAGAAGTCTTCGAAAAGCATCACCTTTGCCCCTTGAATCCCTAGCTGTCAGGAGCTTCAGTAGGTGCACATAATCACAACCTTGTCTGCAAACTTTAAGATGCAAAAGATCACAGGTCGAGGTTTACCTCTCTTCTTAGGACCTGTGCCCACGCATTGCGCTTTCTCCTCCCTGATGACAGCATGCTCTCCATCTAGGCCCAAGGCCTTCAGCAGCTCTCGCTCACAAAGCCCCAGGAGTTCCTGTTCAGCGACAGTCTTAGGTAAGCCAATCAGGCAAAGGTTGTTTCTTCTGCTCCTATTTTCCTGATTATCTAGCTGATCAGAGAGCAATGCGTTTTGTCACTTCATTGCTGAAGTCGCTCTGTTAATTGTTCGGTCGCCATTTCCCGGGCAATTAGTCTCTGTTGGTTGTCCTCAATTTCAGTTGCACGGGCTCCTATAGCATCTTTCAGCTTCTGTAAGGTGGAATTCAGTTACATCTGATCTTCTAAAATCACTTTGATGCATTGTAGGGTGTTTGGCCACTTCATGAGACATAATCAGAACAGGCTGTTGTTCAGCAGGCACCACCATCTTAACTTTGTTTTTCTTCTGTCTTCCAGTGTTCATTTTTCTCTAGCACTGCTCATAACTCCATTGTAACATCAGGGATAAGTACATAAGTAATGCCACACTGGGAAAAGACCAAGGGTCCATCGAGCCTAGCATCCTGTCCACGACAGTGGCCAATCCAGGCCAAGGGCACCTGGCGAGCTTCCCAAACGTACAAATATTCTATACATGTTATTCCTGGAATTGTGGATTTTTCCCCAAGTCCATTTAGTAGCGGTGCCGGTACGCCGTACCGTTGCGTACCGGCACAAAAAAAGCACTGGTCCTAGAGGCAGTGGAATTTGAACTCTGGCTTCCCTGATTCTGAGCCTACTGCCCTTACCGTTAGGAACAGCTAATGCAGATGAACAGATATTCCAAGCATGTTTGGTAACTCAATAATAAGCTAAAGGCCAGCAGATCTGACGCCTGGTGGTCATATAGAAACTGAACAAAACCACTGATGATAAATTTCATTTTTTGTTTGCCAGTAACCACAGGATTTCTGTTACAGTGCTATTCAGCATCACTGTTCACATGGCCAATAGAAAGATGGAGGACTGGAGGGCTAGGGCTGACTGAGAACTAAGTTTTAAATCACCTGCATGTATTTCAAGAGTACTACAAATATTGTTCTGTTTAATCTACTGTTTGTTTTGGTTCATTGCTATTTTTTTGCACATAATTCCCTGGTGTTCATTCAGTATAAATATGACCATAAATAACAGAGTTATTCGGGGTGAGGGGTTGGAAGCAGCTGGTGCAACTGCATCTGAGCAACACAGTAGAGAAGTCCTTCCCTGATGTGTTCAAAAGTAGCCCACTGTCCATTTACCTCTGACGTAGGTGTCACCTCCCCCCACCCCAGAGATTTTAACTTGCCCAGCCATGCCCCATTTTAGCCCTGCCCAGCTTCACTCTAGTTCTACCCCTTAGCCTTCCCAACATCTGAGTCACTGACTGCCTATGGTCTGTCCATTTGACATTCCTTCTGTCACTATGTCCACCTTCATTCCCTCTGCATCCATGTCTGTCCTGTCCAGCATCTGCCCTCTGTGTCCCTGTCCCTATCTCTCCCCATGTTCAGCATCTGCCCTCTATGTCCCTATCCCACCCCTTATGTCCAGCATCACCCCCTCTATGGCCCCATATCCAGTTTCTTTCCCCCTTTCCCTTTCTTCTTTAACCCCTAGCCCATGGTTAGCATCTTTCCATCTTTCTTCCCTCCCCCCTCTCCATGGTCCAGCATCTCTCTTTGAGAGGTGTGGCTAACCTTCTAAAATAAGGAAGCTAAGACCTAACTGTGGTCTTTGAGATCTGTCTTGTGGCTGAGCCTTATGGTCTAGAGATAAGCAAAATTTCTGCATTAATTCCTCCTTATATTGGCTAATCCTTACCTCTGCACTGTGATTTGGGCTTTTTTATTCTGTTTCTCTAAACTTTGTCTGTTCTTATTTTAAAAAATTTTTTAAAAATTGCTTGAACCTGTGCACTGCATCTTCAAAACCTAAATCTATTTGTTTACCTGAGCACTGCATTTCATAACTGTTAAATCTATATTTGATAGGTTACCACTGGTCTCAATAAAAATTAGATATCTGTAGTTTTTCTGCTTGCTTCTTTTATTCCTTAAAGTATTGTGCACTAGCCCCTCCCCCACCCGGTCTCGTGTCGGAAGATTTACATAGTAACATAGTAATTGACGGTAGATAAAGACCTGAACGGGCCATCCAGTCTGCTCAACAAGATAAACTCATTTTACATGGTATGTAATACTTTATATGTATATCCAAGTTTGATTTGTCCCTGCCTTTCTCAGGGCACAGATCATAGAAGTCCATCCTGCACCGGTTTTATTCTCCAAATACCGGTGTCACCACCCAATGTCCACTAAGATTCCATAGATCCATTCCTTCTAAATAGGATTCCTTTGTGTTTATCCTATGTTTGAATTCCATTACCGTTTTCATCTCCACCACCTCCCGCGGGAGGGCATTCCACATATCCACCACCCTCTCCGTGAAAAAATACTTCCTGACATTACTCCTGAGTCTGCCCCCCCTGCAACCTCAATTTATGTCCTCTAGTTCTACCACCTTCCTGTCTCCGGAAAAGGTTCGTATGCGGATTAATACCTTTCAAATATTTGAACGTCTGTATCATGTCACCCCTGTTTCTCCTTTCCTCCAAGGTATACATGTTCAGGTCGGCAAGTATCTCTTCATACAGTTTATAACGCAAATCCCATATCATTTTGTAGCTTTTCTTTGCACCGCTTCCAGTCTTTTTACATCTTTAGCCAGATACGGCCTCCAAAACTGAACACAATTTCAAGTTTTGAAAAGCAGAGGTGTTGTAATACAACATTGGAGATCAGGATCTCTAATTAGCAAGATTAATCCCTTTAATTAAGCCTACAAAGCAAATATCAGATTGTCAAAGCGCTTAGACTTACAAAGTTCCATAGGTTACCATGTAACTTTTTAAGTCTAAGTGCTTTGAAGATATGCCTTTACCTTCCCTTACTTCCCCACCTGAACTGGTTTGGGGTCAGAAAATTTATTTAAACCTGGCAACACTGGGACTTAGTTGTGTGATGTCTGTCAGAGTGAGCAGATCACAGGTGACAGAGATGTGAAGGATTTTGAGAGTTAGTTCTGTGATCTCTGCCAGTGTGAAGTGAAGAGATCACAGGTGACAGAGGCGTGAGAGGTTTGAGGGAAGCTGTTAGAGGCTGTCAGAGTGGACAGCAAGCGCATAGCTAGACCTCCAATTTTGGGGGGTCCATGCAGGGTTGCCAGATTTAAATAATTTTTCCGACCCAAACCAGCCTCTAAACCCGCCCGAAAACCACACACCCCGCCCCCGCCATCATCAACCCCGCCCCTCCATCATCAGCTCCACCCATGACGTCAACAGCTCCACCCCGACGTTAACAGCTCCACCCCTGACGTCAACAGCCCCACCCCCAACGTCAACAGCTCCGCCCATGATGTCAACAGCTCCACCCCCGACGTCAACAGCTCCACCCAAACGTCATGAAAAAACGCAGCCGGCAAGGAAAAAACCCCGCCCAACGGAAAAGAAAGCCGCCCAAAAAACCGCGACCCGCAGCGGGCAAAAATTTCCTGCAGCGGGTCGCGGAAAGCCGCCCAATTGGGTGGGAAAACCGCCCATCTGGAATCTTTGATCCAGAGCCCAAAATGGGGCACAAAAGTTTGCCCTGCCTTCTACCACTCTTCACTCCCCCTCCTCCCCCCCCACCCCATGACACTACGTACATATACATAAACTAGCGTCAGTTTTTTTGGGCTGCTGATCCTCCCATACATGCTTAGATTTTGTAAAACTGAGCATGTGCAAGGAAGGCCTGCTCCCTTTTGCATGCGCAAAACCCAACCATGCATGGTGGGGGGCCTCCCTCCCTCGCACATGCTGAATTTCGTAAAACCGAGCAGTACCTGCTTATAATGTGTAGAGTGCTGCATACATCTAGTAGCGCTATAGGAATTATTATTATTATTATTAGTAGTAGTAGTAGTAGTGAGTGGGGAGTGGCCAGCATGTCAGCAGCCCAGGAAAAATGCAGCTGCCAGGCCTCCCTAGCGTTGCATGGAGTAGGGCTTCTGCTGGAAGGGCTTTGGGGACCTCCACCAGCCAAAGCAGCAGGCAGCGCCTCAGTTTTGGGGTCTGAACCCAAACTGGGGGGGGGGGTCAAGGCCCCCAAGATGTCCCCCTTCTCATGGCTACACCACTGGTGGACAGAGCTTTGTGATGTAGGATTGCTGTGAGAAATTGAAGAAAGCTGAATTCACTGAGTTTTGTAGTAGTTCCTGAGGAAATACCCTTTCTCCTTAGGTGGAGTCATAGGAGCCAACTTAAATATGATTGGGGATGCTAAATTCAATAGAAATTACCTCTCCCTGGACATAGTCAAGAGGTTTGTTCAATATTCGAGGTGCTCATCACCCATTGAGCTGGATTCTATGGGTGGACTGGAGTCATCAGTGAAACCAGAGATATATAAAAGGGTGAACAATAGAGCTGGCCCCAGTGGGAGCATCTGTCAGGTGAGCCTCCTCCCTCCCCCCCCCCCCCCCCGCCAAATTCAGGAAACACTCCGGAGAGGGTGTTATATATTATATATATTATATATGGCCTATCCACATTTTACTCATTAATCATCTTGTTTTTGTTAATAAAACAAGAGTCATCAGGGCAGTGGCGTTCCTAGGGGGGCGGACACCCGGGGCGGCGCCCTGCCCCCCCTATGTAGTGCGGACCCCCCCCCCCGGGTGCAGCGCGGAACCCCCCCTGGGTGCACGCCGCTGGGGGGGGTGCCGCAGCGCGCGCCTCCTCAGAGTTCCCTGACTTCGCGCGTTCGCTGCAGCTCCCTCTGACCCGGAACAGGAAGTAACCTGTTCCAGGGCAGAGGGAGCTGCAGCGAACGCGCGAAGTCAGCGAACTCAGAGCAGGCACGCGCCGCGGCACCCCCCAGCGGCATGCACCCGGGGCGGACCGCCCCCACCGCCCCCCCTCCCTTGGTACGCCACTGCATCAGGGTTTCAGAACTTTTCACTTTCCCTTCTCTAAAAAATATGAGAAGAACTAGACTAATTGATATTCTCTTTTCATATCAGACAGTTCATTTGGATAAGGTTTCTTAAGGATATCTTAATGTCTGAAATCTCTGATAACCAATTCCGCAAACAGATTAAAACATACCTATTTAGAAAATTTGTGCTAAATAATTTTATGTTTCAACAATTTTTATTGATAAACCAGCATGTTAAACTTTTCCAATACATCAACCTTGCAAAATGTGGGATATCCAAACATGCTGCTTATAAACAACATAATATTGTTCCAGATCCAAACTGTTTTACACTTTTCCCCCTCCATCCCCCTCCCAAGTAATGCATTCCCCACTTTAAACATTACATAATAAGAACACTATATCTTAACCTGAATTGGTCAATAACTCCACAGTTATAATGTATATGGGTCGCTTCCCCCTCCCTTCCCCTCCGTACTCTTCCCTTCTATTCCTTAAATCCCCTCCCCCTCCTTGCCCTATCCTACCCGTCCCTCCCCCCCCCCCCCCCCCCCTCCTGCCTGTTGCCAGTCTCTCAGGGTAGTTTATTTAGCACATGGCTGCGCGCTCGGGGTGATATCATATTTAGGTATTTCCCCCAGATACGCAAAAAACACATTTGTCTTTTAGGGGTTAGTCTAGCTCCTCGTGCTTCCCACAGCATTAACTGGTGAAACTTATTCCTCCAATACCAGTAAGAGGGAGGTGTGTCCATTATCCAATGATTAAGGACGCACTTTTTCCCCACCATGCATGCCTTACTCAGGAGTAAACGTTCTCCTTGTGTACCTATATTCCAATGACCGGGTATACTCAGCAACATTCTCTCGAAAGTTAGGACTATCCGAGAGCCCAGCGCCTCTCCCATAAATGTGCCTAGTCTCCCCCAAAAGTTTTTGATGAATCTACATTGCCAAATGCAATGTGCTATAGTTGCCTTTCCCTGCTTGCATTTTAAGCAGATATCAGATTGTGTGACTTTTGCATGAAACGCCCGTCTCGGAGAGAAATAGGCTCTATGTAGTAGTCTAAAATGACATTCCTGCAACTCCGCATTATGAACTATCCTTGGTGTTCCTGCCACTGATTGTTGTATGTGACGCTCGGAGATCTGATGCCGTGCTTCCACACTCCATCTTTCTGCTACCTCAGTTACCTGCCTCTCCCGCTGACCTTTCTCTAGCTCCCTACGGAACCAAGACACCGATACCTGACCCAATGCATCCCCCTCTAAAAAGGCTCGAATCTTCCTTCCAAACCCAGGGGCCAAACTCTCTTTTGGATGACTGTGCACATAATGTTTTAGTTGGTGATAAGCCAATATCTCAGCTGCCCCCCCTGAACATTGTTGCTGAAATGCAGCCATGGAGAGCAAAGTACCATCCTCTTGGATGAAGCTTTCTAACAGTTCTACTCCTTGTTCCCTTAATTTACGGAATACTGCATTATCCCTTCCTGGTGTAAAATCTCCATTACCATCCAATGGTAACAATATGCTACAGGTCGGGTCCTGTTCCCACATAGCTAGTAGTTCCCTCCATAGATGCCATAGCGGCTCCAACAATATACAGCCTCTAATTCTGTCCGGTATTTGTCCTTTTCTCTTAGTATGCAATAAATAATTTACATGCCAAGGAGAGAAATATGCCCGCTCCAACTCCACATCTGTATATGTAGTCGTACCTAAGATCCAGTCTCGCAATTGTCTTAGGAGACAGGCCTGGTTATATTCACGCATGTCTGGTAACCCCAGCCCCCCCTTTCTCCAATTCCCAAGCAGGTACTGCCATTTCATTTTTGGTTTCTTCCCTGCCCAACAGAACTTAACCACCAGTCTCCTCAATGCCACTATGTCTCTTTTGGTCAGCCTCAATGGTAATGTTTGCAGTACATAAAGCCATCGGGGGAAGATTATCATGCGAAACAGCTGTATTCGACCCATAAGAGACACTGGCAATACCTCCCACCTCACCAGTTGCTCCCTCGTTTCCCTCAATAACTGGGTGACATTTATATCTTGGATCTTCCTATTGTCCATGGGAAGCTGGATTCCCAAATATCGAAAGGCTCCTTGTGCCCATTTTAAGGGGAACCTGCCCCCCCATCTTTGCTTAAGTGTTTCTGTGCTAGCCAAAGCCTCAGATTTCAAAAGGTTTAACCGAAACCCAGAAAAGTTCCCATATTCCTCTAAACTTTCCATAAGGTGGGGAAATGATCGCTCTGGATCTGTAAGAAGAACTAATAAGTCATCTGCAAACACAGCTGTCTTAAAAGTGAAGTTCCCGACCCTTACCCCTCCAATATCTGTGTTGTTATGAATTTCCCGGAGGAGAGGATCCAGTGCCAGGACAAAAAGAAGTGGTGACAGTGGGCAGCCCTGTCTCGTGCCCCTCCGTATCGGGAACCATGCAGACTGGAGCCCATTTGCATATATCTGAGCCATAGGGCTCGCATATAGGGTCCGAATTGCCCGAGCGAAAAACCCCTCTATACCATAGGCTGTCAACACCTCAAACAAATAGGTCCAGTCCACCCGATCAAATGCCTTTTCCGCGTCAAAACTTATTAACAATGCTGGGATCTGTTCAAGTCTTATCTTCTCTAAGGCCACCCATATCCGGCGCATATTCTTAGCGATCACCCTCCCCCGGACAAATCCCACTTGTGAGTCTGCTACCAATTCTGGCAAAAATCTCGCTAACCTGTTGGCCAAGATCTTAGCTACATATTTTAACTCAACATTCAGCAGGGAAATAGGTCTATAGGAGTCCGGCTTATGAGCTGGTTTACCCGGCTTTGGCAATACACTGATTTGGGCTCTATTAAGATACTTCCCCATCTGTCCTTGTTGTATGGCTATATTAAAGACCATGGCTAGCAATGGACTTATCTCTGTATTTAAAATTTTATAAAATTCATTCCTAAGACCATCAGGCCCTGGTGCCTTACCTAACTTACTCCATTTTATTACCAACTCTACCTCCTCCTCTGCTATTGGCGCATTTAATACTTCCGCCTCCTCCGCCGAAATCCGAGGTAAGTTTATACTATGTAAGTAGGCCTCACTAGGTCTCACCAGGTCTTCCTGCTGCTTATACAGGTTTCCAAAGAACTCTTGCAGTATGCCCACTATACCTTCATCCTTATTCACCCTCCCGGCCGTGCTACTCTCCATGGTAAGTATTTTCTTAGCACTAAGCCGTTTGTGCGCTAACCTAGCCAAAAACCTCCCACTCTTATTGGCGAATCGATAAAGCTGATATTTATAATATATGGCCGATTTCTGGGTTCTTTCCTGTAATATTTCATTTAAAGTCTGTTGGGTTTCTAACAACTGTCTTCGAATAATTAAGTCATGCTGTTGCCCATATTTCTTCCGCAATGCCACCACTTGCTTCTCTAATCTAATCACCTCTCTATCTCTAACCCTTTTTTTGTGTGCCAGATATGATATGATGTCCCCCCTGAGGACCACCTTTGCCACCTCCCAGAAGAGGACTGGGTCTTCCCTATGTTGGGCATTATTCATACTATACTCTTTCCACTTCTCCAGCAGGAAAGGCAGGAACTGGGCATCTCGGTATAAATGAGCTGGAAATCTCCAGGCTCCAAATTGTGGCCTTCCCACACCTATCCGCAGTTGCATCCTCACCCAAGCATGATCCAAGATCATTATAGGGCCAATTTGAACCTCCTCCACCTTTGTCACTAAGTCTCTCGAAATCAATATATAATCAATTCTAGACAATGTTTGATGGGCTCTAGAAAGATGGGTGAAATCCTTGTCTACTGGATGTAGTGTCCTCCACACATCCACCAATTCCAAAGCGTCACATATCTTAACTATACCTCTTTCCTTTCTTGCCAATTCCTTCCCCATGGGTTTAGATCTATCCCACTCTGGATCCATTACTTCATTCATATCTCCCCCCATTACCATCGGTAAATCTCCCAATGCATGTATTTTCCGTGTGATTTGTGAGTAAAATTGCCTATCATAAGTATTTGGAGCATAAACATTACAGAGCAGCAGTGGTTGGTGTTCCACTATCACATGTGCCAGGACATACCTCCCTCCCGCATCTGCCACCATCTTCTTGACCTCCACATTAATATTTTTCCTTATTAAAATTGCTACACCTCCATTTTTTCCCAACGCTGGGGCATCATAGACTTCTCCCACCTACCATGTTTTCAATTTTGCATGTTCCTCTCTAGTCAGGTGTGTCTCCTGCAAAAATGCGATTGATACTTTTTTATCATTCAATGTTTTCAATATCTTTTGTCGCTTAACCGGTGAGTGTATACCCCCCACGTTCCATGTCACTACCTGTAATGTTGTCATGTCACTCCTCTCTCAGCTCTTATATTCCACCAGTTGTTGTCATGCGCTCTATTATGACCGAGAGGGTGTCCCAGCTCCGCCCCCCCCGGCCCAAGGTGCCATTAGTGCCCGCATTAGTTTAACTACCCAGGATTCTGCATACCCTACCCATTTTGTGTGATCACATTCATCCAAAACCTCTCCCTCCCTCCCCACCCTCCCTCCCCTCCTCTTCAGCCCTCCCTTATTCTCCCCCCCCCCCTTTCCGTCCCTTCATGCCACTAGGCATAACTTCCTGTTGCTTGAAGGCTCTGGCGCCTCTATAACTTATCAATTTTATTACCCATCTATGTTTTTCATGCGTCTCTTCTCTCATCTGCCTTCAAAGTGCTAGGTATAGTCTTTCATTTATATCCAGTCAGTCAGCGGTCTCATTCTGTGTGCCCAGCTCTCTCCTCTTTGATGCTGTTTCTTGGCATGTTTCCCTGCCAAGTATCTTGATCTCCTCCAGTGACCTGGCTCAGTAACCAAACAACAACAGCTGATCTCAGTTCTCCCAGTCCTGACTCCGCGGTCAGTTACTCTCCGTCCATTCCCATCTCTTTGTCAGGTAAACTCTGCTATTAATTACAAACTTTTAACTTTTATAACTTAGTTCATGACATAACTCCTACAACTCAAACAAGACTGTGACTTACAGGGCTCAATATAGGTCATTTCACTTCCACGGGTCTCCTGTCCAGCTCAGCCTTCACGATCTGTAGCAAGCAAGCGGTCCACATATGCGGTTGCTTCGTCCACTTTCTCGAAAATTACTGCGCGCCCATTTTCCAACAGCTTTAACTTGGCAGGGTAAAGCAAACTGAATTTGTATTTGTGCCCAAAGAGTTTAGTACACAGTGGTGCAAATCCTTTTCGAGCTGTGGACACTGCCGTAGAATAATCCTGGAAACACAAGATTTTCTTTCCTTTGTACTCAAGCTGTTTGCCTGTCCGTAGCTCCTGTAAAATCATCATTTTGTGGGCATAGTTTAGAATCTTTAAAATCACCACTCTGGATCTTCCCGTGTCCTCCCTTCTCTGTCCGAGTCTATGCGCTCTTTCCACCCGCATAGCTTTCGCTAATTCCACATTCTCCAGTGTTTCTGGCAGCCATTTTTCCAAAAACACACATAGATTCCGTTCTGGCAAAGTCTCAGGTAGCCCCACGAGGCGTAAGTTATTTCTTCTTGATCGATTTTCGAGATCGTCAAGTTTCGTTTCCACCTCTGCTAGAAGTTTCTGCAATCTAGGTTGTTCTTCCGACACCATTTTAATATCGTCCTCCGCTTGCCCGATTCTTTGCTGTACTGCTTGAAGCTCATTAAAAAGCTGTGTGTGTTTCTCTGTTAGCCCTTCTAGCTTATCCAGTATGAGCTGTAGTTTTGTTCCCACCGTTTGTTCAACCGCCGCTTTCACTTCCTCAGTGATCTCTGCAGCCCACATTGAACTAGGTGACGGCGATGCTGGCGATGCCCTGTCCGCCATTTTGTTGTCTATGGCGCGGGTCTTATCTCTGGGGTCTTTTCGTCCCGATTTCGTTGCCATCCGATTCTTTCCAATCTCCGCAAATCGCCAGGTAAACCCTCCTGTCCTCCGTTTGATTTTGCTTCGAATTTGGGTGGGTAATCGCTTCTACTAGCGCTGATTTGTGAGGACGCCTTGGAGCAGTGCTGTCTTACGTCTTCACCGCTCCATGCCTTCACCGGAAGTCCGCTAAATAATGTTAAATAGAGTATGTAGCTCAGGGATGTCCTATTTTTGTTAGGTTATGTTTTGTTATTCCTAGAAATGTCCAGTGTTCTTTGATGTGTGATCCGCATTGAACCGAAAGGTATATGGCGGAATATAAATTTATTGTTAATGTTAGTATGCATCATGGGGACAACTCTGTAATTGGACACCTATATTTAGGCACCCAGAGGGCGCCTATGGGGTACATATTCTATAAAGGAAAGTTGGCGCCTACTTTTCTTAATAGATTGCTAGTTTAACAGGTTAGATACAGGTGTATAACTTAGGCACCATAGAGCTGGTGTAAGCGCTTGTGCCTAACTATAAATTAAGTGCATAAGTGTGACCCCGTCCACACCCTATCCAGTTTTTGCATATGTGTACGCCCATATGTCAAATACACACTATGTGAGATGTGGCATATACATACTTATGTGCACACACATAGGCATATATCACAGTACTCTAATCATTTACACAAGTATTTGCTGTACTAATGTTAGCATCTCTTTTATAGAATTACCCCCATGTGGTCTTTCCCCCTCCCCCCAATATTCAGGCGGCGGCTAAACCCAAATATTCAGTGTCGGCCGTTTCCAGCGACTGGCATTGAATATCCATTTTCATTTTTGACCGTGGCAAGTTATTTATTTATTTATCTATTTGTTGTATTTGTATCCCACATTTCCTCACCTATTTGCAGGCTCAATGTGGCTTACATAGTGCAGTAGTGGCAGTCGCCAATACCGGCATGAACAAATACAATGATCAGAATTGATAAACATATTGGGGGTCAAGGAGAAGAGTAGGTTATGTCCAATATGAACATTTATATTGCTGTGTTGCGGGGTTAGGCACTTAACTGGTTAAGCCGATATTCAGTCCAAAATAGGCCTGCTATCTATACGGCCTATTTTAACCACTAAACATAGCTGGTTTGGCGCTGAATATCCACACCTAACCGCCTGACTAGCTGCTAACTGTGGATATTCAGCAGGAGATAACCGGTTATCTCCTGCTGAGTATCTGCGGTTAGGCACTAAAATGCTATTTAACCAACCAGGAGCCATTTCTATCTGGTTAAATAGTTTTGAATATCGGGCCCTTTAAGGTTTGCAACAGGAATTTGACTTGGGGCACAAATTATTTTCCTATGGGCCTCATTGCCTAACATGTATTAATTAGTCAATATGCTTTAATACACATTAGCTTCATTAGTGCAGTTTAACACATATTAATGCAAGCCTCGTTATGTGCAGTTATCATGAATTAATGTGCATTAACATTCATTAACATGTGAACTGGTTAATGCATTCTAGTAAGTGAGGTTCTGTTTAGTCATTGGGAGTGTGAAGGGTTAGGTGAGAGCTTGGCCAAGCTCATTGAGACTAGAGAACAAGAACATATATTTGTCTTGACTATTCATCTGGTCCGGAAGGGTCTCAAGCGGGAAGAACAGTGTAGTGACCTCCTGGACCTTTGGAGCAAAGAGTTGGAGCGGCTGGGCCAGTTCTTTGCCAGGATGAAGCCCTTGCCTGATAATGTCAAATTAAGGAAAATGCAGTACATAAGAACATAAGTATTGCCATACTGGGACAGACCAAAGGTCCATCAAACCCAGCATCCTGTTTCCAACAGTGGCCAATCCAAGTCACAAGTACCTGGCAAGATTCCAAAGTAGTACAATATATTTTATGCTGCTTATCCTAGAAATAAACAATTGTGCCTGTGCTCTGTCGAGCATCAAAATATAACAAAATGTTTAAACACACATGAATACAAGTGTATTGCTTCTTCAGCTTATTGAGAGTGGAGTAGTCTCATATGTAACACACGATAAAGATTATTTGATTTTTCACCCAATGACTGGGTGTATTATCTGTGTGTATTGTCTAATCATTGACTGAACCTCCACCACCCTTTGCTAATCTTATATATAAAGATATATTTCTGTTTGTCAATATGCTAACATCTAATTTTATGTAGCACTTAGCTTGAACAAGTTGGTGCTCTTAAAACCCCGACAGGTCCCCGTTTCGTGGTTACTTTCTCAAGGGGGAGTCACCAGTTCTAAAACCAAAAACAAGATGCAGCACAAAGTTACTTACAAAATAGTTCTAAAGGCATATTAGTTGTATAATTACTTGTATTCTAAATAAAATTGCTGTTAGCTTACCAAGTAACAGTCTCAAGTGCAACTGCAGCATTACTCTGTCTCTCTCAAAAATGGCCACGGCGTCTTTTGTTAGTGCTCAGCCATGCCAGCTGGTTGTGAAGCTAGCTTCAAAATAAAAGTCCTTAACACAGTCTTCAAACTAAATAAAAGCCCTGTCTAAGACTAGTATAGAAAACTGCCACTGTTGATATTCATCTTGTATGTCTCGAGCCAGCACTCCTTGATTAACCATTTGTTTGTGGCAAAAGTTTTAACATATCAAAAGATTTTTCTATATATTAGGAAAAGGAGAAAATTGAAAAACATTGAAAAAAATATGTTGAACTTGGTGCCTATTAATCACTCTAGAACTGATATGGAAATATTCCAATACCAGTGTACGTGTTTGTTATAAACCATACAACCAGAGACAAGGACTGAATAGCTCACTTCTTATATCAAAAGGGGAATATTGTGTTAGAAAAAACAACTCCACTGTGTGTAAGTGTTCAAACCCCTTGGTTCTATAGTATCCAGTGTAAAAATCCAAAAGGTTTCACGCTGTAAAATTTTTCTGTTTAAATCACCTCCTCTAGTGGAGGGAATCACTTGTTCAATCACCATGCATTTAAGATCTTCGATGGTATGATTTTGCGATGTCCAATGTTGTACCATAGGTGCTCCAAAATTTTGTGCAGTAATTCGTGAACGGTGTTCAATCAGTCTCTCATGTAGTGACCTCATTGATTTCCCAATATAATATTTGTCACATGGACATTTAATGTAGTAAATAATGCCCGTGGATCGGCATGTAGTTCTGCACTTTAATTTATAACTCCTGCCGTTGCAGACGAAATCTGTCCCTTCAATGGTTGTGGGGTTGTGGGGACTGTTACTTGGTAAGCTAACAGCAATTTTATTTAGAATACAAGTAATTATACAACTAATATGCCTTTAGAACTATTTTGTAAGTAACTTTGTGCTGCATCTTGTTTTTGGTTTTAGAACTGGTGACTCCCCCTTGAGAAAGTAACCACGAAACGGGGACCTGTCGGGGTTTTAAGAGCACCAACTTGTTCAAGCTAAGTGCTACATAAAATTAGATGTTAGCATATTGACAAACAGAAATATATCTTTATATATAAGATTAGCAAAGGGTGGTGGAGGTTCAGTCAATGATTAGACAATACACACAGATAATACACCCAGTCATTGGGTGAAAAATCAAATAATCTTTATCGTGTGTTACATATGAGACTACTCCACTCTCAATAAGCTGAAGAAGCAATACACTTGTATTCATGTGTGTTTAAACATTTTGTTATATCCTAGAAATAAGCAGTGGATTTTTCCCAAGTCCATTTTTAATAATGGCTTATGGACTTTTCTTTTAGCAAGCTATCCAAACCTTCTTTAAACCCCGCTACGCTAACTGCTTTTACTACAGTCTCTGGTAAAGAATTCCAAAGTTTAATTACACATTGAGTGAAGAAATATTTTCTCCAATTTGTTTTAAATTTACTACTTAGTAGTTTCAATATACTACTTTTTAGTAGAAAGCAAGAGGCAGGCTGCAGTAGAGAGAGAAGAGGCCGGTGCTGGTGGCAGGGCAGCCTATGGGAATCACTGTCGCTGCCACTGCTGCATTTTGAAAATGAAAAAAATAAGGTAAATGTGGGGAAGAGGGTTGGCGAGGGAAGGGGAGAATGCTGCTCCTGGAAAGTGCCACTTGAGGCCTCTGCCTCAGTTGGCCTAATGGTAGGGCTGCCACTGTATATGGATATGAGCTTTTTGGATGTGTGTGGCAGATTATCTGATAATGTTGGTTCATTCATAAAGGGGACGTATATTGTCCTTTTAAAAGCCTTGTTTAATTTCTGACAAGATGATACTTAGGAATTGTAGGACAGAGGAGACACATCATCATATTGGCAATGGAGAATGCCTTATATGATATTATGCAAACAAAGAGTATAGCTGTCTGGATTCACCAAGGAGCAAGCAGGTATTCCCAGGGGACAGTGCCTCCAAATAGGTTCATTTTGCGCAAACAGTAATTGAACTTCATGGCTAAGCCAGGATATGTGGAGTATGATCTCAGTCTCTCAAATTTACTGCAAACTGCTAAAAAGAGCTCCTCTCTGGTGTTTATAAGATGTATAACTACCAAAGACTCTAGAACATATGAAAAAAACCTTTGCTTTTATTCACAATAAATGTCAATTATTCATACACCCCTACATACCCTGTAATGCCTCACTCAGACATTCACACTCATCTGCCCCCCATCTATGTACATACCATTAATATACAACTATAGATGCCTCTCACAGAGATGACACAGCTCATCACAGATTAATGCAATATACATATATCACTTTGAAACTCATCAATTAACCAATGAGCTCATCATGAGCGCTGGTTCCATAAGTCTTTAGAAACCTGCGTATAGTCTGTATCCATTGTCCTTTATAGCTGAAACCGCTCTATAAGAGTTACACCATATACAATTATATGGAAAAATTGGAATATTCCTCCAACCACATTGATGTTCCTTGTGGAAAACAAATATCACTGGGAATATCCAAAACCCACAGGTTAAGGAGGCTAGAAGCGTGTGTCCAAGTTTGAAAACATCAAATCGCCGGTTCCCCGATGCTGATCGGCATTTCGTTTCCTTCCTCAGGAGGAACCATAGCTGTAACAACATTAACAATCATCACCGTCTACAGACTTTAATGTATCTAATCATACAAGCAAATATTTTAAATAACACTTACTAATAATACTGCATCAGGCTGCACACCGGGTGGTAGTCGACCGGACTTCCGCCATGGAATCGTACCCCCGGAAACTGTTACACGTCCCCCACGACGGCTCACGAATTAAATACCTTTGAACTCATTAAGCAAACATGCGCGTCAATGCTTCACACCCACTCAACCTCCAAATTAAGGCCGTGCGGTGTTACTGTCCCCCATGTGTAAATGTATCGCTGCTCCAATAATAATAAACAAGCGCTAATGTCTCCAGTCCTATTGGTAGGTACAATCTGCACTAATACTGCACATTGAAGTTGTTCAATAGTGTGATTGTAACGCTGCCAATGAGACACCAGCGGGTTCTCCTTTTTGCCTAACCTTAGATTACTGACATGTTCTGCCAGTCGGTTCTTTAATTGTCTCTTTGTATGCCCTATATAGTATAGTGCACACGGGCACCAAATGCAATACACCACACACTCACTGATGCATGTGGTGTTTTGCCTTAAAAAGAATTGTTTATCACTGTGTGGAATATCAATTACGCTAGTGTCCACAGAATATCGGCAATACACACATTTACCACACGGGGAATGTCTACCTGCAGTGTTCTGTCGTTTAGGGCGTTTAAGCAATTCCCCTATATTGGCCTGTCGAGCGAACGCTACTTTGGGACGTTCCCTGAACTCTGGATGAACAGACAAAACATGCCAGTATCTGTGGATGATGGAAGAGATGCCCACTGCTCTGTGTGAAAATGGAATGACACATGCCATTGTGTTAATGGAGGAGACCTGACCTGGATAAAACAACCAAGGACGATAGGCATATAACGCCCTCTTGTAAGCACTGCGTATGATCTGCTTCGGATATCCGCGCTCTATAAATCTATCACTCATGTCCCGAGCTTGAACCCTAAATTCATTAACTGAAGAGCATAGCCGGCGTAACCTCAAGAATTGGCCCACCGGAACACCCCTCCTCAGAGCTTTATGGTGGAAGCTCTGATAGTGTAGAAGGGTGTTTCTATCAGTCAGCTTACGGTAAATAGTCGTAGCAAATCTACCATCCACTGCTCTAATGATCTTAATATCCAAAAAGTCAAGCTCGTGAGAATGCCTTCTAGAGGTAAATTTGATATTAGCATCGACGCCATTAAGGCTTTCGATAAAGGCATTAAGCGCGCTAAGAGGGCCACGCCAAAACAAGATAACGTCATCAATGTACCTTTTCCACATAACAACATGGCGGTACCAATGCGAAGTGTAAACATAAGTGCTTTCATATTGAGTCATATATAGACAAGCCAAGGAGGGTGCGACAGTAGCACCCATCGCAACTCCCTTGGTCTGTACATAAAACTGATCGTTAAATTGAAAATAATTATGCCCAATCACCAGGGTTAACAATTTTGTCAACACTTCAATTTTGGACAAAGGCAATTGTAAATCAATCAACTGATCAACTGCTATCTGTATAGCTTGGGCTTGCGGAATATTTGTGTATAAGGCGACGACATCCAGCCCTACCATGTAAAACTCCTCGTCGCAGCAAGGGTCCAACTGATCTAATATCTGAATGAAATGCATAGAGTCTCGAACATAAGATGTAGCTCTTTTCACCCTAGGGTTAAGGAGTTTATCAATATACTTGGATATAGGTTCTAATACCGAGTCTCGTGTAGAGACTATTGGACGACCAGGTGGATCCACGAGAGATTTGTGGACTTTAGGGACAAAATATATATATGGTACTTTTGGACTGGGGTGACATAAATATTTCTGGTCGGTCTTAGTAAGAACCCCATTCGACACCGCCTCAACAACACATGTTTCTATTTGGTCCTGCAACCATTTAGTAGGATCATAATCAATAGGAGTATAGTATTGTATCTGATTCAATTGATTCATCCCTTCTCGTATATATTTGTCCCTGTCCATAATCACCGTGGATCCACCTTTATCGGCCCGCTGAATAATAATTCTATCATCATTAGCCAAATCCGTTATACTTTGACGTTGCATTCGAGACAAGTTACTGACTTGCTTATACCCACGAGATTCCAGATCGTCTACCGCCGCCAAAACTAATTTTTGATAGGCCACAATGGAAGGATCCGCCACTCCAGGGGGCACCCATCGAGATCTAACTCCTGGTTTGATAAGGGGTTTATTATCATTATCTAATTGGGCAGGACTACCAAAATGGAGGCGTAACCTCAAAACACGAAAGAACCTATGTAAACCTCTTCTAGTGTCAAAAGAGTCATATCTGTTCGAAGGAACAAATGATAATCCCTTGGTCAAGGTCTCCTCCTGTACCCCAGACAATCTATTACTTGATATATTGATTACCGTGCTTATTTCTTGAGATTCCGCTTGGGCTTGGTGGATTTGTTGCTCTGCTTGGGGTCGTGAGGCAAATCTGGAGGTATTTGCGGTATGCGTAAAAAAGACTCCGGTAACATTACCATAGAGTCCTGTATTTCACCTGCCCTCATGACTGATGGTATACCTCTTTTATTTAGTTTGTCTTCTTCACCTGATGACTCACTAGATGATAATTTAAACGCTACCTTCCTGCCACCAGGCCTGCCTCTACGACCCCTTCGTTTTTTATCCATCCAACTATATATATATCCTTTGGTGTAATCATACTCGTCCCGGCGGAATTTAGCAACCTTTATAGCACGTTGCTCTTTGCTGTAATTATCTATTTTGATATTATGTTCTTCCAAATTTTTCTCAAATATGTTTTTATCTTGGGCTACTCGCATGGCATTCTGTTTTACTGTTAAATCTTCCCTAATGCCCTGCATCTCCTCCTGAAGGGCATCAATAGTGAGTAACATCAGGTCCAACGAGCACTGTGTGATTACCGAATTCCATCTAGCCACATACTGGTCATTACCAAGAAATCTGGGTTCCTTGGGAATCCGTAGACCCCTAGGGACCCGTTGTGCATGACAGTACTCAATGAGTGCCGCTGAATGAAGCTTGGCACGCACCAGCGCCTTATGGACCCGAAGTACCTCATCCCAGGAACTGTCAGGTTCTACCTGTGCACCAGAGAACAATCGAACTCCACCCAATAGTTCCGTAATGCGATCCTCCGACAGGCCGGCCTTAGAGTCCCACCCGGCGGCAGCCATGCCCCTATATGTATACGTTATAACCAACTAATTAACTATAGGGATTAATTTAGAACAACCAGAGTCAATTTTAATACATAACTACCAAAGACTCTAGAACATATGAAAAAACCTTTGCTTTTATTCACAATAAATGTCAATTATTCATACACCCCTACATACCCTGTAATGCCTCACTCAGACATTCACACTCATCTGCCCCCCATCTATGTACATACCATTAATATACAACTATAGATGCCTCTCACAGAGATGACACAGCTCATCACAGATTAATGCAATATACATATATCACTTTGAAACTCATCAATTAACCAATGAGCTCATCATGAGCGCTGGTTCCATAAGTCTTTAGAAACCTGCGTATAGTCTGTATCCATTGTCCTTTATAGCTGAAACCGCTCTATAAGAGTTACACCATATACAATTATATGGAAAAATTGGAATATTCCTCCAACCACATTGATGTTCCTTGTGGAAAACAAATATCACTGGGAATATCCAAAACCCACAGGTTAAGGAGGCTAGAAGCGTGTGTCCAAGTTTGAAAACATCAAATCGCCGGTTCCCCGATGCTGATCGGCATTTCGTTTCCTTCCTCAGGAGGAACCATAGCTATAACAACATTAACAATCATCACCGTCTACAGACTTTAATGTATCTAATCATACAAGCAAATATTTTAAATAACACTTACTAATAATACTGCATCAGGCTGCACACCGGGTGGTAGTCGACCGGACTTCCGCCATGGAATCGTACCCCCGGAAACTGTTACACGTCCCCCACGACGGCTCACGAATTAAATACCTTTGAACTCATTAAGCAAACATGCGCGTCAATGCTTCACACCCACTCAACCTCCAAATTAAGGCTGTGCGGTGTTACTGTCCCCCATGTGTAAATGTATCGCTGCTCCAATAATAATAAACGAGCGCTAATGTCTCCAGTCCTATTGGTAGGTACAATCTGCACTAATACTGCACATTGAAGTTGTTCAATAGTGTGATTGTAACGCTGCCAATGAGACACCAGCGGGTTCTCCTTTTTGCCTAACCTTAGATTACTGACATGTTCTGCCAGTCGGTTCTTTAATTGTCTCTTTGTATGCCCTATATAGTAACACCGCACGGCCTTAATTTGGAGGTTGAGTGGGTGTGAAGCATTGACGCACATGTTTGCTTAATGAGTTCAAAGGTATTTAATTCGTGAGCCGTCGTGGGGGACGTGTAACAGTTTCCGGGGGTACGATTCCATGGCGGAAGTCCGGTCGACTACCACCCGGTGTGCAGCCTGATGCAGTATTATTAGTAAGTGTTATTTAAAATATTTGCTTGTATGATTAGATACATTAAAGTCTGTAGACGGTGATGATTGTTAATGTTGTTACAGCTATGGTTCCTCCTGAGGAAGGAAACGAAATGCCGATCAGCATCGGGGAACCGGCGATTTGATGTTTTCAAACTTGGACACACGCTTCTAGCCTCCTTAACCTGTGGGTTTTGGATATTCCCAGTGATATTTGTTTTCCACAAGGAACATCAATGTGGTTGGAGGAATATTCCAATTTTTCCATATAATTGTATATGGTGTAACTCTTATAGAGCGGTTTCAGCTATAAAGGACAATGGATACAGACTATACGCAGGTTTCTAAAGACTTATGGAACCAGCGCTCATGATGAGCTCATTGGTTAATTGATGAGTTTCAAAGTGATATATGTATATTGCATTAATCTGTGATGAGCTGTGTCATCTCTGTGAGAGGCATCTATAGTTGTATATTAATGGTATGTACATAGATGGGGGGCAGATGAGTGTGAATGTCTGAGTGAGGCATTACAGGGTATGTAGGGGTGTATGAATAATTGACATTTATTGTGAATAAAAGCAAAGGTTTTTTCATATGTTCTAGAGTCTTTGGTAGTTATGTATTAAAATTGACTCTGGTTGTTCTAAATTAATCCCTATAGTTAATTAGTTGTTCATAAGATGTAGCCAAGATGTAGAGGTTTTATGACAGGAGATGGAATGAACCTATCTGGCCCATTTTGTCGCCTGCTCGCTGTCAGCAAAGGAAGACACCCAAAGCAGCCAGTTGTCCCGATAAGGATGCACCCTGACTCATCGACAATGCAGAAAGATAGCCACCATCACAAAAAATGTCCTGGGAGCCGTGGGCAGGCCAGAATTGTGAAACACAGGAACTTCTGGTAGGGTGGCCAAATCAATATGTGAAAATACACCTCCTTGCGGTCCAGAGAGTTAAGAAATTCCCCTGGACGCATGGAGGTGATGACCGACTGGAGCATCCCCATGTGGAAACGTGATGCCTGAGGCAGCAATTGACCCATTTCAAGTCCAGCACCAAACAAGCACTTCTGTCCTTCTTGAGAACTACAAAGTAGATGGAATAAATTCCTAGCCATTACTACTACTACTACTAATTTCTATAGTGCTACTAGATGTACGCAGCGCTGTACACATTATATACAGGTACTTTCTCTGTCCCTAAGGGGCTCACAATCTAAGTTTCTTGTACCTGGGGCAATGGAGGATTAAGTGACTTGCCCAAGGTCACAAGGAGCTGAGCTGGACAAACCCATTTGAGCCGAGAAACATACATCCACAGACATACATCCACATAAACACACAATGAAGATACAGAGGAACCCACACTTATGCAGCACATGTCATCCACTGGAAACTGTGTAGACATTCAACATTGCTGTACCAGAAAAGCCCTGGGATCACAACTGTAAGAATTCTGGAGAAAGAAGAGGTTTTGATCACCTCAAGATACAGAAATATTTCCCATTGTTTTGGGTGCCACAGGGCTGATTAAATGGAATTCTCAAGAGCCTATCACAGGGCCACCGAGAGACTGAACCGGGGCAGGGTCGCCGCACCTGGGGCAGGGCCGCTGCCACCCCCCCGATTGTGGCCGGTGTCCCCCACAATTGTCACCGCCCCTCCAGATTGCTGCCGAAATATTTTGTTGGCTGGCAAGGATCCTGAGGCCCCATCAGCAGAAGACTTCTTTCTCCAGCACTGCTCTTCTGCTGATTGCCTGCCCCTGCGGCTGCTTTTTCTCTTAGGGCATACTGGTTTCAAAACCGAGCATGTGCCCTGAGAGGAAAAGTCGCTGCTCAGCTGGGCAGAAAAGCAGTGCTGGAATTGCTCCTCCGGGTTCTCCCCAGCCGCCAAGGGGGGCCCGGCCATGGTGCGGAAGTTTTCTCTCTCCTGCTCCTGTCGGGATGCGATCACTCAGATCCCGGCAGGAGAGAGAGAGAGAGAGAGACCCCGGTGCCAGACACCCCTTGGAGGCCCGGGCCTGGGGAATTTTGCCTCCCTGCCCCCTCCCCCCCTCTTGGCGGCCCTGCCTATTCATGTTGCATCTTATGAACTCCAGAGGGAAGCTGTCTTTGGCACAATGCAAGTTTTGTGGCAAGTGTTAGCTGTACATTTTGAGAGCACGAGATCTGGATGTGTGTTAAGGCCTAGGCTTTCTGGAAGGCTATCTGCTGTAGACTTCAGTTGGCCAAACCTATTCCGTGGTCCCCTAAATATTTCCTATGAAGCCTATGGGACTTACTAAATCTCAGGTTCTGCTTGTCAGGCAAGCGTGGTGGAGATGAAAATGGTAGTGGAATTCAAACATGTGTGGGATAAACACAAAGGAATTCTGTTTAGAAGTAATGGATCCACAGAATCATAGCAGAGATTGGATGGCGACACCGTTAATTGGAGAGTAAAACCGGTGCAGGGCGGACTTCTACGGTCTGTGCCCTGATCATGACTGAATAGATATGGATGGGCTGGAGTGTAAATTTGAAGGGGCTTCGACATTAGCTTCAGAATTTTTAGTACAGGAACAGGTCTGTGCCCTGAGAAAGGCAAGGACAAATCAAGCTTGGGTATACATATAAAGTATTACCATGTAAAATGAGTTTATCTTGTTGGGCAGACTGGATGGACCATACAGGTCTTTATCTGCCGTTATTTACTATGTTATAATATGTATATGCCAGCAACCAGAGTGTCTTTGGCTGCACAATGGAAGGACCTTTCTGTTCCTTCTTTGACAAAGTGGCTTAATAAGCTTTGGTATATTTGTGAAATGGAGAAGCTTTGGGCAATACGTTGCTGCACTCAGGTTAAATGAAAAGCAATCTGGGACCCATTTCTATAGCATTGTTCTTGTTAATGGATTTTGGGGATTCTGTCTGAGAGGTTTTGTGTGTGTTTGTGTGTGTGTTTGATGTTGGTGGGTAGGGGGTGGGCTTCAGTGTGTGTGTGGAGGGGGGGGGGGGATGAGGAAAACCTTTCAAAAATGTTAGGAGTGAGGTTCGTTAGTGTCTTGGTATACACAAAAATAATCCATCTGGAGACATTACCTCCGAGAGAAACTGTACAGTAAATTTGAGAGGGAGAAGTTTGGGGGGAGGGGAGAGAAATGACTCAAGGTATGTATCTTGGTGGATGAGGACACTGAGGAAACTGTAGGACCAGAGCTCGGGGACAGACATTAAAGGTCATATCATATCCATTATACTCTGGCTAATGAGTGAGTCTCATTCTTGTCATAATATGGAAAATTAATATATTTGGAGGCAGTATTCTGAGTGGAACTACACACATACAGAGACACACACAAAAACAAATACACACACATACCCAGATATGTACAGTACTCACTCTCTCACCTGCCAGCCATCTCCCTCTATCTGTTTGTCTATATGATTTCTCAAGGTTTTATTTATTTAAAAAGTCTTGCATTCTGTGAATCAAATAAAACGCTGTTCTATAAATTGACTGTGTTTTTCCTTTCTCATAGGTCTCTCCTCTCACAGCTACAGAAACACAATCCCCATGACTTGTCTCTGCAGCTCACACACCAATGCAGACTGACTACGCCTACCGGATGGTGCCAGGTTAGGAGAGTGGGGATGAAGACTGAACCCCCTCAGAGAGTTCAGCATCTGATGCTATGACTTCTGCCCTGTGTTCCTACAAACGGTTGCTTAACATGTCAAGGAAGAAAGTCCTGTTGGTGCTGGTAGGATTCTGCACCCTCAGTTTTCTCATCCATCATGGCATCCACATCAGCAGGTATGTATCTACTCCATCCCCACCTGAGTTCTTGTTGCATAGCAATCTCACCATCTTCATTCACCAGGGAACCCACCTCTGCTGCTAATGTTGTATCCCACAGCAAGATCACCCTTACGGGCCAGCAACTTCCTGCCCACTCTCCCTTCACCTCCAGCCCTATAGTCCAGCACCTCCTGATCCACTCTCTCTTGCTCTCCACCCTTATGGTCCAGTAACTCCTTGTTCACTCTCCCTTCTCAGTCTCCCTTATGGTGCAGTAGCTCCCTGTCCCCTCTTCCTTCCCCTCCATCTATATGGTCCATCAATTAAGAACATAAGAATAGCCATACCAGGTCAGACCCATGGTTCATCTAGCCCATTATCCTGCTTCCAGCAGTGGCCAATCCAGGTCACAAGTATCTGGCAGAAACCCAAATGGTAGCACCATTCCATGCTACCAATCCCTGGGTAAGCAGTGACTTCCCCCATGTCTATATCAATAGCAGACTATGGACTTTTCCTCCAGGAGCTTGCCAAAACCTTTTTTAAGCCCAGATACGCTAACCTCTGTTCTCAAATCCTCCAGAAGTGAGTTATTTTATTTATTTATTTTATTTTTATTACATTTGTACCCCACGCTTTCCCACTCATGGCAGGCTCAATGCGGCTTACATATTATATACAGGTACTTATTTGTACCTGGGGCAATGGAGGGTTAAGTGACTTGCCCAGAGTCACAAGGAGCTGCCTGTGCCTGCAGTGGGAATCGAACCCAGTTCCCCAGGACCAAAGTCCATCATTCTAACCACTAGGCCACTCCTCCACTCTTAACTATTCTTTGCATGAAAAAATATTTCCTCCTATTTGTCTTAAAAGTGTTTCCACTCAGGATTTCATAGACTTTAATCATATCCCCCCCCCCCCCCCCCCCCTTAGCTGTCTCTTTTCCAAGCTGAAGAGAGCTAATCTCTTTAGCCTTTTCTCATATGAGAGGAGTTCCATCCCCTTTATCATTTTGGTCGCTCTTCTTTGAACCTTTTCTAAATCCACTATAACTTTTTCCTTGTTCGCTTTCCCTTCCCCTCCACCTTTGTGGTCCAGCAACTCCCTATCCCATCCCCTCTCCCCTCCCCTATGGTCAAGCAACTCCCTGTCCCCTCTCCCTTCCCCTCCATCCTTATGGTCCATCTCCCTGTCTCCTGTCCTCCCCCTTCCCCCCAAGTGCAGCTTCATTGTTCAGCGGCTCAGAGAAGAGAGTGGCAGCAGGAAGCCCAGCCTGGCTGCAGAAGACGCAGCTACACTAACCCCAACACTGTACTCCTTCCCGGGATGTGTAGGCAGCAAACTGTGCTTACCAGGTTTTCATTTCCTGTGTATAACACACCAGTTGAAAACCGCTGCTTTACAGAATAAGCTCCTACCAGCACAGAAGTGTCCTGATATAGTTCAGCCAGTTTTATAACAGGCCCTTGCTCTACGTGAAACACTGTTTTACGTGCAGAAATGTCTTAAAGCCTTTCAAACTAAGAAACTGAGAACCTATGGAAAAAACCTGCCATTCTTAACGTAGTTAATTCTGAGAGTTCATACAACTATAACCCTGCAAATACCATGTCCTAGACTATTACTACTAATCATTTCTATAGCACTACCAGACATAAGCAGTGCTGTACACAATATATGCAGGTACTTTTTCTGTCCCTAGAGGGCTCACAATGTAAGTTTTTGTACCTGAGTCAATGGAGAGTTAAAGGGCCCTTTTACTAAAGTGCGCTCACGTTTTTAGGGAGCGCTAAAATTGTGGGCGTGCTAAATGTTTGAGATGCCCATAGGAATGCATTGGTGTCTCTAATGCTTAGTGCACCCAGAATTTTAGCACGCGCCAAAAACGTGAGCGCACCTTAGTAAAAGACCCTCTAAGGCATGCTGAAAAATGGCCTGCGCTGGTGTAGGTGTGTGTTTTGGATGTGCGCAGGTCCCTTTTGCACCTGCAAAAATGGTCTTTTTGGGGGGGAGGGTGGAAATGGATGTGCGGCAAAATTAAAACCAGCACGCATCCATTTTTGGCCTGAGACCTTACCCCCACCCATTGACTTAGCGGTAAAGTCTCACGCGTTAACTGGATGGTAATCATCAGCGCGCATACACTGCCGATTACCGCTGGATAAGCGCCACGTGGTAGAAACTTTCTACCGCATGTTTTGGATGAGTGTCAAAAATGGAATTACCGCCCAGGGCATGTAGTAGCTGGGTGGTAGTTCTAATTTGACGCCCATTGGATGCGCGTAGGCGCCTACGCGCCTAAGTAAAAGGGCCCTTAAATGGCTTGCCCAAGGTCACAAGGAGCTGCAGTGGGAATCAAACCCAGGTTGCCAGGATCAAAGCCTCATTAGGCTACTCCTCCACTAGAACACCAATACTCCTCCTATTGGAGAAACTTCCCACCAGGAAAGCCTCCTCTCTGTCCTTGGTTTATGTCCATTGAATCAAATCTGAGTCAGCTTCAATGTGCTTGCTAATATCCAGACTGTCCATAACTTAGCTTGGAGGCTCATATTTGTTAACATGAGATATGATGAATACAATTTGACATCTAAATTTCTGCCAAAAGACATAGAACAGGAAGAAAAACTGCTCTGACCAGAAAAAAAAAGATTGGTGTATCCAGTGGTGTGCTGGAGCCGGCTCGCAAGAGCTGGTTGTTCATTTTTCTGACATCTTGCGAGCTGGTTGTTGAGGCAGGGTGAGCCAATTCGCAGCGCATCTCCTCCCCCCCCAAGCCGCGGGTCCCAGCACATACCTATAGCCTTTAAGGCAACCACCCTGTCTTTCCTGCACGTACCCAGCGGTAATCGGCAGTGTATGCACTGTCCCAGCTGGTGCTGACCCTCCAATGCCGCATCACTGTTTAAAAATGGCTGTCGAGACTTCCAGTGGCGGCTCAAGTCTCGCGAGGCCGCCCTTGTAAATCTCGGCAGCCATTTTAAAGATGATGCGGCATGAGCGGAGGGTCAGCGCCGGCAGTGGGCAGGAAAGACTGGGGATCTTTCCTGCCCGGGCCCCGAAGAATAGATTAGACAACCAGGGTGGCTGTCTGCGTTTAGGTACGTGCTGGGACAGTGCGGCTTGGGGGATGGGGGAGCGGGGAGGAGGCCTGGAGTAGGTAGGGTGAGGACTGTAGGGAGGATTCTCAAAAAAATATTTTCAAACATGTCGGCTTGTGCATATGGATGTGTACAGAGGTAGTATAATAACAGAATAAATTTTCACCAGGGGAGCGGGGAGGAAGTCTCGAATAGGTGAGGTGAGGTGAGGTGTGGACAGTGGACTGGATACTGTAAAAAAAAAAAGTTGAATTTTCAAACATGCCGGCTTGTGCATATACACACAGAGGAAGTGTAATAAGGGAATAACTTTTCATAGGTATAGTAGTAATCTAATATAATACAACGCACCGTGAACGTTCTGAAGACAACGTTCTGAAGTCACTCAAACACTCCCTGAAGGGTTCGTGGATTCATGGTGTGAAGCCAGCCAGCCGTCTCTGCCCCGCCCTCGCGTCAAATGTCATGACGTGGAGGGCGGAAAAAAAAACAAACAAACGGATTGCACCCACGCACGGTGCGTTTTATTATATTAGATTTACCTCCGTGGTGGCGGTTCCAGCAGCACAGCGTCAGGGAAGGAGGCAGCACTCCCGACGTCTCTAGCCTTCCCTTTGCTGTGTTCCGCCTTCTTCTGACGTCAAGGATGATGTCAGAAGAAGGCGGAACACAGCGAAGGGAAGGCTAGACGTCGGGAGCGCCGCCTCCTTCCCTGATGCTGCGCTGCCGGAACCGCCACGGAGGTAAATTTAAAAAGAAAAGAAAAAAGAAAAGGGATGTTGGGGGGAGAGAAGAGGGTGGGCAGTAAAGTTGAACAATGGGAGCGGGAGGGCAGGGGAGAAACGACAGCATGGATGCGAAGGGGGGGGGGGAGAAGAGGGCGGGCCAGGCTGGGACATGGGAGAGAGAGGAGCATGGATGAGAGGGGGGGTCATGGAAGGGAGAGAGGGGAATTGCTGGAAAAGGATGAATGGAGGGGGCAGGGGACAGAGGAGAATGGATGGGCATGGATTGGGAGGACAGGGCTCAGGGAGAGAGGGGAATTGCTGGAAAGGGATGAATGGAGGGGGCAGGGGACAGAGGAGCATGGACGGGCATGGATTGGGAGGGCAGGGCTCAGGGAGAGAGGGGAATTGCTGGATAGGGATGAATGGAGGGGACAGATGGGCATGGATGGATATGGATTGCAGGGCAGGGCTCAGGGAGAGAGGGGAATTGCTGGATAGGGATGAATGGAGGGGGCAGGTGACAGAGGAGCATGGATGGGCATGGATTGGGAGGGCAGGGCTCAGGGAGAGAGGGGAATTGCTGGAAAAGGATGAATGGAGGGGGCAGGGGACAGATGGGCATGGATTGGGAGGGCAGGGCTCACACTCTCTCTCTCATATACAATGTCTTTCTCACTCTCACACACTCTGTCTCACACTGTATCACATTCACTCTCTATGTGCCACACAGTCACTCACACACTCGCTTGGTCTCATACACTCACTCTCACAGAGAATCTGTGTCTCACACACACTCTCTCTCTCTCGCACACACACACACACACTCTCTCTCACACTGTGTCTCACATACACACTTGCACACACTCTCATTCTCACACACACACTCTCACACACACACACTCACACTTTCACTCTGTCTCTCACACAGTCACTCTCACATACACTCTCCCAAACATACACACTCCGAGGAAAACCTTGCTAGCGCCCGTTTCATTTGTGTCAGAAACGGGCCTTTTTTACTAGTTTGTTATATATCGTAATCGGTGTGTCATTTGGAGGGGCTGGTTATAGGGACACCCTAATCCTGTTATATTAGTGCAGAGATTATTTTTTTTCTCCAGGTTAAGGGTTTATAAAACAGACATGAGAATCAGGTGTTTAATGTTCAGAGTTTCTATCTATTCATTTACTTATTTATGGAATTGTAACCCACATTAAACATGAATTAGATTGGAACCTGGGAGCATTTTTTTTTTTTTCCCTTGAAGAGAGTAATGTATTGCCCCCCCCCCCCCCAGGCTCTCTCCCCAGGTATAGCCAGCTCTGCAGTATTTTTGGGGGTGGGGCACAGAGGTGGACTGGGGAGAGAGCCTGTTGTTAAAAATTTACCAGCACACCACTGGGTGTATCTGCTAAAGCCAAGTGAAGCCAAATTAGATAGCACTAAAAATATATAACGTAGAATATACTGCAATAATATCCAAGATACAGTGAAACGTCGGTTTTCGTCGATAATCTGTCCAAAAACAATCGGCGAAATCCGAAACCGATGAAAACCGAGGCAATTAACGAGGATGCCCAAAATCAGGAGAAGGACGTCCATCTTTCGATACAAATTGGGAGATGGACGTCCTTCTTTTTCGACGAAATCCGAGGCAACCAACGAAAACCGAGACAAATTTCTCGTTGAAAAAATCAACGAAATCCGAAACCGGCGTCAACGAAAATCGAGGTACTACTGTACCTCGTTCATTTAAAAAAACCCAAACTAACAATAATGCACAAAGACAGCAGAGGAAGAAATTAGCACTGTTAAAAGATCTTAAAATAAATAATTATTTGTTGCATTGATGACTATAAGAAAAAAATGGATCAATGTTGAGCCCACAGCATTCATTGATTTTTTAAAATGACATCTGCCATGGCATTTTATACCTAGATATTGAGTGCCGGATAGCACCTTATCTGGATTCCAGCGCCGATTATCTGACCCAGGACTTATCCAGGTACTGACCGATATTAAGATAAGTATCCAGATAAGTGCTTGAGGAAAGAGACTCAGAGATTGGGTGAGTGCTTTGGAGGGGGGCTCAGGGATTGAGTAAATTCTTGGGGAGGGGGACCTTAAGGATTGGGTGAGTTCTTGGGGAAGGGGTCTTTGGGGACCGGGTGAGTGCTTGAGGAGGGGAATTATGGGATTGAGTGAGTGCATGGGGAGGGAGTTTTGGATTGGGTGAGTGCTTGGGAGGGGGCCCTTGGAGGCTGGGTGAGTGCTTTAGGAAGGGGCCCTCAGGGATTGGGTGAGTGCTTGGGGAGGGGGCCCTTGGAGACTGGGTGAGTGTTTTAGGAGGGGGCCCTCGGGATTGGATGAGTGCTTGAGGGGGGCTTGAGGACTGGGGATTTTGTAGATGGTGGTTGTGGACTGAGAAAATGTTGGGTGGATTAGGTGAATGGTTGAGCAGGAGGGATTTGGGAATTGAGTGAGTGCCTCAGTGCAGGTGGGCGATAAGGACTTTGGTAGGAGAGCAGAGTTGTCCTAACTTTATCCAGTCACTTACCCAGTTAGCTGACTGAATATTGCTGCTAACTAGGCAAGTCCCAGTGCTGCCCCCACTCCACCCCAATTCCACCCATGGACCATTCCATCCCGGCACTAACTAAATAGAGCTGCAGCAGTAGATGATGAAATTGAGCAGCACTATTTGGTTAAGTGCCACTGAATATCAGGGGCAGAGCTGGTCATTGGGATTTAACCTAACTGGTTAAATCCCAACGTTGTCAGCCATGCTTCTACTCTTACCTGCTCACCTCCCTTCCCACTCTTACAGCCTTTTAGTCCCTCCTAAGCCTCTTCTGTCACTCCTTAATCAGCTCCCTATTCCTCTTTTCACCTCGTCCCAGCTTCCCCATTTCTACCATCTCTCATTTTCATTTTATTTAATGCCATTTATATACCACTCTTATCCAGAGAGTAGCACAAATATACAACATATAATAAAATCACATCAATCACACACACATATAAAAAATACAATAAGATTTATCACAGTATTATGTCCCCATTATACTGAAATCAAATCTGAGCCTGCATCAAAAAATGCTATTTTAATAGTTTTTTGAAAACAGAACCAAGTACTTCTGCCTCCTGAGAGTAATGTAGTTTATTCCATTCCATTGGACCTCTATGGAATAAATCCTCTTCCTTGTGTATTCCAATCGAGAGAGCCGAAAATCAGACACTTCCAATGTAGAAGAGTTCTCAGTGCCCGTTTCATCTGGTACCAATGAAGACAGTCCGATAAATGTATCTCTCATCTTGCCTGCGGAGTCCCCTCTCACTTTCTACTGCCTATCAACCCCTCCAGGTCCTTCACATCATCTCTCTATCCTTCTCACACCATCCAGCCTGTCTAACATGTAGTCATACCCTTCACTTAACTGTGAAATCCCTGGATACCTATGGAATCTCTTATTCCCCACTCTCCTCCATACCAAATGCTCATTAATCCATTCACCCTCCTACCCAATCCCATGTTCTTTCACTCTCCAACCTGATTCTCAAATTCTTGCTCTCCTACCGAATTTCTAACTCCTTATTTGTCCCCTCTTCCCTCCACTGGAGCATGCACCTGAGGTCCCCCTCCCCAAACATTCACCAAATCCTCAAATTCCCCTGCCCAAGCATTCACCCCCCCCCCCCCCAAACATTTACTTAGTCCTTGAGTCCTGCCTCCCCAACTCTTGCCCCAAACATTTACTTTTAGTGAGCTCCCACAAGCACTCACCCATTCCTGAGCTCCTCTCTGGCACTCACCCATTCCTCAAGCTTCCTTCAAGGACTCACCTAATCCTGTGTCCTTTTCATGCACTCATCCAATTCCCAACGGCCCCCTCCAAGTACTTACTTTATCCCTAAGGATCCCTCTCTAAGTACTGGACCATTTCTTGAATATTCAAAAAAGACAAGGTGGTAGGGCTTCCAGAGTGATAGTGGCAGCAAACATGCTACACACATGGTTGTCAAGGACAGCACAAGCTTGGTGTCAAGTTTTTGGTGACATGCCAATGTGTTCTGACACACTGGTTGAGAAGCATTGTTCTAGTGTCATGTCCCAAGTTCACCATCCTCATACACTAGCCTTTTCGCTGTCATAATTTTATCTGCATAGTTATCTAAATAGCTTCTGAACATCACCGTGGAAGTCTGTAAGAATTTTCAATGGCACTATTCAGACAGTGCTGCTGAAACTTCAAAGATAAGGCCTGGAAAAGGCATTTACCCAAGTAGTAGCTACTGCTATTCAGAAAAATGCTTTTAATATTAGGCAATAACAGAGAGTAAAGTGACTTGCCCACCTAGGTTGCTAGTGTTCTGGGCCACAGAAAGCTAACCATCCTCATTCACCAGGGTGCCCACCTCAGCTGCTGTGTTCCCATGTAATTTTACATCCCCACCATCTTCCTCACCATCCTTGAACATGAGGACACCCACCTCTGCTGCTACTTGTCTCCCCATGATGTCCTGAAAGATAGTTCTTTTTAGTGTCCTCTTCCAGCAGGATACTCGCCTTTGCTGGTGTGTGGCTACTAACCCTTACCTGAGCTGTCCCACAGCGCCATCGTCCACCAGGGCACCCACCTCAACTGATATGTTTACTTCCCTTGAGTTTCTCAGAGTCCTCATCCACCAGGACACCTGCCTTAGCTCCTATGTTACCTCCCCTCCTCCAAGATCTCCTGTTTCACAACATCTTCACCATCCTTATGTAGGATACTCAAAGCTGGTACATGCTCCCCACTCCTACAAGCTCCTGTCCTACAGCACCCTCAGCATCTTTATCAATTCACCTCAGCTGGTAGATGTCATCCTTCTCCAAGCTCCTGTCCTACAACACCTTCAACTGAACGCTGCAGCTGCTTCCTTACCTTTTAGGTTTGATTGTTTAGGAATGATTGACTTATCTTTCCATTTTTTATTTTGTAGTTTCTTTTTCCTATTTTCAGATATTTTGTAATTGTTACCACTGTAAACCGCCTAGATCTTCCCGTTAGTTAAGGTGATATAGTAAATCTCTCTTAAATAAATAAGTAAGTTTTGCTGTGGCATAGCAGAGATTCTACAGAATCATGTAGTGTCCCCTAAATATAGCAGGGATACTGTCGAAAAAGTGAGTCAGAGTAAGAGGAGCATTTATTGGGAGTATTGAATGAGTTAAGGGTATTGTGGTATGGTTGAATGTTTTATTATCAACTGGATCTTGTTATCTGGTTTGTGCTTCAGCATATTGATACCAAATATATTATATTTATTAATTGCTTTGTATTAATGTTATCTACAGCTATATCAGATTAATGGTACATTGATACATGCTATTGTATTTGGATTGTATTTTGGTATAAGGATGGTGGTCTAGACATATAAATTAACATAACGTTAGCATACAGTAAGTTACATAGCAGGAACAAGGAGTGAGTGTACCTGTGACACAGCAGAGTCTCTGTAGAGTGGGGTTTTTTTCAAAACAGGAATTTAGACTGTAGAAGAATTGAGTGTTTTCTCAAAAAGTCAAGAATTTTGCAGGAGGAGTGAATGTTCCTCATGATCTAAGAAACTAGATGGCAATTTCTGACCATGGCTCATAACTCTCTTTTTCCCTCTTCCAGGCTGCCCAAATCTCTGCCCTTTTCTTGTGCTTCCCCTGGTGCTTCACAGGAGAAGCTAACAGCTGTAGCCTTTCTGAAGACACACAAGACAGCTAGCAGTACAGTGCAGAACATCTTCTTCCGCTTTGCTGAACGACACAATCTCACCGTGGCCCTTCCACACAACACCTGCGAACACCAGTTCTGCTACCCTCAGAACTTCTCAATCCGATTTGTCCACCCCTACACCATACATCCCAGCATCGTGGCCAGCCATATGCGTCTGAACACATCAGAGCTAAAACGGCTGATGCCCAATGATACTGCTTATGTTACCATTCTGCGTGAACCAGCTGCCATGTTTGAATCACTCTTCAGCTATTATAACCAGTATTGTCTCTCCTTCAAGACAGTCCCCAATGCTTCTATGGATGCCTTCCTCAGCAACCCCCTGAAGTACTACCAGCCCCAGGAGAAGTATTCCATGTACGCTCACAACACGTTGATCTATGACCTGGGTGGAGACATTGACCATGCCACAGAGGACGAAGGTTACATCTTGGACTTCATCAAGAAGATGGAGAGTCTCTTCTCCTTGGTTATGATAGCTGAATACTTCGATGAGTCCTTGGTCCTCATGAGGAGGCTGTTTTCATGGGACCTGGAGGACATTGTGTATGTCAAACTCAACATGAGAAGCCTGGAGTCAAAAGTCAATGTCACATCAGTTCTTTCAGATAAGATCCGGGCCTGGAATGCACTGGATGCCCAGCTATATGATCACTTCAATGCCACTTTCTGGGAGAAGATACGGCAGCTGGGCATAGGGTGCGTGCAAAAGGAGGTGGATCAGCTGAGGCAGGCCCGGGAGCAACTGGCCAGGCAGTGTTTTGGTGGCAGTCCCCAACCTCGCTTAGCTGCACAGATTAGAAACAAGGATCTGCGACCATGGCAGCCCAGCAACAAGGTTAGCATTGTGGGCTATGACCTTCCTGCTGTTGCTGGCTCAGAGCTCTGTCTGAAGTTGGTAATGCCTGAAAAGCAATATACCAAGTACCTGTTAAAGAAGCAGGGTATAAAGGTCCGGCAGAAGATGGGCCACCGAACACTACTGCCAGCAAAATCACTAACAAGGGGGCAGAGCCAGCATCACAAGGGGGTCCAGTCACCCTATCCTGCCAGAGGGAGCACCATCAACCAGTGGGTTTCAATAATGAACTGATATAGGATGGCCACAGCCTCTAGGATCTTCTATAATGCTTTGAGGGGATGCAGTGTCATTAAAAGACCACACCCTTAACATGAGCCTGTTTGTTCTATTAAACCAGCTCTCTACCTCCAGTCAGTCTCCATCTTCAGAGATCCTGGGAGCTGGAAAAGGAGCTCTAGATCAAATAAAACAATTCTTCCAGTTCTTTTTAGCAATAGTTAGGCAGTACAGGCAAAGAGGAATTTTAATATAATTAGAGAGAACGAATGCTAATATATCACCGGATGCTAGGTGGCCATCTTTGATCTGGGCAAAATCCCATAGAAGTTAATGGAATTTTACAAGTGGGACAAAAATGTACCAAAGGAAAATAAAAAATAATATAAAGACAGAGTAAAACCAGAAACGGCACATGAAAGTTTTAGCACTTCAGTTTCTCAAGAGATAAGTTACTGATGCTTCTGGGTTTCTCTGTGATTTTTACCTGAATCAAAGATGGTCAACAAGCACTTTAAGGAGAAAGGAGAGAGTTTCATTGACTGAACAGTTCATAAATCAGTTACTGTCACTTGAAAAATCCCTTCTCCCCTCTCCACTGATTCTCAGCATATGTCTACGTACATGCATACCTCTTCAGCAAAACCAACAGAAATTCTGCAGAGGCAATGGTCACGGTTATAATACGAACTCACCAGACTCAGCCAATCATGTTTCAGCATTTGTGGACAGGGTCTGCAGATGTCTGTTCTGTACAACCCTAGAATGACAACTGAAATTTGCAACACAAATAAAGAGGTTTTTAAAATTATTTTATACTTATTCACATTTTTCCCTTAATTGCAGAACTTTCTGGAAGCTGTCCTTAATAAATTATCATACAGGATTATAGAGCAATACTTATTATATGCAAACTCCATCAGCATACACTGGGCCATACAGTCAGAGAATAGAGATTAGAAACAGGAAAACTAAATATGGACTATAAGCCCCATTTATGTCTGGCCGTTCTGCTTCCTGTTACAGTGCCACAAACCCCACTTACTCTGGCTTTTCCCTACCTTTTTCACAACAAAAGGTACTCTGTGGGGCTCATTTTCAAATCTTATAGATGTCTCAAAATGGCCAAAAAAAGTCCATCTGCCAAAAACACCCAAATTGTGATTTTTGAAAGGCAGAATTTGAATGTCCTACTCTGCAGTTCATCCAAATAGCAAGGGGGCATCCAGCAGCGATAATTGAACATGAAGAAACATTCAAGTCAATAAAGAAGGGTGTCCTAAGATAGATCTATTTCATTTACATCCAGGGTGTAAAAAGGTGATTGAGGGATTAAGGCATGGTTACTGTTTCCTTCTCTCACCCCTGAAAGTGACACTGGGATGGGAAATTAGGCTCCCTGACAACATCAGGTATTATGTGCATTCTGAATACAGCAACAAGCAGGTCTAAAGGGTAGCCTTGTGGTCAGTACAGTGATTTGTCTACCAGGGGACCCAGGTTGAAATCCTACTTCAGTTCTTTTTTTTTTTTTTTAAAGCTTTTAATTGTGAGCCCTCCAGAAACAGAGATATACCTACTGAACCTAAATATTAAAGACAACGGCAAGCCTGAGAGCTATTGAGGTAGTGCACATTCAGGTACAGTAAGTATTTCTCTGTCGCTGGAGGGTTCAGCATTTAAAATAATAGAGTTGCAGTAGAATATGATCCTTGGTGCCCAGAATTAAAGGTAAACAAACACAGCGGGGGTGACACGAAGGATGATGCAGAGCAGGAACAACCAATGGACTAAAAGAGTTCACATCAGAAGTTTTATTCACACTAAAAAGGACGCGACACAAAATCGTGTTTTGGCCCCCAAGAGCCTGCTTCAGGAGTCTCTGTGTGTTGTGATAAAATAGCTCTACAACGCTCTGCTCAATATCGTGGATGGAAAGTCTAAAAATACTAATAAACATGAAAGAACGCAGAAGCACTATTGAGCAGTATCTCAGGGTTACCTGTGCGGAGGACTCCTGTTCTGAGTTTGTCGAGCCCTGGATTAAAGTCCACTGCACTAATCATTAGGCTGGCCCTCTGCTCTACAGGGATGTCTGTGTGGTCCTTGTTGTAAAAATGCTGCTAGGCAGTTGTCCTTGTCCCTGGTTTTTTGGCATTCATAATTTGGATGTTTTATTTTGAAAAATGGTTATTCATTTTGGATATTGTCACTATTTTCGAACAGGAAACCCAGACATTTTTTCCTGTACAAAAATGGCTGTGAGATGGACGTTTTAGATTTTATGAGAAGGATGTCCCAATTCTGATTTGGACATTCTTTTGAAAATGCCCCTCTACATATATCCTAGGTGTTCCTAATTCTGTTTTATACCTCTCCTGGATGGCCTTTCCATGTATCCACTACCCGTTCCATGGACAAATGCTTTCTAATATTATTTCTGAATTTACCCTTCTGGAGTCTCATGTCATGACCTTTTGTTCTACAGTAGACTTTCTTCTGAAAAAGGTTTGCTTCTGAGCCATTCTTTCTATCTTCCAGGTATTTAAATAGTAAAGGTAAAGCATCATGGGGTTGAATATACTGCCCTTCTGTGGTACAACCAAAGCAGCTTACATTTATTATATACAGGTAGTTTCTCTGTCCCTAATGGGCTCACAATCTATGTTTTTTGTACCTGGGGCAGTGGAAGGTTAAGTGACTTGCCCAGCATCACAAGGAGCCACAGTGAAAATCAAACATGGTTCCCCAGGTTCTCAGCTCATTGTGCTAACCATTAAGCTACTCTTCCCTCCGGTTATAGTTAATATTTCTTTGATATACCACCTACCAAGTAAATATCTAAGTGGTTTACATTTTAAAACAATTAGGATGGGGTAACAAGAAGGATAATACAGAAAAAGGCCTAGGTTACGAAATGTATTTTATAAAACTCAATAACTGAGTATAAAAGAGAGCATACTGACAACTAAGTCTATAAAAGACATGATAGGAGGGAAAAGCATGGGAGAACAGTACAGTGCTAAGGGTCATAGGTCACAGCACTGGGTATCGCTCAGCTAGCAAGGAAGTCCAGTGAAAACAGAAAATCAAAATATTAAGGTAAATTATTCTGGACTTCTTTTATAAAGCTGCACTAGCAATTCCCATGCATCATATGAGAGAGGAAGCCCATAGGAACTAAGTGGGAAAGCCTGGATGAAGTACAGATAGGTCTTTAATGCCCAGATTCAAGCCAAATATCAAGGGTAACGTAGGAGCCAGTACACCTCTCTCTCCTTTCCTCTAGGATACATGTTTAGGTCCTAGGCTTCATTTCACAGGGCTTTTGATTGCCTTACCCTGCACGGCTTCCATTCTGTCTATCTCCATCTAAAGGTCCAGCCTCCAAAACTATTTTTTTAAAAATTTTATTTCCATTTTGCTCACACCTTTTTCAGTAGTAGCTCAAGGTGAGTTACATTCAGGTACACTGGATGTTTCTCTGTCCCAGGAGGGCTCACAATCTTGGTTTGTACCTGAGGCAATGGAGGGTTAAGTGACTTGCCCATGATCACAAGGAGCAACAGTGGGATTTGAACCAACCACCTCTGGATTGCAAGGCTGGTGCTCTGACCACTAGGCCACTCCTCCACTAGACACAATCCCCCCCCCCCACCCGATATTCAGCACTATTTAACCAGCGACAGCTGCTGACCATTTAAATAGCGTTTAACTGGCTAATCGCGATAAATAGCCAGTGGCCAGAAATGAAACCAGAAATTCAATGCCGATCACCGGATTGGCACTTGCAGCGGACTTTAACCGCGCTACCTGCCACTGGCTGAATATCGGCCCCCAATGGTAAGAGTTTAACTGGGCAGGAGAGGCTCCCACCCAGTTAAACCCCACTGAGCAAGCTGGCCAGGTCCGGCTCAACCTATGGACTGGTGATAAAGGGTGCTAAACCCCTGGTCCAGCATTTCTCCCTCTGCTGTCTTCCCCCTCTGCTGCCTCCCCCCTCTGCCAATGATCCAGTATCTCTCCCCCCACCAACAATCCAGTATCTCCTTTCTCAAACCTCTCTACCCCCCCAAACACAACTTCCTGTTTCTGGTGAAGCAGAATGCAGCAGAGAGAAGGCTCCATGCTGGGAAGTTCAGGGATGAGGGATTTAGATTTGTTAGGAACTGGGCAACATTCTGGGAAAGGATGGACTCCAGCTTAACCGGGATGGAACTAGGCTGCTGGTGCTAACATTTAAAAAGGAGATTTTTAAACTAAAATGGGGGGGGGGGGGGGGGAGGAGCCAATAGTCTCCCAGCGGTGCATGGTTTGGTGTGGAGTATCCTTGAAGGATATTAATGAAACAGGACAGTTAGGGAATCCCAGTAGAGAGATTTCAACAATAGTGAAAGTCGGGAGTGTTTCAGGGGAGAATAGAGTAAGGGAAATGCATTATCCCCATCAACTTCTAAGCAGCTTGTAGATGCAAGGAAAAAGCACAATTTGAAGTCTGTATATACAAATACTAGAAGCCTAAAAATTAAGATGGGATTGTTGGAGTATATAGCACTAAACGAAGAGGTAGATATAATAGGCATCTCAGAGACCTGGCGGAAGGCGGACAATCAATGGGACACTGTGTTAGGGTACAAATCATATCACAATGATAGAGTGGATCAAATTGGAGGGGGAGTTGTGCTATTTGTTAAAGAGGGAATTGAGTCAAACAAAATAATTATTCTACATGAAACAGATTGCAGTGTGGAATCCTTATGGATAGAAATTTCATGTGTGAAGGGAAGGAGTATTCTGGTAGAGCTGTACTACCATCTGCCAGGACAGAATGAATAGAAGCAAAAAGCCTGTGAGGGATTCTGTGGAACTGGTAGATCATGAAGGAGCAAAAGGTAGGAGAAGACCATTTTGAATTCTTTCATTTGGTCTTTACAGAAGAAGATGTAAGAGTTCTACCTGTAACTAAATTACTATTAGAGGATTGAAGAGACCATTCAATTCTAGATATCAAAAACTCTTCAATGTCTTAAACCAACTGTGAGTACTTGATATTCAAAAGATTCCAAGGAGTGTAATAAAAAGAAATGTGGAGGAAAATGCCTCAGATTTCCATCCTCCACCCTATAAATCACTTTAGATCGATGGTAGGAATTTCTTGGGCTCCAGTGACATCATTGGCATAAAAAATATCCACAAAAGATCATTAAAACTCCTTGGAATGCTTATCCATTTGGTAACCTGTAAATGGTGATAAAAATTATCAAAAAATATAAAATTTAACTTAGCTTTGATTCATTCATGCTGGTCCACATCAAAACTGTTAATACACTGACTATGGCCAAAGTTTCACTATTCGGCTTTGTCAAGGTGCAATATGACATCAGTTTTGTTGATGTATTTATTTTATTGACCTGTCAAGTATTTGTATGTTTAAATATATTTTATTGAAGAGACAACTTCCATTTTGCAACTAACACAGAGAAATAGAACAATTACCTTTGCTCTCCAAGAATATTTTACATTTTTCTTCCCTCCCTTCCTCCCCCCTTCCCCCCCCCCCCCCCAAAGTCTCCAACAGTTTATTGATGGTACTTCAGAAAGAACATTTTCAAGTAACAAATGGAGATAAGACATACAGTACAAATGCGTATGCGACTCTCATAGAATAGAACAATCTACCATCAAACATTTCTCCCAGTATTCTCCTCCCCCCTCCCAAAAGTCCCTCATACACTGCTTTTCACATTATATTGAAGTCCATTTATGACCCTCTAACATAAAACTATATTGCAATGCTGCACCACAAATATAAATAGTGGAGCCTTCAACTATCACAGCAGTATTTAAAAGTCGCTGCTCTAGCAGAGTGCCTGAACTCTGATGACACTCCACCCTAATTTAGTAACCATCTATTAACCCCCCCCCCCCCCATGACCCTATCCAAACCCTCACTATGAATGCAATTTCCCATTTTCTGTGTCCTTATTCTTCCTGACTGTTCACCAAACCAACAAAAAAAACCAAAAAAAAAACCACACATCTCTTCCTATCAGAGCTTGTTAAATATTAAACTGCGAGCTTTATGTGACAAGGATTGTATATAGGGTTCCCACACCGCCAAAAATGCTTTTCGCCTTCTGGGGGAAGACCCAACCCTCCTGCGCTCCAACAATAAAAGTTCATGTAATTTGTTCCTCCAATGCCAGTAATCTGGTGGGGACTCACTCGTCCATGCGCCCATTATGAGCTTCTTCCCGACCAGACTGGCCTTGCGAATGAGCTGCTGGGTCCCTCTACCATGAAGTCGAAATACTTCATACTTATCCAATAATACCCCTGAGGTGAGAATGGTATCCGTAGCTTCACCAGAGACTCTAGATAAAGAAATATCTGCTTCCAAAATGCCTGAATCTTATGGCATGCCCAAAGGGAGTGTACTAGCATACCCTCCCCCTGCTCACATTTCGCACAAAGCGGATCTGCAACCCCCCCAAATTTGAATAATTGACTTTTGGCCATATACGCCCTGTATATTATACGGTACTGACACTCCCAAAGACCTGCATTAACCGACAACTGGGAAATACGAGCTATCAATTTAGGGAAATCTAATTGCAAGTTTGGTTGTCCCAAATCTACTCCCCATCTTTGGTGAATAACCTCCGTATTCCTCTGTCCCTCCTGCACCCCTATAGCTTTCTGCAGGCCCGATACCGACAACCTATCTCCGGGGACTATCCCAAAAAAGGCCCTAATTCTACGCCCATGCCCACTTTCCAGCTTACTTTGGTTCAGATACCGTACGTAGTGAGCCAATTGATGATATGCGAATAGGTGATTCATACAAATGCCTACTCCTAAGGCTCCTAATGATAGGATCTTCCCCCTTGTATCCAGAACATGCTCAAGCCTCGTGATCCCCAAATCCGCCCATTTGCGAAATATTTTATTTTCAGACCCTGGGGCAAATTGTGGGTTGTCCTGCAGTGGCAGTAGGTCTGATACATCTGCCTCCAAGCCCCATATCCTATTCAAGTCCCTCCAAACCTCCCTCAAGGGGCCCAATAGCACACTATTTCGCATGTATATCGGAATTGCTCTCCTCTCGCAATGCAATAAGTAGTGTGGATGAAACGGTTTAAAAAACTCATATTCCATATCCCGTGGTGTATAGTCCTGCCTCCCCATTAGCCAGTCCCCTAAGTGGCGCAGCAGACAAGCTTGGTTGTATCTGCGGATATTAGGAAGTCCCATACCTCCCTCCCTCCATGAGCCCATGAGTAAGTTTAAAGGAAGTTTCGGTTTAGCATCTCTCCATACAAACCTCCTCAGGTACCTATAGAGCTGACTCAGGTCTTTACGCCGAAGCCACAGGGGTAGTACCTGGAATGTGTATAGCCACCTCGGGAATTCAGCCGTTCGAAACAGATGTATCTGCCCATGTAACGTAAGCAGTAATGTCCCCCACAAGCTCAATCGACTCTTTAGCTTATCTAACAGATGATTGAAATTTAGTTGGTATAACAGGGACGTTCTCATAGAGACTCTCACTCCTAAATAAGGAAGAAAATCCGAAGCCCACTTGAGCTGGAATCCATCTCCCCACTCTGTCTTCACACTTGTGTGAGCTGTCAATGCCAAAGATTTAGAATAATTGATTTTGAGCCCTGCAAAATCGCCGTACTCCTGAAACAATTCCAACAGAGCTCTCAACGATCGAGCTGGGTGTGTTAGATGTACTAATATGTCATCCGCGAACGCGGAAACCTTGAACGATGAAGTGCCCCATGTCACCCCCCTCCACTTCTGGGTGGTTCTCAATTTCCCTGATCAAAGGGTCCAGAGCTAACACAAACAGCAGTGGGGACAATGGACACCCCTGCCGGGTGCCTCTTCTGATCTGAAACCGTGCCGAGTTCTCCCCGTTGACCCACATGTAAGCCTGTGGGTTAGAGTAGAGCGCACCCACTGCCCTCCGAAAGTACCCGTCCACTCCGACTCTTTCCATAACCGTGAACATGAAATTCCATATCACCCGATCAAAGGCCTTCTCTGCGTCAAAACTGACCAACAGGGAAGGCCTTTTCCGCCTCTCCACAATCTCCAGGGATGCCAATAGTGCCCTAACATTGCTCCCCACCGACCTGCCTTTCACAAATCCCACCTGCGGGGGCGCAATCAAATCTGGCAATACTCATGACAGCCTGTTGGCTAAAATCTTAGCATAAATTTTGACATCACAATTTAGAGAGATATGGGCCTATACGACTCTACCTCAGACCCATCTTTCCCAGGCTTCAATAACACTATTACTTTTGCTACGTTCAAGGCATCTGACATTGCCCCAGAAGTTGCCATGTCATTGTAAAGATTTAACAGAGGGATTGTCACCTGGTCTTGGACTAACTTGTAATATGCTATGGTATATCCATCAGGCCCCGGTGCCTTTTGTATATTACTCTGCTGGAGCGCCAGCATCAGCTCACCCTCTGTAATTGGACCATTTAAATATAACTTCTGGGATTCTGACACCCGAGGTAAGGCCTGGTTAGTCAAGTACAGCATACTGTCTTCCATTGTGTCTAGTGGCTCCCTGTACAATTTCTCATAATACCGTTTGAAACATTCTGCAATGTCCTTAGATTTTCTGCGAAGCTGGCCACCTTCATCTTTTACCTCTAAAATTCCCTGGGTACCTCTTTTCCCCCGCACCAATCTCCCTAGCAGTGCCCCAGCTTTGTTACCATGGATAAAAAATTGATATTGATAATACTTATGAGACTTAACAGCCCTCTGATGGAGTAATTCATTCAGTGCTTTCTGAGTGGCTAAGAGAGCTCCCTTCTCCCCAGGTGTCATACGTGTCCCACATCTAATCCTCTGTGAACGGACCTCCTTTTCCAGTCTGATGATCTCTTTATCCCTCATCTTCTTGACTCTAGCCCTGTAAGCAATTATCTCTCCCCGTATCACCGCTTTTGATGTTTCCCAATATAAACTAGGTTGGTTTTGATGTTGCTTATTGTGAGTTGCATATTCCTTCCATTTGTCATTTACATATGCTTTAAATTGGGAGTCCCAAAATAGCTCAAAGGGGAATCTCCAACCTCCCCCTCCCCCAGACCCTAGACCCTGTAGCTGGAACCAGATGATTGAGTGATCCGAAACCTCGCACGGCCCTATCTCCGCTACTTGTACTTTTGAAAATAGAGTTCTCGAGATGAAGAAGTAATCTATACGCGATTGCGTAAGATGTGCTCTAGATGTATGAGTATAGTCCCTTACATTTGGGTGTAACACTCTCCATACATCAATCAAATCCAATGTGGAGCAGAGAAAGGGTAAGCCCCCCACCCCTGGGCTCTGACCTGAAGCCGAGGGACCTGTTTTATCCATCTGAACATCATACACCAGATTAAAATCTCCTCCCAGGATCACATTTCCCCCTTGATAGGGACCCAACAGCTCAATGAGGGATCGGTGGAACTTACGGTCATACACATTGGGTGCATACACATTACATAGAATATACATAGATTGCCCCAATTCCACTTCAACTAGTACATATCTGCCCTCGGAGTCCCGCTTGACTCGTTTTATCCGAGCCTGTAGGCCTTTCCGGATTAATATCAACCCCCCCCCCCCTTCTTACCTACCGCTGGGGATCCTATTGCCTGTTCCACCCATCCCTGCTGAAATTTATTGTGCTCCTGAGTTGTCAAATGTGTCTCCTGTAACAAAGCAAGATCTGCCTTGTGCCGCCGCAGGGCCTGCAGCACCTTGGTGCGTTTAATGGGCGAGGATATCCCCCCCACATTCCAGGAAATTAATTTAACTGATCCCATCGGTCAGTAGGACTCCTGTGCTATATATAGATTGTTGAACTCTCCCTGTGAGACCGCACCCCCCAGCCCCTGGGTGCAACCTCCATCCACCATTCCATTGGAAACAGAACATGTTACATCTCTCAACCTTTGCTGCTCGGAAGGAAGAATTACAATAAGAAAAAAACATAACAAACCATACTAGACACAGAAAATATTTAGGCATATACTTATACTCCCCCCCCCCTCTCCCCATCCCGCCCCCCCCTCTTCCCCAGCCCCTCTTCACTGGTAACTGCGTCCTCGCTGAGAACTGGTCACGCCCCCTGCCCCTCCCCTCACCCGGCGACCTCTCCTTACAGTATAACTTTTAATAACTCAACTTTGGAAAAAGTTTTCAAATTATAGGCATATCGCTTCTAACTTGCCCTCATGCCCACCAGTAATTGACACCTTCAGTGCACTGTCCTCTACTGCTCCTGGTGCATTTTCCTCAGTGATCTTCTCCCTGCGGCTTGTGTTCCTCTCTGCATAGATCTTTCCCGCCGGGCGCTGACCCGGCAGATTGCCAGATACCTCTCCGTCACCGCTCTCCTGCTCGCGAACTTCCATTCGGTTCACAAATTGCTTCGCCTCCGCAGGGGATGTGAAAAAATGTGGCTTGCCTTCAAACTGGATGCGCAGCTTGGCGGGAAATAGTAATGCAAAACGTGCTTGCCTCTCGTAGAGCTGCTTGCAGACCTCCGTAAACTGTCTGCGCTGGGCCGCCACCGCTGCTGAAAAATCTTGGAAACAAAGTACTGTAGAAGCTTCATACTAGATCTTGCCCCGCGAGCGCCATGTATGTAAAATATCCTGCTTGTGGGTATAATTCAGGACTCTGCATATTACAATTCTTGGTCTCTCTTTCCCTTGTCTGGTACTGCCCTGCCGGTGTGCCCGCTCAATCTTCAAACAGTTTTCCAGCTCTTTCAAATTCAACGCTTTTGGCAGCCATTTCTCCAAAAACTGCCTGAGATCCACTTCCCTAATGGACTCAGGCAATCCCACAAACCTTAAATTATTACGGCGTGAGCGGTTCTCTAAGTCTTCAAGCTTGGACTCTAGGCTTTCCAGTCTTTTTAGCATCTCTTTCTGTTGGCTTTCATGCTGCATACTTTGGTCTTCCATATCAGAAAGGCGCTGCTGAAAGCCTGACATGTCCGTTTTTAAGCCTTCTATTTTTCCGTCCAGCTGCTCGATTTGGTCTGAGATCCGTTGCAATTTCTTGTCCACCGATACCTCCAAGAGGCTCGATACTTCCCCCGCAATCTCTGTCGCCCAGATCGAGCTCAGCGATTCACCCGAGGAGCCTGCGTCCGCCATTTTGCCATCTCCCACGCTGCTCCTCGCTCCTTCCTTGCGGCTCGATTTTGACGCCATTCCAGCCCGTTTGCAGCGGCGATTTCGATAGATTTTGTTGTAGGGGAGTTCCCACTGCTCTTGCGGCGGTTTCGCTGAGTTTTCCCCCGATTTTGATGTCGCTACGGGTCGATGTTATCTGGGGATCCGCGGAGCTGCTACGTGCGGCGTCCTCCCCTTAGCCTAGCATCACGTGACCTCTATGACATCAGTTTTACGTAGCACCATATAAATTTTTAGCATCATCAGGTTCCATCATCAGTAGAGAGGTATGGTAGCCGTGTTAGTCCACTCTTAAAGGTTATCAATAGAAATCAAACAAAATAAAACATGGAAAAGAAAATAAGATGATACCTTTTTTATTGGACATAATACATTTCTTGATTAGCTTTCGAAGGTTGCCCTTCTTCGTCAGATCGGAAATAAGCAAATGTGTTAGTTGATAGTATATATATAAGTGAAGCTTCAAAGCATTTCAATGGCAGTCTAGCAAGGTGGGGGTGGGTAGGAGGTATGCCTGGGAACATCAAAGCATTTCATTTCATTGATAGTCTAACAGGATGGGTGTGGGTAGTTGAGAGGAGAGTGATAAACAGAGAAATACAACTTTATGGTTTATAATGGGCTAGAAAACCCAGATCCTTGTTAAGTCCTGTCTGTTGGGTGTCAAAATATTCAATCTTTCTGACTTCAAAGGTCTTATATTCCTGTATTGTTTTAAAGTTACCTTTCAGGATTCTTACTGTGAAATCACTGGTGCAGTGTCCTGGTCCTGTAAAGTGTTGGCCCACAGGTTCCATCAGAAATGGTTTTCAAGGGTGATGATGCGGAGAAACTGAAAGTATAAATCAGATTTTAAAACATTCCTTTTTGGTGGAGGGGCTTCTGTGTTTCAATGACTCAGCTATGCTGAAGGGTTACCCATAACAGGCAGGCCTTTGGGGAGAAACCAGACAAAGAGTGTCCCAAACTAGGGAGAGTGGAAAGATGGTGACCTGAAGCTCGTACGCTCAATGGCCCAGCTGTCCTCTGAAGTTTTGTCTTTGTTTACTTGAAATTTCCTCTCTGCAACTGCAGTTACCTTAACTGAGAGGAAGGGGACAATCGGTGGTCAGCCGCTGATGGCCAGAGTTTTGTCCCCTGTGCAGCAAGTGTGGGACCACTGCGCGATGAGCTGCCCACAGATGACTGGGTTGGTGAGTCCTTTGATTAGCGCCGGTGAAGGAGCGTTGACGCTCTTGGACCTGGAAACAACTTCATCGCTCTCGAATCATTTAACCACTATGTCCAAAGGAGTAGAGGAGTGAGTTAGGAGTCCATGCTGAAACGGAAGTCATTTACAGCTGAACCCGAGTCGGCGGTGCCACTCCTAACCCCGTAAGAACTATCAGCTTGGAGTTTTTGGCTCCCGTGGAGGTTACATTGAATATCATCTGGAAGGCGCTCCAGGACCTAACGGTGGTAGTAAATAACTTTGCTTCCGATATAATCTTATTAGTGAGCTACATGGATAACCTAATCAAACCCTTTGAGAAAGAAAAATTGATACAGCAAATGAAATTCTACAGGAGTAGGAAATGGTTAAGATTCTGAAAATGATAATAGACCAGAAATTTGAACAAAATGAATATTATTACAGACTAGTAAAAAAGGCCCGTTTCTGACACAAATGAAACGGGCGCTAGCAAGGTTTTCCTTGGAGTGTGTATGTTTGGGAGAGTGTATGTGAGAGTGACTGTGTGAGAGAGAGAGTGAAAGTGTGAGTGTGTGTGTGTGTGTGAGAGAGAGAGAGAGTGAGTCTGGGTGTGAGTGTGTCTGTGAGAGAGTGTGTGTGTGAGAATGAGAGTGTGTGCAAGTGCGTATGTGAGACACAGTGTGAGAGAGTGTGTGTGTGTGTGCGAGAGAGTGTGTGAGACACAGATTCTCTGTGAGAGTGAGTGTATGAGACCAAGCGAGTGTGTGAGTGACTGTGTGACACATAGAGAGCGAATGTGATACAGTGTGAGACAGAGTGTGTGAGAGTGAGAGTCAGAAAGACATTGTATGTGAGAGAGTGTGTGTGTGACAGAGATACCTCCCTTCCTGTGTCTCTCTGGTGTCAGCCCCCCCCCCCCCTCTGTCTCTGGTGTCTGAGATTCCCGCCACTGCACCCAAGCAATTGGTGTGCTGGAGGAGGGGGAGGGGGGATGTGTTGGGGGGGGGTTCAGGTTGGAAGAAGAGGGGTGCGGGGGGTTCAGGAAGCGCTACCAGATGCGAGTGAGTGAGTGTGTGGGGGGGGGGGGTTGAGGAAGCGATGCCAGAGTGAGTGAGTGTGTGTGTGGGGGGGGGAGGGCAGGGGGTTCAGGAAGCGCTGGCAGATGAGAGAGAGAGTGAGTGTGTGTGTATGGGGTTTCAGGAAGCGCTGCGAGATGAGAGAGAGTGAGAGTGTGTGTTTGTGTGTGTGTGTGTGTGGGGGGGGGGGTTCAGGAAGTGCTGCCAGATGAGAGAGAGAGTGAGTGAGTGAGTGAGTGAGTGAGTGTGTGTGTGTATGGGGTTTCAAAGCGCTGCCAGATGAGAGAGAGTGTGTGTGTGTTGTGTGGGTATGTTGTCAGCTTGGAAGAAGAGCGGTGTGGGGGTTCAGGAAGTGCTGCCAGATGAGTGAGTGAGTGTGTGTGTGGGGGGGGGGGCGGTTTATCAAGCATTGCCAGATGAGAGTGAGTGTGTGTGGTTGGGGGCGTGGGTTCAGGAAGCACTGGCAGAAGAGTGAGAGTGTGTGTGAGGGGGGAGGGGGGAGGGTTCAGGAAGCAGGGCCAAATGAGAGTAAGTGTGGGGGGGGGGTTAGGAATGGCTGCCAGATTAGTGTGTGTGTGTGTGTTTGTGGGGGGGGGGGCAGGGGTTTCAGGAAGCGCTGCCAGATGAGAGAGAGTGAGTGTCTGAGTGTATGTGTGTGTACGGGGTTTCAGGAAACGCTGGCAGATGAGAGAGAAAGAGTGTGTGTGTTTGTGTGTTGGAGGGGTGTGTGTGGGGTGTGTGTGTTGGGGGTTTCAGCTTGGAAGAAGAGGGGTGTGTGGGGGGGTCTGGAAGTGCTGTGAGATGAGTGAGTGAGTGGGGGGCAGTTTATCAAGTGTTTCCACATGAGTGTGGGGGGGGGGGGGCTTCAGGAAGCGCTGCCAGATGAGCGAGAGTGTGTGTGTGTGTGGGGGGGGTGGTGTTCAGGAAGCGGTGCAATATGAGAGACTGAGTGTGTGTGTGTGTGTGGGGGGGGGGTTGCCACATGAGCGAGTGAGTGTGTGTGTGTGGGGCAGGGATTTCAGGAAGCGCTGCCAGATGAGAGAGAGAGAGTGTGTGTGTGTTGGGGGGGGCATTGAGGAAGTGTGGCCAAATGAGAGTGTGTGGGGGGGGGGTCAGGAACCACAGCCAGATGAGTGAGTGTGTGGGAGGGGGGGCAGGGGTTTCAGGAAGCGCTGGCAGATGAGAGTGTGTGTGTGTTGGGGGGTGGCGTTGAGGAAGTGTGGCCAAATGAGAGTGAGTGAGTAAGTGCATGTGGGGGGGGGGGGGGGTGAGGAAGCGCTGCCAGATGAGAATGTGTGTGTATGTGTGTTGTATGGTTCAGTTTTTTTGGGGGGGGGGAGGATCCAGCTTTTAAGAAGAAGGAATGAAGCTCCTCCTCCGCACGATGCCCCCCCTCCCGCCGCAATCCCACCCACGGCGATGCACCCGCCCACCGCCATCCCACCCACCGTGGCCATCGCACCCACCGTCACGTAGTTTTGCTGGCGGGTGACCCAAAATCCCGCCAGCAGAAGTCCTGTGTGGTGTGTGTTGACTTGAGTCTGACTCCAGCGATCTTCGGCGTTGCTAGCCTGTGCAGGGCGGGGTTCTGTGCGTCTGACGTCCTGCACGTGCAGGACGTCAGACGCACAGAAGCCCTGCCTGCACAGGCTAGCAACACCGAAGATGATGCCGTAGTCAGCAGACAGGACTTGTGCTGGCGGGGTTTCGGGTCCCCTGCCGGCAAAGCAACGCGAAGGTGGGTGGCTTAGGAGGGGGTTGTTGCGGGGGGGGGGGTGTTGGACCTCCTTCTTTTGACCTGCAGCTTTGGGGGGGGTTCGGGTCTACCATTCTGTGGGCAGGGATTCTACTTTTTGAGCTTTGGTGCGCGGGCGCGGGGTGTGTTGGATGTCGGAACAGTGGTCTCCGGAGTCATTTGGACTCCAGAGCTTTGGAGGTGGTTTCACTTTCCGCGGGTGGGTCGGCAGGGGGAGGAGTAGGGAAACACGCGGAGCGTGTTTCCCTACTCTTCCTCCCCTTGCGTGGGTGCGATCCGTTTCTTTAGTTAACTTTTTTTTTCCACCCTCGACGTCATGACGTTTGACGCAAGGGCGGGGCACGGGTCAGTGGGGTGGCTTCACCACCATGAATCCACGAACCGTTCTGGAAGTCTGAGTGACTTCAGTGACGTCAGTGTCCTCAGAATGTTGAGGGTGCGTTTTATGATAGTAGATGATTAATATTGAGATTGTTGTTTTCCCAGAGTTCCAGGTATGACTCCTAAAGATTTCCTCAGAAATATTTCCTGAAAATTTTATTTTCCTTTGTAATGATTCCTTTTAGTAATATAAATTATTACTTAGTAATATTAATTCAAAAGGAGTGAAACCTGTGAAACTGGGATTACCTTAATCAGTGGGAATTGGATTAGAGACTCAAGTGTTCGCATTGTTAAATAATTTCTGGTTTTAAAAGAGAAAAAATGAAATTAGGTGTATTATTTCTACTAATATTGGACAATAAGTATGTTTCCAACGAAATAAATTGAATATACACCATTTTTCAGTTTGAAGAAGCCAACCAGACGATCAATGTGAAATAATGATTCAGATAAATAATAACTGGGGATAATCAGGTTAATACCACGCTTTTTCTGTTTACTGTTGTTTAATTGATCTCCTTGTCTTGTTTCACTCTCCCTATTTTGTGGTCTAAGGAAGAGTATAGAATTACCTGATTGAAATAATTCTTGTGTATTACTTTCTCTGTATTTCTGGCAAGTTATTTTATTGCTTGTAAATTTAAATTCTTATAAATAAAAAAAAACAAAAAAAAACATTCTTTTTTGATGAGGCTTATACTCTCTCCTAAGACTGTCATTGGGGTGGGCCAAAGATTTGCCTTTTTACCTTTTACTGTCTCCTATTGCTACCCCTTCTCTCCTATCATTTATTGTAGTTCTGTTTCTCCTCTCCTACACATTTCTCTTGCTTTTATCTTTCTCTTCCTCCACTATCCTTAGAATTGTAAGCCACATAGATATATTGTTTTGATATGTGGGATTAGCAAGTCTTTAATAAACTTGGAGCCTGGAAGATGTACTGAGCCAAATCAACAAATTAAAGAGTAGTAAATCACCTGGATTGGATGGCATGCACCCTAGGCTATTGAAAGGATTCAAACATTAAATTGCTGATCTGCTGTTAATGATCTGCAACCTGTTGTTAAAATCATCTGTAGTACCTGAAGAGTGGAGGGTTGCCAATGTAACGCCAATTTTTAAAAAGAGTTCCAGGGATGATCTGGGAAATTATAGACTTGTAAGACTAATGTCACTGCTAGGCAAAATAGTGGAAATGTATAAAGAATAAAATTATGTAATATATAGATAAACATGGTTTAATGGGACAGAGTCAGCATGGATTCAGTCAAGGGAAGTCTTGCCTCACCAAGTTACTTTATTTCTTTGAAGGTGTGAATAAATATGTCGATAAAGGTGAGCCGGTTGATGTAGTGTATCTAGATTTTCAGAAAACTTTTGACAAAGTTCCTCATGGGAGACTCCTGAGAAAAGTAAAGAGTCATGGGATCGGAGTCAATGTTCTGTTGTGGATTAGGAATTGGTTATTGGACAGAAAGAGCAGAGCCGGTCTTAGCAAGTGCGGGGCCCTGTGCAGACCAATTTGGTGGGGCCCCATCCTAGCCCCGCCCCCACCCTAGCCCTGCCCTAGCTCCACCCCCACCCTAGCTCCACCCCATTGATAAGATTATTCAATTTTTAGAAATTTTTTTATTTATGAAATGTCAAATAAAGACAAATGAAGCTAAACCTGTACAGAAAAACTGATTGAAATAATAAGCACAATGCTATCATGAACTCCCCCCTCCCCAGAAATTATTCAGTTCAAGTCCACTACAATTAGTAGTTCCAATTCTCATAACAAAGGAGAATAAAGGAAAAATATTAATTAAGAAGAAAAGATCCAGTACTTTCAAATTCCCTTATTACTCTGTAACCCATCAAACCAGAGAGGCAACACAGAGATCCCCAACCCCAAGTAGCCAAAAAAGATGTAAGTGCATAGGTTCCCACTAAAGACAAAACCACAACACATTTACAGTACCAAATGTTTCCATAAATCAGCTATATTAGAGATAGACTTTTAATTAAATTTAGATATTAGATATGTATCATATGACAAAGAATAAAGTCGTTGCTCAAAGCATATACTAACCACAATTGCTCAACTGCAAAACACTATGCACAAATTTGTGCAAAAACACAGTCAGAACCTTACTGTACCATAAATATTACACTGAGCATAACCTAATACACCAATATACCACCCATACAGAAAATGCAGACCATCAACAATATGAAGCAAGGGATCATATCATTACAATTCTCATGTAGAGCCACAAAACACCCTTTTAGGGTGGATAGTGTTCACAATGAGTTCCTTTTATTAACGACCATATGTAGATCCTTCAAGAGAATGCATATTAATTATGCATTCAAAGTGTTCTGTTATCTCTGGAGTCTCATTAGTGCATATTCCAGGCAGAATGATTGAGTCAAGCACAGATTCTAAGGAGGAGTATTCTGAAGTGACACCTGATGCTTATTCAGAGGATTCTACTTGATCCAACTCATCAGAAATTAATCAGATTTGTCTGTCAAGACCTGTCTCTAAAACCTTTGGATTCCAAAAATGTTACTATTCTCTGTACAGAACATAAGCGTTGCCATACTGGGATAGATCGAAGGTCCATCAAGCCCAGTCTCCTGTTTCCAAGTACCTGGCAAGATCCCAAAAGAGTAAAACAGATGTTAGGCTGTTTATCCTAGGAATAAGCAGTGGATTTTCCCAAGTCCATCCTAATAATGACTTATGGACCTTTAACTGCTTTTACCACATTTTCTGGCCATTGGGGAGGATTTTTTTTTTTGGGGGGGGGGGGTACAGAATAAAGTTATATATACACCAGTACTTTAGATCCAGAACAAATAGCTAGCTAGCTAGCTAGCTAGATAGATAGATATATAGATAGATTTATTTGTCCTGGATCTAAAGAGCAGTGGCAAATTGTCATTTACACATATCTGATTCCACATACCCATATAAATGACTAGAATACCAGCATTTATGCATGTACCACCTAAATTTAGGTGCCTCCTTCCAGAATTACACCCCAACTGGGTCATAAGAAATGTTTTTTCCTGAAGTGACCTGTGCAAAGTCACTAGGAGCATCTGTGGCATTAGAGACCCTGGGCTTCCGTAGTTCTCTGCTCCTCTAATCAAATATGATAGGTCTGAGAGTCACGATGGCTTTTGTCACCTCGGAATTGCTAGTCTGAATCAAAGTATCAGGAAAAAGAAATGTTTACAAACTTAGCAAAATAAGAAAAAACAATGAAAAGAAAATAAACCATGTGAGATTCTACATCCATCTCTGCTATTTAGAAGCAATTTAATGCTACATTATCACTTTATTCCTTTCTAGCATTTATATGGATAGTGATAACCCAAAAGTTATTATGAAAAATCTTCCCTTGGATATTGGAGGGCAAATGGACAGTAATTCTCAGCTATTAATTTACTCTCACTTCTTAGATTCACTGGATTGGTACAGCCCCTTAAAGAGCTACAGAGCTGAGCAGAGTGCTTCAAATTTGGCTTTTGTTTGAAACATAGAACCCCAGTCCAACAGACAGATCCTGTTTCAGGCTCAGCAATTATTTACTTAATGGGCAATTAAACACGGCAAAGGAATCATTTTGTAAGGTGAAAGCATAATCTACAGCAGAAACGAGTTCAAAATGCTGCTGCTCACCTCCGCTCTCCGCCTCCGACCAGACCACGACACTCCCTGGCTCCAGCTCCTTTTCCCGATGGCGCAGGCTGCTCACCTCCACTCAGTCCGACGACCACGCTCTCCAGCTCTTTCCCGCTCAATGACTCCCGCCTGCCCTCACGGATACAGGAAGTATCTCATCAGAACGAAGGCGGGACATTGAGCGGGAAGGCGGAAGGGAAAAGCTGGGTAAGCGAAGCCGTCGTGCTGCCTGTGGCTGCTGCAACTGTCTATGTTTGGGTTGGGGCGGGCCGCTGCAAGTTGCAACTCTGTCGTCAACATGGACATCGTTGTCTCAGGCTGGGACTGGGAGGCAGGAGCTGGCGGGGGGGGGGGGGTGGCGGGAGCGACCGATGATCGCGGTCCGGAGTGAGCAGCGGCATCGGATCATGATGATTGATGGCGCGGTTGGGTGGTGGCTGTTGTGGTCCGACGGCGACGTCCGAGGCAGCAAGCGGGGAGAGGCAGAGTTGAGGCGCGCCGCACGGGGCCCCCTTAAGCTCGGGGCCCTATGCGGCCGCCTCGGTCGCCTCTCCCTAAGACCGGCCCTGAGAAAGAGGGTAGGGTTAAATGACTTTTTCGCAATGGAAGAGGGTGAATAGTGGAGTGCTGCAGAGATCTGTAATGGGACTGGGGCTATTTAACATTTTTATAAATAATCTGGAAATATGAACAATAAGTGAGGTGATTAAATTTACAGATGACACAAAACTATTCAGGAAGACCTTAAGAAATTGGAAGGCTAGGCATCCAAATGGTAGATGAAATTTAATGTGGACAAATGCAAAGTGATGCACATTGGGAAGAAGAATCCGAATCATAGTTACCTGACGCTAGGGTCCAACTTTGGAGTCAGCACCCAGAAAAAGATTTAGGCTTCATTGTAGACAATACGCTAAAATCTTCTACCAAATGTGCGGCGGTAGAAAGAGATGGTAAATAAGACCAAGAATACTATAATGCCTCTGTATCACTCCATGGTGCAACCTTACCTTGAATATTGTGTTAAATTCTGGTCATCATATTTCAAAAAAGATATAGCAGAATTAGAAGAGGTTCAAAGAAGAACGACCAAAATGATAAAGAGATGGAAAGCCTCTCATTTGAGGAAAAGCTAAAGAGGTTAGAGCTCTTCAGCTTGGAAAAGAGATGACTGAGGGGAGATATGATTGAGTTCTACAAAATCCTGAGTGGTGTAGAATGGGTAAAAGTGAATCAATTTTTTAAAAAGTTCAAAGACTAGGGGACACTGAATGAAGTTACATGGAAATATTTTTAAAATAAATAGGAGGAAATATTTTTTCACTCAATGAATAGTTAACCTCTGGAACTCATTGCTGGAGGATGTGGTAACAGCGGTTAATGTATCTGGGTTTAAAAAAGGTTTGGACAAGTTCTTGGAGGAAAAGTCCATAGTCTGTTATTGAGATGGACATGGGGAAAGCCACTGCTTGCCTGGGATTGGTAGCATTATTGTTATTTTCTTATGCCAAAACAGCTGCCCTAACTTTAAGCGCCAAATTAACCAGGCACTGATTTGAACATCAGACGGTGCCTGATTAACTTCTGAGTCAGGAGACATATCCAGATATTCAATGCTAGGAGCTACTCTTGCTCTGGCATTGAATATCTGGGGTTATCTCAGTCTATGGCTGGAAGCAGCTTGCAAGCCACTTACCAACACAAGCTGAATATTGACCCCAATACTCTTCCCAATAATTTGTACAGAGGCACGATCACCCCCTTTATTCTACTGGTTACCCCAGCATCCTTCTTGCCCTGACCACTGTGGCCTAGAGATGGGTAGACAAAAAATGTTTGTCTTTGTTTTCAGTTTTTTTTTCCCCGGAATGAATATCGTCAAGAATGCACACTATTTGTGAATGAATGTGCACTAGCTGTAAAGAGGGTGAACTTTTTTTTTTAAGAATGTGCACTCTTTCCCCCGATACTACATGCAGGCATGAACCCATCATGAAGAGTGTATCCTCTTTGCACCTACTGCCTCATTCTATGACACGAGTGCCTAAATGCATGCACTGTGTGCTCAGATTGTAGAATACGAGCACTTAATGTGTGTGAATGTCACCGATTCACACAAAAGTGCTAGTTGTATAGCCCACAAATGCAAAGGAATGCTCATGTGGGTGGGGCTTAGGCATCTACCAAAATTGCATGCACATGTTACCTGTGGTGTAGCCATGGGTGGGCACAGGCCCACCCACTTTGAACGCAGGCCCACCCAGCAGCAACACAGCTGTGATGTGACTGGTGAGGATTCCCAAGCCCCACCCTCTGAAGACTCCCGGCATCTCTCCCTGCCCCCCCCCCCCCAAGGTGATCGGGGATCTTCCTTCCCTCTGACACAAATTCCTGTTTGCAAGACCAGGAGATGCAATCTGGAATCCATCTAAACCAAATGTGTAACTCATATGCCCAAAATATGTGCATAGTTTGCCAATGCCTTAATGTGGCTTTACCCACAGAAACAGATATTAGATGGCAGTACTCACAGCAACCAATAAGAAAACTGTGTGTGTCTGTGTGTACATGTGTGTGGGGAGGTAGGGCAGTTGTGAGAGGGGGTAGTTTTCAGGGGGGTACAGTTGCAGAGTAGTTTTTGAGAATGAGGGCAGATAATGAAAGAAGTATTTTGGGGTTGTGAGGTCAGTTAAAGGGACGGTAAGGCAGTTGTGGTATATAAAATAATGAGTGGAGTGGAACAGGTGGATGTGAAGCGTCTGTTCACGCTTTCCAAAAATACTAGGACTAGGGGGCATGCGATGAAACTACAGTGTAGTAAATTTAAAACAAATAAGAGAAAATTTTCTTTACCCAATGCGTTATTAAACTCTGGAATTCGTTGCCAGAGAACGTGGTGAAGGTGGTTAGCTTGACAGAGTTTAAAAGGGGGTTAGACGGTTTCCTAAAGGAAAGTCCATAAACCACTACTAAATGGACTTGGGAAAAACCCACAATTCCAGGAATAACATGTATAGAATGTTTGTACGTTTATGAAGCTTGCCAGGTGCCCTTGGCCTGGATTGGCCGCTGTCATGGACAGGATGCTGGGCTCGATGGACCCTAGGTCTTTTCCCAGTGTGGCATTACTTATGTAGTTTTGGGGGTGGCATTCTTTGCAGAGTGGGCAGTTGTGGATATGGTTTGGGGTGAGGCAATTTGCAAGGTAGTATGGTAGTTGTTTGAGGGTCATTTTGGGGATATGTGACAGTTTGCAGGGTTGTGATGCAGTTGCAGGTAGTAGTTTTTGGGGGTGGGAACGGTTTGTGGCATGTAGGGCAGTTTCAAGGATAGTTTTTGGGAATGGAGCATTTTGTGGGGGTAGTTTTGGGGATGGGGCAGTTTTAGGGGGTTAAGCATTTGCAGGATTAGTTTTTGAGGGCAGTTTGCAAGACTGGGGACATTTACATGGATAGTTTTGGGGATAGGAACAGTTATGGAGTTGTTTTAGGGGATGGGGCAGTCTGCAGTTGGAAAGGGGTAGTTTTTGTGAATGGGAGAATAGCAGCAGGTAGCTTATGGGGCTGGGACAGTTTGTGGGGTGTGTGGCAGTTGCAGAGAGTAGTTTTTGGGGTTAGTTGCAGTTGAAGACTCATCTATTTTCTGAATAGATGAGTCTTCAACTGTTTACAGAAAATTATGTACTCTGATATTTTTTATTTATTTTCATTACATTTGTACCCCGCACTTTCCCACTCATGGCAGGCTCAAAGCAGCAGGAAATGGAGGGTTAAGTGATTTGCCCAGAGTCACAAGGAGCTGCCTGTGCAGGGAATCGAACTCAGTTCCTCAGTTCCCCAGGACCAAAGTCCACCACCCTAACCATTAGGCCACTCCTCACTGGTATATCGTTCCACCATTTTACTGATAGATAGGATAAGGTTGTTGAGTGTACTGTCTTAAATCTGACACCTTTTGTTGATGGAAATACTAGTTCCAGAAGATTTTAGGGCGCTCAAACAGATGCTACCACCCTTCCTGCTTTCATGTGTAAGTGACAATCCCCAGCACTGCTCATCCAAGTTCTGACATACCCCACATTTCCCTAACACAGCCACCCTGCTACTGTCCACAGCGTGCCACGCTCACACACTCAGCCAGTGAAACACATGTATGCAGTGCTTAGAGGCTGCACATTTCAACCTATCCTGTCTCAGATCTTCTCCACTGCCAGATACTCTCATGAGTAGCAGAAGCCTTACCTTTATGGGACCCCTCTCTGCCTTTGCTGTCTTATTGAGCCACACCATATAATGATCTCTTGACCACAAATGGCGGACAGCCTGGACATCAGAAAAAACTATCTCCTTTTGTAAGGACCAAGTAGTCCTGCACTAATCTCTTTCCTCATGTTTCTATTGCCAGTTACCTAATAAAAGTTTGAAACCCGCTGCGTCAGGCACTTCTAGGGGATGCGTCAGGCACTTCTAGGGGAAGGCAGTCAGATCTTTATTCCAGTTTTGGATTCACTGGAACACAGAGCCAGTGAGGACATTGACAAAGATGTCTAGTTTTTTTTTTTTTCGGATAACTATGCTAGTTTTAAGTTTCAGTGCTTGACTACAGCTGGTGAAGGAGTTATGAAAAAATATTTATGAATTATCACTCAAAGACACTAATAGCACGCTGCATGCAACATGATATTACAAATGAAGAGTAACCCTATGAATGAAGTGTTATACCACTGGGCATGAGTCATCTCTTATTGCCGAAGTAAGTGGAAAACTCTGAGGGTGCTCTCACAAAAACATTTTATACAAAGAGTGAGATATAGGAAAAGTATGAGACTGTGTTATTAGGTAGTAGTAGTCCTGGTTCCATCCAGAGATTTGGGATTTTGCTTGTTTGATCTATTGCCAGTTAGCCATTCACAGGGTTGAGCTCGTTTTGTGTTTCCTTTAAGTGTCTCCAGCTTACACTGTACTGTACACTCACAGAGAAGTGATAATTATTTCTAAAGCACCATCAGTGTACACAGCCCTATACTGTTCCAGAGTAATGGTTATTTATAAAAAGAAGTTCCAATTTTATACTATCCCAGGGCAGAAGCCAGCAGCTAGCAAACAGCTGGAATTCACTACTGTGCTGTTCATTCTATTGTTTGCATTTCAGGGACTCTCATTATCAATGGATTAGATCCTGGACCCTATTCAATTTCTTGCAGTTAGCTAGCAGGGCTGAACAAATCCTTGCATTATTGCAAGGGCATCGCGTGAAGTGAGACTGTCACCTGGCAGCGTTCCTCCCCCCCCCCCCCCCCCCCAGCAAAATAAATTATGTCATTGCCTATTAAAGAAAAAAAAACCGCAGAGGAATTTCCTCTGAATGGAGCTTTGATGCCCCCTAGTGGTATGCAGGGGACTGTGTCCTGCCTTCTCCAGCGATATAGGGGATTAATGCAGCTCTTCCGTTTTGGAAACCCTGCTGCAACCGATTAGAATTTCAGAATATCCACCACAAATGTGATAAATCTGCATACATTAGGGGCTCATATCTGCAAATTTGTCTCATTCGTATTCACTGTGGATCTTCTAAGTTAATGCATTAAATTAGAACAAAGAAGGAGAAAACCTTCTCCTTACAGCTGCTAACTAAACAGACATGAAAGGTTTAGTTCAGTAGAAATATTTTAATAAATATTTGTTTTTTTTTCTTTTGGCAAACACCAGAGTAGAAATCCAAAAGTCTGTCTTATGTATTGCCCTGCTATTTCTGTAAATACACTGGTGCTTATCTAGCTAAACTGACCTTCTTTTCCTTTGTATCCTTCCAGGCAATTCTCCACTTAAGATATATCCTTGAAAGCGTTCCATCAGCTGCTGATAGTGCTCTGGGCTATGGGAAGAAATGGGGGGGGGGGGGGGGAGATTGCAATTTGAAGCCTTTCGGTCCCTTTGCTCAGTACATCTAATACTGCTATAGTTTCTGCCGCTTGGGAAAGTCCGACCTGGTCGATGAGCTCCCAGATCTGAAGTGCTCTCTTACCACAGCATTGACTCTATTGCCCACCCAGAGCTGATTTCAGCACCATGGACAAGGGCGTTAGATCCCTCCCCTCCCCTCTCTTCCCTTCCTTTCCCTTCCCCGATTCTGAGGCCAGTGGCATCTGCAGACAGAAATATTTGATGTGGCAAGGGGGAGGGGCAAACCAAAGCGATGTGGCGGCACATCATACCCCTCTTCCCCACACTTTTAAATTAATATAAGACATCTTGACCTTCTATTCTTAAAGAAACCTTCCCTCCTCCAGTCAGTTTCATTTCGCTGGTAAAAGGGCCATTATAATTTATAGCTTTATTCACTAAATTCTTCTATTTTGGAGTCGAGTCTGGATTTTCTACAGGATTGGACAGAATCCCAATACAAACCCTAAAGGGCCAGTTCTGTATTACAAACTTCATATTCCCCAGCAATGGAGCTATTCCCCCTTAAAATTCGCCATTCAAAAAAATTCAAATTGTGATTATCATCGCCTCAGAAATAGCATATGCTTTTTCCATTGCCAAACAGTCTCCTTCTTTTCACATCTCATCTACCTACCAGCTTTTCCCAACTCCCTTTCATCCTCTCTCTAGCTCTGGCACTACCACCTCTGTCTCTCTCCTTCCCCATTCTCCTATACCCTCCTCATTTTTCAACCATTCCCTAGTTCCCAGTTTCCATCCTCTGTACTCACCCTCTCTGCCCTCATTTACCCTCCACTGCCTCTCATCTCCTCACCAGCCCTAACAACATCCCTGTCTCTCTTTCCTTCCCTTGCCTCCAATCCACTCTTCTATATCTTATCTTCTACCCCATCTCCTACTGCCTCTCTTTCACCTTTTATATAACCCCATTTCCACCATGACTCAACCCCTTCAGAGACCCAACCCCTTCTTCTCATACCCCTCTGCAGTACCCCGTCCCTTTTCAATGCCCCTCATCCTCTCTCCAGTCTTCCAGATCATTCATATTATATCTCAACCTTTCCCCACACTTCATCCCCTTTCTCTTACCCATCATTTTACACCCTCACTCATTCTCCCCACCCATTAATCCACCCCCACTCATACATACTAGTTGCCAGATCCTCAGTATTACCTTGAAATTACTTCTCCATCTTGTCCTCTGATCTCCCCTATCCCACCTTCTTCCATCCCTGCTGCTGCTGCCCGTGGTGGCTCCACAGTTTAAAATGGCATCTGTAACCTCTCACGGTAGTCTCATGAGAGTTTGCGGCCACCATTTTAAACCTCAGAGCCCAGTGGTTTACCTAGGGTATTTGACACCCCGGTCATTTTTTAACACTCCCCCTCCAAAATCCAGCACTAGGCATACCGAGAATACAAAACACTCAGGACCTATAGAGCAATTCTATCATACCATAAACAGTAATTTCTATGAGTCACACAAGGGTATACTTAGGAAAAGGAAGCATCTTAAACACTGCAGTGAGCACTAGAACATCAATTCACCTATTGTAAAATGAAACCAGCCAGAATAGTACAGATCGTCGATCCTGCACAGTCAATGCCAGCTGAAAGCAATGTCTTTTTCACAGACACAGATATACCCTAATCCACTTTAGAATAAGTAAGCACAAACTTTCTATTTAGACAAAAATTAAATGGACCCCCCCCCCCCCCCAAGATGCCAGATTCTGCATACAATGCAACACCAAAGAGACAGAAAATGCCCCCTAGTACTGTGCAAAATATAAAGATAGCAGATGTAAATTTGAAAATACTAACAAATACCAATCACCACTTTACAAATTAACAAATAGAACTAAAACAAATATAGAAAATAAGATAATACCATTTTATTGGACTCATACATTTAGCTTTCAAGGCCAAAACCTCCTTCCTCAGGTCAATACAGTATACTGTTGTTACTGTATCTTATCCTGACCTGAGCAAGTGGGGTTTTGTTCTCCGAAAGTTAGTCAAAAGGTATTAGTCCATTAAAAAGATTACCTTATTTTCATTTTCTATTTATGAACATTTATTAACACAGCTACAATAGTACTTTATCCTAAAGAAAAAAAAAGAAAACAAATTATTTACGGTTTGTTGTCTCTGGTTCCTGCTTTCCTCATCTTCTCTTCACTCTCTCCCTTCCATCCAGCATCTGCTTTCTCTCTCTCCTGCCATCCAGTGTCTGCCCTCTCTCTCCTGCCTCCTCCATCCACTGTATGCCCTCTCTCTCCCTGCCCCTTCCATACACCATCTGCCCTCTGTCTCCCTTCCATCCACCATCTGCCCTCGCTCTCTCTCTCTCTCTGCCTCTTCCAACCACTATCTGCCCTCTCTCTCCCTTCCATCTAGCATCTTCCCTCTATCTCTGCCCCTTCCATCCACCATCTGCCCCATCTGCCCTCTCTCTCTCCCCCTTCCAACCACTGTCTGCTCTCTCTCTGTCTGTCTCTCCCTCCCTTCCATCCACTGTCTGCCCTTTCCTTTCCTTCCATCCAGGGTTTACCATCTCTCTCTGCCCCTTCTATCAGTTGACCTCCCTCTCCCATCCACCCAGGATCTGTCCCTCCTCTCTCTGCCCCCTCTTTTCAGTACCCAATTCCAGCCCCATTATCCCACCTGCCCCTAGTTCCAGCCCCAGCCCACTTCTCCCACCTGACCCCCATTTTCAGCCCCCAGTTCCAGCCCCATTATCCCACCAGTCCTCAGTTTCAGCTCCTTGTTTTAGCCCCAGCCATTTTCTCCCACCAATTTGAAGCTTCAGCCCCAACCACTTTCTCCCTGTCCCCTTTTCAGCTCCCAGTCCCTACAGTTTCAGCCCCTGCCCCTTTTCATCCCCCAGTTCCAGTACTAGTCCCATTATCCCACCTACCCTCCTTTTCAGCCCCCAGTTCCAGTCCCCTTCATCCAACTGCCTTGCCCCCCTTTTCAGCCCCAGCCCCATTCTTTCTTCTTCTGCTGCTACTACTACTACTACTAATCATTTCTCTAGCACTACTAGACGTACACAGCACTGTAGACATGATGTGCAGGTACTTTCTCTGTCTCTAGAGGGCTCACAATCAAAGTTTTTGTACCTGGGGCAATGGAGGGTTAAGGGACTTGCCCAAGGTCACAAGAAGCTGCAGTGGGGATCGAACCCAGGTTGTCAGGATTAAAGCCCACTGCACTAATCATTGGGCCACTCCTCTGCCCCCCTTTTCAGCCCCAGACCCATTTTCCCACCTGCCCCTTCTCAGACCCCAGTTCCAACTCCAGCCCCCCTCTCCCATCTGAACCCCCCATTTTCAGCCTTCCTGACCCAGTCCCCACCTGCCTTCCCTCAGCTCCCTCAACAGCCCCCTTCTCTCTACCACCCGGCCCCCTGCATTTTTTAAAATCTCTGAATCGGCAGCGCAGTGCCAGCGTGCAGCGCCTCGCATCTGTAAAAGAAGCAGATCGCCTTAGGCCTTCCCTCACCCTGTCCCACCCTCGTGGAAATAGGAAGTTTACATCCGAAAAACAGAAAAACCCGACCTAAAAACAGCCCAATGATGACGGAAAAATAAGAAAACTTAAACCCGGGCAAAATAAAACTAAGGAAAAGAAAGGACAGGTTTGAAAAAGGCCCAAATAAAGGAGCCACTAGAAAAACAAGACAAAATAGCAGGAAGACATTTAATAGCTCTCAGGAACCGGGTGAGTGAGGAGAGGACAAAAAAAGCGCACCTTCTCACATGGAAGAAAGAGAAATGAGGAGACCGCATTTGCGCGACAGTTGGGAAGACACTTTCACATGCGCGGTGGAACACAGCTTGCGCTCCACAAAGCTGTCTTTGTTTTTTACTATAGCAAAAGCCGGACAGCGTCACCCACTTGTGAGAAGATTGAAGCCTGCTTGTCCTCAGAGTAGCATACAAAAAATGTTCACTTACCCAAAGAAATGTCCTCTTCTTTGAGCTCACGGTAGAAATCTGCTGGCAGTAAAAGCCGAGATGCCCATTTTATTCCTATGGGCGTCTCTGCATTTACCACCAGCTGATTTCTACCATGAGCTAAAAATGCTACCTCGGCTTAGTAAAAGACCCCCTCAGAGCTTCTCAGAAAGAAAGTTTCCTTGAACCTTTCCTCTCTATACAGTTTTGGCAATACATATAGAATTGTCATGCCAATAAAGTTGTAAATAATGCTATTTTCAATAACATCATGTTCACTACTGAAAAAATGCAATTTAGTAGAAGGTAGAAAAGGGAAAAAAAGCATGTGATTACATGTAGGGCTGTAGCAAATATTTGTATTCAATTCGATTTGGCCCTGAACACATTATTAGTATTCAGCTCAATAGTGATTTAAATTCGAACACGAATAGTCTGGGGCCTTACTCTGCTAAATCCTACTGAAATAAACACTTGATTTCTGATTTCACGTTTCTTCTTTTATGTTCAATATCTTTATTCAAAAGAAAATGGCGAAGTACAACATAGCAGACATGTCGAACAGACCAACTGCATGAACAATATCACACAGCACCGAACCATGTGAACAATAACATTTCCATAAAGAAGAACCCCTCCTCCCCATCCCAAACCCTCCCCCACCCCAAGAGAATAAACAAAATTATCATCAGGGCATTGTGTTCTTATATCTCCTAACAATAAGCAGAACAACAAGAGAGCGCAAAAAAAACCCCCTAATGTATCTCGACATTAAAACAAATGTAATCTATTTAACGCAACACTCTTTGCTGTACATTGTAACAATTGTATGTAATCCACCAATACAGATAAAAACCTTTTCCTCCTCTTAATGGTAAGATTGGCATCCTCCAATTCTAGCATCATTAAATTATGCAGCCGTGTCCTCCATTGCCATTAAGATGGAGGGATCTGTCCCACCCCATGCATACAAAGAGCCACTTGCTCACCCCCCCCCCCCCCCCCCCCCCCCCCCCATAATACCAAAATCCCCACGTTGATCCAATATTGCCCCCAAAGATGAGCACTTTACAGTTTGGCCTAGTACCCTCGTTTCTTTTATTATTTGTTTCTTTAAAGCTCAATGCCCATTATTTGTATTCAATGTCCGTTATTCGTATTCGGTCAAATAGTAAAATATGCTATTCGGTACAGCTCTAATTACATGATAGGAAGAGCACATTATTAAATTGCAAAATGTTACAGAAACCCAAGCACATACTAGTAAACTTAAATGCTCTGGTACTGGAAAATAGGGTTTGAAACACACACAACTGGATCCTAACACACCAACCAGTAGTTGCAGTGTCTGCTTTTCATCTGTTGCAGTAAAGACTTCAACCAAAACAGAGATCTGGCTGAAGCCTGGACCACATCCAACACCTTCACCCTCTTTGGGTCCCAGACACAGTTCTCCGTCAGTCCACTGGGCACCATGCCTGAATTTGGAGGTACCCAGGCTGTGTCATAGCCATAATAACGCCATGTTTTCTGCAGGGGGTGGCCCTGCCTGTCAATCCTTATCACCCTGCCTACATTAACCCTGACCTTCAGAACAATACGGTCTAAAGGGCTCAGGTTCAGGGGATACCGCTGAGCCTTCCGAATGTCCCTGCTCACATAGACCCCAGGTCCTAGCATGCCATCTGTGGAAGGTCTGAAGCCGTTTTGGATGATGGATACTGCAGCCTGCAAACTGGTCCCATGGTACATATCATAGACTTGGTGACTTGCAGCCCGGCGTATCACGATATGGGCAGAGTCATGAACTTCACCAGAGGACTCCACATTGGAGAGCTCTAGGACTGCAGCCTGGGGGATATCAGCAAGAGTGGAGGAAAGCAGCACTGCATGAGAAAGAGAGAGATAAACATGTGTATAGAATAATAAAGATATTTTGCTCTTCCTTTCATCTGTTAAAAGGAGTAACTGTCACAGGCATGCATGAAAAATTCTGTCTGTCCAAGAGAATCACTAAACCAGAAAAAGAGAGGCAAAGATGCACATCAAATCAGTCCATGCACAAAGAGCAGATCCAGAAGTGTGTTAAAGGTTTTGTTGATAAATCCAAACATCTATAATTGCCATTTCAAAATATGTCTTCATCGGGATGAAAAACCAAAAAATGCTAGTGTTTTTAAGGAACCATTTAACGAGCAAATCAACAAATGTTCTTAAGCTCTTGAGTTAATCATGAGGAAATTGGCAACAAAAAATAAAATTGTCTCAACATTAAGAACATCAGACTAGAAAATAAGCTTCAATACATCCAGTTCTGATCGAGCTGGAAACCCTAAGACACAAGGCAAAACAAGTTGAAAAGTAAAACAAGGAGAAATTGTCAGATTCCCTGTGACACTGCAGTAGATAGGCGAAGACTTTAAAACCTCTCTCCGTCAATGGAAGAGTTCAGAGTAAAAGAGACCTGAGTGTGCCTGCTTTGTGACTCCCCTCTCCAAACTGCTCAGTAATGAGTTAAAAACCAAGGCTCTCGTTTACAAAGCTGTGCTAGTGATTCCCATGCAGCAAATGAGAGGAAGCCCATAGGAACTGAATGGGCTTCCTCTTATTTTCCACCAGGAATCACTAGAGCGGCTTTGTAAAAGAAGCCCTAAGGCATTATTTCAAGTACTCTTGACCTCTGCACAGTGACAACACATGATGAAGCTCAGGATACATTTTACCATGTTAGATGTCAAAGGAATAAAATCAACACATCCTTCATGTTGGATTCCATTTCCACACTGCAGTACACTGAACATCTGTTTAAAACCAACCTTTTAAAATCCTCTCAAAAATACAAAATTTGTTACAATAACTTACAAAAAAATTAATATGTGATTTTAACCAGTGGAATGAAACAAAATCTGAACTTTAAGTGAGAGTTTCTTTGCTCAGATACTGAAATATTAACCTACCAAACAGTGCAAGAACAGTGGCAGTCAGAAGTGTCATCTTCACACTCATGCTTCTGTCAGCAACAGCACAAGGTTCTGGGAAAGACATAAGTAAATATGAAATAATTAATGACTGTGAACAGAGGACTTTTCTTTTTAAATATTATTTTAAATACTGATTTAAAAAAACAGCTTATTCCTATTTTTTAAATGACTACCTATATACTGCTTGAATCCACAGTGCCCCTACCTGAGAGGATCCTCTGTGCTTATCCCAGGCTTCACTCCCCCATCACTGAGGATCCTCTGGGCTTATCCCAGGCTTTACCCCTCACCCCCCCCCCCCCCCCCCCCCCCACGATATTCAGACCATGGGAGGCAGCCCGACTAACTCCCGTGGTTGGCAATGAGACGAGACTGAATATCCAATGCTAGGCTGTTTCCAGTGACCAGCATTAAAGAACCAGTTTTATTAATTGATTTGGATTTTGCTCACACCTTTTTCAGTAGTAGCTCAAGATGAGTTACATTCAAGTACACTGGATATTTCTCTGTTTCAGGAGGGCTCACAATCTAAGTTTGTACCTGAAGCAATGGAGGGGTAAGTGACTTGCCCAAAATCACAAGAAGCAGTAGTGGGATTTGAACTAGCCACCTCTGGATTGCAAGACCAGTGCGCTAACTACTAGGCCAATATTCAGCGCTGGCATTTAAGTTTAAACCAGCCAAAGGTAGACCTGCTATTTTGGCAGCTTGATTTGGCCGCCAAATTTAGCCACGGATATAACTGGTTAGGCGCTATGCATTGACTGCAAATATTCAATAGGAGATAACCGGCTATCTCCTGCTGAATATTCGTGGGGTGGGGTCTATGTTTATCCCAGGTTTTACCCCTAATCTAATCTGATCTGATCTGGAATTTATTTTCTGTGCAAATCCCAACTGGTGGTTCTAGGCAGTTTACAGCATAAGAAGCCCATATAACACATATGGGGGCCCTTTTACTAAGCAGCGGAAGTTGGCATGTGCTATTTCCCATGGTAGAAAATCATTTTCTATTTTCTACCATGGGTGCGTTCTCAGCGATAATCGACAGCGCAACCACATTGGCATGTGGTGCCTGATTACCGCATAAGTAGCCTATGAGCCTTTACCGCTAAGTCAATGGATGGCGGTAAGGGCTCAGGCAGTAAATAGCTGTGCGCTACGTTGAATTTTAGCGCATGGCCATTTATTGCCCCATTAAAAATGCCTTTTTTTCCCAGCCATGATAAAAAAAATGGCCCAGTGTGCACCAAGAACACGGGCCCACACTACAGCAGGCCACTTTTTACCGAAGCTTAGTAAAGAGCCCCTTGGGGAATTACATCAGACATAATACATCAGCAGTGATACACTAACACTTTTACTACTACTACTACTTATCATTTCTATAGCGCTACTAGACGTACGCAGCGCTGTACACTTGAACATGAAGAGACAGTCCCTGCTCGACAGAGCTTACAATCTAATTAGGACAGACAAACAAGAGATAAGGGAATATTAAAGTAAAAATAACATCAAAATTATCAAAGAAAAAAAACTCTTAAAACTTATCAAATAAAAAAGTTTTCAATTTCCTCCAAAACTGAAGATAATTTGACTCAGTTCTAATACATTGGGGTAGATCATTTCATGTAACAATGGCATGGTAAGAAAACATCGAATCTAGTTGACGCTTGTAATGTAGTCCTTTACCAGAAAGATATCTTGATAGAAAGGTATTGGATTCCCTAGAAGAAGAAAAAGATGATTGACACAAATTAATGTAATATATGAAAAACAATGCAAGCAATTAAAAAAATTATTTGAGCTTTTAAAGGGAGCCAAAGGAGTTTATGAAGATACCCAGAGACACTTTCGTATTTCTTAATCCAGAAAATTAGTTGAGCCACTGTATTCTGTTTCAGCTGGAGTTTTCCTAACAATACAGAATTTAGAGGGCCTTTTACTAAGCCGCATAAGCGTTTACGCGCGCCAACGTATGCCAAAATGGAATTACTGCCCGGCTATGGCGTGGCTCTTGCGGTAATTTTATGTTTGGCGCACATCCGATACATGCATGCAAAAAATTATTTTTATTTTTGGATGTGCATATTGGATGCGCATTGCATGGCATTTGATGCGCATAGGTCATTACCGCCTAGTTACCGCATGAGACTTTACCGCTAGGTCAATGGCTGGCAGTAAGGTCTCAGACCCAAAATGGACACGTGGCAATTTTCACTTTGCTGCACGTCCATTTTCAGCAAAATTTTTAAAAAGGCATTTTCCCAGTGCGCTGAAAAATGATTCTGCACACGCCCAAAACATGTGTCGACGCTACCGCAGGCCATTTTTCAGCGTGCCTTAGTAAATGGTCCCCTAAATTCCATATACAATGATTTGCAATAGTCCAAATGAGACAAAACCAACATTTTCCACCAGTAGGATAAAATGATGCTCATGAAAATATGATATAATTATGCACAATTATCTTAATTGCTGAGGCTTCTCTGTGCTTATCCCAGGCTTTCTCCCTCACTTTTCCACCATTGAAGATCCTCTATGCTTATTCCAGGATTTATCCCTCATAACCCCACCACTGAGGATCATCTCTCCTTCTTCCAGGCTTCACCACCCAGGCTTTACAACTCACTCCTCCCACTGAGGATCCTTTGTACTTATCCCAGGCTTTATCCCTTACTGTACCACCATTGAGGATCCTATGGATCTGTCATGGGGTTTGTTAAGTTCTGATATTCTCTCTGGTCCTGGCTGTTTCCTGGGATGTTGTTTCATGTAGTCACCACCTGTTAACACTTGGACGCTAGTAGCTTCCACTGTACTATCTCACATTTCAAAACCTTCTTTGTAAGAAGCTGTCTCAGATCCCAGTTTGTTATAGATTGCAAGATCTCACTGTCCCTACAGTGTGTGAGAGAAGACTCCCAAAGCATCCAGTGGAACTCACCCTGCTGAACTGGTCCGCAGCTGAGGATTTACCGGATACAAGAAGTTTCACTTTTGGAGGTCACCGGTCCAGAGAGGCATCGAAGGAGGGAGATCAGCTGCAGTCCAGGATTTCTGGGTCCCTTTATATGCACCTTCCACCCACACAACTTCCCTTTTCTACACTAGTGATTTCATTCTGAGGAAGGGAGGTGACGGCTGTATCAACTGTGGGACAATAAGTGTTCCTGATATGGATGGACTATTGTCTCTTAGCCTAGCTGAGTTTGTTTACAGCAAACTCCCACTGAAAGGCTCAGTTCTCGTGTCCATACAGTTTCCCTACTTTTCCCCTTCACTATAAAACAAGGAAAAGATAACATAAGTAGATAAGTATTGCCATACTGAGACAGACCGCAGGTCCATCAAGCCCAGCATCCTGTTTCCAACAGTAGCCAAACCAAGTTACAAGTACCTGGCAAGATCCCAAAACAGTGCAATACATTTTATGCTGCTTATCCTAGAAATAAGCAGTGGACTTTTCCCATCCATCTTAATAATGGTCTATGGACTTTTCCTTTAGGAAGCTGTCCAAACCTTTTTTAAACCCCGCTAAGCTACCTGCTTTTACTACATTCTCTGGCAACAAATTCCAGAGTTTAATTACACGTTGAGTGAAGAAATATTTTCTCCAATTTGTTGTGAATTTACTATTTTGTAGCTTCATTGCGTGTCCCGTAGTCCTAGTATTTTTGGAAAGAGTAAACAAGTGATTCACGTCTACCCCTTCCACTCCACTCATTATTTTATAGATGTCTATCATATCTCCCCTCAGCTATCTTTTCTCCAAGCTGAAGTGCCTTAACTGCTTTAGCCTTTCCTCATATGGAAGTCGTCCCATCTCCTTTATCATTTTCATTACCCTTCTCTGCACCTTTTCTAATTCCACTATATCTTTTTTGAGATACGGCGACCAGAATTGAACACAATATTCGAGGTGCGGTCGCACAATACAAAGGCATTATAACATCCTAATTTTTTCCATTCCTTTTCTAATAATACCTAACATTCTATTTGCTTTGTTAGCCACTGCTGCACACTGACAGAGGGTTTCAACGTATCATCAACAATGACGCCTAGATCCCTTTCCTGGACAGTGACTTCTAATGTGGAACCTTGCTTTATGTAGCTATAGTTCAGGTTCCTCTTTCCCACATGCATCGCTTTGCACTTGCTCACATTAAACATCATCTACCATTTAGATGCCCAGTCTCCCAGTCTCGTTAGGTCTGCATGTAATTTTTCACAATCCTCCTGCGATTTAACGACTTTGAATAACTTTGTGTCATCAGCAAATTTAATTACCTCACTAGTTACTCCCATCTCTAGGTCATTTATAAATATGTGAAAAAGCAGCGGTCCCAGCACAGAGCCCTGGGGAACCCCACTAACTACCCTTCTCCATTGAGAATACTGACCATTTAACCCTATTCTCTGTTTTCTATCTTTTAACCAGTTTTTAATCCACAATAGAACACTACCTCCTATCCCATGACTCTCCAATTTCCTGTGGAGTCTTTCATGAGGTACTTTGTCAAACGCCTTCTGAAAATCAAGATACACAATATCAACCGGCTCCCCTTTATCCACATGTTTGTTTACCCCTTCAAAGAAATGTAGTAGATTGGTGAGGCAAGATTTCCCTTCACTAAATCCCTGTTCACTTTGTCTAATTAATCCATGCTTTTGAATATACTCTGTAATAAGAAGGGTTAACTCACCTGAAATGAAAAAAATAACCGTAAATAAAGGTTGATGATTTTTTTCTAATTTAATTTTTGACCTCACATTTTATGAGCATTATTGTACTGTTAATAAATACACAGGGTCTCAAATAGTCTACTACCTCAATGTAATAAACTGAACAATTTGTAGACATAATGTTCTATATAGAGGGAAAGTCATTTGTCACTGGGTCACATCACCCTGGTCTTCAAAGCCAGGTCTGTAAATGGAACCCACTTGTGACTGTTGTAATCATCACAACAAGAAAAAAAACCCTCCTACCTATATTAATATCTTTACATCTTTTTAAATCATTTTCTGTATTTTTTGACTCAACACTGTCACTAAAAAATCTTAACAGAGTGACTGACAATTGGAGTGAAGCTCACAATGTACGATACCACTTATCTTAAAGCTCATTTGACCCTGAAAGGCGCCTGTTTCGCTGCCGCTTTATCAAGGGATCTGAGCCAATGGTAACTTAATCCCTTGATCCCTCGATTCAATTCCTATATGCTTCATCGCATTTGCCAGGTGAGAATCACTACCACAGCTTAGTAAAAAGCTCTATGAGCAGATATAAATAGAACTACTAATTCTTTAAATGGGGTGCTTATGAATCTATAAGATTTTTTCCAACTGTGAGGCTCTCTGTTTGTTGATATAGACCTGCCTTCCAGTATTAGCATTTTTCCCTATATTATAAGCATGCCAAGCCCCAAACCTAACTCATTGTAGTAGAAAGACCCCTAAACTCATAAAGGAACAGAAAAATTACACAATAAGCCAAAAATAACCTGGTCAAAATTCAGCATGTAGCAGTCAACATTTTTAAAATGCTGAGTGCTGCAGGCAGATTGAACCCCAAATATTCAATGATGGACCAGATTTTGGTACCATCAATGAATATCTGGAGTGAATTGGTAACTGCTGGCCTCCAGAGCTTAAGTAGGTCTTAGCCAGTGGTGTGCTGGTAAATTGTTTACAACGGGCTTTCTCTCTGAGCATAGCTAGCCCTGCAATTTGGGGAGGGGGAGGTCCAGGGGTTAACGGGGGGGGGGGGGGATTGTTTTTTCACCTTGCTGCCCCCTCCCCGTGCAGGCACACTAGGCAGGAATGCCAAGCCCTGCAAGCCAAATAGATGGACTGCCGCCATTCCCCGCTGCTTGTTTCTCACTCTGAGCAGTGAGAAGTCCTGGCATGCTGCTCAGAGCCAGAAACAAGCAGCGGGGAGCAGCAGCAGCAGTCTATTTATTTACAAATATATTTATTTATTTATTTGTGAGGCATGAGGCTCTTGTAATGTGAAGCCCTAAGCTGTAACTTGTCTAGTTTATATTTATTTATTTATTTATTGCATTTGTATCCCACATTTTCCCACCTATTTGCGGGTTCAGTGTGGCTTACAATACATTGTATTGATGGAAGTACAATTTGTTACAACTCGATTATGGTTACATTGTGAGGAGTAAAGTGAAAACAAAGTCTACGTATCGCAAGGGGAATAGAACAATGGAACAGAACAATGGAATAGTGGAAGAACAACGGATACTGATAGGATTACAGAACAATAGCTAGAGAACGTTTGGTTGTAACATTTTTACCTGTAGATTAAGGTTTGAGTGTGTTAGAATTTTGGGGGATAAAAGTATAAATGAGTATGTATTGATGCAGTATTAACAGTATGCGTGGGCTTCATGTGTTTTAATCCTTTCGATAGATTTCTTCGAAAAGATACTACTACTACTATTTAACATTTCTAGAGCACTACAAAGTGTACGCAGCGCTGTACAAACACAGAAGCAAAGATAAGTCTTCAATGATTTACGGAAGTCGGTCAGCTCATAAGTCGTCTTCAGGTTGCGTGGTAGTTTATTCCAGAATGTAAATCCAGCCCTGTTTGGACTTCCAGTTCAGTTGGAAATGAGTTCTTATATGTTACCGTGGTATGAAACTTTATCTGCAATTCCCTTGGAGTATTTTCCTAATTATTTGAACTTCCAATTCATCTAGCCCTATCATTTTGGTGACATGCTTCTCTGCCAGGGGCCATGTCTCAGAGCTCCTTCTGGCCCTACAACCGGCCACTAGATGTCGCTGTTGTGAAGTGATTGGTTCTCCCTCTTCCTAGGAGCTCTGAGTGCTCCTTCTGCAGCAACTGCTACAAACAGCTGGAGATCCAAAGCCTGACCGGCCTGGGAATGGAAGCCAGGTCTTCCACATGGCAATGCATAGTATTGCCACTTAGACACAAGGTGAGTCTCAAGTTTTCTCTCCTCAGCGCAGCCTGTGTCTCATTTTCTTTATCCTTTCACAGTTCAGGCTATTTCATTTGTTTCTGTCTTTTCATCATATTCACACTCCTCACTCCCACACACATCCCTTTCCACCCCACTTCCACTCACACAGAAAAATGTTTTTTCTCTCCCCTCTCTAACCCTTGGGTCTGTCCTTTACCAAACCTTAAGCAGAACAGAGAATGGACATAAATTAAACCTTTAACTCCCCATGCTTCAACCAGTAACTTTTCCAAATTCAGCAAAGATCATATCAAATTAGACATTTTCTCCAAAACAGTAGCAAAATGCCTGATTTAGAAAGACTGAATTTTCTCTCCAGAACTGTTTCAACCTCCTCTTTCACCACAAAATGCCTATGATGGGGAAAGATGGACAAAGTGGTATCCGGGCACCATCCCAATTTAAACTCCTTAGGTTAGTCCCTCCAGTCCAAAAGAGTGGAAATATCCTACAGCTTCCACTGGAGGCAGCTGCCCTTCCCATAACAATTACAAAGGCTGTTTTGGAAGCAATGTGCAAAACTTCAGGCAAGTGCAAAGCCTAAAGATACTTTTCCCTTTCAAAGAGAGCTGCACCTCTATTTAGTCAGTGTGTATTTTCCATGAGAAATAGTATATGTGGTACAAATCAAGGTAAGGTATACACAAAAAATGGCACATGTGAGTTTATCTTGTTAGGCAGACTGGGTGGACCATGCAGATCTTTTTCTGCCGTCATCCACTAGGTTACTATGGTTAAAAAAAAATACAAACTACCGTTGTTGCTTTCTCTGATCTATTGTCACCCCAGACCTGCTATTTCCTCACTGCCGATAATAAGTTGTTGATCCCCCTCTCAATAACTTTTGGGAGAGCAGATAGATAGATGGGAGTAAAGGCTTGTGAAAATTGCATCCGTCCTCCACCCCCACCCATGTATAACTGAAATATTTTCATTGCAGAAAATCTATGAAGGGAAGCTGCCAATGGAAGCCACTTGAATTACACTAATTAATATAGGAATTTTCTTTCAAATGTGTAAATAAAAACCTCGGAAGAATCCACTTATGATTTGAAAGGAGAAAGGAACTGCTTGCAGAGAGGTAATTTTAAGGGCACCTTCTACAAAGCGATGCTACCAATTAGCCCTGTGCTGAATGCAAAGAAACTCATTCAATTCCCATGGGCTTCTTTGCATTCAGCCTATGCTAGTTGGTAGTGCTGTTTTGTTAAAGGAACCCTGTCTTTCATCGTGGTTACTGAAGTTTTTTCCCTCTCTTACAAGCCAATTCTCAAAATCTATCACCGGCAATAAGTCCAATTAGTGTGGGGATAGCACACATATAAATCTGCACGGCAAGCACAGAGGGTTTTAGTGTAGGAAACTATGTGCATATCTGAGATGGCTTCAAATTGTATTTAAATGTAGTCAAATGTATGTTAATGACTTCATTTGCTATGCCTTCCCAATGCTCAGAGAACAGCATACAAACAAACCTGCTCTTACCACTGGAAAAATAATGCCAGCTCAGAGCTGGCGGTGGAAGATTTGAAGAGAGGATTTCTTTTGATTTTCAGTTTAAAATCTGTTGGTTTTGATTCCTTTTGGAAGCGGAAGAAAAAGCTCGTGTAAGCCTGTAAGCACTGGTAGTGAGAAAGAAATATGCATGATTCCAGGCAAATCTGAAAGTGAAAGCACACATTGGCACCTGTTTTCTGTGCTTAAATAAAAGACAAAAAAAATTGAAAAGCTTATATTTAAACGCGCAGAAGAGCAGCTTCGATCAGTGCTTCATGGTTGGGCTTGCCTGGTGCATGAGCACAAGAGCTGTGCTTACCATGACACTTTTTTGCACATGCACCAAGCATGTCCCCTTGCTTTTGCTTTTACAGCAGCATATAATTTAGAATATCATTTCCTTTGAGCTATTTTTCTGCTCTGTTCCAGCAGTATGGGATCTGCACTGTTGGCTTTACCTAGGGAGTTCTTAGAATTGGCCTGTTAAGTGTGAAATTCAACCTAAGGAAACTTTCATGCTGTGAATGATTGTGTATTCTACAGAGCCATTTTGCACCTAGATATTTTCACTGTCAAAAATCTTTTTTTTTATTTTTATTTTTATTTATAATTCAATTATACATCTTATCAAAGAAGCATAAAAAGAAACAAATTAAATTTTTAAACAAAACACTGTCAAAAATCTTGTAACCTAGTGGCCTCATTATATGGGGTCTACAGTGTAGTTTCTTTCAACTGTTGTAGTGTTTTCTATTAGTAATTAAATTAAGATCAAATATTGCAGAGGATAGGGAATTGCACTCCTCCCCCTTACAGTTTGCACAGATCTGCTAAAGTGGGTTAGAGGAGAGGCCAGATCCATCCCCAGCAGGTAATGGCAGAGGCTTTGTGGAGCTGTCCAGCATCTGGCACATCCTTCCAGTCTCCAGCTGCCAAGGTTTAGGAATGAATTGAGTACTCTGTTTAATACCCATAAGAGTATCATGTCCTTCCTGTACATGGTTACACCCCACCCCCTCCTTCAACAGTGACCACAGCCTAACTCTGGTGCAAAGGAGGAACTGTTTCCTTTTGTTGACCTTTAAACTGCCACCTGATAGTTTCAGAGAAGTCGAGTATAAGTTTGTTTAAATTTGATCTGATATTGGTCTGTCAAACAAGGCTAGGTCTGAGGACAAATGAGCACTACAGCAAAGCAGAACCAAAAGTCTGAAACTGCTGCAGAAGTTGCAAAATCAGGGAGACAGGCAAGTTCCACATGGAGCTGGACCACACCTCCAGGGGTTGTGATTCCCCCACCCTCGGTTCTGCCCTGGACAGCTGCAAGGCATGAGCTCGGGCCGTTCTCAGCAGACATCAGGCACATCTAGAGCTGTGGAAACTTCCACTTGTGCAAGACCTTGCTCCATCTCCCTGCACTCAGCGGCCATACTGATGACAGTAACAAAGATTAATATACTCCCCCCACCCCGAAGTGTTTCTGCAGTATTCAGCACTTGAAACCATTTGTGCCTTTCTATTACCAAGCATGTACTCTAGAGGCAGATGTATGCCTCATTGCCAAACCTCCATGTTTGCAAATTGGATGTTGGGGACTGAGTGTGCATTGAAAAGGCAACATGATAAATATTCTATGTTTTATTCTTGTGATATACCCTTCATCAATCATATCGAATGGTTCACAATACAAGCTCCAATAAAATCAAACTGAACACCCACCCCCAAAAATCAACATCAATAAAATATGAAAAGATCTAATCAATAATGTCTCCCTGTCCCCACCCCGTCCCCATGGGTTCTGTCTCCATCCCCACCCCATCCCCGTGGGTCCTGTGTTCGTCCCCATCCCGTCCCTGTAAGTTCTGTTTTTGTCCCCACCCCATCCTCGTAGGCTCTATTCTCATTTTCAGAAACCTTGAACACTTATGATTTTATATTTAAATCTTTTTATTAAAGAACAAAAAGGAACTATATGCTGTGCAACTATTGTTTATAAATCACAAATAGAAAACAATAATAACAATGAGCAACTATCACAACCTCCCTTACCACCATCCTTTGCCCTTCCAACCCTAACAATAGCTGACTTCTATGACCCCGAGGAATCCTAGTCCGCCCTGTTAAAATGTCCAGGGGTACAAAATACAACCTGTTCTGTATGCCCTAGCAGAGGAGAAATATACCCTATGAAGCACTGCTAAGATTTTTTAATCTGTGGATGAATAAGAAGTCATCAACAATCTCAGGATTCAGTCTAGCTCTCCTATCGTCCACAATCCTTCCTGCAATAGAAGATGTGCTGGTAGCAGGAATGTACAGGATCCCCCATGGAAATTTTGTTAGCTGTGGCCAGCATGTTTGCTTGTTTTTCCAAAAAAATCAAAATATCATCATCTGTAACCCTCAAACACAAATAATGATCCAGTTCATTAACAGGCATCAAAGTAGAAAATGACACGGGGACAGTTTGTCCTCATTCCCATAGGCTCTGTCCCCATCCCCACCCCTTCCCCGTGGGATCTGTCCCTGTCCCCGCAGGCTCTGTCCCCGTCTCCATCCTTGTGGTTGCCGCGGGTCCCCATCCCTATGTCATTCTCTGTGCGGGATACATTACAAACCCACAGGGTCTGAGTCTTGCCTCCCAGGCTGAAGCTGCAGGGTCAATATTCAAAAGGTTTTGTCAATTGGAATTAACTGTGTAATGGGTTTATTGGAATGTTTTGCGAAGTGATGTAGTGAATGGGCATCCTAAGTGTATCTGGAAAGTGGCTGAATATTGCTGACAGCTGGGTAGTGCCTGACAGTTACCAAAATATCCAGATATTCAGTGGCAGCCACTATTTGGCCCACAGCACCCAGCGTTTAAAAAAACACCGACCACTGCAGGCTGAATATTGTGCGGTTGATGCCTAGCACTTTTAAGAACATTAAAAATTGTGTTTAGAGCTTAAAAAGGGCATGCACGCCCATGCAAAGGCGTGGCTCATCTGTGAACTGAAAAATAGTAAAAACAGAAAGGATGAATTGCTCCATAGTGGGAGTTCTATTTACTGTTTAGTGAGAACTTGTTATACCGCCTATTCTGACAGGCAAGGGGGTATGTCAGGGGCGTGTTAAGGATGGGATCTGGGCGTTCCTAACATTTGGCCGTTTTTCTGCCATAATGGAACAAAACAAAAACATCCAGGGCTATAAGTTGGATGTTTTGGTCTAGACCTATTTTATTAACAAATAAACCACAAAAAGTACCCTAAATGACCAGATGACCATGGCAGGAATAAAGAAATGTCACCCCCTTACTCCTTCAGTGGTCACTGACCCACTCCCACCCTGCAAAGATGTAAAAGGAACAGTACATACCAGCCTCTATGACAGCTACGGATGTTATGGCCAGTCCTATTAGAGCAGCAAGGCTAATGGTCAGTGCAGTGCATTGTAGGGAAGGTGACCCAGGACCATAATCCACTCTATTACACTTGTGGTGGAAAGTGTCAGCCCCCCCCCAAACCCCCTCCCCCCAAATAGTTACACCTGCAGCCATAAGGGCTATTGTAGTGGTGTATAGTTGTGAACAATAGGTTTTTCGTGTGTTTTGAAGGGCTCACCATACAATATAAGGGGGTAATGGTGAGATGTGTACCTGGGACCTTTTATGTGAAGTCCTCTTCAGTGCCCCCCTAGGGTGCTCCACTGCTCTGCTGGGATGCCTGTGTGGCCAGTCTACTTGGAAAGCTGGCTCCTCCTATGTCCCTCCAATGGCTCAATTTTATGCATTTTTCACTTGGACTTTTTTTTTTTTGAATATGGTCCAAAAAGATAGATGTACTAAGCACAACAACATCTAGAAAATTATCATTTTCAAAGAAAAAAGATAAGACGTTTTTCTGGTTTGAAAATGGTCATTTTCGCTTCTTGAGTTTTGGATGTTTTTCTGCCATAATGGAACAAAACAAAACCATGCAGGGCTATAAGTTGGACGTTTTGGTCTAGACCTGTTTTATTAATGAATAAGCCACAGAAAAGTGCCCTAAATGACCACTGGATGGAATCAGGGATGACCTCCCCTTACTCCTCCTTTCTTTGTATGCTTATGCACACTGTATTAATACTCCTTCCCCTTCCTCTTTCCCCTTTTTTTCACCTAAGTCAATGCTCTATTACCCCTTGTTTGTTCTTTTAAAAAGTTTAATAAACTATGGGATGATAGGGCAGGGCAGAGGAGAATCGCTGGACATGGATGGGATGGATCTTTTCTTAATTAATATTTTCCTTTATTCTCCTTTATTATGAGAATTGGAATTCCTAATTGTAGTGGACGTGAACTGAATAATTTCTGGGGGGAGGGGGGTTCACGATAGCATTGTGCTTATTTCAATCAGTTTTTCTGTACACGTTTTGCTTCATTTGTCTTTATTTGAAATTTCATAAATAAAAATTTTTCTAAAAATTGAATAATCTTATCAATGGGGTGGAGCTAGGGTGGGGTGGAGCTAGGCGGTGGCGGGTCTAGAGTGGGGCCCCACCAAATTGGTCTGCACAGGGCCCCACACTTGCTAAGACCGGCCCTAGAGGTCGTGGAGACAAGGACTGTGTCTGAATTTAAGAAAGCATAGGACAGGCACGTGGGATCTCTTAGGAAAAGAAAAAGTTAGCGGTTTCTGAGAATGGGCAGACTGGATGGCCCATTCGGCCCTTATCTGCCATCATGTTTCTATGAGGACTCAGTCACTCATATCCAGCCACAAGGAACTCAGTTTCTCACCTCCAGCCACAGGGAAGTAAGTCACTCATATCTCAGTAACTTATGCAATTATGGGGACTCAGTCATTCACATCCAGCCATAGGAACTCAGTAACTCACATCTCAGAAACTTATTTGCAACCATGAGGACTCAGTTTTTCTTATCCAGTCACAGGAAACTAAGTCACTCACTTCTCAGTAACTTATTTGCATTCATGGGGAATCAGTCACTCAAATCGAGCCATGGGGACTCAGTTACTCACATCTCAGTAACTTACTTGCAATCATACGGACTCAGTCACTCACATCCAGCCACAGGGAACTCAGTTTCTCACATCCAGCCACATGGAACTGTAATGCGCATATCTCAGTAACATACTTGCAATCATGAGGTCTCAGTCACTCATATCCAGCCACAGAGACTCAGAAGCTCATTTTCTAAAGAGAGAAACATCCAAAAAGTGGCATAAATCTGCATTTGGACATTTTTCTCACAAAAACATCCAAATTGGTATTTTCAAAATGTAAAGAGTATGAATAAATTTTAAAGTAAAAGGTTGCCCTCCTCTCAGTGCTTACCTGGGCTTCGAAGTGGTCCCCGTGGTCTTCGGGCCATGTTAGGGCTGCTCCATGGGTCCAGGGTCTGTCTGCCTCTTTTTAGGCCTTTTTGAGGCCCTTCCTGGTCTTTTTTTGGGTCTGGTGGTTGTTTAGGCTATTTTTGGCCTGTTTGCAGCTTGACCTCATTGGTGGCCAGTGCTGGAGCTGGCCCGGGTTGGCTCCATATTCCTTGAAACCCGTTTTGGGTTGGGAGCAAGTCCTGGGCTTGTAGGGGCAGAGAACTGAGAAAACACAGCAGGCGTGATCTGGTACGCTGCCGTAAATAAGGTGGCAAGAGGGATCACCGACAGGCAAATGCCCGGCTTCGGGCCTGGTCCATTGGAGCTCTTGCGCTTCGCAGATGATTTGCTGGTGTTAATAACAAATCCCAAGAACACTATGGGGCACCTAATGGAAAGCATAAGGGAATATGGGGACTTCTCCGGATTTCACTTAAATCTGATAAAATCAGAGGCCTTAGTAAGCCCAGACATTAGGAAGGCAGACTGGGAACAGTTCCCATTACGGTGGGCAACGGGATCATTCCGATACTTAGGTATTCAGCTAACATTAGATCCGGCTCAGTTATACGCTTCCAATATCCCGCAATTACTGCAAGAAACGAGGGAGCAGTTAAACAGGTGGAGTTCTCTACCACTGACACTTTTGGGCCGGATCCATTTGTACCGCATGTTGGTATTCCCGAAATGGCTATATGTACTGCAGGTATTACCAATATGGATATGGAAAAAAGATCTCCGGGCTCACCAGAGACAGGTGGCCCGATTTTGTTGGGCCGGACGGAAATCAAAACTCAAATGGGAGTATCTTAGGGGGGCCCAGGCAGATGGGGGGTTAGGGATACCTACCATGCATACATACAATCAAGCATGCCTTTTACGGCATTTAAGAGACTGGGTCATGGGAACGAATACTTACACAGATGTACAACTAGAATGCGCGCACTTTAGCCCCTGGCACCTCAATTACTTACTACATGCAAAATTTGGAACTTTACCACAACAAGTTAAGCATAGCTTAATTTTACAGCCATTAAGATACTTGTGGAGAGAGATAACAAAACTTTGGAAACACAGTTCAGAGAGTAGTGTGCTACTGCCAGTCACGGGCAACGCGGAATTCTCGCCTGGGAGAGAAAGTAAATTTTTTCGAGACCTGGGGAAGCAGGGTGTGATACTTTTGGAAAACTTTCTACAAGAGGATGGGACAGTTATGGCTTACTCAGAGTTTAAGAGGCACTATGCGGAGGGAATGTTAGCAAAATTAGCTTATCTTCAACTCTCACATTACATACATGAGCTCCCCACCGCAAGTCTTCTATTAGGTTTTGGGAAGGATATTAGGGAACTCTTGGCTGGGGATGCAACAGGACAAATTTTGGTGTCATGGTTTCACAAGGGATTGGAGGGGAAGCAACCAGAAAGAGATGTTAAGATAGTTGCTGAAAGATGGAGCCGGGAGGTGGAAGACCGCATAACAGAAGTGAAGATATTAGTGGCGCTCCGGGGAGGGGTAAGGGTGGTACATAGTGCTGAGTTGCAGGAATGCCATTTTCGCACCATACACAGGGCATATTTCTCAGTAAAACAAGCATGGTATGCAGGACTGGTGGAAACAAGCAAGTGTCCTAAGTGTGCAGAAGCCAATGCATCGTTTAGCCACGGTTTGTGGCAATGCAAAAAGGTACGGGGGTTCTGGTTCGCTCTCTCTAGGTTTTTGGGTTGGGTTCTGGGATATCAGGTAGACCTGTCCTTTGAGAGGGTGATAGTAAGCTCCATTTTGACATGGAACAAAGGAACTGTAGAAGAAAAGATGTTTCTTAGCAAATTATGTATCTTGGGGAAAAAATGTATTCTAAATTGTTGGACAATGGATAGAGAACCCTCATATTGGTATTGGAGAAACAGGCTCCATGAGCTCATGTTATGGGAAATGCAGGACGCCCGTAATACACCAAAGAGGCATCAACGATTTATAAAAATTTGGGGGGCGTACCTGCATAAAATATCTCCACGAGCTCGGAGTCAGGTATTGAATAATTTGGGTTAATAGGCATGTTTGGACAGAATAAAATTAGAAACCTGAGACACATTTTATGTGTCAGGCATCATTATCGGGTGGATGAGCTTCATGGTAAAGAGGGGAGGGAGGAGAGGCATCCATAAAAGTTTTGAGGTTCTTATAATTCTTGTTCTCAATTGTGAGGTTTTGGCATTTTATGAGATTTCATAGCTATGATATAGATTGTCAATATAAAAAGCTTGATGACGCTCTGTATTCTTTTAGTTTAATGAGTGATTACATTTATATGAAGATTTGTATATCCATGCTGTCAGATGTGTCTTCTCCACATAGTCATCAATAAAAAAGGTTGATTCATATTTAGAGGGGGGGGGGGGGGGGGGAGAGGGAGGGTGGGTTGGGGGGGAAGGGAGGAAAATATTTAAAAAGTAGATGACGGACTTTCACGTTTTATTTATACTGTGTATGTTATGTTGTTGGCATTTTAGTGTATGCTGAAACTGGATGAATACTATTTTTTGTGTGTCATCAATAAAAAATGTTAAACATAAGAGAAAAAGTATAGATTTTATGGGTTTAAAGTGAAATAAGTGATTGGAAAAGCAATTAAGTCCCAGGTATCTGGGAGCACATCACTACAGTCCAGCCGAGAGGGGTGGTAACACTAACCTCTCCCCTTTAACAATGACCAGAGGACATGCTATACAGGAATCCATGTGCATGTATGTTCCTGAACACCTTGAAGTACTCTTGGGTTCTAGGAGAGCAAATTATCTGATCCTTGATCCATCCTGATGTCACTTGCAACTGTAGCTGCATTATCCCACTGTCTGTGAGGAGAAACCCCCTCCCCCTATTACAGATAAGCAACTCCGCTTTGTCTTTGGCCTCTAGAATTATGCTGAATGAAATAAACTGCTCTACTTTCACCTCTTCTCTACAGGTATGATGCATCCGCATCCTATGGGAAAGATGCCACCGCCGCCGCCACCACCTCCGCCCAGTAGTCACCCCCCTCCTCCACCCTCTACCACCATGGCAGCAGCAGCAACCCCAACCTCCACCCCCACCTCCCAACAATAGCATGAGCACCAATACCATGGCAAAGTTAGTAGAAAAGTGATGCTTAACCTTCAGTTGTTTCCTTCCTTACTGGAAACTACAACTTAAAAAAATGTTTTCCTCTACAGTTACTCCTACTACCACTGGTGGCACAGCATCCATTCCACCTTGACAGCACATCAGGGAGCAACGGCAGCCTTGATTCCCTCCTCCTCCTGTTGCAGCATCTTCAGCTTTCCTGCGTCAGAGAAAGAGCCCAGTGGGAGAGCCCAGTGTGCCTGCAGCGGAGTTTCCAGTGTTCCTGCAGTATATGGTCCAAGGCCGTAAGAGCCCGGTGAGTACTCTGCTTGGAGGGGGTGGGTGTCTGTAGCCTGACTGACCATTGTTGGGTTAGACAGTAATTCTTTATTCCCTCCTGTTTGCTTTCAGTCCGAGTTCCCTTGCCTGGCTGCCTCTGCGTTGGTGTTCAGCGTTCCTGTGCCTGCCTCGGGACTGGAGTTCAACATTCCTGTCTGTGCCAGTTCCATTTTCATCTGTTTCAGTGTACTTCTAACTGTTCCATCCTAATCTGTTTCTTTTTCCCTTTCAGTTTCAGTGTTCCTGTGCCTGTTCCTGCCTTGGTGATGGACGGTGATGGTCCTGTTCCTGTCCCTGGGCCTGCCTTGGTGATGGACGGTGATGGCCCTGTTCCTGTCCCTGGGCCTGCCTTGGTGTTCCTTCTCTTGTTTCTGTTCCTATTCCTGGGCAGCAGCAGGAACACCAGGGCAGTTCCAGGAACAGGAACATTGGGGCAGGCCTCAGTGTGTACCCTGTTCCTGGGCCTGCCTCAGTGTTCTGTTCCTGGCCTGGGCCTACCTCAGTCAGCATTGCTGCTTGTGTTTCCAGGTGCTCTGCTTCTGTTTTTTTTTCAGGTGCTCTGTTCCTCCCTCAGTCGGCATCCTGTTCCTGTTGCTTCAGCATTTCCTGTCAGGATCTTGATACTTAAGCTAAGTTCTTGCTTAAATTAATCTACTCAAAAATGTAATTATGCTGAATGAAATAAACTGCTCTACTTTCACCTCTTCTCTACAGGTATGATGCATCCGCATCCTATGGGAATGATGCCACCGCCGCCGCCACCACCTCCGCCCAGTAGTCAGCCCCCTCCCCCACCCTCTACCACCATGGCAGCAGCAGCAACCCCAACCTCCACCCCACCTCCCAACAACAGCATGGCCTCCAGTGCACCAATGCCATGGCAAAGTAAGTAGAAAAGTGCTGCTTAACGTTCAGTTGTTTCCTTCCTTACTGGAAACTACAACTTTAAAAAATGTTTTCCTTTACAGGTACTCCTACTACCACTGGTGGCACAGCATCCATTCCACTTTGGAAGCAGCAGCAGGGAGCGACGGCAGCCTCTACTACTGCCCCTCAAATACAAGGTAATCCTTCCATGGGGCATCCACCCTCAGGGGCGCAACCAATGTTGCCAGGTGGGCGGTTTTCCCACCCAATTGGGCGGTTTTTAAGGGAGGGATGCGAGAAATGTTTGAATGATGCGGGGTGCGGTTTATTGGGGGTTTTCATGCGGCCACGGTGTGGGATTGGGCGGTTTTCCAGCGGCTGCGTATTGGCCGGTTTCACACGCGGTACCACAGTAACCCAGTAAAATGGACTAATAGAAGCCCCGCGGAGGCAGGCTGAGCAGCCTGTATTAAACGCCTGAGCCACCCACCGCCCCCCCCCCCCCCCGCATCGCCGACCGCAACCGGAGCAGAGCAGAGACTTGTTGTCAGTGACTTGTCACCACTCGCTGCCCGTCCCGAGAAAGACCTGAATGCCCAACAGTCACATTCATTATCATTTCACATTTTGGAATGCAACCTGCGCCACCTTCACCTCCACCTCCACCTCCACCACAGAAACAGTTTTTATGGCTGAAATCTTGTTTATGGAGCCAGGGCTGCTTAGTGCACCCTTTGACTGAATGTTGACGAGACCTCCCTCCCTCCCCCCACCCCATCTGCTGACATCATATAAACCTGTACTGTGAGAACCTTCATACTCTCACATGGCCATTAGGGATTCCCTCCAATGCTCAGAAACCCAACTCAAACCCCCCCTCACCTCCCCCCCGCCCTAACGACTAAAACATACTGACAGCTCCGGAACTGTCAGTAGATCTATTGCTGATCTGAATATCTGCCCTTTTGACCCATGGGAGGGTGGCATCTGCCCGCTGGCTCCCAGCTTCTTCAAGGGCTAGACCCTGTCCTATGATGGCCTTGTTCCTGTCTCTGCTTAAGAACCTAGCAAAGAAACAAGTCAAACAACCTGTAAGATCAGTAGTCTAGTGGCAAAAGGAAGAACTACTACTACTATTTAGCATTTCTATAGCGCTACAAGGCGTATGCAGCGCTGCACAAACATAGAAGAAAGACAGTCCCTGCTCAAAGAGCTTACAATCTAATAGACAAAAAAAAAAATAAAGTAAGCAAATCAAATCAATTAATGTGAACGGGAAGGAAGAGAGGAGGGTAGGTGGAGGCGAGCGGTTACAAGTGGTTACGAGTCAAAAGCAATGTTAAAGAGGTGGGCTTTCAGTCTAGATTTAAAGGTGGCCAAGGATGGGGCAAGACGTAGGGGCTCAGGAAGTTTATTCCAGGCGTAGGGTGCAGCGAGACAGAAGGTGCAAAGTCTGGAGTTGGCAGTAGTGGAGAAGGGAACAGATAAGAAGGATTTATCCATGGAGCGGAGTGCACGGGAAGGGGTGTAGGGAAGGACGAGTGTGGAGAGATACTGGGGAGCAGCAGAGTGAGTACATTTATAGGTTAGTAGAAGAAGTTTGAACAGGATGCGAAAACGGATAGGGAGCCAGTGAAGGGACTTGAGGAGAGGAGTAGTATGAGTAAAGCGACCCTGGCGGAAGACGAGACGGGCAGCAGAGTTTTGAACCAACTGGAGAGGGGAGAGGTGACTAAGTGGGAGGCCAGCAAGAAGCAGATTGCAGTAGTCTAAACGAGAGGTGACAAGGGTGTGGATGAGGGTTTTGGTAGAGTGCTCGGAAAGAAAGGGGCAGATTTTACGGATGTTGTAAAGAAAGAAATGACAGGTCTTGGCAATCTGCTGGATATGAGCAGAGAAGGAGAGAGAAGAGTCAAAGATGACCCCAAGGTTTCGAGCTGAGGAGACAGGGAGAATGAGAGAGCCATCAACAGAAATAGAAAATGGGGGGAGCGGGGAGGTGGGTTTGGGGGGGGAAAATGAGAAGCTCGGTTTTGGTCATATTTAATTTCAGGTGGCGTTGAGACATCCAGACAGCAATGTCAGACAAGGACGCTGAAACTTTGGTTTGGATGCAAGGTGAGATATCAGGGGTAGAAAGGTAGATTTGGGAGTCATCAGCATAGAGATGGTAGGAAAAGCCATGGGATGAGATTAATGAACCAAGGGAAGAAGTGTAGATAGAAAAGAGGAGGGGACCAAGAACAGAACCCTGAGGTACACCAACAGGCAGAGGGATAGAAGTAGAAGAGGATCCACCAGAGTGAGCACTAAAGGTGCGGAGGGAGAGGTAGGAAGAGAATCAGGAAAGGACAGAGCCCTGGAATCCAAGTGAGGACAGGGTATCGAGAAGTATACTGTGATCGACATTGTCAAAAGCAGCGGAAAGATCAAGAAGAATGAGGATGGAATATTGACCTCTGGATTTAGCCAGTAATAGGTCATTGGAGACTTTAGTAAGCGCAGTTTCAGTTGAGTGGAGAGGGCGAAAACCAGATTGTAGTGGGTCAAGAATAGCATGTGAGGAGAGAAAATCAAGGCAGCGACGGTGAACAGCACGCTCAAGTAATTTGGAGAGAAAAGGAAGGAGGGAGATGGGTCAGTAATTAGAGGGACAAGTAGAGTCGAGTGAAGGCTTCTTAAGGAGAGGTGTGACCACAGCATGTTTAAAGGCAGCAGGGACAGTCGCAGTGGAAAGTGAGAGGTTGAGAATGTGACAGATAAAAGGAATAAGAGCAGGAGAGATGGCATTAAGAAGGTGGGTGGGAATGGGATCAGAGGAACAGGTGGTACATTTTGAGGAAGAAAGGAGAAGTATAGTTTCCTCAATAGTAACTTCAGGAAAGGAGGAAAGGATGAGGGGAAGGAGAGAGAGGAGAACGGACTAGTGGAGGGAGAGGTGGTGAGTTAGAGAAAGCAAGGTTTATCTTTTGAACCTTGTGAAAGAATTCAGCAAGGGTCTGAGGAGATAATGAAGGGGGAGTTGGGGGAGGGGGCTTGAGGAGAGAGTTCAGTGTGGTGAAGAGAAGTCGAGGGTTAGAGCCAAGAGAGTTGGTCAGTTGGATATAATAATCCTGTTTGGCACGTAAAAGAGCAGATTGGAAGGAGGTCAGCATGAACTTAAAGTGTAAGAAATCAGCAAGGGCCCGACATTTTCACCAGAGGCGTTCGGCGGAGTGGGTACAGGAACGTAGGTAGCGGATATTAGAAGTCAGCCAAGGTTGGGGTTTTGTACGCCTTATAGGGCGGGTCATCAAAGGTGCAAGAGTGTCTAAGGCAGAGGATAGAGTATTGTTGTAAGAAGAAACAGCCTCGTTGACAGACGTGGATGGTGCCACAGTAGAGAGGAGGTTTGAAACATGGGAGGATAGAGATGAAGGGTCAATATCGTGAAGATTCCTAGATAAATTAGATAAGATAGGACGGGACTGGGAGGGAGGAGATTTAAGTGTGAAAGTTATAAGATGGTGATCAGAGAAGGGAAGATCAGAGGCAAGGAAACTAGAGGATGAACAGTTGGAGGAGAAGATGAGATCAAGACAGTGACCATTTTGATGAGTGGGGGAGGTGGAGCATAGTTGGAGATTAAAGGAGGACGTTAAAGCGAGTAACTTGGAAATATAAGAGTTGGAAGGATCATTAGCAGGAATATTAAAGTCACCAAGGATGAGAGAGGGGGAGGAAGGATCATGGAAGAAGGCAAGCCAGGCGTCAAAGTCACTGAGAAAGGATGAAAGGGACTTATCAGGGGGACGATAGATGACCGCTATTCAAAGAGGCAGAGGAGAGAAAAGGCGGATAGAGTGGACTTCAAAGGAGGAAAAACAGTGAGATTGAGGTGGAAGAAGGGGTTGAAATCTAAAGGAGGGAAAGAGAAGTAGTCCAACACCGCCCCCGCGACCAGCAGGGCGAGGAGTATGTGAAAATAGATAACCGCCATGGCACAGGGCTGCGACTGAAGCAGAGTCATCAGGGCAGAGCCAGGTTTCTGTTATGGCGAGCAGATGGAGGTGACGCGAGATAAAGAGGTCCTGGATATAGGCGAGTTTGTTACAAATCCAACTGATGCAGCCTTCATGCCAGGTCCAAACCCCCTGTTCACTGGACATGTGCACAAGAGCTTTCTATTATCTTAGAAGTGATGGGGAGCTGCTCCTTTAGCTCAGTGGTCCAGTGCCTGGTTGGGTGCCAGGAGGCAGGGCCGCCGAGAGCTGGAGCCGGACCCGGGACAAGGCCGCCACCAGGCCCCCCCCCCACCCGAGGTCGCCACCCACCCGAGATCGCCGGGCCCCCCCCGCCACCCACCCACCCACCCGAGGTCGCCGGGCCCCCCTCCACCCGCTATCGGGTTGGGCCCTTGGAACTAACCTTAAGCCTCCTTTCACTTCGCAGCAAGCAGCGGCAGGGCAGACCTCTCCTCCTTCCTTCCGTGGCCCGCCCTCGCGGACGTTACGTCAGGCGAGGGCGGGACATGGAAGGAAGGAGTGGCCTGACCTGCTGCTGCTTGCTAAGAAAGTGAAAGGAGGCTTAAGGTTAGTTCTGGGAGTGATGGAGGGCGGGCCAGGCGGCGGCGGCGGCGCCGGGCCCCCCTGGAGGCCCGGGCCCCGGGACTTTTGTCCCCCCTGTCCCCCCCTCTCGGCGGCCCTGCCAGGAGGTTGTAGGATTTTGCCATCACTCAGACTGGTTGGGTAAGAACTGCTTCCTGCTCTCAGCATACTCTGATCCTTAAGTTTTTCTTGTCTCCACTGCAGGATGTGGACTCTGTCCCAGTGTACTGTTTCCCTTATTGTCACTTAGTGGAAACCATGCAAAGATTTCTTTGGAAAAGACAGGAGCGCACCTCAGCAGGAAGGACCTGCTGGCAAGCCCTAAGGAGCAGGATGGTCCAGAGGGTCAGGAAGTGAAGGATCCTCGGACACAAGATACATGTGGAATGCCCAGCTACAGCAGTAAAAATAGCAATCAGGTGCTGTTAAACAAATATCGTACCTATTTAGTATGATCCAAATTTTCAGCAGTACTCTCTACATTTTCAATACTGCTGAAAATCTACAGATCAAGTTAAATAGATATGATATCCTAGAGACATCACCAGTCTGAGGGACTACCTGACCTTTCGCAAGGCACTAAAAACACATCTGTTTACCAAAGCATTTTATCCAGGAACAATTGCTTCTACCACCTGGCATACGTGGATCCTGTTTAGTCCTAATCTTTTGTACTGTTATATGTAACGTTTCCTTTCTTTCTTGCCCTTCTACTCTACTATTCTCATTTGTATCTGATATCTCCGGAGTTCTCTCTCTCTCCGGTTTCTGTAAGCCACATTGAGCCTGCTTGTCTGTGGGGATAATGTGGGGGCACAAATACCTTAATAAATAAATAAATAATGTATACCCTCCATTTGCTGAAGTCATTCATCTCACAGCTGAAATCACTGCTTAGACGGATAACTTTTTGCATGGCCCCAGAATACCCCCAGCCCCGCCTCCACTAAAATGCATAACGTTTGGCCATGTAGCAACTTAAATAGCTAAAAATTATGCATTTCCTGGGCTTGCATTTTTGTCCCATAGTAAGTGCTAGTGACCGCAGAAGTGCTTTTAAATACTGACACCTAGTGGTAGTGTGCTAGAATTGCATGGGTTCTCATTGCACTTAGCAGACTTCACCACTGAAGACAGTGGGGAAGTTCAATACTATTCCCAGCTTTCCATGAAACGCTGGACTACTGTCAGTATGTAAAAGGCTGGCACGTGTAAACCAATGCATCAATGTACATACTCGGGTCCCTGAAGAGGGTTTGAGGAGCCTGAAAAGAGACTCAATAGTTAATCTTACTTACATTAGTGAACTAATGCAAAGGTTTGGCTTTTCCCCCCAGAATGCTCCTTACATGGTTCTCTAGCTTCGCCTCAAGTCATCCTGATGGAAAAGGTATTGCATGTTTTGCTAGAACTTGTCTAATGTTTCTTCTCCCCTCAACCTCTCCATCCCCCCCTAGTACTAGTCCTTTAATTTTTCTCCTCACCTTCCCCTCTGCCTGCTCTTGTTTTCCAGTCACTAATCTTCTGTAATCCTCCGCCTTCCGCTCCTTGCCCTACTGTCTTCTAGACATCCCTCACCCCCCTACTGCCTCCTCTAACTTACTCCCCACTTGTCATGAAATGTCTCGCACACACCTGGGGTTAACCCTGCAGCCACCTGGAGGTTCTGCCCTCAGCACTGCTCAGGCCAGCCTGCACCTGGGCATGTGCTCTACTCTAGCACCTTCCACCTCACCATCTGGGTCCCACTTGCTTCTAGGTGGGACTCCTACTCTCAAGTTATTCCCCGGTGATTTCTAGGACACTGGGGCCACACTCTCAGGGGTCCAACAGTCCCTGGAAAGCACCCACAGACCCAAAACACAAACCACCAGGATTCTTAGTCAGTCCAGGACAACAGGTTTATTGTCACAATAAAACAGTGAACACTTGAAAACAAGGGAAAAAGGAACAGCAAGCAATAATATCGCCCGCACCCTGATCCAGTGCCTCACTTAGTCCATTGGTTAAGCCAGCCCTGTCTTAAGCAGTGATATGAATTCTTGGTGGAATATTTGTAGAGGGCTAGTTTGGGGGCTAGTTTTAGGAAGTTGAGGGGAGGCAGGGGGTATTTATAGGGTGGGGAATTTGGGTGATGGTAGTTCTGGGGTATGTTTTGGTGATGGATAGTCATAGGATGCAGTTTTGATGAGTGGGTGTAGCTGGGGAGGTGTAATAGTCAGCAGTGGTGCAGGGAAGAGACCCAGTGCCCAGTAGATAGAAGAAAGGAGGAAGAGTACAAGTAGAGCCAAGAGAGATTAGAGAGGCTGGGGAGGAAAGGAAGAGCGGACGCATTTTCCTCCATCACCTCTGCTGCACAGCCCAAGATCCTCACCTAGGTCCCTGGGGGTTGGGTTTCTCTTTGCTGTGCCCCAAAATGGCAGAGGAGGGGGTGAGGGAGGGAGGTCAAATGGTGCTGGACCCTTCTGGCTCAGAGGTAACTAAATTACAAAATAAAGCAAAACTAGGTGAGAAGTAGTGGGTGCATGTTGTGGTGGACTTTTCATCTAGTTTTGTTTTATTTTTCCCTTTTCAACCTTTTTGTGAGTGGGAATAGCAGAGGTCGATGGGGCATTGCATTAGCAGCAGGGGGCTGGAGCTGCAAAGATGATCTGTCTTAGGGTGAAGATAGTAACTAGGATTTATCATAGATTCAATTAGAGGATGTCCGGGCTCCGCCCAGGGGTTTTTTAAACCCCCTTTTCTCTCCGCCCTCCCCAGCGGGGTGCCTCCAAGCGGCGGGAACGTGCCCATCGCGCTCCGCTCCACCCCGCTGGCCTTAGAGCGCATGCCCGTCGGGACACGGCGCCATGTTAATGGCGGCTGCATGCACCCGAGGGGCACTGCGCCTTGCTTTTTTTTTTTTAGTGTACCTGATGGGAGATCAGGAGGAACAGCTCTGCCCAGACAGACAGCATTACAGCCTGCCAGAACAGACAAAAGCCAGGCAGAGCAGCAGTGAAGGGACAGAGGAACCTGGAGACTAACAATGCAGCACCACCCAGGGCCAGCAGGAGGAAAAGCTGTGTGCAAACAGTTTTAGAGCCAGCCCAGCACAAAGACAGAAACAGCTGCACAGTGCAGCACCACAGTGAGGGAGGAGTCACCGCTAGAAAATCGGTTATGATCTTTGTATTTTATTGTGCTTATTTATTTTATTTATTTATTTGTTGCATTGATATCCCACATTATCCCACCTTTTTTGCAGGCTCAATGTGGCTTACAATACATCATGAATAGTGAGAATACATGAGAAAGTATACATTTAGTATAACAGAAGGATTTTGGGTAACATGAATGGTAGAACATGATAGTACATTAGCAAGCAATCATAGTAAGAAATACTTAAGAATTGTATAAGAATTATATAGAAAATGTGCATTTAGTAATAGTGAAAAAACATGATAGTGGTTTGGCAGTCAGATATTGTAAGGGCAGTTCTGGGTATGTGTACAGGAGTTCATATTTGTTGATCCTTGTTGTATGCCTTGTTGAAGAGATGGGTCTTCAGTATTATAGTGATATTTGTATTTCTGTGATGAAGCACAATTTATAATTTGTATAAAATTAAATACATAACTTACAGATCTGCTTCAGCTTTCAGCTTATTTTCTAAAGTAAATAAACAAACACTTTAAAATATTTTTCTAGTGGTCATATTTGGGTGAAAGAAGGAATTTCCAACAGCATTTCAATACATTAATGTATTTCATTTTATCATTGTTTCAGGATATTTTGGGATAGATTTAATAAACTGCACGACCAAGTTAGCACATATGAAGAGGTATTGATATTCTTTATTTACCTCAGGACTCATTTGTGCAATGGAGCCTATGAACTAATATCATGCAATAATGCAATTAGCACATACTAACACAGTTTTGGTGGTGCACTTTAGTAAATCCAACCCTTTTTGGGGTTTTGCACTGTGCATAAAACAAAATACATAGATACAGATCATATTACAAAGAAAATCAATTATGCTCTAATACAGTCAGCAAAATCTTTAAAAAGTAACAACTATGTGTTGGCCATTATCAGTTACAAGCTTTCAGAGGAAAAGGTACTTCACAAACGTATTCTGATTTTGCTTTCTTAGGGAAGTCCGCTAAGCAAGCACCTAAAGTTAGGATAGTAAAAAAGCTATCTTAAGTTTATGCACAGAGTAAACCAGACCCCAGTCTGAATATCGGCCAGAGCCTGCCTATGTTCCAGGTCAGCAACACATACCCAGCTATTCATTGCCGGAAGCTATGCAGGCCCCTGGCATTGAATATCTGAGATCAGTTCAGTCTGTGGCTTACAAGCCGTAGGCTAATGTTGACCCCATGTTTGTAGTTGAGGCAATGGAGAGTTAAGTGACTTGCCCAAGAATAAACTGATCTGCAATGGGATTTAAATCAGGCTTCCTTGGTTTTGCAGCCTGATCTTCTAACCATTAGGCTATTCCTCCATGGTTCAAATTCCACTATAGGTGAAATTTACCACGAGACTGAAGGCAAAGTGACACCTCATATGTACATTATGGCTTTCTTGATATGCTCAAGACAGCTATTTGGATGGCTCTTCAGTAAATTCAATCCCCAAATAATCATCTTCACTACATTAGCACTGATGGCAATACAGGGGTCTTCAAATCTTGAGAAGCAGTGGAGTGTCATGCGACAGTTTAGCAACTTGCCTCAGGAAGAACTGCTAGAGTGGGTTAAAGTCAATACCAGACAAAATGCTGTGTTTGCAGGTGCAATGCCAATAATGGCTAGTATAAAGTTATCTGCAGGTCGACCTATTGTAAATCACCCACATTATGAAGATGCAGGCTTAAGGTCCAGAACTAAAATAGTGTATTCTATGTATAGCCGGAATCCAGCAAAAGAAGTAAAAAAAAGAACTGCTGAAATTGGGAGTGCTTTACTACATTTTAGAAGAGGCATGGTATGTGTGGAGAACTAAACCTGGTTGCAGTATGACTGAGATTTGGGACATAGAGGATCCTGCTAATGCTGGCAAAACTCCACTGCGTACCCTCATGGCCAAAGAATCAAGACCTTACTTCAACACAGTATTTCAGAATGGTGTTTACAAAGTCTTAAAAGTTATTCCGTAATGTACTCAACTTGGGTACTCGACTATGGAATGCCTTACCCAAATTAATTAAATCAACCCAGAACTATCTGAAGTTTAGAAAATTATTAAAGTCTACCCTATTCAAAAAGGTCTATTCTCCAGATGCAACATAATCAGATCAATTTCTTTGTTTTCAAATAATCCAGAGCCACTTAAACCTATTTTCTTTGCTATTTCTGTTGTTTAATATAATACCAATGTTTTTATTTACTGTTTGTACTGTTTAAATATACTATTAGTACTGTAGTCCTGATATAGCTTATGTAAGCCACATTGAGCCTACAACCAGTGGGAAAATGTGGGATATAAATGCTTTAAATAAATAAATAAAAATAAAGTTGTAATATTTTTTCCCATTCAAATTCACAGACCCCCCCCCCCCCTGAAATCTATCCATTGTCCCCATCAACTCCCCCTTCTAGCAGCCCTCTCACACCCTGAGGTTGTTTACTAATTGATTTGAAAGTTATACAGATGGTAAGCAGGGAAGGTTGATTTCTTCATGATTGAAGTTTAGGTGCAGTAATGCTATCCCTACAGCCCTTTTACAGGAAATGGCCACACAGCAAGTATTTAACATATCACACAGCCATTTCCTTCCTTTAAAAAAAAAAAAAAAGCCTTTTACCAACAATGGTAAAAGTAGGCCTTGGCGTGCGGCAAACCCACATGCTGACGCCACCGCAGGGCCCCTTTTACCGCTTGTGAGGGTGCTTATAGAACACTGCCCCTCACTCTTAAGAAAAATCCCACCGATAGCCTGGGCTACCAGAAGCGCTCTGGTCCTGCCCTGGGAGGAAGTGAGCCGGGAGGGGTAGAGCTCATGCCTGGGAGTATAAAAGACAGAGCCAAGCTGAAGTTAAAGAGGCCCAGGCAGAGAAGGCTTGAAATATGATGCTGAAGCTACAGTTCCATAATTGTGACCTGAATGGTAAGCCATTGTTATTGCCATATTGAACTCTTGATTCCCACTGCAACTCCTTGTAAACTTGGGCAAGTCACTTAACCCTCCATTGCCCCAAGTACAAAAACAGATTGGGAGCCCTCTAGGGGCAGACAAAGTACCTGTTTATAATGTGTGCAGCACTGCATGTCCAATAGTGTTAGTAGAAGTAGTAGCAGAGCTTGCAGGCCCAAGCAGGGATGACTGCCCAGGCACAAAGCCTGTCAGCCACCCCTCCAGTTTCCATATTAAAGAAAATCTTGTCAGAAGAGGACCCAGACTATTTCATGACCAACTTTGAGAGAACTTCCCGCCTAGCAGCAGATGGCATTCCAAGATGTTAATCCCGCTGGGATGGCCACCTATGTGAAGGTGAAAGCAGCCATCATGGAGAGGACATGCTGTACCCCAGAGGCCTATCAGCAGCAGTTCCAGAAGGGTTCCCTGCAAGCTAAAGAAACCCCCCAGAGTTTCTTCTACCAACTCATGGAGGTCTCCTGGAGATGGCTACAACAAGAAGGAAAGACAGGCCCAGAGTCCTACTGGGAGCAGTTCCTGGAAGGACTACAACTGCCTATGAAGTAGTGGGTGCAACAGCACCCCAAACTGACCCCAAAGAGTGCATTAGATGCAGCCGAAGCCTTTTACCAAGCATAGCCAGAGGCCGGACCCTGTGAATTCAAGCAGTATAAAAATATTCATTAAAAAGAATCATTGGTGTTTTAAGCGTCTTCTTTGCTAGAGATTGTGCTACCACTATTAAAACTAACTCTGACAAAATACTTGCACAGGTTGAGTCCTCTTTAACATCTTGGTCCCCATTAAACCTCACCTGGTGGGGGAGGCTGGATACCATCAAGATGATGATATTCCCCAAAATCACATATGTTATGAGTGTGATTCCCCTGCTTTTCCCTTATTCCTTTTATAGGCGCCTGGAAAAGCTGCTCTCAAGTTTTTATAGAACCTTAAAGTACCCCAAATCTCTCTAAGTAAACTAAAGATGCCAAAAAAGCAAGGTGGAGTTAAGTTTGCTTTATCACAAGGCTTTCATTATGCACTAGGGCATGGAATGGATTTCTCCTTCAGATGCTATTTCCTTGCCCAGTTGGTTAATCTTTGAACAATCCATTATAGGTCAACTAGTGCATTCCTATTCAGTTGGCATGCGCCTTCCTAAAAATATTTTCTCTAATCCGATCATCAACACTACACATAAATTATTGTTATCCTTGGATAAATCTTTGGGTATTCCTTGGTCTGATACATCATTTATGCCTTTATGGAATAATCTCAACTTCAAAATTGATAAAAAGCAAGTCTCATGGTCTCAGTGGCAACGTATAGGAATTTGGGCTCTGAAAGACTTGATACATTTGAGTAGCCAGAGAAGGAAATCGTTCTCGGATTTGAAAGCGGAATTTTTGCTACCTGATCATCAATTTTATCAATGGCTACATATTAGCTCCATGTTAAAAAAAAGTAAGTTACAAGTTCAGCTACTGGCTAAAACCCTGGAGCTTATTGATTTTAACCTGAGGCTTCAGCATTCTGGCCATGCTGCTTCCCACATTTATAAATTTACTAAGTAAATCCCCCACTATATGTATAGGTTTGCGCAAATGTTGGGAGGTAGATATTCAGCAGCCTCTCTCAGATAAACTATGGGAGCAGCTATGGATTTCCCGCTTTAAATACTCTAACTCTTCTACAATAATTCAGTCTTTGTATTTTTTTATGCATAGAACTTTGTGGATGCCATACAAGGTGCAAGTTATTGCTCCCTCTAACTCTAGCTTATGTTGGTCCTGACAGTCACAAACAGGCAATACAAAACACCTTGTATTTGACTGTGTGTGTATTCAAAACTATTGGACAGAAATTTGGTCACAACTAGTAGACATTTTCCACCTTCCTGGCTCAATAACTTTTAAATTTGTGATACTTAAGGATCAGTGTTTTAAAAACGTACTGAATCCCAATGAGGGTATACTTGTTAACACCATGGTATCACTAGCTCTGAAAGTAATCTTTTCTCATTGGAAGTCCTTATATCAAGTTACTTACCAGGAATGGTGGAACTTATTGTTTCAAACTTATAAATATGAAACGTACCTTGCAAAGAATTCTTTTCACTTTGCTTTGTATAGGGAAAAATGGCTTCCACTTGTATCTTATTTTAACGCTGTAAAGTGATGATCACTAATTTTGGTGTACCTTATGGCTTATGTATGCTTCATGTTCTGTTGTGTATCCTCCCTTTTTTTTTAACCTTCCCCCACCCTTCCTTCTTTTTCCTAATCTTGGAATAGTTTACTGTTTTCCGGAATGTGAGCTCCTAATTTGCCTTGTACTGTAAGTTATTGCTTAATGTTAAATTGTGAGCTCTTATTTTGCCTTTGCATCAAAAATTAATAATAGAATATAAAACAGTAAAATAATAACATGAAAGAAAAGCCCTCCATTCACAGTTTTTTTCCCCAAATATCCATGTCCATTGATTCTCCCCTCCCCTCCCCTCCATGTCCAGCGATTCTCCTCTGCCCTGCCCACCCCTCCCATCCAATCCATGTCCAGTCTAGCGATTCTCCTCTGCCCTGCCCTCCCCTCCCATCCGTGTCCCGCGATTCTGCCCTCCCCTCCATGTCCAGTGATTCTCCTCTGCCCTGCCTTCCCATCCATGTTCCGCAATTCTCTCCTCCTCTCCCATCCCATCCATGAACAGCGATGCTTCTCTGCCTTGCCCTGCCCTCCCATCCCATCCATGTCCAGCCTCCAGTGATTCTCCTGTGCCCTGCCCTCCCATCCCATCCATGTCCAGTGATTCTCCTCTGCCCTGGCCTCCCATCCCATCCAAGTCTATCGATTCTCTCCTCCCCTCCATGTCCAGTGATTCTCCCCTCCTCTCCCCTGCCCTCTTTTCCTTCCTGATGTCCTGCCTACTGGTAGGTTATGCACATAAAATGGGAATGGAGAGAGGAAAGGGGTGCAGGGGGAAAGAGGATGAAAATAATGGAAAAGGGGAAGAGGGAAAAAGGGAAATGATGGAAAAGGGGGAGGAGAGACGGGAGGGTAAGTGTACATGTGTAATAATAAACACAATAACATAAAAAAACCAGCATAGACGTCACTGAGAGAGTAAATATCAACCAACTTTTTACTCTCCGTCTCCAACTCAGACTGGAATTCTGCCGCGCAGCCCACCTTTGAGGAAGGAAGTTACATTGCATTACGGGGGTGGGCGGGCCGCGCGCCACATCACACAGAAGTAGCGGCAGAGGAGAGACACAGCAGACCAGGTGGGCAGGCCAGGCATCAGGAGGTCGAGGAGCAACTGCACGGCAACTGTGACCGTTCATGGCCGGGGTCAGCGGTCAGGTGAGGTGACGTCATGGCCAGCCAGAGGACCAGGTGGCGCTGGAGGGAGCTGCACCTGCAGTTGCAGACGTTAGAACTGCATATGCACAGGAGGTGATAGCCAGCAGCCGCTGCGGGAGAGGTCTGGCTCACTCACTGGCTCAGTCTGGCTGGGACTTGGAGCAGAGAGCACCAGAGCGGGATGGGAGGAGGCAGAGTTGAGGCGCGCCACGGGGCTCCACCGGGAGGCTATTCCACACATCCACCACCTATCTGAGAAAGAGTATTTTCTTAGGTTACTCTTCATCCTATTTCCTCTTAACATCATCTTATGCCTTCTCATTCCAGAGTTTTCCTTCATTTGAAAAAGACTCACCTCCTGTACATTAATGCCACGGATGTATTTAAACGTCTCTATCAACAATACAAACAGAGGAAAAGGAACCCTCACAGTAATGAAGTCACACCAAACACAGCAAAGGTGACAAAAAAAAAAGAAGCTAAACGATACAATGTGTAAAAATTTATTCTATAATATCCCAGACTCGACATGAGTCGTTTTTCGGCCCAAACAGCCTGCCTCGAGTCTTTTGCCAGATTTTTTTTTTGAACAACGCTATCTGTTTGAAACAAATGACATGTGTGTACTGCTGACTGGGTTAATAGCAATTTGGAAATGGACAAATGAGGTGAAATGTCACTGAAGAGCTTCTGTAATAAAAAATCTCTTGCAGCCAGGCACTGACAAGTGTATTTTCAAGTGATCACACGCCAGCAGCTGGCTGAGATATGTAAAGAAAGTATTATTGCAGCATAATCAGATATCAAAATTGGATGAATGACACTGTTGATAATACCAAGAGACAGAGATTTAGAGATTAAAAAATAATCTATTCAGCAATATGGTAAAAACTAGCCAAGTAGCTTTAGCACGTCCTTACATAGTAACATAGTAAGTGATGGCAGATAAAGACCTGAACGGTCCATCCAGTCCACCCAACAGTCTCATTCATTATCAATTCATGATTAAATCAACAATGGACATGATATTATATACTTGATCAGGGTCTTTCTTTGGTGTTTCTGGGACATAGACCTTAGAAGTCTGCCCGGTTCTGTCCTTATGTTTCAACTACTGGAGTTGCTGTCAAAGCCCAATTTAGCCTATTCGAATCTGTCTTGTCATTTGTGAAGCCCTCTCCAGCCCATTGAAGCCCTCTCCAGTCCATCCTAAACCGGATTGCCATATGCGGGACCCAGACCATACAAGCCTGCCCAGCACTGGCCTTAATTTTTACAGCCAGAGTCACCATCTAAGCACAATGTGACTTGCAAACACATATGCAAACCTTTAAGTTTTTATGCCATTCATTTTCTAATTAGAGATCCTCTGAGTTCATCCCACACCTTTTTGAATTCTGCCATTGTTTTTTTTCTCCACCACCTCCCCTGGGAGGGCATTCCAGATGTCATCTACCCTCTCCATGAAAGAGAATTTCCTGACATTACTCCTAAATCTACCACCCTACAACCTCAATTCATGTCCTCTAGTTTTACCATTTTCCCTTCTCTGGAAAATATTTGTTTCTATATTAATACCTTTCAAGTATTTAAATGTCTGTATTATATCGCCCCTGTCCCTCCTCTGCTTTAGGGTATACATATTCAGGTCTTCCAGTCTCTTCTCATACATCTTTTGGCTCAAGCCCCATATCATTTTTGTTGCCTTCCGCTGGACTGCTTCAAGTCTTCTTACATCTTTAGCAAGATATGGCCTCCAAAACTGAACACATTACTCCAAGTGGGGCCTCACCAATGACTTGTACAGGGCATCAACACCTCCTTTCTTCTGCTGGTTACACCTCTCTCTATACAGCTTAGTATCCTTTTGGCTATGACCACCCGCCTTGTCACACTGTTTTGTCACCTTCAGATACTCAAGGTCCCTCACACTGTCTGTGCATATCAGCCTCTCATCGCCTAACATATACAGCTCCCTTGGATTTCTACTTCCTAAGTGCATCACTCTGCACTTCTTTGCATTGAATTTTAATTGCCAAACATTAGACATCAGGGGTGTCCACTCTGTTACAAATCATCCGCCAAAAGGCAAACTTTACCTTCTAACCCTACGGCAATGTCGCACACAAATATATTGAACAGAATCGGCCTCAGCACCAATCCTTGAGGCACTCCACTACTCACCTTTCCTTCCTCCAAGTGAATTCTATTAACCACCACCTTCTGGCGTCTGTCAACCAGCTCCTAATCCAGTTCACCACTTTGGGTACTAACTTCAGCCTGTCAAGTTTATTCAAGAGCCTCCTATGAGGAACCATGTCAAAGACTTTGCTGAAATCCCATGGTAAAATGGTTGTTTTTTCTATTTTTTGAATTAATGGCCACATACTAATTTTCCCATTAGCGTGTGGTCATTAGTGTGTGAGCTCTTACCACCTCCTACTTTGTAGGTGGTAAGGTCTCAAGTACTAATTATGTGCTAATTGGTTAGCACGTGGCAATGTAGCCTTGCTAAGGAGTCCTTTATCTAAGCCATGGTAAAAAGTGGCTTGCGGTAGTGTGGGCGCGTGTTTTTGGCGCATGCTGTGCCATTTTTTACCGTGTCTGGGAAAAAGTGCATTTAATAGGCCTTGGAAATGAGAGTGCGCTAAAATTAAAACTAGCGCATGCCTCTTTACGGCCTGAGCCTTTACCACAACCCATTGATATAGCAGTAAGGGCTCACACACTCAGTGCGTTTTTTCTAGCAAAAAAGGTGCTGGTACTCAAATGCTAGGCTACCCTTCAGGTGTGGGGTGATCATTGAGGGACCCACCCCACAATAGCCAGGTTGTGAGTAGAATTCGTCCCAGATATTCAGTGTCAGGCCATGTCCAGCCACTGGCATTGAATATCCGGGGCTAATACCTCAGGTACTAGTTACTGGAGCTTCTATCAGCCAGGACCCACATAATCAGATCTGCCCCTTTCCAATGCCCACTCTCCCTCCTCATGATTGCAGGCTTACCTGCCCATTTTCCAGGTGGTCCAACAGAGAAATGGACAGGAACGATGCCTACTCACTCCTGCCCATTGCAGCTGCCTCCCTTAGGGCCCTGTCTAGTAAGCAGCATTATAGGCGCGTTAGCATCTTTAACACGCGTTAACCATGTATGCACGTTAATTGTGTACATGCCTACAATATCCCTATAGGTGCCTACACAGTTAACATGCGCGCTAATTGTAGGTGCATTAAAAATGCTAACGCGCCTTAGTAAATAGGGCCCTAAAATAGTTGCCGTGACCTCTAGTGGCAGCCTCATAGTACTTCGAAGTGCCACAAGGCAGGCACTAGAATACATAGCAGCTATTTTAGGGAGGCAGCTGCAACAGGCAGAAATGAGTGGGCATTACGCCTGCCCACTTCTCCACTGGACCACCAGGGAAATGGACAGGTAAGCCCACAACCATGGGCAGGGGGTGCACTAAAAGGGGGGGGTCTTTCATAGCCTTTGGGTGTGGGTAGGATGGAGAGGGATCTTGCTGTGGTTCTGGACAGGTGGATCAGAACAGGTGGTTCCCGATGTTCCAGGGGTTTGTGGGGGAGGGACATAGATGGCATCACTTCATGCCAAGATTCAGAAGTTAACCAGGCACCAGCTGATATTCAGACCAGTTTTTGCCTCATAAGGTTAGGACAGCCTTTTCCCTGTCCTAACTTTATGCAGATGCTCAGCTGGTTAAAAGACTGAAAATCTCTGCTACCCAGCTAGGTTTCTGCACTGCCCCACCCCCAGACCACCTACGAACTAGCCAATTTTGACATGGGTACTTAGAGGGAATATTCAGCGAAACTGTCCAGTTAAGTGCCACTGAATATCCCTGGTTAGCTCCAGACAAGCTATTTAAATGGCCAGGAGAGTCCCCTGGATATTTAAATCACCTTGAGTATCATTTCTTGCATATGTACTGCCATTTATACTGATGTTTATCATGCCATTAGACATGATAGTCTATAGGATTAGCCCACTGTTGTCCTATATCAGCTCATCCTAAGGTATACCCCAATTGTAATCCTGAAGTTTAGAACACTTATCTGCTATGACACTTACATTAAGCATAAAAATCTAGTGATCAATGGATCTCAAGTGACACCTTCTTGGGCATTGCAAACACTTTTTCAAATTTTAAATACAGATTGGGGGGGGGGGGGGGGGAAAGGAGATATCAAGGTATGGTAAAAGGGAGTCAGCAACCTGCAGTATAAAAGTCCCACAGGTTGATGGCTACTGTGCTTAAGGCTACCTCACAAGCCAGTTTATTCTAGCAGTCTGGGAGCATTAGGCCTAAAAACCACAGCCCACTGCTTCCAGGCCAAAGCATGAAGGACCTGTGCTGTTCCCTACCCCCCATTTCTAGCTTTTAAACTAGAAATGGGAGGAAGGCCGACAGTCGCTCAAAAGCGCATGGTTCGGGATAAGGTATCTTGCAAAGATACCTCACAAACAGGGAAGATAGGGTTTCTGGATAGTGAGGTTGCACAACAGACCGTGGTAGGCCAGGTGCCCTTTAATACAACTAAAGATCAGACAAAAGATGGCAAATCAGTAGTGTCCAGTACTAAGCATCAGGCAAATAGGAACAACAAACATACTCTGAAATGTCTATATGTAAATGCTAGGAGTCTAAGAAATAAGATGGGGGAGTTGGAATATATTGCACTAAATGAAAAATTGGATATAATAGGCATTACTGAGACCTGGTGGAAGGAGGATAACCAGTGAGACACTGTCATACCGGGGTACAATGTATATCGTAGTGATAGGGTGGACCGGACTGGTGGAGGGGTAGCATTGTATATTAACGAGAGCATTGACTCAGATAGATTACAAATTCAGTAGGACACAAATCACACCTTTGAATCATTGTGGGTTGAAATTCCATGTAGAAAAGGGAAAAGGATGGTGATAGGAGTGTACTACCGTCCGCCTCGCCAAGATGAGCAGGTAGACGCAGAAATGATAAAAGAAATCAGAGACGCAAACAAAATGGGCAATGTGATAATAATGGGTGACTTCAATTATCCAAATATAGACTGGGTAAATGTAACATCGGGACACGCTAGAGAGGTACAATTCCTTGATGAAATCAAGGACAGCTTTATGGAGCAGCTGTTGCAGGAGCCGACGAGAGAAGGAAAAATTCTAGACTTGGTCCTTAGTGGAGCGCATGATCTGGTGAGGGACGTTATGGTACTGGGGCCGCTTGATAACAGTGATCATAATATGATCAGTTTTAATATCAACCTTGAAGTAACTATACACAGGAAGTCAAATACATTAGCGTTTAACTTTAAAAAAGGAGACTATGATAAAATTAGAAGAACAGTGGACGAAAACTTAGGGGGACAACTGAGAGGGTAAAAACTGTACAACAGGCATGGACGCTGTTCAAAAATACCATCCTGGAGGCCCAGGCCAAACATATTCCACTAATTAGAAAAGAAAGACGGAACTCCAAAAGACAGCCGGCTTGGTTGAAAAGTGAGGTGAAGGAAGTTATTAGGGCTAAAAGAAATGTCTTCAGAAAAAGGAAGAAGGAACCGTTGGAAAATAACAAGAAGCAGCATAAGGAGTGTCAAAGCAAATGCAAGGCGCAGATAAAGAAGGCCAAGAGGGATTACGAAAAAAAGATAGCATTAGAGGCAAAAAAACATAGTAAAAATTTTTTCAGTATATTAAAAGCAGGAAGCCAGCAAAAGAATCGAGGGGTAAAAGGGGCGATCAAGGAAGACAAAGACGTAGCGGAGAGATTGAATGAATTCTTTGCTTCGGTCTTCACCGAGGAAGATTTGGGTAGGATACCAGTGTCGGAAATGATATTTCAAGCGGACAAGTCGGAGAAACTTACTGACTTCACGGTAAACCTGGAGGACGTAATGGGGCAGTTCAGCAAACTGAAGTGTAGCAAATCTCCTGGACCGGCTAGAGTACTGATAGAACTGAAAAATGAGCTTGCGGAGCTACTGTTACTGATATGCAATTTATCCTTAAAATCGAGCGTGGTACCGGAAGATTGGAGGGTGGCCAATGTAACGCCAAGTTTTAAAAAAGGTTCCAGGGGAGATCCGGGAAATTATAGACCGGTGAGTCTGACGTTGGTGCTGGCGAAAATGGTAGAGGCTATTATTAAAAACAAAATTACAGAGCGCATCCAAGGACGTGGATTACTGAGACCAAGTCAGCACAGCTTTTGTGTGGGGAAATCTTGCCTGACCAATTTACTTCAATTCTTTGAAGGAGTAAACAAACATGTGGACAAAGGGGAGCCAGTTGATATTGAGGCATATTTTCAAAGCACTTAGCCTTACAAAGTTCCTTGTGTATCTGGATTTTCAAAAGGCGTTTGACAAGGTACCTCATGAAAGGCTACAGAGGAAATTGGAGGGTCATGGGATAGGAGGAAAAGTCCTATTGTGGATTAAGAACTGGTTGAAGGATAGGAAACAGAGAGTGGAGTTAAATGGGCAGTATTCACAATGGAGAAGGGTAGTTAGTGGGGTTCCTCAGGGGTCTGTGCTAGGACCGCTGCTTTTTAATATATTTATAAATGATTTAGAGATGGGAGTAACTAGCGAGGTAATTAAATTTGCTGATGACACAAAGTTATTCAAAGTCGTTAACTTGCGACAGGACTGTGAAAAATTACAGAAGGACCTTACGAGACTGGAAGACTGGGCAGCTAGATGGCAGATGACGTTTAATGTGAGCAAGTGCAAGGTGATGCATATGGGAAAAAAGAACCCGAATTATAGCTACGTCATGCAAGGTTCCACGTTAGGAGTTACGGACCAAGAAAGGGATCTGGGTGTCGTCGTCAATAATACACTGAAACCTTCCGCTCAGTGTGCTGCTGCGCCTCGGAAAGCGAATAGAATGTTGAGTATTATTAGGAAAGGTATGGAAAATAGGTGTAAGGATGTTATAATGCCATTATATCGCTCCATGGTGCGACCGCACCTTGAGTATTGTGTTCAATTCTGGTCACTGCATCTCAAGAAAGATATAGTGGAACTGGAAAAAGTGCAGCGAAGGATAGCAGGGATGGGACGACTTCCCTATGAAGAAAGACTAAGGAGGCTAGGGCTTTTCAGCTTGGAGAAGAGACGGCTGAGGGGAGACATGATAGAGGTATCTCTCTATATAAAAGGCACCACCAACGTTCTATGAAGCCTCCAGCCAGAAGTGTGAAGGGGGAGAGATATCCGGTTTCCCCATGAGTGTCTGCCCCGCCCTCGCTGTCTCTGTAACACAAACAGTCAGTGTCAGTGAAGGAAAACACAGCAAAGCACGAAATCAAATCGCTCTCTGTGTAACAGTGAAGGACTCAGAGGGGGGAGGGGAGAGAGGGCAGAGGGCAGGGACACACACACTCCCACATGCACACAGAAGAAAACCTTGCTAGCCCCCGTTTCATTTGCATCAGAAACGGGACTTTTTTACTAGTATAAAATAATGAGTGGAGTGGAACAGGTGAATGTGAAGCATCTGTTCACGCTTTCCAAAAATACTAGGACTAGGGGGCATGCGATGAAACTACAGTGTAGTAAATTTAAAACAAATCGGAAAAGCTTTTTCTTCACCCAACGCATAATTAAACTCTGGAATTCGTTGCCGGAGAACGTGGTGAAGGCGGTTAGCTTGACAGAGTTTAAAAAAGGGTTAGATGGATTCCTAAAGGACAAGTCCATAAACCGCTACTAAATGGACTTGGGAAAAATCCACAATTCCGGGAATAACATGTATAGAATGTTTGTACGTTTGGGAAGCTTGCCAGGTGCCCTTGGCCTGGATTTGCCACTGTCGTGGATAGGATGCTGGGCTCGATGGACCCTTGGTCTTTTCCCAGTGTGGCATTACTTATGTACTTATTTGTATTCATAAAAACTTTATTTTTTATTTTTTTGCTTTCGAATCTATATATTGATGTCTACTCAATAGTAATACTTGTCTCACATTTCTCATAATCTCACTGTAATGGTTAATGCTTATATTGTTAAGGAAATTTCTTGCTTATATTGTTTATATTGTATTTTTCATCAAAAATACACTAAAATTATGTGAACTTCAAAAAAATATTTTTAGGAAGGATATTTGTCATAATGGGGCTCTTTTACTAAAGGGCAGTAGGGCTACCAATGTGTTGAAGTGCAGCAAATCAGCCCTATTGCTGGCCTCTGCCATGCGCCAACTCTGGCACTAGAAAATACATTTTTATTTTCTAGCGCAAGGGGCTTACCCACCGGGTTAGCGTGAGAGCCCTTACGCCTCTTAAATAGGAGGTGGTAAGAACTCCCCCAGGAAATGGCTGCATGGCAAGTGTTCACCTCTTACAGCCAGTTCCTATCTTTTTTTTTTTTAACTTTTACCAGGTAACAGTAAAAGGGGACCTCAGCACCTGGCAAGCCTGAGCGCCAATGCCACTGCAGTGCCCCTTTTACCATCACTTGGTAAAAGGGGCCCAATATGAAAATTAAAAAGCTTTCAGGTTACCCTCTTTAGAAGAACTGTTTCCATTATATTTGCCGACTAGTAAAAAAGGCCCGTTTCTGACACAAATGAAATGGGCGCTAGCATGGTTTTCCTCGGAGTATGTATGTTTGAGAGAGTGTATGTGAGAGTGACTGTGTGTGAGAGAGAGAGTGAATGTGAGAGTGTGTGTGTGAGAGAGAGAGAGAGAGTGAGTCTGGGTGCGAGTGTGTCTGTGAGAGAGAGAGAGTGTGTGTGTGAGAATGAGAGTGTGTGCAAGTGCATATGTGAGACACTGTGAGAGAGATTGTTTCACACAGATACAGTGTGTGCGAGAGAGAGAGTGTGTGTGAGACACAGGCTCTCTGTGAGACTGAGTGTATGAGACCAAGAGAGTGTGTGAGTGACTGTGTGACACATAGAGAGTGAATGTGATATAGTGTGAGACATAGAGTGTGTGAGAGTGAGAGAGAAAAACATTGACTGTGAGAGAGTGTGTGTGTGACAGAGATACCTCCCCCCCCTCTCTGGTGTCAGGCCCCCCTCCCTCCCTCCCTCCCTCTCTCTGGTATGTCAGCCCACCCCCCCCCCCCCCCTCTCTCTCTGGTGTCTGAGCGTTACTGTGCAGGACACTGAGCTCTGGCTGTGCTTCAAGGAACTGACCAATCCTATTTAATAGAATGCACCTCCAACATTCTGAAGCCGAGAAACCTCGTGCGGTTGGTCACTTCTGCTTGTGACAAACCCAGAAGTACGTGATGTCAATTCAGGAGATGGATACAGAGTGCAGGAATGCCTCAGCCATGCAGTCAGCTTCAGAATGTTGGAGGTGCGTTTTATTATATAGTATGTCTTTCTTATCTTGTCCCAGATCCCTCTGCTCTTCCTGCCTGAAGCATAAATGTGAAGATGGCACCTCTGACTGCCACAGTCCTTGCACTGTTTGGTAAGTTAACATTTCAGCATCTGAGCAAAGAAACTCAGAGCTTCCAGTTCAGATTTTGTTTCATTCCACTGGTTAAAACAACATCTTAATTACTGAGGGGTCCTTTTACTAAGCTGCAGGAAAAAGGGCCCTGCACTAGCAGAAAGGGCCGTTTTTTCATTGCGCCAGGGCCCTATTTCCCATATCCAGTAAAATAAAAAAAAAAATCCACACAGTGAGATAGTGCTTATCGCGTGGCCATGCAGCGGGGAGACCTTACTGCGATAAGGGCTCCAGCGCTAAACTGGTGGTAACCAGGCAGTGAGCGGTGATGCTCGTTTACCGCCAAGGTACTGCCATGCAAGCCATTTCCGGGTTTTTCTTTTTCCCTTCAAAATGGCACACGCTCGGGGCGGGACTACCACCAGCGGCCACATTGGGCTAGCGGTAGTCCTAGAATTGCGAGCGGTAAGCCCACGTTGGGCTTACCACTGCTAAGTAAAAGGGACCCTTAATTTTTTTTTTTTAAGAAATCTTTGTTGAACCAATTCAAAAACAAAAGAAACACAATAGAACAGCATTAACCATTAGAACGAACTGGTTCTACAGTCAGTCATACATTGCACACTTTCCTTTTTATTGAGGGCAGGTGTAGTTTTTTTTTCTGCATTGTACTTGAAATAATGTCTTAGGGGTTGATATTCAGCTGGTGGCGGTGAGCATTTTTTAACCACTAGCGTTATTCCCAGACTAGTAAAAAAAAGCCCGGTTCTCATTGAAATGAAACGGGCGCTAGCAAGGTAATGACCTTCTGCCATTAATGTTTTTAAGGGAAGTGCTAGGAGGAATGTGCTAGGATAGTAATCAATAATTTTCAGTGGTGTAATCACGAGTACTATCATGCTGCAGAATCAGATGTATATTGTTTTAGATACTTGTATTCGGAGTGTGTGGCTTGGAGGGGGGTCAGCGTTGCTGGGGGGTTGTGATGAAAGTGTGAGAAGGTGGGGCGAACTCGGAGCGCCGGTGTGTGTGTTTATGTGAATGTTAGAGGGGGGTGCGGGACTGCCAAACTGGGAGGGGGTGGCGGGGGCTTGGAGGGGGGGGGCAGCGTTGCTGGAGATGTGTGTTGAAAGTGTGAAAGGGTGGGGCGAAGTCGGAGCGCGGGTGTGTGGTGGTGCATGCGCGTTGGGGGAAGACCGTGGGCTGCTGAACTGGGAGAGGGTGGTGGGGGGCTTGGAGGGGGTTTTGCTGCATAGCAAACTGAGAGGGGATGGCGGAGGGCTTAGAGGGGGGTCAGCGTTGCTGGGCTGCTGAACTGGGAGGAGACTGCCGAACTGGGAGGGGGTGGCAGGGGGCATGGAGGGAGGTCAGCATTGCTGGGGGGGTGTTGAAAGTGTGAAAGGGTGGGGTGAAGTCAGAGCGCGGGTATGTGGCGGTGCATGCACGTTGGGGGCAGACCGTGGGCTGCTGAACTTAGAGGGGGTTTTGCTGCATAGCGAACTGGGAGGGGTGGCGGGGGGCTTAGAGGGAGGTCAGCGTTGCTGGGCTGTTGAACTAGGAGGGGACTGCCGAACTGGGAGGGGGTGGCGGGGGGCTTGGAGGGGGGTCAGCGTTGCTGGGGGTGGTGTGGCAGGCGCTGTGTGAGAGAGAGTGAGTGAGTATGTGTGAGAGAGAAACAGTGTGTGTCAGAGAAAGAGAGAGTGTGTGATTGAGAGTACGTTGGCGCCTCATTTTCTGTTGTCTGCAATTGCCTCTTCCTTTGATCTCCGTACCTCGCAGTTCAAGTACCTTGAAATTGAGAGTCCTGTCAGGCGGTTTGTGTGGTTCATGCCACTGTGGTCCTCTGTTCTCTGATCGTCGCATTACTACCGTGTTTCCCCGAAAATAAGACACTGTCTTATATTAATTATTGCCCCCAAAAATGCGCTAGGTCTTATTTTCAGGGGCTGTCTTATTTTTTGGGGAAACATCGGGGTTGGATCGGGGTTGGCCCACCCACCCTCCGTCACTCCCGGAACTAACCTTAAATGCCTCCTTTCACCTTCGCAGCAAGCAGCAGCAGGGCAGGCCACTCCTTCCTTCCGTGTCCCGCCCTCGCCTGACGTAACGTCCGCAAGGGCGGGGCATGGAAGGAAGGAGAGGTCTGCCCTGCTGCTGCTTGCTGCGAAGGTGAAAGGAGGCGTTTAAGGTTAGTTCCAGGAGCGACGGAGGGTGGTTGGAGGGGGGGGCCCGGCGACCAAGGGTGGGGAGGGGGCGGCCCAGGGGCGGCCTTGTCTGGCGCTCGGCGGCCCTGCTTTCAAACAAAAATTTGCTAGGTCTTACTTTCGGGGGAGGCCTTATATCTACCAATTCAGGAAAACCTCTACTAGGTCTTATTTTCGGGGGATGTCTTACTTTCGGGGAAACAGGGTATGCAGCCTTCCCTTCCCTCCAAGGGCGGGGCAGTGAGAGCGAGTGCAATTGCCTGTGGTTGGTCCCTTTTCCTTCTGATGTCGCGTTTCTTTCTCTGGCAACTATACAGAGTTCCCTCGAGGGCGGGGCAGTGATCCGGAGTGTGATTACGAACCCCAGGAACACTACACGGCTTCACTGCCACGGAGTCAGCTTCAGAACGTTGGAAGTGCAAATTATTATATTAGATGTGCAATGATGGGCCATGTCAAGGTAGTGGCATTGAATACCAAGGTTTATGCAGCTGACTATCTCTTATGTAGTTAAGTGCTCTATTCAGCACTTAGTGAAAAACAAAACAGTGAAGACGAAAAATTAAAGGATGACGACGCTTCAGATGAAAATCCAAATAAAAATGTTTATTGATCGTTGAACAGGACTTGACACAGCTATATTTCGGCCCACAGGGCCTGCATCAAGAGTCTTTCACGATCTTATGAATCAATCCTTGTATTCGCTGGTCGATCTTGTAGTGGAACTGCAGTATCTCTTGCAGCAGAATAAAGTGATATTCTAAATGACACCTCTCGGTGATTTTCTAATCTCAAGTGTGGCAATTTTCTAATCTCAAGTGTGAACTTGGATGAAAAAGTTCACCCTGCTGAACTGGTCTGCAACTGTGGGTTTACCACAAATCAGACGTTTCAGCTTTGAAGGTCACTGTGCTGTGCTCTGTTTCTACCCCTCATCATTCTGGGGGGGGGGGGGGGGGGGGGGAGGGGGAGGAAGACTTTTGGGCTAGTCCAGATTTTACACTTACATCTCAAATCACTATAGTGTTTGTAGTCCAGGATTCTATCCGTTGAAATCAGCCTCAGGTTCCATAATGCACCACAATGAGATTGGCAGAAATCCAAGTTGGCCCAAAACGTCTCCCTCCTCGAACAGCTAACTTGGTAGCGCTGAGTTCATATCACAACCCAGTGCTGTGCTTCACAAAAATGGTCCCTGAGCCACCACAGCCAGTAAGGTTTTACAGGATATGCACAGTGAATATTCATGTGAGAGAATTGCAGCCACTGCATCAACTCCATGCAGATCTATATTATGAATGTTCACTGTGTATATCCTGAAAACCTTACCTGCTGAGGAGCCTCAAGAACCAGGTTTGAGAAGCACTGTTCTAAGTCCCCACATGCAAGCTGTGAGATACAGGACTGCATCCTCCCTCTTGTGTGAATCTTGATGTCACTTGCCAAGCCTAATCTTGGTATGTGTCTTCAACTTAGTCTCTTTTATTTATTTATTTATTTAGATTTTGCTCACACCTTTTTCAGTAGTAGCTCAATATGAGTTACGTACATTCAGGTACTCTGGATATTTCTCTGTCCCAGGAGGGCTCACAATCTAAGTTTGCACCTGAGGCAATGGAGGGTTAAGTGACTTGCCCAAGATCACAAGGAGCACCAGCAGGATTTGAACTGGCCACCTCTGGATTGCAAGACCGGTGCTCTAACCACTAAGCTCCTCTGAGCAGGGACTATCCTTCTTTGTTAAACTGTACAGTGCTGCGTAACCCTAGTAGTGCTTTAGAAATGTTAAGTAGTAGTAGTAGTAGGCCACTCCTCCACTCAACAGTTCTGGGTTTTTGCACGTTTGCTGGTAGCTCTCATTATCCAGCAGACATAATTGCTGTTTATAGCATGAGGGATAGTGAATGATATAGATCAGACACCGTAAACCCAGTATATGGGCCACAACTAGCTTGTCAGCTATGTCGGCATATCTCCATTGATTTTAATGGTGAGATAGTGGTAACAATGACTGGCTAGGTTTACTAATTGATCTAAGAGAGCCTCCGAGGATAACTGTCTTCAAATACAATTCAAAATTAATACTACTGAATTAATACTTTTAGTCTGAATAATTTATTATCAATTTTATATCAATTTTTATAAAAATATGGAGGAATAACCTCAACAGACTCCTTCTTAACCAGACTGCGTTTTTAGTTACAGAGCATTCAATCATAGGAGTATGCACTGTCTTCATAGGCACAAAATCCTCCCAAAGTACTTTTATTACAAATCTAAACAAAGTTTCAGCTTAGCTTAGCTCATGAGGATGATCCCTGCTGTCCACTGCAGGGACAGTGAGATCTTGCTGTCTGTAACAAACCGAGATCTGAGACAGCTTCGTACAAAAAGGGTTTCCAAATGCAAGATGATCCAGAGGAAGCTTGTAGTGTCCAAATGTTAAAAGGTTGTGACTACATGAAACAACATCCAAGGAATAGCCAGGACCAGAGAGAATATCAGAACTCAAGAAAGCCCAGGATAGACCCATTGGTTCCTCAGTGGTGATATAATAATAATAATAATAATAATTCTTATTATTATTATTACATTTGTATCCCACATTATCCCACCTTTTTGCAGGCTCAATGTGGCTTACAATTCATCGTGGATACTGGAAATAGAAAAGAATGTACATTTGGTTTTACAGCAAGTTTTGGGTACATGATGGTGAAATACATAATATTGGAAATAGAAAAGAGTATACATTTGTTTTAGCAGAAGTTTTGGTTACATGATGGTGAAATACATGACAGTGTTAAAGCCATAGACATTAGGTGCATGATAGTGTGAAAGCAAAAGACATTAAAGAACATTCCTGGATATCTTAAAGAAAGTAGAGTTACGCGTGTTGTTCTTTATGATATATTTTGTCAAAGAGATAAGTTTTCAGGAGTTTGCGGAAATTGGTCATTTCGTAGACCGATTTCAGGTTCCGTGGCAGTGAGTTCCAGAGCTGTGTGCTTGTATAGGAAAAGGTTGATTCCTGCATTGATTTGTATTTCAAGCCTTTACATTTGGGAGGATGAAAATTGAGGAATGTGCGGGAGGATTTTTTTGCATTTCTGGGTGGTAGTTCTATTAGGTCCGACATGTAGGCTGGGGCGTCACTATGGAGCTGGAGGTGTTTGCCTTGCAGTGTGCGCCAGAAGGAAACTTGACTGGTACCTTTGACTTTGAAGTTGGCCAGGCTGCAGGGGGGCGAGCCAGGGGGGGATGTTTGGGCCTGGGGGGAGGGTTGGTTCGGTGGGGGGGAGGGGGTCAGGGGCATTGGGAGGGGAACAGGTATTTAGGGGAACCTGCTCTCACTGTCTCTAGCGAATTTGTTGAAGGGGACAATGGCAGGGTTTGGCTGCAGGGGAAATGGAACAGAAGGACACTGTGAAGGCAGGGGATGTGCAAAGTCTGCTGATAGAAGGGAAGCAATGTATGTTGGGGGGGAGAGGGGGTTTTGGGGGAGGGATAGGGAGGGAGGGGAGGGAGGCTGAGAGGGGGGCGAGAGAGAGGGGGGTACGGCGCAGCAGGAGCAGGGGGGTCTCAGTGCAGGAGATGGGGGAGGGGACGGTGGGGGGGTGCTCCATCTTTTGCGGCGGTAGTAGGTGGGGGGGCAGGCGCAGGGGGAATGGGGGGGGCAGGAAGCAGTGTGGAAGGATGGGGGGTGGGGGGCCAGGTTCCCAAAAGGAGGAATGTGGTCCAGTTAAGATGGGTGGGGGAGGGGGGATACCAAGTAGGGATGCGGCCCTGAAGTTGGTCCTGGGTTTAGGATTTTTCCCAGAGGACCTCTATGCCTGTATCCATCCGGTGAATATCCCAGAATACGATGTTAGTTTTCTGACCCAGCGAGGCATGGAGGTCTTCTGGGAGAAATACGAGAGGGTAAGGGCAGTGGCGTAGCAAGGGCGGGGCAGTGGGGGTGGTCCGCCCCGGGTGTCATCGGGTGGGGGGGGTGCTCCGCTCCCGCTGCTCCGCCTTTAACATTTTTTTTCGAAGCGCCGGAGAGTGGCAGGCAGCGCGCCTCACGTCTGCCCTGCTAGTAAACAAGATCTCGCTGACGTCGTTGTCCTTCCCACACTGAGTCCCGCCCGCCCTCGCGGTAATAGGAAGTTGCCTCAGAGGGGGGCGGGACTCAATGTGGGAAGGACGACGACATCAGCGAGATCTTCTTTACTAGCAGGGCAGACGCGAAGCGCGCTGCCTGCCACTCTCCGGCGCTTCGAAAATAAAAATGTTAAAGGCAGGACAGGGTAGGAGCAGCAGGAGAATGGATCTCGGGGGGGGACTCAGAGGGGAGAAGGGGATTGGGGAGGGGTGGGGGGCGCTCAGAGGGGTGCTTAAAGGGGATTAGGGAGGGTGGGAGAGCATCAAGGAGGGGAGAAGGGGATTGGGGAGGGGTGGGGGACCTCAGAGGGGTGCTTAAAGGGGATTAGGGAGGGTGGGGAGCTCAGATAGGGGAGAAGGGGATTGGGGAGGAGTGGGGGAGCTCAGAGGGGTGCTTATAGGGGGTTAGGGAGGGTGGGGGAGCTCAGAGAGGGGAGAAGGGGATTGACCTGAGGAAGGAGGTTTTGGCCTCTGAAAGCTAAATGTATTAGTCCAATAAAATGATATTATTTGTTTTATTTCTATTTGTTAATTTGTAAAGTGGTGATTGGTATTTGTTAGTTTTTTCAAATTTACATCTGCTGACTTTATATTTTGCACAGTACTAGAGGACATTTTCTGTTTCTGTGGTGTTGCATTGTATGCAGAGTCTAGCATCTTGGGGGTTCAGTTTAATTTTTGTCTAAATAGAAAGTTTATGATTACTTATTCTATAGTGGATTAGGGTGTATCTATTTGTGAAAAAGACATGGCTTTCGGTTGGCATTGACTATGCAGGATCGACGATCTGTACTAATCTGTCTGTTTTCGTTTTACAATAGGTGAATTGATGTTCTAGTGCTCACTGTAGTGTTTAAGATGCTTTCCTTTTCCTTGTGTGACTCGTACAAATTACTGCTTATGGTATGGTAGAATTGCTCTATAGGTCCTGAGTGTTTTGTATTCTCGGTATACCTAGTACTGGATTTTGGGGGGGGGGGGGTGTTAAAAAATGACCGGCCCCGGGTGTCAACTACCCTAGCTACGCCACTGGGTAAGGGGGAAAGGGGATTGGAGAAACTTTAGGGCCGTACCGATCAGCAGACCTGACCTGGTGCAGGTAACCCTGCTGGTCCGAAATGAATCCATCTTGGGGCGGACCTGGCCTTCTGGCTACAGCGGCACGCAGAATTGTGTACCCCCTTGTCCAAGCTCCCTGACCCCAGTAGGGTGTGGGTGGGAGGATGGGGTGCGCAGGTTAGGCTGAAGCAGGCAGGACACGTGACCCAGCACATTCCCTCCGCGGCGTTCATTGGCAGGGATCGGATCCTCTGCTTTTATAAGGGGCAGCCACGGCAATGTCACAAGTGCGGGTCATTCAGACACTTTAGTATGTCGTGCCCAGTACAGCAGTGTGGGAAGTGTGGGTCAAAGGAGCATCCTACGGAGTCTTGTGCATCTATCCGGTGTAACTTGTGTGGGGGTCTGGGGCATGCATTCAGAGCTTGCCCTTGGGCCTTCCATAATGGGGGAGAGGAGGACATGGGAGGGGGCGGTCCAGTTCAGAGGGAGAGGGGGGACGGGATGTAGGGCGAGAGCAGGTTCCCAGGGTGGGGGGAAAGGGGCTGCGGAGGGACAGGGAGTGGGAGGTGGGGGGGGGGTTGGGGGAAGGGCGGAAGCGGCAGGAAGGGGAAGATGAGAGTTGGACGTGGGTGTCAAAAAAACAACGGAAGGGGACAGGGGTATGGGAGGAAGGGGGAGGGGGGGCAAGAATGGGGATAGAAGTAGAGAACAGATTTAGGGGATTGGAAGATGAGGGAGGGGGTGAGAAACTGGCAGGAGAGGAAGGAGAGGATGGGGTGAGCCGGCAGGATGGGTTTGGAAGCATGGCAGAGGCTGAAAAGGGAACGGCGGGTAAAAGGAAGAAGAAGAGGCTTTGAGGGACGAAGAGGAGGAAATGGTAGTGGAGGAGGTCGGGGAGGTGGGGGGCGGATTGGGGGGGGCTGAAGGGAGGGTGGGGGAGGAAAGGAAGGTAGGACAGGAGGCAATGATGAAGGCAAGAGAGAGGAGGGAGGCCGGGCTGGAGGCAGGATTGACGGAGGGGGTCGAAGACGGGGCAGAAGGGGCAGAAGGGGCGGGAGAGGGGCGGGGGGAGAGGGGGGGTCGGTGGACGACTCCCAGGGAGGGAGGGAGGTGGTCGAAGAAAAGAGGAAGAAGGGGAGGAAGAAAGTAAGAAAGGGGGGGCTTTTTGAGCTAGGGGTCCGGGACTGGGCAGAGGAGGAAGGGGAGGGGGAAGGGGAAGGGATCCCTGGAGGTAGTATGGAGCAGAGGGAAGGTAGCCAGGAGGGCGGGGGGTATGGAACGGCACAATGATGGCAGGACTGCTGCTAACATTCGCCACACTTAATGTGGCTAGTGTCGCCTCCCAGAGGGTGAGATGCTTGGCGTTCGATGGCCTCTCTGCCGTGGCGGTGGACTGTTTCCTTCTGCAGGAGACCAGGCTGCGAATGCTGGAGGAGGTTCGGCGGGCAAAGCAGGCCTGGAGATGGGGGCCCTCTGTTTGGGGTCTGGCTGGGGAACGGTATGGGGGGATAGGCATCCTCTTCAAAACCTTTAAAGTAGAGATCCACAGGGTGGTGGAGCTGGGAATTGGGAGGTGTCTGGTGTTAGATGTGAGATTGCGGGGGGGTGGCTTTGCGGGTGATTAACATCTATGGGCCGCGAAGCAAACGGGGAAGGTCAGCACTTTTTGGGAAAATTCGGCCGTACCTTTACACCTCACGGCAGCTGGTGTGGGGGGGGGGGGGGATTTTAACACAATCCTGAGGAAGGAGGATAGGGGGAGGGCGGCACAAGTAGGTTATGATGGGGTGCGGCTAGTAGGGATCATGAAGGGAGCGGGATTGGTGGACGCACATATAGAGTTTGGTGGTGGGACGCAGGGTTTCACTTTTGCCCTGGGCACTTGTAGAAGTAGAATCGACCGGTTTTTAGTTCGGGGAGGGTTGTGTGGGAAGGCACCAAGGGTGGTAGAGGTTGATTTCTCAGACCACAAGATGGTGATGGTCAAGCTGGGGGGAGGGGGGATTTACGGATTGGGGAAAGGATTGTGGCATTTGAATCAGAAATGGTTGAGGGAGGGGGTGTTGCACCAGGAGTATCTGGAGTTTCTGGCAGACCAGGTATCCATTCAGGATGTCTTCCCTTCCCTAGGGGACTGGTGGGAAGTTTTGAAACACCGCACCAGGGGGTTCTTTCTCCGTCAGGCGAGGAGGCAGGGGAGGGAGGTCACCCGGCTAGGAACTGCTCTGAGGAAGCGAAGGGACAATTTGATTTCCAGTGGAGGGAGGACATTGAGGCCTTGCAGCAGGAGGTGGAACAGGTACAATACAATCGGTACTCTTCCCTCGTCTATGAGCGGGACTTCGGAAAACTGCTCAGCCCGGACCCATATGACTGCTGTAAGGAAAGAAGGGAGAGGAGGGTAGTAGAGGGGTTAAGGGATAAGGGGGAGGGGGACTCTCCAGCAGTCTAGGGAAGGTATCTTGCAGGTGGTGGGGACCTACTTTGGGCGGGTCTTTTTGGACCAATGGTTGGGGAAGGAGGCCATGGCGAGGTACATTGAGGAAACCCTAGGGGTGGGTAAGGGGGGGGCCTCATCTTCAGGTCTTGCTGCGGCCGTGGATGCTGCGGGAGGTACAGGAGGCCATCGGGGCCTTGCGGCGCAGGACGGCGCCGGGGCCGGACGGACTCCCGGCAGAGTTCTACCAGCGGTTTAGGGATCAGTTGGCGCCAGTCTTGTTGGCAATCTGGGAGGCGGCACGAACAGGGGGCTCCTTGCCTGAGTCGATGGGGGCATCAGCTTTGGTCCGCCTTAGTAAAGGCAAGGACCCCCAGGATGTGGCAAATTGGCGGCTGATTGCGCTTCTGAACACCGACCGGAAGATCTTCGCTCACATGCTCCATGCTCGCATGAGGAAGATCTCCGGGGAAGTGCTGGCAGCCCCGCAGGGGTGTGGGGTCCCGGGAAGGGGGGAGGTTGGAGGCAGTGGCCTGGGTGAGGGAGGGCCTGGAATGTAGTTGGGTGGGAGAGGGCAGGCTGGTCATAGCCTTGGACCAGGACAAGGCCTTCGACCGAGTGCAGTGGGGTTTCTTATGGAAGGTCCTAGACCACTATGGATTCCCAGGGGAATGGATCGCACAACTGCAGTTATTGTATGCGGGGGCATGATTCTTTCCCCTGGTAAATGGATGGAGGGGGGCGGAGGTGGGGATCTCAGCGGGGGTGCGACAGGGGTGCCCGTTGAGCCCCCTGCTGTACGCTTTCGCCATTGATCCCCTGGTGAGAAGGCTGGAAAGGGGGGGAGGACGGGCTCAGAGGGGTGGAGGTAGGCAAAGGGAATGTGTTGCGAGCCATCACGTATGCGGACGATGTCACTGTCTGGGTGGCGGATCGCAGGGAGGGGAGGAGGCTGCGGGAGACCCTTGCAGAGTACTCCCAGGCTTCGGGGTCTCGGGTAAACCTGGGCAAGAGCACCAGCTTGTAGGTAGGGCTGGAGGGACGGCGGTTTAATTTAGGGGGTGGGTTTCCAGATGGGATAGAGAAAATGAGGGTGTTGGGAGTGTATTTTGGGGGGGGGATTACGGGCGGGAGAATTGGGAGCAAAGGATAGCAGAGGCGAGGGAGAAGGTGGACCGGTGGAAGGGGTGGCGGATGCCCATGGAGGACTGGGTCCGGTTGCTGAAGAGCCAGGTGGTCCCCATGTTCCTCTTCCTGAGCTACATCTGTCTCCTGTCGGAGCGCTGTTTCACGGCAATTTACAGCGTGTTCTTTCAACTCCTGTGGGGGAACAGGATGAACCTGGTTAGACGTAATACTACTTACCAGTCGCAGGAGGAAGGGGGGGGGGTGGGAATGGTAAACCCGGTCTTGCTATTCTCCTCCCTCTTCATCCAGTTTAACCTGGGGCAGGCGGGGGGTCCGGATGCCCCAGGATGGGTACACAGTGTTGTCCAGTGGTGGGAAGGATTTTGGGGTCCTTGGTTGGGGGGAGGTAGGGTGAGACGGTTGCGGAAAGGTTTCCCAGAGGGGGTAGGCTACTACAAATCCTTGGTAAAGCTGGTTCGGCTGTGGGACAATACATGGGAGGAAGTTAGGGCAGGACAGAGGGAGATCTGGGTGGAGCGGGTTCGCTCCCAACGCTTCTCCTCTCCCCTGGCTCTTAGGGATGCTCCAGATCCCGTGCTGAGGCAGGGCCTGCGTTTTATTTCATCCAAACGCATCCCACACAAGTACAGGGACATTGCCTGGCTGTCCCTACATGGCAGGTTGTATGTTAGGGCAAACCTTCGGTGTAGGAACCAGTAGGACCGAGACTGCCCGAGGGGGGGGTGTGCTGGCCGGCTGGAGACCATGGACCACTTCCTGAGGGAGTGTCCATTCTCCGTAGCGGTTTGCCGGAGAGTGGCTGCCTTGCTGGCCATCCCCAGCTTCACATCCTACACCTATGCGGACTGGGTGTATGGGAGGCAGGGGGGGACAGGGCGGCTAGAGCCAGGTACCGCCTTTCTAATCTCAGTTATCATCAGATACTGCCTATGGATGGCTCACTGCGGGGTGTCCCTGCGCCAGGAGTGCAGGTCTGCTGAGCAGGTCTCCTGGGACGTTGTCCGAGCTGTCCAGGAAGTGGCCCGATGGAAACGGGTGGAGGTGGGGGTAAAGACCTTTGGGGTTTGGTGGAAGCATGTACACTTGAAGTTGAGTTGAATGTTTTGGGGGGGGACTGTTTTTTGTGTAAATTTTGCATTTTTGTATAAAAGTATAGAGGGGCTCGCTTTATAACTGCATAATGTAATGTATTGAATTTTGATTGACCTTCAAGTGCACTCAATCTGCAGCCCCCCATTACCTCTCTACCCTCCTCTCCCCTTATGTTCCCACCCGTAACCTCCGCTCTCAGAACAAATCACTCCTATCTGTACCCTTCTCCACCACCGCTAACTCCAGACTCCGCCCCTTCTGCCTCGCATCACCTTATGCCTGGAACAAACTTCCCGAGCCCATACGCCATGCGCCCTCCCTGCCCATTTTCAAGTCCTTACTCAAAGCCCATCTCTTCTCCCTTGCTTTTGGCGCCTAACCACCTTCCCCATTCATGATACCTACACTGACTACATAGTTTGTTACCTTTAGATTGTAAGCTCTCTTGAGCAGGGACCGTCCTTCCCCGTGTTTAAACTTGTACAGCGCTGCGTAACCCTGGCAGCGCTATAGAAATGCTAAGTAGTAGTAGTAGTAGCCCTCCTGCGGCTTTGTAAAAGGGCACCTAAGTGTCCTTTTGCTTTTAGGCATTCCAGTAGTGTTTGTTTAGTACAGATAGTTAGTGATCTTTCTGAACATCCGGCAGAAGGTACTTTCACTTATTACATTCTGTATCTCTAATTCACATAATTTTGGAACAACCCCAATCTGTTGTGGTTCTGCTTCATTCCTCTCACTCCCTGTCAGAAAGAACCCAAAACCCCCAGCGACTGTTCCCACAATTTCCAGTTGTGCTGGATACACTAACTCATAAATAAGACTTTGTTGATTTCCAAGATTATATTTGCAGTTTTATTACAGGAAGAAAATATAATTTTTTGTTAATTAGAAAAGGAGGTGATTACATGAAAGGGAAGCACAAGGTCCAAACACAGCTAATCTATAACCGGGGTGGGCAACCACGGTCCTCAAGGGTCCCAGTCAGGTCTTCAAGATTTCTATAATGAATATGCATGAGATCTATTTGTATACAATCGAAGCAGTACATACAAATCAATCTCATGCAGGGGCGGACTGACAGTGACCTGGGCCCCTGGGCAGTAAAGGTCATTGGAGCCCCCTGGCCACTGCCTGCCGCCCTCTGCTGTACCACTGCCTCCTCCCACACACTACAGCCCCTCCCCTACTGCTGTAGCTGCTGCCTCAAGGGCCATGGTGGTCTAGTGCCATTTTTGGGGCATGAAAGAACCACACTTTATTCTGCCCACTGCCGCTACTCTGTCTGGCACCGCCATGTTTTCAAAATGGCTGCCGAGACTTCCTGTGGTAGTCTCGTGGGTCTCAGGAGTCTCGCAAGACTGTTGCAGGACATCTCGGCAGCTGTTTTGAAAACACGTCAGCACCAGGCAGAGTAGTGGCAGTGGGCAGGAAAGAGTGGGGTTCTTTCCTGCCCCTGCAGGGGCCACTAGACCACCAGGGCCCTTCAAGTTGAAAATGGGGAGCACTCAGTGAGACTTGGGGGTTGTAGTGTATGTGTGTGTGTGGGGGGGGGAGATCCTCTAGGCCCTCAGGCACTGCCCGGTTGCCCGTATGGTCAATCCGCCCCTGATCTCATGCATATTCATTGTGTAAATCTTGAAAACCTGACTGGGTTGTGGCTCTCGAGGACCGTGGTTGTCCACCCCTGATCTATAAGACAATCAGCTTTAAAAGATATCAAACCCAATACTAATGATTTGTAACATTGCAACAGAGGAACTGATGACAGAAAAAAAACGAAAGGCCAATCCAGTCTACTTAGATATTCTGTCTACACTGCTATGGCCACAATCCAGTAGCCAGCCAGAGAGAGGGTAATTCTAGAACAGAGTTCCTAGAATTAGGCACTGGGAGAAGTCTGTTCTAGAAAGGAAAGTAGGTGCCTAGAATCTTTTATAGAATATGAGTGCAACCAGGTCCCAGCAAATAGCTAAGCTCTGGAACTTGTTGCCAGAGGATGTGGTAACAGCATTTAGCAGATCTTGGTTTTAAAAAGGTTTGGACAAGTTCCTGGAGGAAGAGTACATAATCTGCTATTAAGATAGACAAGGGAAAAGCCACTATTTATCCCTGGGACCCGTAGTATGAAATCTTGCTGCTCTTTGGGATTTTGCCAGGTAGTTGTGACCTGAATTGGCCACTGTTAGGCTGTTAGGAGCAGGAGACTGGGCCTCCTCTCTTCCTTCCCGTTCACATTAATTGATTTGATTTGCTTATTTTTTATTTTTTGTCTATTAGATTGTAAGCTCTTTGAGCAGGGACTGTCTTTCTTCTATGTTTGTGCAGCGCTGCGTATGCCTTGTAGCGCTATAGAAATGCTAAATAGTAGTAGTAGTAGTAGTAGATGGACCATCAATCTGACCCAATACAGCAGTTCTTTTATATATATATATATATATATATAAGTAAAAAAGGCCCGTTTCTGCCTCTGATGAAATAGGCGCTAGCGGGCACGGGACTCCCTTCTCCTCCCCTTACGCTAGTCTCCCTGGTGGTGTAGAGGTACCTGTTCAGTCGGGGCAGGAAAGAAAGAAAGGCAGCTTGAACTCTTGGCGGCCATTTTGAAACTCCGAGAGCCGGACTCACACACGATGCAGCCGGGCAGCTAGCAGCAGCGCTCCGGGCAGGAAAGCGGGGGCTCTTTCGTTCCTGCCCGAGCAAACAGGTACCGCTAGACCACCAGGGATAGTGGCGTAAGGGGAGGAGAGGTGACAGGGGGGAGGGAAGGTGATGAGGGGAAGAGGGGGCGACAGGGGGTGGGGAAGTACCTTTAAAGGGGCGGGGTGATGGGGCGGGGTGATGGGCACGTCCTCGGTGGCTGCGATTTGTTGGAAGGGGAGGAGTAGGGAAACACGCTCCGCGTGTTTCCCTACTGCTCCCTGTGCGTTCATTTGCCTTGTTGTGTACGTGTTCCACCCTCGACATCATCACGTGTGACGCGAGGGCAGGGCATGAAGACATGGTGAGTGTTGTGGCTTCACCACCATGAACTTACGAACCGGTGTGTGAGTGCCTGCAGTGACGTCAGTGTCCTCAGAATGTTGAGGGTGTGTTTTATTATAGTAGATATATATCATGGAGCTGCTGTAAGCGCTTGTGTTTAAATGCTGTAAATATATGTGTAACTTATAGTATTCTTTAAGTTAAGGGCATGAAAGTCCCGCCCATACTAAGCCCAGACTCTGCCTATGAGTTCTGCCTACTTGTAAAATACCCAATATGCAAGATAGATGTGTATATACAGAATATCATTTAGATAGAATTTTAGCATTTACACATAACATGTCCTGGGCCAACCAGTGTGATTGAACAGGACAGGAGACGCTCCTAATCAGTTAAATCTCTCTGAATAATGGCCCCCCTCTGTTACTATGATAAGCACAAGCACACACACATTTTCCTCTTTTTTTAGGATTGGCTCCTAACACATCAACCATGGTTTGCATTGATTGGCCTTCATCGAACTCAGCAAGGACTTCAGGCGTGCTACGGCTGCAGCTGGGCCCTCCACCACATCCATCACTCTCACCCTCCATGGGCTCCAGACACAGTTTTCCGTCAGGGGGCTGATCCACTTGGGCGAATTTGGGGGCACCCATGCAGTGTTATAGCCATGATCATGCCAAGTCTTCCGCAGCGGGTGGTTCACACCGTCAATCTTCTTCACCTTGCCCACACGGACCTTAACTTTAAGGATGACACGGTGTGCTGGGATCAAATTCATAGGGTAATGCCGAGCATGTCGGATGTCTGTGGTCACATAGACCCCACGTCCTAGCATGCCATCTGCAGAAGGTCTGAAGCCCGTCTGGAAGATAGACATTGCAGCCTGCTCACTGGTTCCATGGTACATGTCATAGAACCTCTTTCCCGCAGCCCGGCGCACCAAGACATGGGCCCTGTCATCAACCAGTTTGGAGAAGGGTCCAGTGTCAAAAAGCTCTGGAGCCTCAGCCTGGGGGACATCAGCGAGGGTGGAAGACAGAAGCACTGCACAAGGAGAAAGACAGAAGAGAGAAAGATGCACACTTGTGTATATTATAATGACCATAATTCACACACCTACTGATCACAGATGACCGACACCAGCATTCCTGAGACACTCAGCAATCTGGCAAGGTGCTATTAATAAAAAGAAAAAGATGTAGCTTGCCAGGTGACTAAATAATGGTACTGCATAGTGTTGCCAGACCTAGTTTTTGCTCCGCTCGCTGCCTGGGGATGGAGGTTCTCTACAGGCAGCACTCAGAATCCTCAGTGAATGGAAGTATCTTTCATTGCAATCGTGTCACCTACTGGCCAAATTTAGGAAACACACATACTGAGTCCAGAGTGGGCCAGGATATCTGACTTAGGGGCCCTTTTACTAAGCCACGGTAGTGCTAATACGCACTAAATCAACACTATCCTTGGAGTAGCGCGGCCGCCTGGCAGCAATTTCGAAGTTGGAGTGCAATGTTCCCATGGTAGAAAATAATTTTCTATTTTCTGCCGTGAGGGGCATTCCTGGCAGAATTTGGCAGCGCAGCCACATTGCCGCGTGTTGCCTGATTACTGCATGAGTAGCATGTGAACCCTTACCGCCAAGTAAATAGATGGCGTTAAGGGCTCAGGCAGTAAATAGTCGTGTGCTACTGTTCATACTAGTGGATGGCCATTTACTGCCCCATTAAAAAAAGGCCTTCTTCCCAGCTGCTGTAAAAAAATATTTCATGTGTCTAAACTAGCGCAGGCCACTTTTTACCGCAGCTTAGTAAAAGGACCCCTTAGGACTATCACTGCAATGCTGAGCAAGGTCTAGAAGCTGGAAAACCGAAGGGGAAACCTAGTGAATTGCAACTGGTTCCACTGCCCAAGAGATGCTGGTTCTGACTGAGCTGGTAGCCCAACGATGCCAGAAGAAATTGCCAAGTCAAAAAATAAAACAAGAGTAAAGTGTCAGAACCAGTACTGTGATGAAACCTGTTTTGAAGATGGGCACAAACTTTAAAGCCCCACTCCAGCCATGGAAGATCTCAGGGTATAAAAAAAAGACCTGGGTGGGCCTGCTGTGCTCTGTGACTCCCCTCTCCAAACTGCTCAGTTCTGAGATAAAAACTAAGAAGTCAATAGTCAAACGATTTAACCAGAAATGGCTCTTGGCCAGTAAAATTGCTTGTTCAGGGATAACCACTCATTTTCAGTGACATTTAACTGGTTAGTCTCGCTGAAAATGTCCAGTTAGTACCTAACTCAAAACTGGCTATTTTGGAGGCGTTTCGAGGGTGAAGTCAGCATTTTTAACCACCTAGAGGGCCCTTTTACTAAGCTGCAGTAAAAGGGCCCTATGCTACTGGCAGCGTGAGTTTTTGCGGCATGCAGAGTTCCCATTTACCACAGCAGGTAAAAAAGTGGAAAAAAGACATGGCTGTGTGGTAAGTTCTCACATGCCGCATGGCCATTTTGGGGAAGCACTTACCACTACCCATTGGCCTGAGCTAACCCGTAACACACACTGCGCTACCCGAGTACTGTCGGGTAACCCTTTGTGGTGATAATTTTTGAAACCTTCCAGCAGCCTGGAAATGCTGCACGCTGGGGGTGGGCTGGTGGTAGTTCCGGGTTGCCATGGGGCAAGCCCATTGCCGCATGGCAACCCTTTAGTAAAAGGGCCCCTTAATTTAGCAGTTAAATTGGACCACATCAAAGTAAGTCCTATCTTTATGTGGTGTCACTTATGCGGTTAAGTGCTGAATACTGCACTTAACCACATAACAAATAGTTGGCCACATAAACCTAGATATTCAATGCCAGTACCCGGACATGGCCCATCATTGCATATCTGGGAATAACGCCAGTGGTGGCTAAAAAATGCTCACCGCCACCGGTTGAATATCAAGCACTATTGACCTCTGCACAGAGACACCACATGATGGAGCTCAGGATGAATTTTTTCCTCATAAGTCAGACGTGTTCTTTTTATTCTGTAAACACAACCTGAATGGTGTGTTCCATTTTCACACTGCAGAATAAAAAACTGCATCTGCCCTCAATAAAAAGGAAGGTGTGCAATGTATGACTGACTGTAGAACCAGTTCATTCTAATAGTTAATGCTGTTCTATTGAGTTTCTTTCGCTATTTAATTGGTTCAACAAAGATATCTTTAAACTAAAAAAAAAAATTAAGGGTCCCTTTTACAAAGCTGCGGTAAGCCCAACGCGGGCTTACCGCTTGCAATTCTGGGACTACCGCCAGCCCAACGTGGCCGCTGGTGGTAGTCCCACCCCAAGTGTGTGCCATTTCGGGGGGAAAAAGAAAAAACCCCAAATGACTTGCGTGGCAGTAACCTGGCGGTAAACGGGCATCCCAGCGTGCTGCCCAGTTACCACTAGGTTAGCGCTGGAGATCTTATCGCAGTAAGGTCTCCCTACCGCATGGCCACGCGGTGAGCACTATCTCACCGTATGGAGTTTATGGGGGTTTTACTGGCTGCGGGAAAAAGGGCCCTGGCGCTAGTGCAAGGCCCTTTTTCATGCACTTTGTAAAAGGACCCCTCAGCAATTAAGATGTTGTTTTAACCAGTGGAATGAAACAAAATCTGAACTGGAAGCTCTGAGTTTCATAACTCAGATGTTGAAATGTTAACTTACCAAACAGTGCAAAGACTGTGGCAGTCAGAGGTGCCATCTTCACACTTATGCTTCAGGCAGGAACAGCAGAGGGATCTGGGACAAGATAAGAAAGACATCAGCAAATATAATGGAAACAGTTCTTCTAAAGAGGGTAACCTGATATCTTTTTAATTTTCATATTGGGCCCCTTTTACCAAGTGATGGTAAAAGGGGCACTGCAGTGGCATTGGCGCTCAGGTTTGCCAGGTGCCGAGGTCCCCTTTTACTGCTACCTGGTAAAAGTTTTTAAAAAAGATAGGAACTGGCTGTAAGAGGTGAACACTTGCCATGCAGCCATTTCCTGGGGGAGCCCTTACTGCCTCCTATTTAGGAGGCGTGGAGGGGCATAATCGAACGGGGCACCCACATTTTCAAGAGGGCGTCCTTGCAGGACGGCCCCGCGAAGGGGCGGGAAACCCGTATTATTGAAACAAGATGGGCGTCCATCTTTTGTTTCGATAATACGGTCGTGGACGCCCAAATCTCAACATTTAGGTTGACCTTAGAGATGGTCGACCTAAATGTTGAGATGGTCGACCTTACAGATGGTCGTCCCCGGTTTTCAGCCATAATGGAAACCGAGGACGCCTATCTCAAAAATGACCAAATCCAAGCCCTTTGGTCATGGGAGGAGCCAACCGGGCACCCTAGGGGGCACTGCAGTGGACTTCACAAATTGCTCCCAGGTGCATAGCTCCCTTACCTTGGGTGCTGAGCCCCCCAAAACCCACTCCCCACAACTGTACACCACTACAATAGCCCTAAGGGGTACATGTGGATACAGTGGGTTTTGGAGAACTCACATGTACCACCACAACTGTAACATGTAGGGGGGATGGGCCTACCTGAAGTGCACTGCACCCACTAAACCTGCTCCAGGGACCTGCATACTGCTGTCATGGAGCTGGGTATGACATTTGAGGCTGGCATAGAGGCTGGCAAAAAAATGTTTTTTATATTTATTGGGGGTGGGAGGGGGTTGGTGACCACTTGGAGAGTAAGGGGAGGTCATCCCCAATTCCCTCTGGTGGTCAACTGGTCAGTTCGGGCACCTTTTTGAGGCTTGGTCGTAAGAAAAAATGGACCAAGTAAAGTTGGCCAAGTGCTCGTCAGGGACGCCCTTCTTTTTTCCATTATTGGCCGAGGGCTCCCGTCTCTTAATCAAGCCCCAGTCCCGCCTTCGCTACGGTGCTGACACACCCTCGTGAACTTTGGTCGTCCCCGTGATGGAAAGCAGCTGAGGACACCCAAAATCGGCTTTTGATTATGCCAATTTGGGTGACCCTGAGAGAAGGACGCCCATCTCCCGATTTGTGTCGAAAGATGGGCACCCTTCTCTTTCAAAAAGAAGCCTGATAAGGGCTCTGATGCTAACCCGGTGGGTAAGCCCCTTGCGCTAGAAAATGTATTTTCTAGTGCCAGAGTTGGCGTGCGGCAGAGGCCAGCGATAGGGCTGATTTGGTACAAGCCAACACGGCGGTATCCCTACTGCCCTTTAGTAAATGAACCCCATTATGACAAATATCCTTCCTAAAAATATTTTTTTTAAGTTCACATAATTTTAGTGTATTTTTGATTAAAACTACAATATAAACAACACTAAAAAATATAAAGCAAGAACTATCATTAACAATATAACCAATAACCATTACAGTGAGATGATGGGAAATGTGAGACAAGTATTACTATTGAGTAGAAATCAGAGACAAGTATTACTATTGAGTAGAAATCAATATTTAGAATCAAAAGCAAAAAAAATTGTTTTAATACAGTTTTTATGAATACAAATAGTACTTCTGTAGAAATGAAAATTGTAAAATGAAAATAAAACTGAAAAAGAAATACTCTAATAGGATACACATTGGAAAGGCAATTGGAGGCTTGATGATTTCAACTGATATATACCTCTTGGTACATTCAGCGGCTTTCCATTCATATCCATGAATCATAGCAATAATATGCCACCAAAAGGTAGTATTAAGCAAAGATTCAGTTTTCCAATTTGAAAAGATCATTAGTATTGTAATAGGTAAGACAATATATAGTAATTGAGGGATCTTTTTACTAAGGTGCGCTGAAAAATGGATTGCGGTACTGTAGGCGCAGGTTTTGGGCGCGCCGATCCATTTTTCAGGGCGCCTATAAAAAAGGCCATTTTAAATGTTTGATGAAAATGGACATGTGGCAAAATCTAAATTGCCGCGCAATCATTTTGGGTCTGCAACATTACCGCCAGCCATTGACCTAGTGGTAAAGACTGGTGCGCTAACCGGGCGGTAATGACCTACGCGTGTCATATGCTACTTGGTGCCTGTCTGATATGCGCTTCCGAAAATAAAAATTATTTTTCAGATTTGCGCATATCAAATACGCACCAAAAATGAAATTACTGCACGAGCCATGTGGTAACCGGGCAGTAACTCCATTTTGGTGCATGTTTGGTGCACATAGACGCTTCCACAGCTTAGTAAAAGGGCCCCTGAGATTGCCATGTATCTAATGGTTTGGAGAGAGCTACTGATGTAAATAAAGTTATAGAGAAAGTCACATCTTCATTTATAAGGAGAAAGTTTTTAATTTCTGCCCATATAGATGTCCAGAAAGACAAAATCAAGGGGCAATAATATATCATATGATTTTAATCCACTTGTGATGAGGTGCAATGCCAACATTTGTCTTCATGTGAACGACTAACCTTAAACATTTTATGTGGGGTCCAAGTGCTCTATGAATTAAAAAGTACAATGTTTGAGTGAGGCTGGTGGAAAGAGTGGGGCTGTTAACACAACAGAAATAATTTTTGCCATTCCGTGTCAGTACTAATCCAATTGGAATCTGCTTTCCATTTTGTTTTGAAAGACAAACTAAGAGGAAACAATTTCTCATTTTCTTATAAAATAATGAGGTAGTGTGACCAAGTATAATGGCCAACTTATAATCTTTTTGTAGATTGGAAATCAGATTAAAGTGTGATATATTTGGGAGACCTTTTTTATGCTATGTTGTAATTGTACCCAATTATAAAATTGTGTGATTAAAAGGTAGTATGTCTCCATTAAAAATTGAAAAGATACAAATGAATTTTCAATAATAATTTGATTTAAGGACCATATTCCACATTGACACCAAAATTTCCAATATAGGGTATCTTTTACAAAACCGCGCTACTGATTCTCGGTCCAGCAAATGAGAGGAAGCCCGTTCAATTCCTATGGGCTTCCTCTCATTTGCCACATGAGAATTGCTAGCAAGACTTTGTAAAAGAAGCCCATAGGCTTTTATTATTTATCATTATTTTGGTGTTACGACAATATGGATGCAGTCAGACTGCCAACAAGGAGTTAGTACGGTCTTGTCTTGTCTAAGCAAGTACAACAATAAGTGTAGATCTTATGGGTTCTATAGCAGAGGAAATAGTCGAGAGTTTAGCCACCAAATTTAAAACACAAGCTGATCAGAAGTAAACTTCCAACACAGACGGAAAAAGAAAAGGGCACGTTTCCATGTAACACAGCCAGCTGCAAACTATGCCAAAACATTTCACAAGACCCCACAGTCATTCACAAAGGAAAAATATTCAACATAAAGGACTATTTTACATGCTCATCTTCCAATGTGGTATATATCATTCAGTGTAAAAAATGTAATGAAGGATGCTATATTGGAGAAACAGGCCGGATGCTTAAGACAAGATTCAATCTGCACAGACATCACATGAAAATAGCCGGTGCCAGTCAAGCCCCCACCCCTGTGGGCCAACACTTCACAAGACCAGAACACTGCACCAGTGATTTCACAGTAAGAATACTGAAAGGTAATTTTAAAACAATACAGGAACGTAAGACCTTTGAAATAAGAATGATTGAATATTTTGACACACAACAAACAGGACTTAATAAGGATCTGGGTTTTCTAACCCATTATAAACCATAAGCTGTATTTCTCTGTTTATTTCTCTGTTTATTACCCTCCTCTCACCTACCAACACCCATTCTGTTAGAATATCAATGAAATGCTTTGATGTCCCCATGCATACCCCCACCCTCCCACCCTGTCAGACTGTCAAAGTAATGCTTTGTTGTTTCTCTTATATATACTTCCTGCTACCACATTTGCTTATTTCCGATCTGACGAAGAAGGGCAACCTTCGAAAGCTAATCAAGAAATGTATTAAGTTATGTCCAATAAAAAAGGTATCATCTTATTTTCTTTTCCATGTTTTATTTTGTTTGATTTCTATTGATAACCTTTAAGAGTGGACTAACACGGCTACCACACCTCTCAGCCTGAAGAGGAAAACTGACCCAGAAAGGAAAGGAGGACAGTTCAGTATAAGCTTCCAGACAGGAGAATTAGGACCACCAGGGACTGGAGTGTGAGATGTAGAAGCTGTAGGACCAGTGGGATAAAGAAGAGGTTTAAAAGTGAGAGAAAGTTCCCACCATCCTGTACACATCCATTATACTTTCACTTCCTTTTTCTTTACAAAATTAAACACTGAGCAGAAGACTTACCAGAGAGTTCACTTTTCGAGTTCACCTGTCCAGAGAGGCACTGAAGGAGGGAGATCAGATGCACACCAGGATTTATGGGTCCCTTTATATGCACCTTCCACCCACACAATTTACCTTTTCCACAGAACAGAGAGATTTCAATCTGAGGAAGGAAGGTGACTAAGTCAATATCCGTGGGACCATGTGTTCTTTAAGCAGACTTGACGATTAACCCAGCCCCAGCAGATAATGTTAAAAGTAAACTGAGGCTTACAATGAAAGTCTCAGCTCTCACATGTGCATAAACCACCTGTTCCTCTTCACTACACAATTCAAAAGGCACACTATTTTAATTTCCAATCCTTAAGATTTATTAACACGAGGCTCTATATGCTCTTTCTCTCTCTTCCTCTCTTGTTCTCTATAATATCACGTTCAATGTTGATTTAAATCTTGAATTGACAATGAATGTGACTGTTGGGCAGACTGGGTGGACCACTCATGTCTTTGTCTGCCATCACTTACTATGTTACTATGCTCTCTCTTCAGTCTCTTGCTTTTTCTGGGAGTGCCTCACGTTTTCAAGTCTTGAGAATCTGTCTCAACTTGAGTCTCTGCTGGGATCCTCTCTTTCTATCCCTCTTTTGTCTCTCTGTTTTCACACTCTGTGTCCCCCAAATCTCTCCTTCTATACTTAGCCTATATCTCCCGCAGTCTTGACCTTCTCTTTCCTTTATTTATTTGTAGCATTTATACCCCGTTCTTTCCCGCTCAATAGCAGGTTCAGTGCGGCTTACAATGTCTGGTTACAAAGTATCCCTGAGATAACATAGTTGTACAGAGTAGGACAGAGTATCCCTGAGATAACATACACCTTACAGATGTCTCTCTGTTCTCATTCCCTGTCCAAGTGTGTCTCTCAGCTTCTCTCTCCATTCCTCTAAGTCAAATCAGTATTCAGCCTCAGCTTTTCCAAGTTTTTTTTTTGGCAAGGTGGTTCCCATCTGTTCCTTTGGGTTTCCATGAAATTGTATTCACAACCTACTTGGCTCTTCCCCCTTTTTATATCCACTTAAATCAATTCCTTTAACCCAGTTGTTGCAGATGTATGAGATAAATGCCAAATCAAAACCAGCCTGAACTGTCCCTGGCAAAAAAGAAAAAGTAAGAAGGGCACAATAGGGATAAGCAATCTTCAGACCCTGTGGACAACATTCACTCTGGTTTTCAGTATATCTCTAATGAATATCCATAAAAGAGATATGCAAATCTTTCTCATGTATATTCATTAATCTAATATTTAATAAGTAACCACTAATTAATCAAGTTACTAAACCTTATGTATCCTTCTCTTTAGTAACTATCAAACTTTACATCAAATTAGTAAACATCTTTATTCAACATTTTTTTTGTATTATATTTTACCACATAGTGGTAAAAAATGTTGAATAAAGATGTTTACTAATTTGATGTAAAGTTTGATAGTTACTAAAGAGAAGAATCTATATTCATTAGAATATCCCAAAATCCTGAGTAAAAGGTGTCCATGGGAACTGGAGCTTGCCAAACCCTAGTGTCCACATCCTCTGTGGCTGGCATTAGAGATGGCCGCCATTGGTTTTTGCCGATAATGGAAACTAATGGCAGCCATCTCAAACCCGGCCAAATCCAAGGCATTTGGTTGTGGGAGGAGCCAGCATTTGTAGTGCACTGGCCCCCCTCACATGCCAGGACACCAACCGGGCACCCTAGGGGGCACTGCAGTGGACTTCATAAATTGATCCCAGGTACATAGCTCCCTTACCTTGTGTGCTGAGCCCCCCAAATCTCCCCCAAAACCCACTACCCACAACTGTACACCACTACCATAGCCCTTAGGGATGATGGGGGGCACCTACATGTGGGTACAGTGGGTTTTGGGGAGTTTTTGGAGGGCTCCCATTTACCACCACAAGTGTAACAGGTAAGGGGGATGGGCCTGGGTTCGCCTGCCTGAAGTGCACTGCACCCACTAAAACTGCTCCAGGGACCTGCATACTGCTGTCATGGAGCTGGGTATGACATTTGAGGCTGGCATAGAGGCTGGCAAAAAAATGTTTTTTTTATATTTTTTGGGGTGGGAGGGGGTTGGTGACCACTTGGGGAGTAAGGGGAGGTGATCCCCTATTCCCTCCGGTGATCATCTGGTCAGTTGGGGCACCTTTTTGAGGCTTGGTCATGAACAAAAAGGGTCCAAGTAAAGTTGGCCAAATGCTCGTCAGGGACGGCTTTCTTTTTTCCATTATCGGCCGAAGCCAGCCATCTCTTAACCACGCCCCCATCCCATCTTCGGTACACTGCCAACACGCCCCCTTGAACTTTCGCCGGCTCTGCGATGGAAAGCAGTTGAAGCCGGCCAAAATCGGCTTTCGATTATACCGATTTGGCCGGCTTTAGGAGAAGGCCAGCCATCTCCCGATTTGTGTCGGAAGATGGCTGGCCTTCTCATTCGAAAATAAGCAGGATAGGCACCTACGTGCATCCAACATGCATCAATTCAGTTACTGCCTGGCTACCGCATGGCTCAGGCAGTAATTTTGATTTTTATGCGTGTCCACTATGCGTGCCGGAAAATAATTTTTATTTTCTGGCACGTGGTGGAAACCAGGCAGTAATTGTCATTCTATGTGCGAAGACCATTACCACACGGTTAATGCATGAGACCTTACCGCTAAGTCAATGGGTGGCAGTAAGGTCTCAGGCCCAAAAGGGACTCATGCCAATTTTTATTTTGCCACACATCCATTTTTGGCCAAAAAAAAGGTGCACTGAAAAATAGACCTGCGTGCATCCAATACACGCATCTACACCAGCACAGGCCATTTTTCAGTGCACCTTACTAAAAGGACCCCTGAGTCCCTCTAGCTGGATATGAGTGAGCGAGTCCCCAGTGGCTGGATATGAGTGACTGAGAGTGGCATTTTCAATATGATGTCTAAGTCCAACTTTGGACATTTTGCTAAAAACGACCAAAATTTAAGTGGGGAATATAGCCATTTTCAAAACAGAAAAACATCTTTTTTTTTTTTTTTTTAATGGCTATTTGCTTGATGTTTTTGTGCTCTGTGCATTTATCTTTTTGGTTCATTAAAAAAAAATGTCCAAAATCAAGCCATTGGGATGTAGGAGGAGCCAGCATTCTTAGTAGACTGGCCACACAGACATCCCAGGAGAGCAATGGGGCACTCTAGGGGGCACTGCAGCGGACTTCAAATAAATGCTCCCAGGTACACATCTCAGCGTTGCTCTTTTATCTTCTCTGCTGAGCCCCCCCCCCCAAAAAACCAAACTGTACCCCACTACATTAGCCCTTATGGGTGAAGGGGGCACCAATATGTGGGTACAGTGTGTTTCTGGTGAGTTTTGGAGGGCTTACAGTTTCCACCACAAGTGTAACAAGTAGGAGGAGGTATGGGCCTGGGTCCACCTGTCTACAGTGCACTGCACCCACCACTGCACTACTCCAGGGACCTGCATGCTGCTCTAATAGATCTGAGTATAACATCTGAGGCTGGCATAGAGGCTGGTAAGTAATGTTTTTAATCACATTTTGGGGGGGAAGGGAGGGGGTCAGTGGCCATTGGGGGAGCAAGGTGAGGTTATCCCTGATTCCCTCCAATAGTCATCTGGTCACGTAGGGCACTTTTTTGTGGCTTATTCATTAATAAAACTGGTCTGGACCAAAACATCCAATCTATAGCCCTAGATGTTTTTGTTTGTTCCATTATGGCAGAAAAACATCCAGATCCCACCCTTAACACGCACCTGACATGCCCCCTTGTGATTTGAATGCACTTTTGATGGGTTTAATAGAAAAACATCTAAAAATTGGTTTAAAAATACCAATTTGGATGTTTTTGTGAGACAAATGTCCCGTTGCAGATTTATGCCACTTTGTGGATGTTTTTTCTCTTTTGAAATGAACCCCTGAGTCTCCATAGCTGCATGTGATAGACTGAGTCCCCATAACTGCAGATGAATTACTGAGATGTGAGTGACTGAGTTCCCATGACTGCAAGTAAGTTACTGAGTCCCTGTAGCTAGATGTGAGTGACCACGAGTCCCCTTGGCTGTATATTTATTTGTTACATTTATATCCCACATTTTCCCACCTATTTGTAGGCTCAATGTGGATATGAGTGACTGAGTCCTCATGACTGCAAATTAGGTACTGAAATGTGAGTGACTGAGCCCCTGTGACTGGAGGTGAGAGACTGAGTCCCTGTGGCTCAATGTGAGTGACTGAGTCCCCTATGATTGAGTAGCCCAGTCCTTGGGGCTTGGAGTGAGGACCGAAGTTCCTGTGACTAGATTTCTATGGCTGAACATGAGAGACTAGTTCCCTGTGACAGTGTTAACTGGCGTTTATGGCATTTTACTGGGGTGAGCTGGAACATGCTGGATGGTCTTGTTGCTCTTTGCCTGTTACCATATTCTTTGAGGATGAAAGGGACAGAGCTGGAGAGCTGAAGTACTGCTATCTACCCTCCCATCACTAATCTGAAAGTAGAAGCAAGGGGAGAGGTGATAAGGATGAAAGAAAGATGGATAGTGAGGTCTATAATGCCCCAGAAAGCAATGAGGTTGATGCTGGCAGGTTAGTGGTGGCGGAATATTGTCCTAAAATGCTCCAGGGACCTAGAATGACTGGATGCTCCAGAGATATCCTCAGTACTCGGATGTAAGACAGGCTGAGGAGAGGCAACCAAATGCTGTATTAAGGGTGAGATCCTGTATAATCATCTCCCCAGAAGAATGGAGAATCAAGTGGGAAGAATACAAAACCACCTTTGGCTGGCAGTGTGGACAGGAAGAGCTGGGCAGATTGAATGGGCCAGCTGGTCTTTACTTACTGTCATCTTCCATGTTACTAAAAATTATTCTCAGTAAAACCAAAGGGAAAGTGTTATTGGGTCAATATTCAAATATAGTGGTCAGCGGTTTTTTAAACATCAGCCCTGGAATTTACAGAGCGACCAGGAAGCAATACCACTGTTTGGATAGCAGTGATAGTCAGTTCTCTCTCTCTCTCTCTCTCTCTCTCTCTCTCTCTCTCGCTCTTACACAGCCTTTTTCTGTCCTAACTTAAACCACAGACCTATACAGATAAGCAGTTGAATATCACTGATCTGCAGAGTTAAGTGCAGCACCCACACTCCATCCTTCCTTTATCCTGATACTGTCACTCCTCTTCCTCCACTTCTCTTGTCTCTTCTGACATGACCCAGAGGTTTAACTTTATTTGCCAACATGAAGATTTGTTCCCTACTTGGGTAGTTAACACTACAGAATCTGGACTACCTTGAGTACAGGGTTCTCCCAAGGATCTTTCTTATGGGAACCAAGTAACATGGAAAAACTGTTTTCGTGTGCAGCACCCAGTGGACCCAGATATCAAGGGACTTGTACATGACACAGGACTGTTCCATGTCCAGGATAAACCCAAAAATGTGAGGATAGATATTTAGCAGGGCAGCTGTTGATCTTATCCAGATAAGATATCTTTAAATAGATTTTCAGTCTATTAAATCAGATGATGATGACGGCAGAAAAAGACCTGCATGGTCCATCCAGTCTGCCCAAGACAAACTCATATGTGTATACCTTACCTTGAATTTGTACCTGTCCTTTTCAGGGCACAGACCATATAAGTCTGCCCAGCAGTATTTCCCGATTTCTGAATATGTGATGCTGAACTGAAACAGATAAGCTATTTTTTTTTAAAGTCAGGAGCACTATTTATGTATTTCACCCAAACAGATAAATTTATCTTGATAGCAGTTAAATATCACTGCTATCCAAAGAACATTTGGCCCCATTCCCATTAGAATCCCCCCCACCCCCACCCCTCCTGTACTTAAATAGATAAAGGTTTGGTCATTTCTCAACTTGTATAGTATACATTTCGCTGTTTGCTAGTGAAATTGTTTTTAAATAGCACTTGTGTGGTGAGTGGGGAGGATCCAGCATGGCCACAGTGAAATGCTAATGATCACCATGAGTTTCTTACCTGAGGAAACAGAGATTTTTCTGCGATATGAGGACATGAAAAGGCGCCCAGTCGAGCAAACTCTCTAGGTCCACTAGTCCACAGCTTATTGGCCCAATTCATAAGTTTGTAGCTCATGGTGGAGTTCAAATCCCGCTGGAACAGAAGAGTCCTTTGGGTCAACTGATACGGGAGGAGGCGAGCTTCATTCCGCAGGCTCAGAAACATCCCTGAGTCTGGATAAAAGACCGCCCCCTCCGCAAACTAGAGCAGCAAGTTCCCCGGCTCTTTCAGTGCAGTGCTCGATACCTGAGAGAGTGGGAGAGGCTGTCGAGCAGGTATCAGGGTGGCAGCTAGGTTCTGCAGCTGTGCCCACTGCCGCTGAAGATCAGACTAGAGCGGAGTGTGTGGATTTTCCACAAAGTTCTATTGACCGAGAACATGGTGTGGAGATGGGGGGGACTGATGTTGCCTGTAACTTACCGATTTCTCTTTTTAATAAACTGAAGACATGACTTTGGAAGTTATTTGGCTTTCAATTTCAGACTTCTTAATATTCCAAGGGTCATAAAAGTACCACCAAAAGTAATGTTTGAGAAATATTGACTTGAAACTTCAGAAATCAAACAAAATACAAACATCTCTATTATTCGAGTGTATAATGTAATATATGGTAACATATATTAAATGTTTTTTTCCTGGGGCTCTGGGGTGGCTGTTCCAGGGTTTTGGTGGATGCTGCTGGCTGGAAAAAGGTTTAAAGTTAGTTTGGGAATTTTTAATGGAGTTATCTGAAGAAAGAGTGAGATGTTTCTTAAATATGGTTTTATTTTTCAAGGAATAAACCATGATTAAGTGGGGATTGTACTATAAAATGTTCCTTGCTGTTTTGGGTACAAGTCAGGTTAAAATTCTCTATATAGGAAGTTTTGCAGTAACTTTTATAGGGGGAAAGGACAGCCAAGATTCTAAACAGATTTAAAAAAAACCCTGTCTTTCTCTGACAAGTTGATTGGTTGAGTGATGTCAGATGTTCCTCTAGGGGGGGGTGAGTTGCCAGGGAGACTGCTGGGCAGATAAGGAAATTCTGGGAAAGAAAAACGTATGGTGTATGTCTGTGTAATGTAAGAGAAAACAGTATATTTTATGAGTTTAAAGTGAAATGTGACATTGAAAAAGGGTACTTTGATATTGAAAGTGAGCTGTGAAGGGTGAGCTGTGAAGGGTGTTTCAGAGATAGAACTGGGTTCCAAGAGATAAAAAGTGAGTTACAATTTTGTGGAATGAGAATCTGTATGCTAAGGTATTAAGTGGACACATGGCTGCCTACTCTTTTTAGAATAGGGAAAAACAGTTGAGACACAGGAGTGTGGGAGACTGTGATTTCTGTTAGTAGTTATACTAAGTGAGAGAAACTATAAGGGTGTCAGGGAAAGAAATGTGCTAGAATTTAAAGGGGGATTAAGGGGAAATTGAAGGTGAATCTGTTATTTGGAGAAAGAAGCTATTAGGCTGTGTCTGTGGGGAAAGGTGTGTTGTTTGTGAATGCTGAGTTCAGTGCCAGGGTTGTCAGGTGCCAGATTAAGCACTGCTTTTGTATGAGTGTGCCGTCTCCAGATTGATCTGATAGCTGTGCAGGGAAATGTTATGTTTTTATGTGAAGTCTGTGAGATGGAATATTGTATTACTATTTGAATATGGAATGGGTTACTGTGTGAGATCCCTGAATGCAGTGCAAAAGCCTTCTTTTGCAACAGTTTATAACAGGGGCGTAGCCACGGGTGGGCCTGGGTGGGCCCGGACCCACCCATTTTCATCTCAGGCCCACCTAGTAGAAAACAAAATGAGCCAGTCCCTCCTACCATTGAAGCTTCAGCAGCAACGTTATGCTCCCAGCTGCACACATCACGCCAGCACAGCAGCCAACGAATCAGCAGCATCCGAAGATCCAGCTGGGGAGATATCAGCCATTCCTCACTGCAGCGCGGGACCAGCCACATGCCCGCTAACAGCTCTGTGCAGCGTTCTGACTCCGAGTCCTGCCCCTTACGACACAAACATCCTGTTTCCGACACAGAAACAGGAAGTTTGTATCCTAAGGGGCGGGACTCTGAGTCGGAATGCTGCGCAGAGCTGTTAGTGGGCATGTGGCTGGTCCCGCGCTGCAGTCTAAGGAATGGATGACATCTGCCCACGAATTTTCGGTGATCCGGAGGCAAGCACCAGTGAAGGTCGGGTCCAGCAGGGTTGCAGGGGAAAGGAGCTGCTGCAATGAGTGAACAGGTCAAGAAGATCATAAGATTAAGAAGAGAGCTGAAGGGAGAGAGGGGGAAGGGGGATGGCTAGATCATGTAAGGGCACCAGAGTTGGGGAATAAAGACATCGGAGGGTGGAGAGAAATAAAGAGGAGATGCTAGATTTGGGGGGGGGGGAAGAAAAAGCTTATAGAGAAGGAATGTTAGACTTGAAGAAAAGAATGAGAGAGGATTCTAATCTACACACAGGGAGAGACTGGACAGAGAGGGCATGCTCGTAGGGGGGGGTAGAATTCTGGCCACAGGAAGGGACAGGTCACAGAGAGGGTGTGCTGGGCATGAGGGAAGGAGTGGGGGAAATCCTGGCCACACTGGATCACAGGAGAGGGGGGCAAGATGAAAGAGAGAAGTGACAGGAAGATGCTGGGAGGGGGTGAAGGGTGGGGTGAAGAGAGGGATCAGATGCTGGGCTAGAAGGGTGGAGGGAGAGAGACACTGGGAAAGGTGGAACCATGTGGGAGAGGCCAAGGGGGTGGCAAGGAAATAAATGCAAAGAGGATGGTGATTACAGGGGAAAGAAATATGGTAATGGGGAATAGATTGAAGATGGAAGGGAATGGATGGCTGGGGAAGTAGAGATATGGGGAATAGGAGAACTAGTGTGTGAAAAGGAAATGGAAATCTGACAGGTATCTGAAAAGTAAAACAAAGGAAAAGGGGTTAGGATAAAATTTGGGTGGACAGAGAAAAGAAAAGAAAAAAAAAGGAAGGAAAGAGCTAAAATGGAAAGGTCAATATGTCAGAGGCAAGTGAAGTGAGGGAATGGAACAAGAGAGGAGAAAAAGACAAATGGACAGCAGCTGCTTGAAGGAGAAATAGCAGAAAGATTGGAAAGTTCAAAAGAGAAACTGGATCAACATGATGGAAAAAGAAAATGACCAGACAACAAAGGTAGAAAAGGCATTTTATTTTGAATCTTAACTGAAATATGATAGCTTGAGAAATATGCATAGCGGATGTCACTTTCCTCATGAGCTAAAGTGTTTCTGTTTCTATTTTGAGTTGGGAGGTGCTGGGGGAGATGTGGAGAATAGGGGGAGGAAGGGAGCGGGGCAGAGAAAAGATTTTGTGCCCACCCACTTTGGGCTCAGGCCCACCCAAAATTGGCTGTCTGGCTACGCCACTGGTTTATAATAGGGAATTAACAGTGAGAAATAGGCTGTGAAGTGAGTACTCCTTTAACTTATTTTATTTCAATTAGAGAGTGTGGCCATAGTATTGAGAACTGATTAATTGTCACCAGAGTGGAGTCAGTTCCTGGACAAGCAGGGAGTTTAAGGTTTTGCTTCCCTGATTATTTTCTTTATAAGTGAGGTTTAGGGAGAAGATATCGGTGAATTATCCTCTGAAGGGTTCCGGCTGAGCTCCAACACAAGAAAGACCTCACCTAAATAAATTCAACCACAGCTAAGTGACATTGGCAAAGAGTGTTGAAGGACATATAGAGGGGCATAATTGAACGAAAACGCCTATCTCCATGGGCGTTTATCTCCGAGAACGGGTCCGTGAAGGGGCGGACCGAACCGTATTTTGGGAAAAAATAGACGCCCATGTTTTATTCAACAATGTGTGAGCTGGGCGTTTTTGTTTTTCAGCGATAATGGAAAATGAAAGCGCCCAGCTCAAAAACGAATAAATCCAAGACATTTATTCGTGGGAGGGGCCAGGATTCGTAGTGCACTGGTCCCCCTCACATGCCAGGACATCAACCGGGCACCCTAGGGGGCACTTTTACAAAACCAAAAAAACAGGTAAAAGAGCTCCCAGGTGCATAGCACCCTTCCCTTGTGTGTTGAGCCCCCCAAATCCCCCTCAAAACCCACTGCCCACAAGTCTACACCATTACTATAGCCCTAAGGGGTGAAGGGGGGCACCTACATGTGGGTACAGTGGGTTTGGGGGGGTTGGACGACTAATAAGCATTAAGCAGCACAATTGTAACAGGTAGGGGGGATGGGCCTGGGTCCACCTGCCTGAAGTCCACTGCACCCCCTAACAACTCCTCCAGTGACCTGCATACTGCTGCCAGGGAGCTGGGTATGACATTTGAGGGTGAAAATAAAAAGTTGTGAAACATCATTTTTTTGTGGTGGGAGGGGGTTAGTGACCACTGGGGGAGTCAGGGGAGGTCATCCCCGATTCCCTCCAGTGGTCATCTGGTCATTTAGGGCACTTTTTGGGGCTTTATTCGTGAAAAAAACAGGGTCCAGGAAAAGTGTCCTAAATTCTAGCTAAAAACGCATACTTTTTTCCCATTATCGGTGAAATGCGCCCATCTTTGTTCGGCAGATAACCACGCCCCAGTTCCGCCTTCGCCACACCTCTGACACGCCCCCATCAACTTTGTCCGCATCCGCGACGGAGTGCAGTTGAAAACGTCCAAAAATCGGCTTTCGATTATACCGCTTTATTCGTTTTTGTGAGATAAACGTCCATCTCCCGATTTAGGTCGGAACTTGGGCGTTTTTCATAAGTACATAAGTACATAAGTAGTGCCATACTGGGAAAGACCAAAGGTCCATCTAGCCCAGCATCCTGTCACCGACAGTGGCCAATCCAGGTCAAGGGCACCTGGCACGCTCCCCAAACGTAAAAACATTCCAGACAAGTTATACCTAAAAATGCGGAATTTTTCCAAGTCCATTTAATAGCGGTCTATGGACTTGTCCTTTAGGAATCTATCTAACCCCTTTTTAAACTCCGTCAAGCTAACCGCCCGTACCACGTTCTCCGGCAACGAATTCCAGAGTCTAATTACACGTTGGGTGAAGAAAAATTTTCTCCGATTCGTTTTAAATTTACCACACTGTAGCTTCAACTCATGCCCTCTAGTCCTAGTATTTTTGGATAGCGTGAACAGTCGCTTCACATCCACCCGATCCATTCCACTCATTATTTTATACACTTCTATCATATCTCCCCTCAGCCGTCTCTTCTCCAAGCTGAAAAGCCCTAGCCTTCTCAGCCTCTCTTCATAGGAAAGTCGTCCCATCCCCACTATCATTTTCGTCACCCTTCGCTGTACCTTTTCCAATTCTACTATATCTTTTTTGAGATACGGAGACCAGTACTGAACACAATACTCCAGGTGCGGTCGCACCATAGAGCGATACAACGGCATTATAACATCCGCACACCTGGACTCCATACCCTTCCTAATAACACCCAACATTCTATTCGCTTTCCTAGCCGCAGCAGCACACTGAGCAGAAGGTTTCAGCGTATCATCGACGACGACACCCAGATCCCTTTCTTGATCCGTAACTCCTAACGCGGAACCTTGCAAGACGTAGCTATAATTCGGGTTCCTCTTACCCACATGCATCACTTTGCACTTGTCAACATTGAACTTCATCTGCCACTTGCACGCCCATTCTCCCAGTCTCGCAAGGTCCTCCTGTAATCGTTCACATTCCTCCTGCGACTTGACGACCCTGAATAATTTTGTGTCATCGGCGAATTTAATTACCTCACTAGTTATTCCCATCTCTAGGTCATTTATAAATACATTAAAAAGCAACGGACCCAGCACAGACCCCTGCGGGACCCCACTAACTACCCTCCTCCACTGAGAATACTGGCCACGCAATCCTACTCTCTGTTTCCTATCTTTCAACCAGTTCTTAATCCATAATAATACCCTACCTCCGATTCCATGGCTCTGCAATTTCTTCAGGAGTCTTTCGTGCGGCACTTTGTCAAACGCCTTCTGAAAATCCAGATATACAATATCAACCGGCTCCCCATTGTCCACATGTTTGCTTACCCCCTCAAAAAAATGCATTAGATTGGTGAGGCAAGACTTCCCTTCACTAAATCCGTGCTGACTTTGTCTCATCAGTCCATGTTTTTGTATATGCTCTGCAATTTTATTCTTAATAATAGCCTCCACCATCTTGCCCGGCACCGACGTCAGACTCACCGGTCTATAATTTCCCGGATCTCCTCTGGAACCCTTCTTAAAAATCGGAGTAACATTGGCTACCCTCCAGTCTTCCGGTACTACACTCGATTTTAGGGACAGATTGCATATTTCTAACAGTAGCTCCGCAAGTTCATTTTTTAGTTCTATTAATACTCTGGGATGAATACCATCAGGTCCCGGTGATTTACTACTCTTCAGCTTGCTGAACTGACCCATTACATCCTCCAAGGTTACAGAGAATTTGTTTAGTTTCTCCGACTCCCCCGCTTCAAATATTCTTTCCGGCACCGGTGTCCCCCCCAAATCCTCCTCGGTGAAGACCGAAGCAAAGAATTCATTTAATTTCTCCGCTACGGCTTTGTCCTCCTTGATCGCCCCTTTAACACCATTTTCGTCCAGCGGCCCAACCGACTCTTTGGCCGGTTTCCTGCTTTTAATGTATCTAAAAAAATTTTTACTATGTATTTTTGCTTCCAACGCTAATTTCTTCTCAAAGTCCTTTTTTGCCCTCCTTATCTCCGCTTTGCATTTGGCTTGGCATTCCTTATGATCTATCCTGTTACTTTCAGTTGGTTCTCTTCTCCACTTTCTGAAGGATTGTTTTTTGGCTCTAATGATTTCCTTTATCTTACTGTTTAGCCACGCCGGCTGACGTTTAGTCTTTTTTCCCTTTTTTCTAATACGTGGAATATATTTGTCCTGAACCTCCAGGATGGTGTTTTTAAACAGCATCCACGCCTGATGCAAGTTTTTTACTCTGCGAGCTGCTCCTTACAGTCTTTTTTTCACCATTTTTCTCATTTTGTCGTAATCACCTTTTCTATAGTTAAACGCTAGCGTACTTGATTTCCTAGTTTCACTTCCTTCAATGCCAATATCAAAACCGATCATATTATGATCACTGTTATCAAGCGGCCCTCGTATCGTTACCCCCTGCACTAGATCATGAGCACCACTAAGGACTAAGTCTAGTATTTTTCCTTCTCTTGTCGGCTCCTGAACTAGCTGTTCCATGAAGCTGTCCTTGATTTCATCAAGAAATCTTATGTCCCTTGCGTGTACAGATGTTACATTAACCCAGTCTATATGCGGGTAATTGAAATCCCCCATTATTATTGTGTTGCCCAGTTTGTTTGCGTCCCTGATTTCCTTTAACATTTCCGCATCCGTCTGTTCGTCCTGGCCAGGCGGACGGTAGTACACTCCTATCACTATCCTTTTCCCCTTTGCACATGGAATTTCAATCCACAGTGATTCCAAGGAGTGTTTTGTTTCCTGCAGAATTTTCAATCTATTTGATTCAAGGCTCTCGTTAATATACAATGCTACCCCTCCACCAATCCGATTCACCCTATCACTACGATATAATTTGTACCCCGGTATGACAGTGTCCCACTGGTTATCCTCCTTCCACCAGGTCTCAGAGATGCCTATTATATCTAATTTTTCATTTAGTGCAATATATTCCAACTCCCCCATCTTATTTCTTAGGCTCCTGGCATTCGCATATAGACATTTCAAACTATGTTTGTTGTTCCTAAGTACATCATGCTTAGTACTTGACAGTATTAATTGGCAATCTTTTGTCTGATTTTTATTGTTATTTAAAGATACCCGATCTACTACAATCTCTTTTGCAACCTCACTATCAGGATACTCTATCTTCCCTGTTATGGTGATATCTTTGAAAGATACCTTATCCCGAACCATGCTCTTTTGAGCGACTGTCGGCCTTCCCCCCATTTCTAGTTTAAAAGCAGGATAGTGTTTTTTTTTGGTTTACAACATTTTAAGGGAAAAATAAAGAACAGAACAACATCAAATATAAAAAAAATCCATGTTTTTCTGACTTGCCTAAGTGTTCTGGGTTCAAGTGAGATCCTTGAACAAACATCCATAATACCTATAAAGACTCAAATTCTGACATCAATAGCAAGGAAAGAGTATTAAAACAAATACTTGATTTTGATAAAAAGACACTTTAAATATTTATCTGAAAGGGTTTTTTCTGACTTTTTAGGTGATTTTTGTTGAAAGAAACAGAAAAAGTTAAGGGTATACATGTAGTTCTACATTTGAATGTTGAATATGTTATTGCAGTTCTATTAAGCCACACCCTAATTGTGAATTTGAGTTTATTTGAATGAAAATGTGCTTGCATTTGTATTCAATAAGGAAAAAGATACCTTGCAGATCTGAAGGTTTGGTTCTTCCATGTCAGGAACAAATCCTAAATTTAGCTTCTTTTCCTCCTTTATTCTTTGAGAGTAAAGGACGAGGTTAGTTTATTTGTTCTACTCCCTCGGCTGTGGGTGGGTGTTCCCTGGATATTCGCCACGACTACAACAATCAGGTATCTGGGAGCACATCACTACAGTCCAGCCGAGAGGGATGGTAACAATAATCTGCCTCTGATGAAGCTCAGCCTGCTGTTGACTGTGGAAATATTATGGTGGATTCATTGGAGGGCTGTGGCAAGTCAGAAGAATCTTCTAGTGTTTCCTTTCGGAAGTTGGTAATGACTTTGGCAACATGTACTGAGAGAGGCTGGTTAATTCACCAAAATTTTCACCACAGAGAGAGATCTTTTTTACGAGTGATTATATTGGCTTTTTCTGATGTAATGAGAGACTCAAAAGAGGAGATGACAGTTTTTGGTACTTTGTCCTGCAATTGCTCAACTGGGAGCTCTCGTCTCATTGGGTTTTTGGTTTCTAGAAGAGCTTCGGGTGTAGTACCTCTCTAAGGGAAAGTTGGTGGTAGTAATGATGTGTGCTCCTTTATCATTGCATGCAATCTGTTATTTCTAATTTCGTTATTTCCTTACTATTAATCCTCCTTGTTCTGATATTGGATCTTCCTGTATGGTGAACTTTAACTGATTGTTTCCTTTATTTGAGAGATGGTATAATAGTTTTTTATTGTTTGTTTACTGCTTTAGCTTTCTGAACAATAATTTTCTTGAAGGTCAGTATTTGCTATATTTATAAATAAAAAATAACATAAAATAAAAAGCACTTATGCATTTAGAACTCAATCCTGGCCACATACACACTTTTCCGTAAAAACACAGAGGTTGATTTGGTCAGCATTTGAATTATAGTGGTTACACGAGATGATCTATATGTCATTTTCAAAGTCTGAGTTGTTCATGTGGCCATTTTCTAATTTTTAGTTCACTATCAGGCTCATTTTCGAAAGAGAAGGGCGTCCAAAAAGCGACACAAAAGACGCATGGGCGTCCCCGTGAAAGAAGGTACCCCAAATCCAATAATCAAAACAGGGCCGTAAGGACGTCCTCTGAGTGAGGACGCCAATCTATGGTCGTCTCCACAGGGGGATGTGTCAGGGGCGTGTTATGGGCGGCATTACGAGATGGGCGCCCCAGCTTATAACAGCTAGCGAAATGGTTTCGCATGGGTGGGAACATGGGTATCCTTAGTTAGATCTGAAATAAAAGTGACCAGGGTAAGGGGGAAGTTGTCTTTAGACCCATTAGCGATTTTGTGCAGTTGGAGAGTGGTGAGAGTGTTGTTGGGAGAGAAAGCTGAATCGTTGTTTGGAGAGAAAGCTGAGAGTTTGTTCAGTACCTGTTACCTTTGTCTGTGTGCCGTAGTCAGAACGTTTTCACCCTCACCTGCCTCATTTGTGTTTTACCTTTTCAGCTTTCCCTACCCCTTCTAGCCCCCAAACCCAGACACCACTACTCCTTCCTCTATCTCCCCCATCCCCTCTCCCTATTCTTCTCCATTCCAGGGGCGTATCTGAGGTTCGGCGGTAGGGGGGGGCAGGGGCTAGAGTGAGGGGGCACATTATAACCCCCCCGGCCGCCGCCCCCCCTACCGCCGTCCTCCCCCCCATCGCCGTTAACCCTCCCCCACCTACCGCCAACCCTTTCCCCACCTACCGCGGTCACCTACCCCCGAGGTCCGCTCCTGCCGGTTTTTTAAAATATTACTTCAGCTGGCGGGGGACCCCAACCCCCGCCAGCCCAGCCAAGGTCTTCTTTAACTTCTTCATCCTCGTGCTGTTAAAGCTGCAATGCATCCTTCCAGTTGGACGGAGTTTGACGTCGCAGCACGTTGTACGTGCAGGACGTCAACGTGCTGCGACGTCAAACTCCGTCCAACTGGAAGGATGCATTGCAGCTTTAACAGCACGAGGATAAAGAAGTTAAAGACCTCGGCTGGGCTAGCCCCCACCATCTGAAGTAATATTTTTAAAAAACCGGCAGGAGCGGACCTCGGGGGTAGGTGACGGCGGTAGGCGGGGAAAGGGTTGGCGGTAGGTGGGGGAGGGTTAACGGCGGTAGGGGGGTCCAGGGCGAAATCTGCGGGGGCCCAGGCCCCTGTGGCCCCACGCAGATACGCCCCTGCTCCATTCACTGTCCCCAAGTACATATTTCATTCCCTTACCTGTTTGTAGTCTCTGTTTGTCTCTTTGTCCTGTGTACTGCTGCAGCGTGTTTGTGAAGACTGTCATTTGCTGCTTGAGTGGCTAGAGGGTGTGGCAGGAGAATTTGTAGTGGGTCAGAGAGTGCTTGCAGTGTGGCTCTGCTGTGTGTGACCCCATTGTTTGTCAGTGGTGGGAGAGTGAGTGTCAGCTTCTGTTTGTTGCTGCTGTGTTTCACCAAGTAGGTAGGGAGAAATGAGTACTGGTGTCACTGCATTGCCCCAGTAGTGTGGGGAAATGGAGGCACTAAATGCACAGGTGGCTTACATGTTGGAGGAAGAGGGGAGGCACCGTAGGAGGTACTCATACCCCAGAGTTTTCAGGCCCCGTAGCAGTTTCCTAGACCTCACTGACCTGCAGTGTCTCACTAGGTACCACTTTGATAGCGCTGCCATTCAGCACCTTTGTGACCAGCTCCAATCCCTCCTGCAGCCCAGGACCCGTAGGAACAACCCCATCCCTGTGCACCTAAAGATCATTGCTTCTCTATCTTTCCTGGTCTTTGAGAGTTATCTGAATAAGTACATAAGTATTGCCATACTGGGAAAGTTAACAGAATAAATATGTTTGAATATTGATTCCATGTGCATTTCTGTCTATCATTTAGATAGATAGATAGATAGATAGATAGATAGATAGATAGATAGATAGATATGTACAGTGGGGGAAATAAGTATTTGATCCCTTGCTGATTTTGTAAGTTTGCCCACTGACAAAGACATGAGCAGCCCATAATTGAAGGGTAGGTTATTGGTAACAGTGAGAGATAGCACATCACAAATTAAATCCGGAAAATCACATTGTGGAAAGTATATGAATTTATTTGCATTCTGCAGAGGGAAATAAGTATTTAATCCCTCTGGCAAACAAGACCTAATACTTGGTGGCAAAACCCTTGTTGGCAAGCACAGCGGTCAGACGTCTTCTGTAGTTGATGATGAGGTTTGCACACATGTCAGGAGGAATTTTGGCAAACACCCACAGAAGGTGAACTCTCCACAGGAAAACCAATGAAAGGCAAAACACACAGTGGATCCAAAAGAGTCCTCTCACAATGAGTGTCTTCCTGAACAAGGTCTTTATTGACAGTAGCAGAAATGACCCGACAGGTGACGTGTTTCGGCCGTGAGGCCTGCGTCAGGGGTCTATAAAATAATATAATATACAAAGACATGCATAAAAATACAATTATGATTAAAAACATGAATAAAAACTTGAACATCCATATACAATTTCTTGTACAAATTTAGACAAATAAAACATCAGAATGAAAGATGCAAAGTATATATAATAAAAAATATATGATAAAATATGAAATTATACCACATAGAGATAATGAGGACAAGGCATGGAATAAAATACACAACATAATAAAGTATAAATATAGAGGACATACCTAGTATTATCTGTAGAAAAAAGTACCTTGTAGATCAGATGAAAAAAAGCACTAAAGCTGCTAACAACGATATCTATAATAAATATGTAAGCGAAGGCATAAATCACTACATACTCTCCATACATACATATACAACAAAATGAAATGATACTGAAAAAAGTGAAACATAGAATATATGGACAGGGATCCCAAAAAATTGTTTTGATGATGGAGAATAATGAAGAAGACCACACGGGTATGAAAATAAAAATAAAAAAATGAAAACAAGGCACGGCTGCCAAATGAATCAGCAAATGTCAAAGGTGATGAACCATAAAATGATAAGGATGGGAGAAACAGAAAAAAGAATTGCCTAATATTACTGTGAAAAATAGCATATATTAAAAAAGAAGACCATAAACTACTAAGAAAAATGGACCATAACATAGGGGAACCACCTAACTGAAAAATAATAATATTACCTTTGCAAAAGTGCATAAAGAACCACGTAACATGCTGGCAGAGTACACCTGAAGGCCATGTTTAGACGATACTGTCACCATAAAAAATATATATAAAATAAGAGTCAGCAAAAGTATATTGGCATGTAAAGATAAATAAAGCTGTGCCCACAGGAATGATGACATAAATATCCTCAGTGTAAATCAAAAAGGGGGCAAAATTACAAATAAAAGGTAAATGCCAATCGAAATGAGAAAAAATAAATAAGAAAAAATAATGGGTGTGGGGCATGCTATAAGCTATTACAGCAGCCAGCATAGCTATCAGCGATACAACGCGATCGAGCCATGAAAACGCCAAAGTTAATACTGAGTACTGAAAAGTACGCTAGTTTATGTAAGGCACCATGCTAAACCCAATAACTGCACTAAATCAGCACTAATTTAAGTGAAGACTTAATGAAAGTTGGAAAGGCAGAGGAGAAATCGATAAAAATGCTTATCATACACAAGAACCCGTTAATACATATGAGAGCATATGAAGACAATATGAAACAATACTATCAACACGGAATATTGAAAAAAATGAGTCTAAAAATGTATATTAACATCTAAAAATATCTAAAACTGTGCCCAAGGGAATATTGACGTAGCTCCCCTAGGTGTAAATCAAAAAAGGGGGGATTATTGCAGATAAAATATATAACAATGAAAATGAATGGAATAGTCGGTGTGGGGCATGCTATAAACTACTAAAACAGACTACATAGCTATCGGCATTGCACAAGATCAGGCCATAAAAGCGCCTAAATGACTGCTGAGTACTGGGAAGCAAATTCGTTTGTGTGAGGCACAATGCAAACCGCTATAACTGCATTGAATTAGCACTGGTTAAATAAAAGCTAACAGGACTAAGGAAAAACCAATGAAAATGCTTACCGTACACAAGAAAACGCTGTGCTGCTTTGTGAAACAAAATGTATGGCAAAACATGAAACCACCTTCAAGGGAAGGATTTATACCGGAAGTAAAGATGACATCACTTCCCCTGTGATTGGAACGAACCATTACTAAGGAGATATAGCACATGCGAGTGGTGGGGTCGATACTTAATGGTATGATCGATATAAGAGACTCCACTGCTAAAAAGGGGTTAGTGAAGACAATGGGGCGCACATAAAGCTATAGGTGGAATCTAACAACAATAAAACAAGAGATTGGACTATATAAAACATGTGATCCCATATGTAGTTCCAGCTAACTACAGAATACAAATGAAAAATAAAAGGTAAAAAATAAAATAGCAATTTTGGTCCACTCCTCTTTGCAGATCATCTCTAAATCATTAAGAGTTCTGGGCTGTCGCTTGGCAACTCGCAGCTTCAGCTCCCTCCATAAGTTTTCAATGGGATTAAGGTCTGGTGACTGGCTAGGCCACTCCATGACCCTAATGTGCTTCTTCCTGAGCCACTCCTTTGTTGCCTTGGCTGTATGTTTTGGGTCATTGTCGTGCTGGAAGACCCAGCCACGACCCATTTTTAAGGCCCTGGCGGAGGGAAGGAGGTTGTCACTCAGAATTGTACGGTACATGGCCCCATCCATTCTCCCATTGATGCGGTGAAGTAGTCCTGTGCCCTTAGCAGAGAAACACCCCCAAAACATAACATTTCCACCTCCATGCTTGACAGTGGGGACGGTGTTCTTTGGGTCATAGGCAGCATTTCTCTTCCTCCAAACACGGCGAGTTGAGTTCATGCCAAAGAGCTCAATTTTTGTCTCATCTGACCACAGCACCTTCTCCCAATCACTCTCGGCATCATCCAGGTGTTCACTGGCAAACTTCAGACGGGCCGTCACATGTGCCTTCCGGAGCAGGGGGACCTTGCGGGCACTGCAGGATTGCAATCCGTTATGTCGTAATGTGTTACCAATGGTTTTCGTGGTGACAGTGGTCCCAGCTGCCTTGAGATCATTGACAAGTTCCCCCCTTGTAGTTGTAGGCTGATTTCTAACCTTCCTCATGATCAAGGATACCCCACGAGGTGAGATTTTGCGTGGAGCCCCAGATCTTTGTCGATTGACAGTCATTTTGTACTTCTTCCATTTTCTTACTATGGCACCAACAGTTGTCTCCTTCTCGCCCAGCGTCTTACTGATGGTTTGTAGCCCATTCCAGCCTTGTGCAGGTGTATGATCTTGTCCCTGACATCCTTAGACAGCTCCTTGCTCTTGGCCATTTTGTAGAGGTTAGAGTCTGACTGATTCACTGAGTCTGTGGACAGGTGTCTTTCATACAGGTGACCATTGCCGACAGCTGTCTGTCATGCAGGTAACGAGTTGATTTGGAGCATCTACCTGGTCTGTAGGGGCCAGATCTCTTACTGGTTGGTGGGGGATCAAATACTTATTTCCCTCTGCAGAATGCAAATAAATTCATATACTTTCCACAATGTGATTTTCCGGATTTAATTTGTGATGTGCTATCTCTCACTGTTACCAATAACCTACCCTTCAATTATGGGCTGCTCATGTCTTTGTCAGTGGGCAAACTTACAAAATCAGCAAGGGATCAAATACTTATTTCCCCCACTGTAAGTGTCTCATGGGAGCTCTATGAATGAATGTGGCCATACCTGGGAACTTTTGAGTCAATTTCTGGGTGAAGCTGTCAGTCCCACCCAGAAATTTACCGCCTAAATTTATCCACCTAGTGATATTTATGAGGCTAAATTTAATTGCTTAGCCCAGTGTTTCCCAAATTGTCCTGGACTACCCCCTTGCCACTATTACTACTACTACTACTTAACATTTCTAAAGCGCTACTAGGGTTACGCAGCGCTGTACAATTTAACATGGAAGGACAGTCCCTGCTCAAGGAGATTACAATCTAGAAGACAGGTGTACAATCTAAAGACAATCTAAACAATCTAAAGACAAGTGTACAGTCAAAAGACAAGTGTAGAGTCCGTCTGATAGGGCATACTATATTTCACGAAAGGTTAGGTGCCGAAAGCAGCCTTGAAGAGGTGAGTTTTAAGCAGAGATTTGAAGATGGGTAGGGAGGGGGCTTGGCATAGGGGTTGAGGAAGATTGTTCCAAGCATAGGGTGAGGCAAGGCAGAATGAGCGGAGCCTGGAGTTGGCAGTGGTGGAGAAGGGAACTGAAAGGAGGGATTTGTCCTGTGAGCGGAGGTTACGGGCGGGAACATAGGGGGAGATGAGGGTAGAGAGTTAGTGAGGAGCCGCAGACCGGGTGCATTTGCCAGTCAGGTTTTCAGGATATCCACAATGAATATGCATGACATCGATTTACACGTACTGCCTTCATTATATGCAAATTGATGTCATACATATTCATTGTGGATAGTATGAAAACCTGAATGGCAAGGGGTACTCCAGGACTGGCTTGAGACACAGTGGCGTGGCCCATCTAATTTTCAAAGACCTTAATCTCACCACCTAGATAGATTTCATTAAATACCAAACAATAGTGATCACTCACTAATACAAAACTGGCCCGGTACATTGCTGTATCTTCCAGTAGGGGATGCTATGGAAATGTGGTACATTTCTCTGGCTTAATCTTCCCAGCGTAGTCCTTCTATAGGGAAACACTGAATCCTGGGAACTGCCCCTGTTTGATCTAGGGCTTGCTCAAACAACAAGACTATGTCTGGCCAGCCACTGCACTTCTCAGCATTTAAAAAGTCTCTGGTTCTTTGATACTCTTCTGCCTCTCACCTTGCATACAAAAAACCACAGTGGTCAGTACCCTAAATCTCCCCACCCTTCATTAAAAAAAAAAATATACTGCAGCCCCTTTTCTCATTCCCCTATTTTCCTTTTTCAAAAAAATGCTGTCAATCCAAAGCCCCCTCCTGATCCCTCATCTTCTTTGAAAAATATATTGTTGCTCAACAGCTCCCTTTCTTTAAAATTAAATAACGTTTTCATCACTCACATTCTCACACACACAAAAGCCTCAAGCTCTAGATCCTGAAAGTCTAGGCCAAACTGAGTGGGAGGGAGCTCACAATCTCCTGATACTGTCATTTAATTACTCTGGCTCTGAAGTTGGGAATTTGGGATGTCTATACAGTGCTTGGGACAGTTCACATAAGAGCTTTGACTGGATTTTGGATACTGGAATCTCATCCTGTCTTTCTACATTCAGGGTTGCCCAGGTGCAGGATGTTTCTCTAGCTCTGTTCAGTCCCTTATAAATACAAATGAGTTAATTTTGTTGGAGATTACATCTATGCTATATTATGTGTGGGAAAGCACAGGGTACAAATGTAATAAATAATAATAATATAGAGAACATGCCATTTGCTGGAATGCAGAAAAGGAATAAAGCAGATGATTATGTGGAAGAAGAAGCGATACTGAACTGCAAGACTTGAAACAATACCAAACACAGCACTGATGATTTGTCTGAATTTCTCACAGGAAAAATTACAGCTGTTAGTTCCAAGTGACTTTAATAGTTCTGGTACTGGCAAACAGGATTTCAACCCAAATGTGTATTTTCTCTGTACAGTACATTGTTTCAGAAATGAATGAACTGTATATATGCCTTTAGCACACAGACATGCACGCAAAGATACAAAAACACACACACTTTGGGGGGATTCTATAAATAGCACCTAAAAAATCAGCACTGAAAACAAAGTGCATAGTGGTATTCTATAAACCCTACCTAAAGTTAGGCACAGTTTATAGAATAGCACTATGGTAAAAAAAAAAAAAAAACATTTTTAGACTATTTAAACAAATAAAGAATGTTTGCCTTTTTCTGAAATTCAAATCATTTTTATCACTAAACCGTCAAATTCTCATCTCTTCCGATCTTTAAATCACCAAATCACAGAGCAAAGTAATGTTCACTTACTCAGAGAGACTTCTTCTCTCAGAAGTCTGTCAGAATATGTGAGATAAAAATGCATAGACTGGATTCCCAGGATGCATAAAATTATCTGAGAATCTGGCTTTAGCTTTGGGATGCCATGGTTAATGCATAAATGCCTGTTTTTCTAAAATTTCTTTCCTATTTTTTGTCTGGACGAGGCACAGAAGTTTGGTAATGAGCCCCTAAATAAGAGCAAAAGGGGAGGAAACCTACACCTTATCCTCTTTACAATTTCTGGGGAAAGAGGCAGGAAACATTTATTTCAGCAGAATGTATTGTTCCCAAAATACAAAAAATAAACCCTAGAGCTTTCTTCATGCATCACCCTCTTTGTCACGGATGGGGAAGGTGAGCCCTTGGGCTGTGATGAGATTACTTCTACCTGTACAGTGTAAGCAGGCCCTCATCAACAGCTGCTGCAGGGGTTGCCTGGTAGAGATTGGGAGCTGGAAAAGGCAGGACCTGACTCAGACTGGCTGAAGCATAGGACTAGGCAATGCTTAGCAGTTTGGCTGGAACATGACAGGGGCAGTCTAGAGGTTGGTCCTTAAAAGAGCCCTTGAGGTTGACTCTTAAAAGAGCTCTTGGGGGGTACCCCAACAAGTCAGGGTGGAGAGTGGCTCTTAAGAGAGCCCTTTAAGGCTGACCTGATGGAGTCAAGGCCAGGGAGTAGCTGGAACAAACAAGGTTCAGGGGGCGTAGCCAGACAACAGATTTTGGGTGGGCCTAGGCAAGAAGTGAGTGGGCACCAAGTGTTTCCCCCCCCCCCCCCCCCCCAAAAAAAAAATATCTCAGCTGGTGGGGAAAACGCTTCTTTCCAACTTGGCAGTCTGTAGCAGTCATGTCCTGAAAACTGAGCATGCGCAGGTGCCGGTATCATGGAGAGTAGCGTTTTTGTTACCATCAGGTGGAAGTCTTCAGCTGGTGGAGCTTAGGATTCCCACCAGATACCACTAAATATGTGCTACTGTTGGGTGAGCCTGAACCCTGTGGGTAGGCCCTGGCCCACCCGTGGCTACGCCACTAACAAGGTTGCAGACTGGAACAAGCAGGGCTGGAAGCATGAACTGACCAGGCAATGAACACTGGAGAAGCACACCTCTGTAAGCCTGTTGCCAAAACAATGGTTGAGTGTAGAGCACTTCCTTAAATATCCCTTAGCCTTCAGAAAATGAAAGAAGGATCCAACTGAAAATAGGAAACAGCATAAGGAATGGCAAGTCAAATGCAAAGCGCTGATAAGGAAGCCAAAGAGATACTTTGAAAAGAAAATTGCATTGGAGGCAAAAACATAGAATAATACCTTTTTTTAGGTATAATAGAAGCAAGAAGTCAGCAAAAGAAATCAGTTGGACTGCTAGAGTACTGAAAGATAAAAGGGACAATCAGGGAAGACAAGGCCATAGCAGAGAAATTAAATAAATTATTTACTTCGGTATTCACCGAGGAAGATGTGGGAGAGATACCAGTGCCAGAAATGGTATTCAATGTTGACGAGTCAGAGAAATTGAAACAAATCTCTGTAAACATGGAAGATGTAATAAAGTAATTTGACAAATTGAAGAGTAGCAAATTACCTGGACTGGATGGTAAACATCCCAGAGTACTGATAGAATTGAAAAATGAACTTGCAGAGCTATTGTTTGTAATATGTAATGTAGAAATGTACTATAATTTATGCCCTGCAAGGTCCAGCATGACCAGGTCTAAGGATCTGAAGTTTTGAATAAAAATAGATGGCTTGTAAGTTCCCCCAGTGTGTCTAACCAGCTGTAGGCAATCATGTGCTGGAGAGATAAGCTGTGCTGGATAGATAAGTGGTTAATAGCAAACAAGATAAAGGGATGGTCTGAAGAAATGTCTAGGGTATTGTGTGTAAGGAGATGAAGTAAACTAGGTGGTTAGAACGGAATGATCTGAGTATGTGAAATGACACGTACACATTGTAACCAGGGTCCTCCTTCTACATGGGGGCCAGGGCTAACCCTGCTTAGCTTAGTTGTCATCCTCAGCGGTATGGGATCCAAACCACCTCTCCTCTATCCGGTACTCGTCCTGGTCTGGCCACTCTCCGGCTGGCCTAAACCTTTTTCCTGCCCACAGCAGGGACACACAAAAACGCAGCATTCTCTTAGTTTCTTGAAAACACAGGTTTTTATTTTCTCAGAACCCTTTTCTTCAATACAGCCTTAGTCTTCACTTAGTTTCATCACCAACAATGAAAGATTCAGTTCAGGTTTTCACATTCACCTGAAACACAGTTCAAACTTAATTCAGAATACCACAAAGCAGTGGCGTAGCTACGTGGGGCCTGAGGGGGCCTGGGCCCCCGTAGATTTCAGTCGGGACCCCCCTCCCGGCGAACCCGCTGCCGCCTACCTTCCGTTTTGCTGGCGGGGGACCCCAATCCCCGCCAGCCGACGTCCTCTCCGACCGTTCTGCTGCAGAGAAAAGTCTTCTTCCTTGCATGCTGACGTCCTGCACGTTGTACGTGCAGGACGTCAGACTCAGAGAACAGAACAGAACTGTTCTCTGAGTCTGACGTCCTGCACGTACAACATGCAGGACGTCAGCATGCAAGGAAGAAGACTTTTCTCTGCAGCAGAACAGTCGGAGAGGACGTCGGCTGGCGGGGAGTGGGGTCCCCCGCCAGCAAAATGGAAGGTAGGCGGCGGCGGGGGAGGGTTCACGGTGGGAGGGGGGTCAGCAGAGACGGGGGGCGACAATGGCGGTGGGAGGGGGGCGGCGGCGGGAGGGGGCGGCAGCGGGAGAGGGGCGGCGGTGGGGGGGGCTAAAATGTGCCCCCTCCCCTCGAGCTCTGGACCCCCCTCCCACGGAAGTCTGGCTATGCCCCTGTCACAAAGCAGTAAATCCTTGCCTTGTTCCCAATTGTAGCATAACCCTCACAGGCACTATCTTCTATCCTCAGATAGTTAATGGGTTAGCTTTCTCCACCAGCTCCTTCCCCATCACATTATTTTCTCTTCTCCAACTGTCCACAGTTTGGGCCATACTGACACCACAAAAACTTTTACCTTTCCTGCTGGAGTCTGAGCAAGACCTGAGACCTCCACTTCCCCTACTTCCTCTTTATCCCATTCCATGTCTTCCTCCGCCCAGGGTTCCCCCAGCTGCTGCTCATTCCCTTAATCAGAACTCATTTCCCAATCATTCACTCCTCCCTCCATTTCCTGAGAATCCTGCTGGTGTCCCAGTGGTTTCTGGGGATGGTAGTTTCTTTCCCTAACTAGTGGTTTCACTGGCACTTTGGCCACTAGAGGGCGAACTTTTTGTCTAGAAGGAATTTGTGAAGGAGAGTCATTACATCTAAAGGGAAAACTTCTGCCCCATCCCTGTTTAGGCACTATCGGAACTAGACTCCTTTCAGATCCCTCACAACATGTTTATGCAAGTGGGAGAAGCAGAGGTGGAGCAGGTGAGTGGAAAAGCAAGGTTCATGCAGTGATCATGCTGTGATGCTAACCAATGACAATGGAGAAAAACTATAAACAAGAGTTTAGTAGGTTGGTTGGTGGAAGTTATGTTAACTGGGACATAATACCAAGTTATGTGATATGGTCAAGTACACACAGTTAGATAAACATATAAAAAGAATGGTTTATTACTTCAGAAACAGGAATCTTGCTAGCAATGTGTAGCGCTTTTGCTCCAGGCTGGTAATTCCTCCACAGGAACATAGTCTTATAAATTGTAATTGGCAAAGCAGCAATTAGATATTTATTTTCTTATTTGTAATAATTAAGCTTCTATGATAAATTTATGATTGGCTAATGGTATATCTCTTCCTGTGTTCTTTAATCCAAATTATTTTATCCAGGGAACAAATGTCTGAAAGTTTAGCCTTGCATCTTTCATCCTGTCTGATAAGGAGTCATAGGTATAAGGCTAAACACAGCCAAGGAGTTTTTCTCCAAGCAAGGAGAACTTCTCTAAGGCTGAAGTGTAGTCCCCTTCCAAAGGGCAAAGGTTGGGATTACAATTTATCTTTAAAATTAAGCATGGTACTGGAAGATTGGAGGGTGGCCAATGTAATGCTGATTTTTGAAAAGGGTTCCAGAGGTGAACCATGAAATGATAGACCGGTGAGCCTGATGTCAGTGAGCAAAATGGTAGAGACTATTATAAGGAACAAAATTAGACAGCATATACATAAACATAGATTAATGAGACAAAGACAACATGGATTTAGTGAAGGGAAATCTTGCCTCGCCAATCTACTACATTTCTTTGAATGGGTGAACAAACATGTGAGTAGGTCGATATTGTGTATCTGGATTTTCAAAAGGCATTTGGCAAAGTACCTCATGAAAGACTCCAGAGGAAATTGGAGAGTCATGTTTTATTGTGGATTAAAAACTGGTTAAAAGATAGAAAACAGAGTGTAGGGTTAAATGGTCAGTATTCTCAATGGAGAAGGGTAGTGGGTTTCCCCAGGGATCTGTGCTGGGATCACTCCTTTTTAAAATATTTATAAATGATCTAGAGATGGGAATAACTAGTGAGGTAATTAAATTTGCTGACGACACAGAGTTATTCAAAGTTGTTAAATTGCAAGAGGATTGTGAAAAATTGCAAAAGTACCTTACAAGAATGGGATACTGGGAATCCAAATGGCAGATAACTTTTAATGTGAGCAAGTGCAAAGTGATGCATGTGAGAAAGAGGAACCTAAACCATAGTTATGTGATGCAAGGCTCCACATTAGAAGTCACCACCCAGGAAAGGGATCTAGGTGTCATCATTGATGATACGTTGAAATCCTATGCTCAATGTGCAACGATGGCTAAGAAAACAAATAGAATGTTAGGAATTATTAGAAAAGGAATGGAAAACAAAACTAAGAATGTTATAATGCCTTTGTATCTCTCCATGGTGCGACCACATCTCAAATACTGTGTGCAGTTTTGTTCACTGCATCTCAAAAAAGATATAGTGGAATGAGAAAAGGTACATAGAAGGGCGACAGAAATGATAAAGGAGATGGGATGACTTCCTTACGGGGAAAGGCTAAAGTGGCTAGGGCTCTTCTACTTGGAGAAGAGACAGCTGAGGGGAGATATGAATAAGGTATATAAAATACTGAGTGGAGTGTAACAGGTAGAAGTGAATTGCTTGTTTACTCTTTCCCAAAATACTAGGACTAGGGGGCATGCAATGAAGCTACTAAGTAGTACATTTTAAATGAATTGAGGAAAATATTTCTTCACTCAATGAGTAATTAAACCCTGGAATTCATTGCCAGAGAATGTGGTAAAAGCAGTTAGCTTAGCAGGGTTTAAAAAAGGTTTGGATAACTTTCTAAAAGAAAAGTCTAAAAGCTATTATTAAGATGGACTATGGAAAATCCACTGCATGTTCTAGGATAAGCTGCATAAAATTTGTTTTACTGTTCTGGAATCTTGCCAGGTATTTGTGACATGGATTGGCCACTGTTGGAAGCAGGATACTGGGCTTGATGGACCTTTGGTCTGTCCCAGTATGGCAATGCTTATGGTCTCATGTTTATGTTAGGAAGTGAGATCATTTGTCAATGTCTTATCTGGGGCTATAAAAGGGCATTGCAGCAGCCAGGAAGTAGACTCACAAGGCTCTAAGCATGGAATGCTGTGGGATTCTAGTGGTTGCCTGAACCAGGTGAGGGGTGTGACACTCTTACTCTTTGAAGTACTTTGATGCCAGCAGAAGCATCAGCAGTTGGTGCTCTTTCTTAAATTGCCCCTTCCTTCTTGGGGCTGCTCTTGCTCTCTAGGCAATTCTGCACCTATTTTTCCTTGCAGGTCTCAGACTGAGGAGATGGGCTGCCCCCACCCCCCACACACACTCTTGTCTTGAATAATCTTCCCACCTAAAACTGCAGAGAGGGAATATGACATAGAGAGAAAAGGGAGTTTGAAGAAAGGTTAAAGGTTCTGCTTTATTGAAGGAAGGAGTTAATGCTGTCCAGGTCTCTCTGCTTAGTACTCCTTGTGCAGCCCTAGTTTCTGCCCACAGGGGTGGTACATACCTGGTAGGTTGATTAGCAGTAAACCTCTAATACCTGCCTGGCCCTGTCTCCCACCCGTAAATGATTTCAACACCATGGACAAGGGCTTCAGATGCCACTATCTTTTCTCCTTCTGGACTGTGGGGCACCACAGTTTACGCCTGCTGATGTCATACAAGTGCCAATTTTATATTGGCATCTATGCACCAAGATGCCATTATAGAATACCAGCATAAGTCAGCATTGGTGTGCCTAAAGGCGCATCCACATGCCAGGTCTATGGCAGGTATAAATGGGTGCCCTTAAATGCAGCAGTTTCACATGTAACTTAACAGCACTCTGTAAATTGCACATAAAACTATTATATTTGCCTATGGCCCACCAATGCTCCTCCCCTGGGAACGCTTCCCTTGCATTTACAAGCTAAGCAAGTTGAGACTAGTGCTGAGCACGCGGCTGCCATTTACCCATGTAATGACAGTATTTCATAAATATATAGCTCCAAATGGTGCCTTCATTTAGGTGACTAATTATAGAATAAGGGGTAAATATATACGGATAGATGGCATAAAAAAGAGAAACTGTTAAGCACATTCTATTCACTGCTTTATTAAATGGGGAAAATGTAATTTACTGGAATGTAGCAAAGGGAGAAGAATAAAGTTTATGCACTATTAATCTTTGCTGAATTTAAGGGCATTCAGGCAGTGTCATAGCTATGAGCATGCCATGTTTTCTACAGGGAATGGCCCACCCTGTCAACCTTTTTCACCTTGCCCACATGGACCTTAACCTTGAGGGCTCAGGTTTCTAGGGTATCCTTGGGCCTTCTGGATATCTCTGCTCACATAGACCCTACACCCTAACATGTCATCTGCAGAAAGTCTGAAGCCCGTCTGGATGTTGGGTATTGCAGCCTGCTCACTGGTCCCATGGAACATGTCATAGATCAGTTGATTTGCAGCCAGGAGCAGCAAGGCATTAACAGTGTCAAGAACTTCATCAGAGGACTCAACCCCAGAGGCCTCTGGGAACACAGCCTGGGGGGGACATCAGCAGGGTGGAGTAGAGAAGCACTACACAAGAGAGAGACACACACACACACACACACACACACACATGTACAAATGTATATTATAACAATAGTATTTCACATACCCTCTTATATAACAGGTAAATGTGACAGGCATTCCTGAGACACTCAGGTTTCCTCCAGACAGATACTAGCAAACAGGAAATGCAGTCCAGCCTAGTGGCTTCTTGGTACTGCTAGGTTTGCTCCCCAGGCCATCAAGATATGGGAATGCTGCAGAGAGAGCAAGATTACTATATGGCTCCACAAAAAGGAGGACAGATTTTTCTGGTTCATCTATTCTATCTGTCCTTGCTTTGCCTCTTTAATTCTTCTTTATGGAAGTTTGCTAAGGAGAAAATTTGTCTTCTAAAAACCTGTTTATGTACACTGTTTACACTGGGTAAGAAACATTTATTTTATGAAAAACTGATTTATAAATTGTTTTTATTTCTTGGTTTTATTGCATTTTATTATTATATTTATGTTGCAATTGAATATCAATCCCAACATATTAATCTAAGGGGTATGTTTACAAAGGTACGTTGTAGGCACGTTAGTATTTTTAACGTATGTTAATGGTTGATGCACATTGAACGCTAATTCGCCCATAGGAATGTATTGGCATGTTAGCATTTAACACATCTTAATTTTAAAGGCACGTTAGAAATTCTAACGCACCTTAGTAAGCATACACCTAAGTGATTTAACAAGCAGAATTTTCTGCCCAGCTAATTGCTTGCGCAAGACTATCCACCAATATTCAGCAGCACTTAACCCACCAGTTGAGACACTATGAGGGGCATAATCGAACGGCGCCGGTCAAATAGATGGCCGGCCACAGTGTAAACAATTCAAGATTAGCCTACAAGCTAGGGACTCGCTGACATGTAATGCTCTACATGGGAAGATGCACTATAAATTCCTTTTACGTCTCTAAATGTCGCTGCACAAGGCCTTTTTGGCAAAGTTTAGATCTACACCTAATTGAAATGTGATCACTGTCATGCCAACTTGGGCCATATGTTCTGGACCTGCCCCTCCATTCAAATCTTTTGGTTGACAGTTGCATCACATGTATCTTCCCTTTGGCACTGGAGGTGGAGGCCCTCTGTACTTGGTTTATTTGGTAAAATTGGCTGTGCCCTGCCAGCACCTCAGGGATACCTGGACTTTGTCTGTCACACAATATTAATGTGCAAGAAATGTATATTGAACTGCTGGATGATAGCTGAAGCACCAACACTGGGTCAGTGGAGGACATTAACGCTGCAACAAGCAGCTATGGAGTGATGTAGTATCATGGAAATGGACTCAGTGTCGGGTAAGAAATTCCAGGATATATGGGAACCTTTTTGGATGTCTTTAAGGTCTGAAGCAAATTTAATAATCCCATGCCCCCCTTAGACTTTGGTTTGGTTAGTATCGTCATTAGTAGGTGTGCTCTTCACCCCCGCCATAACAATCTACTTAAATGGTGGTTGATCATGCAACTTTGTGTTATAGTTAATACCTTTGGTATCATCTGCAATATATACAACCATTTCAGTACCAGAACCATGTTATACAGAGCTATCCAACCCACTAGGGATAGCGGGAAGTGTTGCCAATTTTGCAGCTTTCAAACGGAGATGTCCATTAATGGGGCAATATTGACCTTTACCAGACTAGCCAAATCTCTCGGGATCCAAACCCCCAAATATTTCAGCTGGTGTTCTGCCCACTGGAGCTGTAAATCTCTATTCCAATCATGACGAACGGACTCTTGAAGATGAAGTATGATAGATTTAGACAAATTGAGCACCAGTCTAGAGAAGTATCCAAATTCCTCTATAGCATCTAGAGCTCTCAACAACGATTCCTGTGGTTTGGCCATTGTAAGTAGCATATTGTCTACATATGGTAAAATGTTTAGACTGCCAGACCCCAGAGGAAGCCCCCGAATCTTAGGATCTTTTCTAATTGTACATAGTAAGGGCTCTAGATATAGAGCAAAGAGAAGGGGGAAAGTGGGCACCCCTGTCTGATAATGCGCTGGATTGGAAAGAAAGCGGACCGAGCACCATTAGCCAATACCATTGCTGTAGGGTTGGCATACAGCAATTGCACTGCACGAAAAAACTAGCTCGAAACTCCTACATATCGCAGAAGTTGAAAAAGATAGGACCAGTCAACTTGGTCAAAGGCTTTCATCGCATCTAATCCCACTGTTATCCCTGGAATGGAACGTCCAGCTCCTGTGCCTGCGACACGGCCCACAGTACTTTATGGACATTCATGGTCGAATGACGGCTGGAGAGGAAGCCCACCTGGTGGTTTCCAATTAGGTGCTGAAGGGCTCCAGAGAATCTGGCGGCCAGGATACATGCGAAGAGTTTGATGTCTACATTTATTAGTGACTTTGAGCCTGCTAACATGTGGGAAAAATGTGGGATATAAATATGCTAAATAAATAAATATAGGCCTTTACAAGTCACGACTTGTACCTGGTTTTCCAGGTTTCGGTATCGATGAGATCAAAGCCACATTTGCTTAAGCTGAGAACTCTCCACCCTGCAAGCTCTCTTCATAGTATGCTAATAACGGACCTACCAGTTTTGATGCAAGCATTTGATAAAATTCTGACGTAGCCATCTGGACCTGGGGCAGAATGCTTTTGTAGTTGTTTAATAGCCAGCTGTATCTCTCTGGCCTGTAGAGACGCCATCAAGATGTTCCATTGGGCCAAAGTGAAATAATGTACCAGCAAGGGGCCCATGTTGGTTGGGGTTGCTGCGTAAAAATTCTTAAAATGGAAGTAAAACTTATGGACAATATCTTGCAGGGTATTTAACAACCGTCTGTCGCGTTCTCTGAGCGCACTTTGTGAGACATGCCAATAGTTTACATATCTTATTCCTGAAACAATGATACTTATATACATGAAATACCAGCATCCTCCAAGTCCGCTCATGAACCAAATTTTGCAGTGCAGCCTATGTAGCCATGAAGGCTTCACTCGTAGAGGGTGTGGTATGCTGAATATATGCCCATTTAGCAAGTCTTAACTTTTTTTCTAAATGCATGATACCTTAATTAATGCAATATTGTCTGGCTGCCATATAAGCTATAATGTCTCCCCTGACAACAACCACCTGACAAATCACTCCTTTCAGTACCCTTCTCCACCACCGCCAACTCCAGGCTTTGCCCTTTCTGCCTTGCCTCACCCTATGCTTGGAATAAACTCCCTGAGCCCATACGCCAGGCCCCCTCCCTGCCCATCTTCAAATCCTTGCTCAAAGCCCACCTCTTCAATATTGCCTTCGGCACCTAACCACTTACCTCTATTCAGGAATTCTAGACTGCCCCAATTTGACATTTTGTCCTTTAGACTGTAAGCTGCTTTGACATTTCGTCCTTTAGATTGTAAGCTCCTTTGAGCAGGGACTGTCCTTCTTTGTTAAACTGTACAGCGCTGCGTAACCCTAGTAGCGCTCTAGAAATGTCAAGTAGTAGTAGTAGTAGCTGTATCCCAAAATAATTGTGGTGAACCTACATGTTGCGCATTAAAAGTTGCATACTCCTGCCATCTACTGACCAAATACTCACAGAACCACATGTCACCCTTTAGATAAGAAGGAAACCTCTAGTGCCAATGATGAGATAATGAGTCACCTAATTCTAACCTCACTGTAACAAATGAATGAAAAACCCTGGGGCCCCAACTCAGCTTTGAGTATGTGAGAAAAGAGTGACTGAAATACTAAGATGCTCGTGACAAATGTGTAAAGTCTCTCTCAATGGGATGCAGTAGTCTGCATGGGTCCACCATATAGGGCCTTGTTTACTAAGGCATGTTAATGTTTTTAATGCGCCAAAATTAGCCCGCGCATTATCCATGTAGGCACCTATGGGGATATTGTGGGTGCCTACACGGTTAATGCGCGTACATGTTTAACTCACGTTAAAGACGCTACCGTGCCTATAACGCAGTTTAGTAAACAGGGCCCTAAGAGTGTTGCATAGAAAATACCCCCCCGGACTTCATTATATTCTTCTGTATATCCCCGCTTTAGTTATGTTTAAACAAATGAGAGAGCTGCATGAAAGAAAATATTTATTTTCATTATTTTGACATATGAAAACCACTTGTCCGTGAAACATGCTCAAAACACGTTTAAAATCCATTTGTACAAAAGAGATGAGGTGAACATGTGATTCCATGTGCACCAATGAAAGAGTTTAATTTTACTTCCAATATTTATAGCAGCAGGCTTCCCAAGGCAAATTCCAACAACAGTTAAAATGAATCCATCAGTAAACAGGATATCCTCACTGAAATTTGGCCATGAATTACCGTAGAACAGTGTAGAAAAATGAGCACAAAATACAGCTTTTATTAGCGCTGTTTCCATCAGATACACATACATTTTGAAGCTGTTTTAGATGTTCAGTTTTTATTTCACGATATTTATATCTACATATTGGAACCTTTCAAATAAATAAAAAATCTGTTAAATAAGTTTTTTTTTAAATTGTCCTTCACCTTTTAAGGCACTGCCTATCCAACTTAACATGGACATTGGCAGTATTTTATTATCAGATAACGCACACATTACGCTGCAGCTCAGCATCAACCAAACACAAATAAATAGACATCATTGGAGATTTAATTCCACACTCCTAACTAATCCTAATTTCATAGAATATATATCAAAAGCAATGCAAGAATATTTTCACTTCAACTCGCCAGATCACATTTCTTGAAATAATTTTTGGGATGCTTTTAAGGCGTTTATAAGAGGGGAAATAATAACATTTACAGCCTCTAGAAATAAAGAATTAAATAATGAAATATTGGAATTAGAAAATAAAATAAAATCTTTAGAACTAATACATATAAGTGATACTAACAATATACCCATATTAGAAGAGCTTAAGGCATCCAAACTCAAATATAATACAATATTAGGTACTAAAGCTAGCAAAGATATTTTTAATAACAATGCATCATACTACTATGAAGGTAATAAAGCAGGACACCTCCTAGCTAATTATCTGAAAGCCCGCAAAGAAAAAAATTACATCTCTTCAATCAAAGATGAGAATAATGTTCTTCTAACAAGTAACATAAACATAGCAAATAGATTCCAATCTTTTTATAAAGACTTATATACTTCAAACATTGAAACTGAGTCATTAAACTATGATTTTTTGGGAAAACTAGAACATCAAACTATCACAGAAGAAGACAATAAGATGTTTTCTAAAAAAATCACAATAGACGAGATTAATATAGCTATCCTAAACATGGCGACAAAAAAGGCTCTCGTACCGGATGGTTTACCAATTGAATTCTATTCAGCCTTTAAATCTATATGATCCCCAATTTTATGTGATTATTACAATTACATGATAGAAACTGGTAATATAAAAGGCACTTTTACTGAAGCCAATATTATTGTGCTATTGAAATCTGATAAAGTTCCCAGTTCTGTGCAAAACTATAGACCATTATCTTTAATAAACTTGGATGCCAAGATATTTGCCAAAATTGTTGCCGAGAGATTACAACTTTTCCTACCTAAAATCATACATCCGGATCAAATGGGTTTTATGAATGGGAGATCCTCCTCAGATAACACAAGACCCTTCTCTAACATACTAATGCATGGTCAAGAAACATCAGATCCTTTGTTTGCAATAGGATTAGATGCTGAAAAAGCATTTGATCGTGTAGAATGGCCATATTTATTCAAAGTACTACAATGGTATGGTTTATCTGCACAATCAATCAATATAATTAAAGTCCTGTATACCTCCCCAACTACATTTATTCAAATTAATGATGTAATTTCTAAGCCTTTTACACCAACAAGGGGCACTAGACAGTGTTGTCCCTTATCTCCATTATTATTTAATCTAGCCCTTGAACCATTATTAACAGCGATTCGTCAACACCCCCTTATCAGTGGCGTTAAAATCGGTCAACAAAACATTAAATTAGCTGCGTATGCAGATGATATCCTACTATTCACCTCTCCTACATCATTTCCTCACATACTGTGTTTAATATCTAAATATGCCAAAATATCCGGTTATAAATTAAATACCACAAAAACGGAACTTTTGCCCATAAATTGTGTTCATCTGAAACATATTATTCAACAATATAATTTTCAATGGAATGATAATCAAATTAAGTATTTGGGAGTTTTATTTGGCCCCACTATTGAGGACACTATTAAATATAACTCTGAAAATATAATTAAAATTACTGAATTACTAACTCATAAATGGTCACCATTAAGGCTTAATTGGTGGGGTAGACTAGAAACCATAAAAATGATGATAGTGCCAAAAATTAACTACATTCTTAGCATGCTACTTATGTTACTAAATCCAACAACATATAAGAAGGTTGAAGCTAAATTAGTACAATTTTTATGGAATAATAAAACACCTAGAATTTCAGTTAAAAAATTGAAGGCCTGTCCAAAGGCGGTCGGTGGCCCAACTGTTTGGGAAGGCTAAAGGGGGTGGGGTTAGGGGTGGAGCCAGGGGCGGAGCTTATATCCATAATTGTCTGACAACACAGAAAAAAAAATAAAAATAAGTCACAATTAATACCTTTTATTAAATTTAGATATTAGATATGTATCATATGTCAAAGAATAAAGTGGTTACTCAAAGCATATACTAACCACAATTGCTCAACTGAAAAACACTATGCACAAATTTGTGCAAAAACACACTCAGAACCTTACATTATATAGCAATGGCATCACTATTAACAGAGTAAGAGGTTCAGCATATTGTTACAATTAATGTACAAGAATAGCAGGTAAGTAGGGTAAATAAAATGATAATACATAACATACAAGTGAGAGTAGGAAAAAATGTAATGTTCAATAATGATATGATAAAATAAAATTATATCCCCACCATCCAACATCACCCTCTGCCGCTGTACCCCACAACCTTCTGGCATCACCCTTGATCACTGTGCCCCTACCATCCGCTCTCCCCCACCACCGTTGCCCTCTGTGCACTCTCCATCATCCATCATTGCTCTGTCTCCTCCCACCACCATCCAACACTGCCCCTCTGTCTCTCCCCCTCACCTTCACCCTTTGTGCACTCTCCACCCACCTCCATTAGGCACTGCTCTCTGTGCACAATCCCCTCCTAACAGCCAGTATTATTATTATTTATTACATTTGTTGCCCTCTGTCTCCTCACCATCAACCAAGGACTAGCATCAGTGCACTCTCCCCCCACCCCTACTATTATCGTCTGTCACTCCCTGGGTCTCTTATTTACCTCAAACACCCTCCTTCTCAGTTGGCACTGGCAGAAACAGCAAATAGAAGCCATGTACATCACCAGGCACTGCCCTGTGGAAGCTGCTGCCGATTCTGCCAATCCCCTACAGCTTGCTTCGGGGCTTCGGCCTGACACTGACGGCATGACGTGCCCCGCCTCCTCTGACCAGCCTTCCTGCTTCTGCGAGGGCTGGACGTATCATAAGGAAGGCTGGTCAGAGGAGGCGGGGCACGTCATGCAGTCAGCATCAGGCGAAGCCCCGAAGCAAGCTCAGCTGTAGTACGATGTTGGCGTACCCGTGCCGCTACCGGCAGCGATGATGGGCGATGAGGATCTAAATCAAATTAAAGGGACCGACCACAGGGAGGGAGTGAGAGGGATGGATGCTGCATCGGGGGGGGGTGGGGGAGGTGAGAGAGAGAGAGATGCTTGGGGCTGGGGAGGCTTAGCCTCCCCAAGCCTCTTATACCGGGCGCCTATGGGCCTGTCCACTAAAAGGTGGTGTCAATTTTCCTAGTTTCTATGATTATCACATATCTTTTCTCCTAAAGCAAAACTCAGCATTTATGTATGATAAGGAACAACTCAACACCTCATCATGGTTCCAGATTGAAATGCTAAAGCAACCAGACACACCCACACATTTCTTTCCTTGGTCTCAAAAGACTAATGTTTCTTCTAATGTTTTGTTTAAAACTCTTAGAACTGTTTTTAATGAACTTGATTCAGTTGTCACACATCCCATAACACATACTATGTACATCCCAATTTGGAACAATCCAAAATTCAAAATTAACAATTGTTGCATAAATTGAAATACTTGGAAAAAAGCTGGTATATGGACTCTCAATGATGTTATAAAAGATAATTCTTGGCTACCTTTTGCCCAAATAAGTATAAAATATGGTCTTAAAAGTTCTCAATACTATAAATGGGTTCAACTCAAACACTGTGTAACTAACTCCGTAGATATAAAAAAAATTAACTACTGATTACCCTTCTTGTTGGCAACTTTGCAAGTCTTTTATGACTTCCAAAAAAGTAGCATCTAAATGGTACAAAATACTACAGTTAGCTAAATTCAAAGAACCTACTAATACCATGCAATCATGGGAATGCGATCTAAATGCCCAACTAGATGAAAAAACTTGGGAAAAATTTTGGTTTAAAATTACTCATACCACCAAATCAGCGTCCATTTCACAATCTATGTTCTACTTAGCACACAGAGCCCTATGGACTCCTGCTAAACTCGCCAAATTGAACACAATAAAACCAAAAAACAGTGCGAATAAATGCTGGACCTGTGAAAAAGATGTTGGAAATCTTAAACATATCATCTATTCTTGCCCATATATTCAAGAATATTGGAATTCTGTATGGGACACAATCCACCTTATAATTGAAAGAGAAAAACGCCTAGATTTCGACCCAAATCGGGAAATAGACGTTTATCTCACAAAAACGAATAAATCGGTATAACGGAAAGCCGATTTTGGACGTTTTCAACTGCACTCCATCCCGGAAGCGTACAAAGTTGACGGGGGCGTGTCGGAGGCGTGGTGAAGGTGGAACTGGGGCGTGGTTATCAGCCGAGGAGAGATGGGCGCCTTTCGCCGATAATGGAAAAAAGTATGCGTTTGTAGCTAGAATTTAGGGCACTTTTCCTGGACCCTGTTTTTTCACGAATAAGGCCCCAAAAAGTGCCCTAAATTTTATTTATTTTTTTTATTTATGTTGATTTATATACCGTGTCTTGTTGCAACTGCAAAACAGAACGGTTTACATATATATAAAAAATTGGTATATACAAATAAACAGACATAGGAATTCCATTCATGACAGGAAAGCACAGCAATCAAGATAAAACTACATAATAAATCAATACAAATTAAAAATCTAGTATACAGTTAAGCTATCCCATTTTTCTTTGTCTTTTTGACCTTATCTCATTATGCTAAGTTCTGTTCTACATAGCTTATAAAGAGAAAGGTTTTCAGAAGTTTTCGGTAATGGAGATAAGATTTCTCTAGTCTGATCTCCTTTGGCAGGCTATTCCAAAGGGAGGGTGACAGGTAGAAAAAAGCTGATCTCCATGTAGATTCCCACCTAGCCTTAGTAAGAGGGGGAATGACTAACCTGTTATCTGTTAGGGATCTGAGAGTTCGCATAGCGGTGTAGGGGATTGTTAAATTCGACAGGTAGCTGGGGTTTAATGTGTGAAAGGCTTTGTGTGTCAGGACAAGAGCCTTAAACTTTATTCTTGCTTCGACCGGGAGCCAGTGCAGATGATGCAATAAAGGTGTTGCTCGATCATCCCTCCGAGCCAGATTACCACCAGAGGGAATCGGGGATGACCTCCCCTGACTCCCCCAGTGGTCACTAACCCCCTCCCATTACAAAACATGATGTTTCACAACTTTTTATTTTCACCCTCAAATGTCATACCCACCTCCCTGGCAGCAGTATGCAGGTCCCTGGAGCAGTTGTTAGGGGGTGCAGTGGACTTCAGGCAGGTGGACCCAGGCCCATCCCCCCCTACCTGTTACAATTGTGCTGCTTAATGCTTAGTCGTCCAACCCCCCCAAACCCACTGTACCCACATGTAGGTGCCCCCCTTCACCCCTTAGGGCTATAGTAATGGTGTAGACTTGTGGGCAGTGGGTTTTGAGGGGGATTTGGGGGGCTCAACACACAAGGGAAGGGTGCTATGCACCTGGGAGCTCTTTTACCTTTTTTTTTTTGTTTTTGTAAATGCCCCCTAGGGTGCCCGGTTGGTGTCCTGGCATGTGAGGGGGACCAGTGCACTACGAATCCTGGCCCCTCCCACGAACAAATGCCTTGGATTTATTCGTTTTTGAGCTGGGCCCTTTCATTTTCCGTTATCACTGAAAAACAAAAACGCCCAGCTCACAAATTGTCGAATAAAACATGGACGTCTATTTTTTTTCGAAAATACGGTTCGGTCCACCCCTTCACGGACCCGTTCTCGGAGATAAACGCCCATGGAGATAGACGTTTTCGTTCAGTTATGCCCCTCAATATCTTCCACCTTGAATATTCAAGATGTTTTATCATATAATATAGTTATATGTGGATCACTAATGTTACAATCATCAATAGACAAATATCAAGCACAATTACTGGATTTAATGTTACATCAAGCCCTTAGAACACTTTTCTTTTGTTGGAAAGATCTTGACAAAGTAACTTATTTATCATGATGGAACTCTGTATTTTAGCTAAATATGAATATGCTGCGGCTGAAAAACATAACTCACTTGTTAAGTACAACAAAATATGGTCTCCTTTACTAAACCCACTACGTAATAACCTTTGTCAGAATTGAAATTATGTATTACTCCTGTGACTTATGATTATGATCAATTTAGATTGTAAGCTCTGTTGAGCAGGGACTGTCTTTTCATGTTAATTTGTACAGCGCTGCGTAAGTCTAGTAGCACTATAGAAATGTTTAATAGTAGTAGTAGTTATTGAAATAATCCCTGACTTGCCCTAACTTGAACATGTATGCTGATGCTTGTTACTGTTAACTTGTTAAGCTGGCTAATTGCTTTATTTTAGCCATTTGTTATCATTTATAAAACACAATAAAAATATTGAAACTAAAAAAAAACTGTTAAATATGTTTTAAAAAAAAAATTGTCCTTCACCTTTTAAGGCACTGCTATCCAACTGGAATAGCTTTTCACTTTTTTCAGATGGACCATGCATAGGCAGTCCATTATTTCTTGTAATTTTTTACCATTGCTTTCAGTAGCATTTGCTGTTGTTTTGGGTGAACTAGTGGCTCCGCCTACTGCCAGCAAGTACTGTCTCCTGTTCTCAATCTAACCTCCTTTGGCTGAGAAGAACTCCTCCCTCTTTTCTCCCATTAAAGGAGGGATCACATATGTCTCTTTACCCACAGGAACTGGGCTTCACTCTGGCTGCCCCCTCTAGTGACCACCTGGGGTAATTGCAATCCTATCTCTGAAGGACTTTCCCTGTGCCTCCTCCCCCCCCCCCCCCCCCCCACCAGAGTGCACTCCTGTTCTTTTGTCGCTCTTATAGTTATGATCCCAAATATTTTCTAGGGGATTGGATTTCTTGGTGCCTTTCCTCCTAAAGGGAATCACTAAGCCTGTTTCATCATAGATCCCTCCAAGCTATTGCGGCTTTCGGATTCTATTTTCTCTTCCTTCAAAGAGTCCACAATATGCGAGAGAGCATTGGCATTGCCATACAGTTTCCCCACCCAATGGTATACATGATATGAGAAAGTTTGTAGGGCTAAATACCACCTAGTGAGGCAGGTGTTGTGGCTTTTCATTTCCTATAGCCGTTTTAGGGAGGCATGATCTGTTATTAGAGTGAAGATGTGACCCTGTAGGTAATATTTTAGGGATTCCACCACCAACTTTACAGCTTGTACAGCGCTGCGTAACCCTAGCAGTGCTATAGAAATGCTAAGTAGTAGTAGTAGTAGTAGTAGTAGTAGTAGGCATTCTTTCTTTATAGCCACATAGTGTCTCTCAGGGGGCAACAATTTTCTACTTAGGAACAAGACTGGGTGTTCCTCACCCTCAAATTTTTGTGATAAGACAACCCCAAAGCCTGTATTTGATGCATCCATTTGCAATAAGAAGGGTTTACTAAAATCTACCCTTTTCAAGACCAGCTCCTTATACAGAGTATTCTGGAGTTTCCTAAAAGATTGCTTTTCCCTTTCTGACCATACCAACTGGTTACTACTACTACTACTACTATAAATCGGTTAGGGTTTGTCTTTTTGAGCATGTCAGTAAGGGGGCTTCTGTGAACCTGGGGATAAATCTTCTGTAATATCAATCCCAGGAAGTTCCTAAGTTGCTTTTTGGATGGGGGCAATGGGAATGTTTGAATGCTGTGAACCTTATCCAGCAATGACTTTATCACCCTTCCCCTACCAGATAGCTTAGATACTTCACCTCCTTGTTTGCAAACACACATTTTATTGGGTTAAGGGTCAGGCCTGCCTTCCAAGCCCACACCTGGGGTATATGGGATTCAGTCTGGGGTAAAAATGACAATATCATCCATGTATGCTGCTGCATTTTCCTGATGCTACCTGAGGATATGGTCGGCCAGCCTCTGGCAGCAAGCTGCCACTCTATTTAAGCCAAAGGGCATTCTTTTGCCCTATGGGGGTGTTAAATGTGTTGGAATGTAATTGTATTTTACATGCATTGCCTGTCAGATATTATTTCTCTGTGATTACTCTGTGACCTCTGATGTGAATTACTTAGAGAGGTCACACAGCTATGCAACTTCCTGTGGGGGTTAGATGCAGCACATGAAGCACATGGAGCACATGGAGCTCATGATCTCTCCTAACCTGAGAGGATCTATGGTGGTGTGAGCATCCATTACCATCTAAGCACATGGAAGGAGCTGATAATACAAATGTATAGTAATATGTATATATAAGCCTGTCTGATTATAATCTAACTGCAAACTGTGAGTAAACAGATGTTTTGTTACTTCAACTTTAAAGTGACTCAGCAGTGAATTATTCAGGGGTGAATGAGAGAGAGATGAAGAAAGAAATTAACATTTCTAAAGCTGAAGCTGTGTGTACTAAAATCTGCTAATTATTTACTACAAATAATCCAACAAAAGGGTTATGGGCCCAGGGTCCAGGAATTGAAAAAGAAGAGAAATATTACCAGGCAGAAAAAAAGGCCACATTTTTCTCTTAAGTTTTAAAGGAAAGATTCAGTCTGTCTCTCTCTCCCCCCACACAGCAGACAGAAGGCTAAGAAAATGGCTGAGGGAAGAAATTCACCATTGTTCTATTCTCTCAAGGTGCCTAAATTAACTGAGTTTAATTATCAAAAGTGGGAACTAAGATTCATATGTCTCCTTCGAGCAAAAAGATTAAATATATGCTTAGACCAAGACAGAACAGCTGAAAATATGGCTGAATGGGACAATGCAAACTATTATGTGAAGTGCATGCTTTTGGAAGCTCTCTCAGAGAAACAAGCCATATTAGTGGAGGGAAAAGATACACCAAAGGACATTTTATATAAACTGAGAACTATGTATGCAACTACATATGCAAAGCAGCAACCAATTTGGCTGGCAGAGTTGAATGAAACCAAATTAAGGGATAAAAGTAAATGTAATGATCACATTATGCATCTTATGTCTTCATTTCAAAAGCTAGAACTTTCTGGAATTCCCATGTGTGATGCATTGAAAAGAGCATTTCTTTTTACCTCACTATCAAAGAAGTTTGATGTTTTTAGGTCTGTAAATGAGGCCATTGAAGGGCAATCTTTTGAACAGGCAACATCAAAACTAAGGCAGGAATGCATAATAAATGATTCTGAGGAGATGTGTTCTCAAAGTCAGTCAGAGAGAAATGAAACAAATTTCTTGGCAAAGAACAGAGGAAGGCGGAGCTATGGGAAAACTCCACCCAAGGGCAAGCTGATTTGCTACTCATGTGGAAAGGAGGGACATGTATCTAAATGGTGTAAGGAAACACAAAACACTCCCTCTAGCTCACCTAAGCCAATGGAACTAAAGAATTTTCAAACCAGGAAATGTATGAAGGACAAAGATAAACACAAGGGCTTTCTAATGGCAGAAAAATCTTTGACTATGGTAAATAATAATTCAAATGAAAGTACTTGGATTTTGGATTCGGGGAGCACATGCCATTTAACCAATTGTAAGGATTTCTTTCAGGAAATGTGTCCAGAGGAAGGTATTCTTAAAACTGCAAACGCAGGGACTGCTAAGATCCAAGCAAAAGGTATTGGATTCTTAAAATGCAAAGTGTCTAATGAAGTTAAAGAAATTCCTGTAAGTGATGTCTTGTATATTCCCCAAGCAGTTTGCAATATGCTTAGTGTATCTACATTAGATAAGAAGGGATTTGTGATTCATTTTGAAAACAGTAAGTGCACAATCTCTAAAAATGATGAAGTGTATGCTGAAGCTTTTATGCATAATGATGTTTATAAGCTGAACATTTCAGGTGAAGCCTCACATATGGTGCAAGTAAGGAAGAATGATGGTAAATGTAGTCTGGAAATCTGGCACCGCCGCCTGGGACATCGTGATTTTAAGGTGATCCAGGATCTTTACAGTAAGCAACTGGCCACCGGCATTCAGATAAGTGCAGATGCTGGTAAAATGGAGAAATGCATAGACTGTGTTACTCAAAAAGGTGTGAGACCCTCATTTCCTGCATACACAGGAAATAGGAGTAATAAAGTACTGGACTTAATACACAGTGACTTATGTGGACCGTTTAATATCCCATCATTGGGAAATAACAGATTTGTGCTGATATTCTTGGATGATTTCTCTAGATATTGTGTGGCCTATTTGCTGAAAGAAAAAAGTCAAGTCACAGACATGCTGAAGAAATACGTAGCCATGGTGAGCAATAAATTTGAAAGAAAACCAAAGGTTCTTCAGACCGACAATGGTGGTGAGTTCACTTCACAAAGCATGCGCACATTTCTAGAACAAGAAGGCATTCAGCATATCACAACAGTAGCTTACACACCAGAGCAAAATTCTGTTGCAGAGAGAAAATTTAGGTCACTCGTGGAAATGACCAGATGTATGCTGTCAGATAGCAATCTCCCTAAAAGACTATGGGGGGAAGCCATTCTCACAGCAGTGTACCTACAAAACAGAATGCCAACTAAAGGCGCTGAGCGCACACCACATGAGACATGGCATGGTAGGAAGCCAAACCTGTCACACATAAGAACATTTGGAAGTACAGCATATGCTCATATACCAAAGCAAAGAAGGCATAAGCTGGATTCCACAACAGAAAGGGGCATTTTAGTTGGCTATGCTCCAGGACACAAAGGATATAGAATTTTGAATCTGAAAACTGGCATTGTTGGCATAAGACATGTTACATATTTTGATGAAAACAAAAGGGTTGATAAAGGCTGGATTATCCCAGATGAGCCTTATCATCCAGAATATGAAACTAGAACCATAATAGACATGCCAGTGTATATAAATGCCATACCAAGGCAGATGTCTGAAAGCAACTCATCTGTATCTAACGAGGAACAGGCAGAGGAAGCAGACACAGAAAGGATCATTGAAGAAGACAGTACAGTTGGAGAAGGGGAATCAATTGGAGAAGAACTCTCAGATTTAGAGGATGCGGAAAGGTCAGACCAACCTGTTGTCAGACGCTCATCCAGGGAAAACAAAGGTGTTCCACCCCTAAGACTGTCTTACCTAACAAAGTCAGCAGAAGCTCAAGAGCCCTTAACATGGGATGAGATTGAGAAAATGCCAGCAGAAGAAGCTGCTGAATGGCATAAAGCTGCACAGGAAGAAATTGATGCATTGGATAAAAATAATACTTGGATTCTTACAAAATTACCTCCTGGCAAGAAAGCTATAGGATGCAAATGGGTATTCAAGTTAAAAAGGAATGCACAAGGAAAAGTGGAAAGGTATAAAGCCAGATTAGTGGCAAAGGGATATCTTCAAAAATATGGAGAAGATTTTGATGAAGTGTTTGCACCTGTAGTGAAACACACGACAATTAGAACACTTCTGAGCATTGCAGTCTCAAAAGGCATGCAAGTCAACCACATTGATGTGAAAACAGCGTTTCTTCATGAAGATATAACTGAAGACTTGTACATGGAACAACCAACAGGTTTCATAAATACAAAACAAAGACAGCTAGTGTGTAAATTAAACAAAGGTCTTTATGGATTAAAGCAAAGTGCAAAATGTTGGAATGATAAATTGCATGAAATATTGACAAATTTAGGATTTAAGCAAGGTGAAGCAGATAAATGCTTGTACACTAGGTGCACAAATGGACAATATGCATACATTTTAGCTTTTGTTGATGATCTGCTCATTGCAAGCAAAAGTGAGCAAGAGTACAAGGACATTGTAAAGTGTTTAAACCTCAATGTTGAGATAAAAGAACTTGGAAATGTGTCATACTATCTTGGTATAGAAATTGAGAAACAAAATGATGGTTCTTATCTTCTAAGCCAGAAGCAGAAAATAAATGAGCTTATTGAAAGTTTAGGTATGCAAGATGCCCAAGTTGTAAGCACTCCCATGATCACTGATTTTCTGAAGGATGAAACAGTAAGAGAACCTTTACCAGATAATATCCAATATAGATCAGCCATAGGTAAGCTTTTATATCTAGCTACCACATACAGGGCTGATATAGCAAATGCAGTAGGAATTTTGAGCAGAAGGGTCAGCTCACCTACCAAATCAGATTGGACTGCAGTTAAAAGGATGGTAAGGTATTTAAAGGGTACCATTGATTGTAAATTAAAGATTTCAGCCAATAGTAATCCAAAACTAATATGTTACTGTGATTCAGATTGGGCAGGGGATCATTCTAATTATAAATCCACAAGTGGATATGTGTTTATGTATGGAAATGTACAAATTTCATGGGCCAGTCATAAACAAAGTATTGTGAGTCTGTCTTCTACAGAAGCTGAATACGTGGCCGTATCGGAAGCGTGCAGAGAACTGATGTGGATTGAAAAACTTTTGCTGGATTTCGGAATAGCTGAAAAGAGACCAATCCAGATAATGGAAGATAATCAGAGCTGCATCCGAATGTCACAGAATGACAAGGTTCAGTCACGCACCAAGCACATCGCAACGAAATACCACAACGTGCGAGAGTTGGCGAAAGAAGGGGTCATCAGTCTACACTATTGTCACACCAGTGAGATGACAGCTGACATCATGACCAAACCGTTACCCAGAGAACATTTTGTGAATCTGCGTATAAAGCTTGGACTTTGTATGAATAAATAATTGCATGACAGTTATGCATGAGAAGGGGTTTGTTGGAATGTAATTGTATTTTACATGCATTGCCTGTCAGATATTATTTCTCTGTGATTACTCTGTGACCTCTGATGTGAATTACTTAGAGAGGTCACACAGCTATGCAACTTCCTGTGGGGGTTAGATGCAGCACATGAAGCACATGGAGCACATGGAGCTCATGATCTCTCCTAACCTGAGAGGATCTATGGTGGTGTGAGCATCCATTACCATCTAAGCACATGGAAGGAGCTGATAATACAAATGTATAGTAATATGTATATATAAGCCTGTCTGATTATAATCTAACTGCAAACTGTGAGTAAACAGATGTTTTGTTACTTCAACTTTAAAGTGACTCAGCAGTGAATTATTCAGGGGTGAATGAGAGAGAGATGAAGAAAGAAATTAACATTTCTAAAGCTGAAGCTGTGTGTACTAAAATCTGCTAATTATTTACTACAAATAATCCAACAAAATGCAGTTTTGGGTTTAGCCTTCTCGGTTAGAAGAATTTGCCAATACCCTTTTGTAAGGCCAAGTGTGGTAAGGTATAGGGCCTGTCCCAGTTTGTCTAACAATTCATCTATTCAAGGCATGGAGTAAGCATCAAATTTTAGAAATGGTGTTCGCCCTCCTGAAGACTATGCAGAATCTTGCTCCCCATCTAGTTTTGGTACTAAAACATGGAACTGGACCAGGGGCTATGTGATTGTTTAATAATTCCCACCTCCTTCATTTCCCTCACCAGGGCAATAATTTCTCTTCTGTGGGCCTCAGGTAACCTATAGGGTCTTTGCCGTACTATTCATCCAGGTTCAGTGGGTATGTCATGAGTAATGAGATGGGTTTCCCCAGGAACTGGGTTAAGAACATCCTGAAACTCTGTTAATAGGGTTTCTACTTCTCTGCTTAGGGGTCAGGGTTGGGCCAATAGGGGTACCTTTTTGTTTTGCATAACACTCAGCTGGGGTCCCAGATCTTCCTCAGCTGTGGTGACCAGTGCCTTTCGCTCATGCCAAGGTCTAAGTACATTAACACCTGTTGTTTACCCTTTTCATTGACAGCTTCATAAGACCATGGACCTGCTCTCCGTTTAACCGTTAATGGGCTCCTCCAGTGGGATCTAAATTTATGGGAAGAGGAGGGCATCATAACTAAAACCTTGCCCCCTTCTTGAAAGCCTCTAACTTTGGTTGCACGGTTGTAGTACTTCTTTTGGGCTTCCTGGCTCCTCTCATGGTCTGAAGGTCCGCCTTCATTGGCTTTCTGTGTTATTCCATATACAGGGGCCCTTTTACTGAAGGGTTGCCGTGCTGCAACCTGGAGCTACCGTTGGCCCAATGCGGCTGCTGGTGGTAGTTCCATCTTCAGCATGTGTCATTTCCAGCACTATGAAAAATTCCTTCATAATTTCTAGCATGGCTCTAACTTTTCGGTAATCAGTTACCGCCGGGTTACCGTAGGAGCCTTTACTGCCACCTCAATGGGTGGCAGTAACTGCTCTCTCCCTCCCCCCCCCCTCCCCACATAGTTGTGCGGTAAGAACAATCTTACCATATGGCCATGTCTTTTTTAAGGTTATTTTTACCCACTGCAGTACAAAGGGTACTGGCATGTGGTGAAAATGGCCTCTGCTGCTACTGCAGGGCCCTTTTTACCACTGCTTGGTAAAAGGACCCCACAGTTTGATTCTTCTCATGTCATTTAGGGCTCTGCGGGAAGGCTACCCTGATTATCCGGCTTCACTTGTCGTCCCATATGTTCCCTCCTGTGCACTGCATTCACTTAATGACCACCATTTAGCGCTTTTTTGTGACTCCTTCATATTAGAATCAGCTAACCTTTTTCCTAAGATCTGAGTTGTCCATCCATAAATTAAAATCTATCCTTAAGGCTCATCTGTTTTGCCTAGCATTTGAGGATGAGGGATCGGGACCTGCTAAGTGACGTTTTCCTGCCTTTCTTGTCTCGATTTTGCACTTTGTATATTTGCACTGCTGACCTACTTAAATTGTAGTTCCATTTCTGTCATTGGTTTTGTTATACTGTGTAAACTGCTCTGAACAGTGAGCCAGTGAGAGCAGTTTTATAGATATAAAAATGCTAAACCAAATTTTTCAGTCTATTCCTCAATCTGTGGTTTGATTTGTATCAGGCAAAAATAGGGTCCAAAGTTTTAGGGGTGAATATTGAACGGTGTTTTTTGTTTTTTAATGTAAAGATTTGTAAACATATATACAACCCCCCCACCCCCCAATTCAGCACTATTTAACCGGCCAGGAATGGCTCCTGGCCAGTTACATAGCCTTTGGCCAGCTAACCGCTAATATTCAGTGGAAAACAGTCGGTTATTTCCGCTGAATATTTGCAGTTAGCGCATTGCGGCTAACTGGCTATATCGTGCATATTCATGCGCCTCATGCACAAATCGCGCATTTTCCCGCATAGGCCGAAGCCGGGGCCTAAATTTTGGGCCGGGTTTCGGAGGTTTTTTATTTTTGATTCCGTTTTCGTTTTTGGACGACCGGGACCGGATCCAATGGGAGTGGTCGTGTGTGGGGAAAATCAGCAATCAGGTAAGGGGGTTTTTAACCCAAAATTTTGATTGTTTTTTTTTTTTTTAATTGTAAAAAATGCGTTTTTTTATTTTTAAAAATTCAGTGATTTAAGGTTTTGGAATTATTTTTGCATATTTGGGATCAGGGAGTTTTAGTTGATTTTTCTAGTGGGTTAGTTTGGGTATTTAAATATTTTTAGGGGCTGATTTTGAGGGAGGTGGTTTTGAAGGGGTTAATTAAGAGTTAGAGGGCTAAATTCGACGTAGTGGGTAAAAAGGTAGGTATTTGAATTTTTAAAGAGGGTTTTGAAATGTTTGGACTTTTTAATAGGGTGTTAGGGGGGTAAGTGTTGGGGTGGTCGTTAAATAGGGTTATGTTAAAATTTGGAAAATATAGGTTAATAGTGCATGGAGGATTTATTGTTTATTTAAATTTTGGGAGTGATTTAACTAAAGTTTGAAGTAGTTTTTGGTTAATTTAAAATTTTCCCATTAATTTCTATGGGGAATTGGTTAATTAAAATGGAGCTGGAGCAGTGCTGAGCAACATTCTGCCTGTCAGCGGAATGTGGGAAAAGGCTGGTGATTGGTCAAAAGAGACACGGAATGGGAAGCCAGGGTCTGGGGCTGGTTGGCAGTTGCAGAGTGTGTCTGGCAGTGAAAGCGTGTGGATGCGCTGCTGTGAGTGGGAAGGTCAGAGAGGAATTTTGTGGAAAAGAGTTGTGTGGAAGAGAATTTGAGAGAGGACAGAATAGTTAAGCTTGGAAAGTAAGAGGAAAGGTGTGAGTGGGGAAGGGTTTGAAACTAATTTCCTCCTATTTGGAGAATTTTGAGAAGTCTTTGAATGAATGGCACTGAGGCAAGAGCCGTAGAGCTGGGATGATTGTGTGATACATAATGGCTGACAGACTCTCTTGCACAGCATAGGGAACAAAACAAAATAGCTAGGCTATTAAGTGGTAAGGATTGCTTTGGTTAATTTTATTTTGTTAGTTGCAACTGGCCACAGTTTTTGGGTAACATGTCCTAACAGTGTAAATGGCATTTAAAAAGGCAGAGAAGTCAGGGTTTTGCCTTCTTTAAGTTATTTAAGTGTGAGGTTTAGGGGGAAGTTTCGACAGGACGGGATCATCTGATGATCAGAAAACAACAAGGGCCCCAACGCAAGAAAGATTACGGAGAACTGCGGCTACACCTGACAGCTAAGTAAACTGACTGTGATAGTGTGAGGAAAAAAAACCACACACAAACTTACCTGAAGACTCCCGGGAGTGAAAACTCTAGACGAACCTGTAAGGGAAAAAAACACAAAGAATCAAATTCCTAATAGAAATAGCCACACACACATAGAAACGAGAGAAAGTGAACAGAGGGAAAAAACTGTTTTTTTTAAAGGCTTTGGGTGAAAAACATTAAGCATTTGGACTCCTGTGGTTATATAAAGGGATACATTGAAAAGTAAGGGATAATTGAATATATGTACTTATCTGAATTTCTTCATTGTGTTGATATTGGACGAGAATTCTGAAACAGAAAGAGTGACAAAGGGTTAAAAGGATATTTGTTTATGAAATTTTTTTTTTTAAATGCATGTATTTCGAATGGTTTAGGTTAAGCTATAAAAATTATTTGACAATCCTTAGATCTAAATATATGTTTTTTTTTATAAGCAAATAAATTCAAATCTTATTAATCTTCATTAGTAAGACTGGTTTCTTCCAACATCAGGGTAAATCCAATTTTAGTTTCTTTTCCCCTTTCACTCCTTGGGGGTGGAAGGCGAGGTTAGTGACCTGTAAGGCTCTCAGTTTCAGTGGTGTGAGCTCAGAATTAGGACACGACTACAACTACCGAAAATCTGATCTCACACATTCTTACTGAAATTCAGGGGGGTCCACTACAGTTTGTCTTACCATCTTTCGCAACTTCTTACTCTAAGATCACGTCTCTTTTCAACACTACCCCTTAAGAAAAATATTGGCATTTACCTCCTCCATAACGCCCGCCCATAGCGAGACATGCTTCCCCTCTTAACTGTTTCATCACTTGCAAGTGCTGCCCCCGCAGCCCGCCTCCTCCGAAGTCATCAGCGGGCTCAGCTGGCCATGGCCTGGCACTAGACAGCTTCTCTGAAGTTCTCTCTCTCTGTCTCTGGGAGGGGGGGGCTCCGCGGGGCTTCTATTGGACCATATTGGACCAATAGAAGCCCCACGGAGGCGGGATGCAGGCTGAAGAGGGGAGGGAATGCTCTGGGCTTCCAATCGAACTTGGAGGAGACGAACCAATAAAAACCCCCGTTACCCTGTGGCGGCTGCCAGGAAATAAGCGCCCAAACCCACACAGCTGTTGGGAAAATGCCGCCCAATTTCCCGCAGCCATCAAAAATTGCCCACAGCCGGTCACGGGAAGCTGCCCAATTGTGCGGGAAACCCGCAGCCCTGGCAACACTGCTTGGAATGCACTGAAGAATACATACAACAGGGGCACCAGACAGAGGCTAAGACACTGGGACATCAGACTGAGGCTTGGATAGTCTCTGGAATGAGGCTAGAATGCAGAGAGAGGCTTGGATAATCTCTGCATTGGAACTTGGATAAAAGGCAGCAGAGGCATCAGTGCAGGGAGGAGTCAGTCTGGAGAAACCATGAAGCCTGACCACCGGAAGGAAGGTGAGTCTGGACATGGGGGCACAGCCACGGCCATGACAGATACTTTTTTCCTTTAGATAGTAAAGCCAATTTGCTAAATAGATACTTTTGTTCTGTTTTCACTGATGAAAACCCTGGGGAAGGACCGAGAGGGACTGGCAAAAGTACACCTGAGAAGGAGGTGGATAGAGCGCCATTCACGGAAGAGAGTGTGTATCAACAACTTGGAAAGCTGAAGGTGGACAAAGCCATGGGGCCGGACGGGATCCACCCCAGAGTACTGAGGGAGCTCAGAGAGGTTCTGGCGGGTCCTCTTAAAGACTTGTTTAATAGATCCTTGGAGACGGGAGAGGTTCCGAGGGATTGGAGAACGGCGGAGGTGGTCCCTCTTCACAAAAGTGGGGATAGGGAAGAAGCTGGAAACTACAGGCCGGTAAGCCTCACTTCGGTTATTGGAAAAGTAATGGAAGCCATGCTGAAGGAAAGGATAGTGAATTTCCTGGAAACCAATAAGTGGCAGGATCCGAGACAACATGGTTTCACCAAAGGGAAATCGTGCCAAACGAATCTCATTGAATTCTTTGACTGGGTGACGGGAGAATTAAATCAAGGACGTGCTATGGACGTCATCTACTTAGATTTCAGCAAGGCTTTTGACACGGTTCCCCACAGGAGGCTCTTAAATAAACTAGACGGCCTGAAGATAGGACCCGAAGTGGTGAACTGGATTAGGAACTGGTTGACGGACAGACGCCAGAGGGTGGTAGTAAATGGAGTTCGCTCGGAGGAAGGAAAGGTGAGTAGTGGAGTGCCTCAGGGATCGGTGCTGGGGCCCATTCTGTTCAATATATTTGTGAGTGACATTGCCGAGGGGTTACAAGGTAAGGTTTGCCTTTTTGCGGATGACACCAAGATTTCCAACAGTGGACACCCCGGAGGGTGTGGAAAACATGAAAAAAGATCTGAAGAAGCTAGAAGAATGGTCTAAGGTTTGGCAATTAAAATTCAATGCGAAGAAATGTAAAGTGATGCACTTGGGGAGGAGAAATCCAAGGGAGACGTATGTGTTAGGCGGGGAGAGTCTGATAGGCACGGAAGGGGAGAGGGATCTTGGGGTGATAGTATCTGAGGACCTGAAGGCGACGAAACAGTGCGACAAGGCGGTGGCAGTAGCTAGAAGATTGCTAGGCTGTATAGAGAGAGGAGTGACCAGCAGAAGAAAGGAGGTTTTAATGCCCCTGTATAAGACGTTGGTGAGGCCCCACCTGGAGTATTGTGTTCAGTTTTGGAGGCCGTATCTTGCGAAGGATGTTAAAAAAATGGAAGCGGTTCAAAGAAAAGCTACGAGGATGGTATGGGATTTACGTTCCAAGACGTATAAAGAAAGGCTTGCTGACCTGAACATGTACACCCTGGAGGAAAGGAGGAACAGGGGTGATATGATACAGACGTTCAAATATTTGAAAGGTATTAATCCGCAAACGCACCTTTTCCGGAGATGGGAAGGCGGTAGAACGAGAGGACATGAAATGAGATTGAAGGGGGGCAGACTCAGGAAAGATGTCAGGAAGTATTTTTTCACGGAGAGGGTGGTGGACGCTTGGAATGCCCTCCCGCGGGAGGTGGTGGAGATGAAAACGGTAACGGAGTTCAAACATGCGTGGGATATGCATAGAGGAATCCTGTGCAGAGGGAATATATCCTCAGAAGCTTAGCTGAAATTGGGTGGCGGAGCAGTTGAGGGGAAGAGGGGGTGGTGGTTGGGAGGCGAGGATAGGGGTGGGCAGACTTATACGGTCTGTACCAGAGCCGGTGATGGGAGGCGGGACTGGTGGCTGGGAGGCGGGAAATACTGCTGGGCAGACTTATATGGTCTGTGCCCTGAAAAGGACAGGTACAAATTCAAGGTAAGGTATACACATACAGTGGGGGAAATAAGTATTTGATCCCTTGCTGATTTTGTAAGTTTGCCCACTGACAAAGACATGAGCAGCCCATAATTGAAGGGTAGGTTATTGGTAACAGTGAGAGATAGCACATCACAAATTAAATCCGGAAAATCACATTGTGGAAAGTATATGAATTTATTTGCATTCTGCAGAGGGAAATAAGTATTTAATCCCTCTGGCAAACAAGACCTAATACTTGGTGGCAAAACCCTTGTTGGCAAGCACAGCGGTCAGACGTCTTCTGTAGTTGATGATGAGGTTTGCACACATGTCAGGAGGAATTTTGGTCCACTCCTCTTTGCAGATCATCTCTAAATCATTAAGAGTTCTGGGCTGTCGCTTGGCAACTCGCAGCTTCAGCTCCCTCCATAAGTTTTCAATGGGATTAAGGTCTGGTGACTGGCTAGGCCACTCCATGACCCTAATGTGCTTCTTCCTGAGCCACTCCTTTGTTGCCTTGGCTGTATGTTTTGGGTCATTGTCATGCTGGAAGACCCAGCCACGACCCATTTTTAAGGCCCTGGCGGAGGGAAGGAGGTTGTCACTCAGAATTGTACGGTACATGGCCCCATCCATTCTCCCATTGATGCGGTGAAGTAGTCCTGTGCCCTTAGCAGAGAAACACCCCCAAAACATAACATTTCCACCTCCATGCTTGACAGTGGGGACGGTGTTCTTTGGGTCATAGGCAGCATTTCTCTTCCTCCAAACACGGCGAGTTGAGTTCATGCCAAAGAGCTCAATTTTTGTCTCATCTGACCACAGCACCTTCTCCCAATCACTCTCGGCATCATCCAGGTGTTCACTGGCAAACTTCAGACGGGCCGTCACATGTGCCTTTCGGAGCAGGGGGACCTTGTGGGCACTGCAGGATTGCAATCCGTTATGTCGTAATGTGTTACCAATGGTTTTCGTGGTGACAGTGGTCCCAGCTGCCTTGAGATCATTGACAAATTCCCCCCTTGTAGTTGTAGGCTGATTTCTAACCTTCCTCATGATCAAGGATACCCCACGAGGTGAGATTTTGCGTGGAGCCCCAGATCTTTGTCGATTGACAGTCATTTTGTACTTCTTCCATTTTCTTACTATGGCACCAACAGTTGTCTCCTTCTCGCCCAGCGTCTTACTGATGGTTTTGTAGCCCATTCCAGCCTTGTGCAGGTGTATGATCTTGTCCCTGACATCCTTAGACAGCTCCTTGCTCTTGGCCATTTTGTAGAGGTTAGAGTCTGACTGATTCACTGAGTCTGTGGACAGGTGTCTTTCATACAGGTGACCATTGCCGACAGCTGTCTGTCATGCAGGTAACGAGTTGATTTGGAGCATCTACCTGGTCTGTAGGGGCCAGATCTCTTACTGGTTGGTGGGGGATCAAATACTTATTTCCCTCTGCAGAATGCAAATAAATTCATATACTTTCCACAATGTGATTTTCCGGATTTAATTTGTGATGTGCTATCTCTCACTGTTACCAATAACCTACCCTTCAATTATGGGCTGCTCATGTCTTTGTCAGTGGGCAAACTTACAAAATCAGCAAGGGATCAAATACTTATTTCCCCCACTGTATGAGTTTGTCATGGGCAGACTGGATGGACCATGCAGGTCTTTATCTGCCGTCATCTACTATGTTACTATGTTACTATGTAGTATAGAATGGGTTTTAGGACCCTGGCCAGCCTCTGATACATGTCACTGTAACAAGAGCTATGCTCATTTGCATTTGATTTTAAAGTTCCCACTGTGACGCAACCATGTTTGATTGTACTTTCATGCGTGCATGCATTAGCACTAGTTTGTGAGAAACATTTTCAATTTATAAGGTAAAGGCTGCAATTTTTTGCTTTTTCCCCTCGTTTTTTTTTTTTTTCTGGACTACGCTTGACCTCTGGCGTTATACTTAAAAATCACACTTACATATTTTCAGAGCTATTTGATGATATTTTTCCACTGTTTGCCTACGATTACTTTGGTGGAGTTCCTACAGTACTGTTTGTTTCTGCACTGGGGGCCGGATGCATCAAAGTCTTGGTAAAGCACCAAATGCATCAAACTCCTGATAAAGCACCGAAAGATATTTTCACCTTGTTAAAAATTACCAAGTTGGAAATAGCGAGGGATGTTCAAAAGAATCAGCATGCAAATGAGCTGCTCTCAAAAACAGCGAAAGGGGGAAAGCCAACCCTAAAAAAGCAAAATCAGAATACATTTGGTTGTGTGAAGTACTTTTTCCTCTGAAAGCTTGTAATTGATAATGACCAATAGTTGTTACTTTTTAACAGGGCAGCCGAGAGACTGGTGAACCCTGTGGTTCAAACACAGATTTCAATCGTGCAGGCAAAGCTGTTGTAGAAAAGAGAAGGAAGAACGTTTGTGACTTGTAGCCAGCATTGGGCTGCAGCCCCCCATTAAACCAGCTTCCAGGTAGCAGTTGATTCTGGTTGGTGGCACTTACCATACCCTAGCACATCTATGCCACAAGCTGTGTCCAGCCAGGGTTGGAGCTTTCTCTATTCAGGGTCCCGCCTGCTGTGATGCAACATCCTGTTTCTGTGGGGCCCTGCATAGACAAGGCTCAGATGCTGGCCAGACATAGCTTGTGATGATCACTGCCACGGATGGGAATGGAAGTCAGTGGGGAAGGGGAGAGTGTAAGGGAGAGATGTAGGACCAGCAGGGGGAGGGGAGAGGAGAAGAGATAGATAGATTCGAGGCGGAATTTCCCAATGGGCAGCTTGGCCCCCTTTATACAGAGGTCTGGGGCAGCTGTCCCCTTTGCCTATTGGTTAAAGCAGCCCTGATCACATAGCACGCCTATGCCACAAGCTGTGTCCAGCCAGTGTTGGGGCCTTCTCTATGCAGGGCCCCACCTACTGTGATGCAATTTCCTGTTTCTGCGCAGGCAGGGCCCTAAATAGAGAAGGCTTCAACAATGGCTGGACACAGCATGTGGTAATCACTGCTAGGAATGGGGGCAAAAGAAACAAATTGAAGACCATAGGGAGAGGGGAAAGGGTAAGGAAGAGATGTAGGACCAGGGCTGTTTTTGAGGGGGTACTTGGGGTACTGAGTACCAGCACCTTTTCCATTGTGTGCTGAATTGGCCCATGGTCCCCAAGTTTTAATGAAAGAGCTCAGGCTCTACACACCAATTCTGCCTTGTCATAGATTCTGTGACTGGTTGCAGGGGGTCTGGCTATTGTGGGGTGGGTGGAAGCCACATTAATTGTGCAAAGGTGCTTTAGATTCCCACTGTATGTTCTTGTAATTATGCTCAAGGTACTGTTCTTCCATTTCAATCACTCCCCCCCTCCAATCAGTATCTGTATATAATGTGGACAGCACTGCACCAAATCGGCACTATCGCTGGGATAGCACGTGAGCCTGGCAGTAATTCCAAGTTTGGCATACGCCAAACCCAGTGGTAGAAAATATTTTTTAATTTTCTACCGCAGGGGGCGTTCCTGGTGTTAATTGGCAGCGCGGCCACATTGGCGCATGCTGCATTGTTGCCACATGAGCCCTTACCACTAAGTCAATGGCTGGCAAAAAGTCTCAGGCTGTAAGTAGGCGCATGCTAGTTTTAATATTTGCGCACTCCCATTTCCTGGCCCATTAAAAAATGGCCTTGTTTCCTAGCAGCAGTAAAAAGTGGCCCAGTGCATGCCCAAAAGGCACGCCCACACTATCGAAAGCCACTTTTTACCATGGCTTTGTAAAAGGACTCCACAATTTGAAATATCATTTCCTTTGAGAATTGTAGAGCTATTTTTCTGCACTGTTCCAGCAGTATGGGATCTGCGCTGTTGGCTTTACCATGGGAGTTCTGAGAATTGGCCTGTTAGAATGTGAAATTCAACCTAAGGAAACTTTAGTGCTGTGAATGATTGTGTATTCTACAGAGCTTTTTTGCACCTAGATATTTTCACTGTCAAAAATCTTGTAACCCAGTGTCAGCATTACATGGGGTCCACAGTGTAGTTTATTTCTACTGTTGTATCAGGTGTTCAGCGCTGCGTGCGTCTGGTAGCGCTATAGAAATGTTAATAATAATAATGTAAGACTGATAGTAAGGCTGTCAAAATAATTAAATTAAAATCAAAGATTACAGTGGTTAAGGATTTTGCACCTCTCCTCCTTGCAGTTTGCAAAGATCTCCTAAAAATGGATATGATGAGAGGTCTGTTTCGCCAGCCTCCATCCCGAGCCCACCTCTTTGTCTTTACCAATGCTTTTGCCTCCTAAACAATACTCACTTGCCCTGTCCTTTATCCTCACCTATTTTTTTCCCTTACCCTTAATTGTTCTGTCTGTTTGCCTATCTTATCTAGATTGTAAGTTCTTTGAGCAGGGACTGTCTTTTTGTGTCTGGTGTACAGCGCTGCATATGCCTTGTAGCGCTATAGAAATGATAAATAGTAGTAGTAGTAGTAATGGCAGAGCCTTTGTAGAGCTGTCCAGCATCCGGCAGATCCTTCCACTCCAGTCTCCAGCTGCCAAGGTTTAGGAATGAATTGACCGCTCTGTTCAATACCCATAAGAGTATCAAGTCCTTTCTGTCCACAGTTACACACCACCCTATCCTTCAACAGTGACCACAGCCTAACTCTGCTGCAAAGGAGGAACTGTTTCCTTTTGTTGACCTTTAAACTGCCACCTGATAATTTCAGAGAAGTAGAGTATACGTTTGTTTACATTTTATCTGGTATTTGGTCTGTCAAACGAGGCTAGATCTGAGGACAAATGAGCACTACAGCAAAGCAGAAAATAAAGTCTGAAACTGCTGCAGAAGTTGCAAAATCAGGGAGATAGGCAAGTTCCACATGGAGCTGGACCACACCTCCAGGGGTTATGATCCCCCCCACCCTCGGCTCTGTCATGGACAGCTGCAAGGCATGAGCTCAGGTGTTCTCAGCAGCTAGCAGGCACATCTAGAGCTGTGGAAACTTCCTCTTGTGCAAGACCTTGGCTTTCCACATCTCCTTGCACTCAAGGGCCATACTAATGACAGTAATAAAGATTAATAAACTCCCTCCCCTCACTTTGAAGAGTTTCTGCAGGATCTGGCTCTTGAAACCTATGGACCCTGCTGCAGATAATTCGAGCTAGTAAAAGACCCCCTAAAGGTGGTTTCCAAATCTAGATTTTGGGGATCGAGTGTACATGGAAAGGCAATATGATAAATATTTTATAGTTTATTTTTGTGATATACTCTTCATTAAACATATCAAAAGGTTTACAATACAATCTCCAATAAAATCAAACGTAAGGCAAGAAAACCCCAAAATTATATCAATAAAACATGGAAAGAATGAATAGTTAATGAAATGTAAAAATTAATATAATAAAATAGAGCTGTGTTGCTAAATCTTTCTGTGCCACTTGAATCTCATCCTAAAGCTGGCATCTGGTGGGATGATGAAGGAGAGGCTAAGAGGCCCTTTAACAATGGCACAGGAAGACTTGTGGATAGAGCCATTGGAGCCGACTCTGTGGGTGCTGTGGGTGCTTGAGCACCCCCAATATTGGAAATATTCCTTGTATGTGTCCAGGGAGGGATTATTTCCATTGGGCTTAGCACCCCCAATGATTTTGAAAAGTGGGCTCCTATGGATAGAGCACACCCAATCAGCACTAGCGCCGGGGTAGCGCCTGCTCCCAGAGGTAATTCTGATTTTGGTGTGCACAAATCCTGTGGTAGAAAGTAATTTTCTATTTTCTACTGCAGGGGCATTCCCAGCAGTAACCGGCAGTGCTCCCATGTTAGCGCATGCTGCATGGTGACCACGTGGGTAGCGCATGAGCCCTTATCGCTAGGTCGATGGGTGGCAGTAAGGGCTCAGGCCATAAATAGGTGCATGCTAGTTTTAATATTAGTGCAGGCCCGTTAAAAAATGGCCTTTTTCTCAGCCTCCCAGCCACAGTAAAAAGTGGCCCAGCGCTTGCCCATACTACTGCAGGCCACTTTTACCGTGGTTTTGTAAAAGGACCCCTCACAGTGGCTGGGTAATCTCTCCCAGGCTGAAGCTGCAGTAACTCAAGGGTGTTATAAACTCCTGGGTGGGGGGGAGGTCAATATTTGAAAGTGTTAATCCCCTGCTACCCAGATAAATGCTGCTCAAAAAGATATTCAGTAGAACTATCTTTAGTACCACGAAACAACTTTACACATTGCTGCAACATTGCCTGCACAGTGCCAGGTGTTCTGGAAGTGGCACTTGGGCAGAGACAGGAGTTACCTAGGACAGGTAAAAAGCCATCTTAAGTTTATCTGGATAGTGCCTGACAGTCACCAAAATAGCCACGTATTCAGTGGCAGCCAATGTTTGGGTGCTGCAGCTATAAATATTCAAGAATATTTGCCCACGGCACTCAGCGTTTAAAAAAAAAACACCAACTACTGTAGGCTGAATATTGGGCAGCTGATGCCTAGCACTTTTAAGAACATTAGAAATTGTGGGGCCCTTTCACTAAGCTGCATAGGCAGCTATCCAGCTCATTTCCGAAAGAGAAGGGTGCCCATCTTCTGACACAAATCGGGAGATGGGCGGCCTTTTCTCAGGGCCGGCCAAAAAGGCATAATCGAAAGCCGATTTTGGCCAGCCTCAACTGCTTTCCGTCGCAGGGATGGCCAAAGTTCAAGGGGGCGCGTCGGCAGTGTACCGAAGGCGGGATTGGGGCGTGGTTAACAGATGGCCGTCATCGGCCGATAATGGAAAAAAGAAGGGCGTCCCTGATGAGCATTTGGCCGACTTTACTTGGTCCCTTTTTGTTCACGACCAAGCCTCGAAAATGTGCCCGAACTGACCAGATGACCATTGGAGAGAATCGGGGATGACCACCTCTTACTCCCCCAGTGGTCACCAACCCCCTCCCACCCATTAAAACTAATTTAAAAACATTTTTTCCAGCCCCTATGCCAGCCTCAAATGTCTTACCCAGCTCCATCAGAGCAGTATGTAGGTCCCTGGAGCAGTTTTTAGTGGATACTGCAGTGCTCAGGCAGGGGAACCCAGGCCCCCCCACCCACCTGTTACACTTGTGGTGGTAAATGGGAGCCCTCCAAAACCCACACAAAACCCATTGTACCCACATCTAGGTGCCCCCCTTCACCCTTTAAGGACTATGGTAGTGTTGTTCAGTTGTGGGTAGTGGGGTTTTTTGGGGGGGGGCGTTGGGGGGCTCAGCACCCAAGGTAAGGGAGCTATGCACCTGGGATCAATTTGTGAAGTCCACTGCAGTGCCCCCTAGGGTGCCAGGTTGGTGTCCTGGCATGTGAGAGGGGACCAGTGCACTACTAATGCTGGCTCCTCCCACGACCAAATGGCTTGGATTTGGCCGTTTGTGAGATGGCCGTCCTCAGTTTCCATTATAGGTGAAAACCGAGGCCGGCCATCTCTAAGGTCGACCTAAATGCTGAGATTTGGCCGTCCCCGACCATATTATTGAAATGAAAGATGGCCGCCCATCTTGTTTCGATAATGTGGGTTGCCCCACCCTTTCGCAGTACCGTCCTTAGAGATGGACGCCTTTATAGGTGGGCGCCCCCGTTTGATTATGCCCCTCTATGCATGCCCAACGTGCACCAATTTGGAGTTACCATCCGGCTACCATGTGGCCCTTGCGGTAATTTAATTTTTGGCGCATGTCTGAAAAATACTTTTTATTTCTGGCGTGCATCAGCTATGCGCATCAAGTAGCATTTGACGTGCATAGGTCATTACCACCCAGTTACCACGTGAGACCTTATCGTTAAGTCAATGGGTGGTGATAAGGTCTCAGACCCAAAATGGACACATTTTAGGAAAGGAGGTCAGCCGTCCACTGAGAGAGTTCCATCTTTAATATAAATCCATATTGGAAAGATTTCACAACAGATAAATTAAACATTTTTTTATTACGCAGGACAAATCGGGGTGAAAGGCATATTTAATGGTTAAGCTATTTAGCTAATTTTTTTGAATACTAGCATAACATTTATTTCAAAATTGGACTGTTAATTTGTTCACTGGAGGAACTATTTAATCATGTGAACTTGTAGTGACTCTTATATGGGATGATGGGATGGTTGGTCATCTATCATTGAAGGAAACCTGGTTCTGAGCATATTTCACATGTATTTATGAATACTGAATTAGTGGAGTTAGTATGTTTAGCTGTTTAAGTAGATATTCTGATCATATTTTTTTTTTTGTATGAACATTCATTGAGGATATCCTGAAAACCTGATTGGCTAGGATTCTCCCAGAAGAGATTTGGAATTTACTGCTATACTGAGAAAACTTTGTCAGTGCTTCCCAAGTTTTTTGTCTTGGGAGAGATGAATGTAAGAAGGGTCCTAAGACACCCTCGTCCTAATTACCCAAATGTCTTCATAGACTCTTACCAGTGATGTAAGCTAGTTCAGTGCTTTTCAACCCTCTCCTAGAGGCATACCTAGCGTACCTAGGGCAGGGCGGTGAGGGCAGTCCACCCCAGGTGCTAGCAGTGAAGGGGTGAGCGGAGCAGGCGCATGCTGTTGGCTCTGCTGGTCCCTTGCCCCAGAACAGGAAGTTGGCATCTGAGGGAGCAGGGGCTGAGAGACAGGCAGGGGCTGTGCAAGAGCACGGCTGGAGCTGACTCAAATAATGGCTCATATAATGGAGGTAAAAGGTCAGTATAGGAAAATGCTGCTCCTACACCCAGTTAGTGACCCAATTGCATACGGAGTTGCTGCAAGCCAAAGAGAAGACAGAGGATCTATGGAGGGCTCAACAAGAGCAAGAAACCCAAATAAACGAGTTGCAGAAGAGTCATGCCATAGCAATAGCTCAGTGGACCCTAGATGATTTTGGACTTTGTAAACTGCTAAGGCACTACTAATCCACAAGAGAAGTGAAAAAAGGGGGTGACACCCCCCTAACACTATTGGGGTGACCCGGGATATCGCGTTAATGCAATCATCCGGCAGAGGGTCCCTGAGGGGAAGAGAACCTAGGGTAAGTGACTGGGGAACATGGTGGGGGCCTTTTGAGACCTGAGTACTGCAGGAAGAACTATCTCTGGAAGCTGAGACTGAGTTTGTTTTTGGAAAATATTAATGCACTTTTGGGGTTTTGAAAACTGACTAGCCCTCCTAGACTGTGCGGTGGGAAGGTGCAGCTGGGAGGAGGGGCCTACATGGGCAAAGTGTTCTCAGCATTGGCTATGATACTGCAGAATTAACTCAGCAGCTCAAGATAAGACTGTTTTGCTATGAGACAGTATAATAAAATTTGTGTTGTCCGAGTTGTTTCCTTGAGCTTGTGTTGGGCAACCGGGAGAACATCAGCACCTGAGCTGACCCAACCCCAACAATTTCTAAAATCAGTAAAAATTAGAAAGGAATGCCATTAAATAAATATGATAGAACATATACAGTCAACAAAGAACATTAGCTTTTCACAGCTACACACCATTGTCTGAAAAATGAGAGTTTGAAAGCTGAATTTAAAAAAGAAACGTTTTAAGAAGAGCCTTACATTTTCTAAAAGATTTTTCTGAGCAAAGTTCTAAAAGATTTTTCTGAGCAAAGTAAGGGTGGAAGATCATTCCAAAGTTTCAGAGCCAAAAACAAAAACTGACCTCTATCTATTTGTGTTTAAATGTTATTTTAATAACATAATAAAGTTATCTTTCTTGAGTAATGTTGTAAACTAGTTTCATGTGTCTTTTTTGTATATAGGATTGGTTTTATCAGGAATGATGGTGTGGGGTGAGCCCCTACACCCCTTTGAGCATGAACCTGTTCATAGTCTTCCTGCTGGTAACAGAACAAAACTGAGATAATTTTGCTCCTGTTAACACTCTCTGGCAGGATGACTCTCCAGTGAAAATAGCACACATCCCAGTCGTCAGATGGTTGAAATGCATACTTTGCCCCCGACTCTCTTGTTAGAGAAAGAAGCAGGGGTTTGCTGCCATTGAAAAATGTATCATGGCCACAACTTTTGGACAAGGTGCAGGGCATCACTGTCACACTGAAATTGCAGCACATGGTTGGTGTTAGCAGTAGAATCTTCTTAAGTCAAAGTTCTGCTTTTTTCTAAGCTAAGGGTACTTGAAGCCACCAACCAGGGACATGATTTAAGAACTCATACTATAGATTAATTTATTTCCGCTTTTGCTACAAGTTTATGAGCAGCACCATTTATTTATTTGGATTTTGCTCACACTTTTTCAGTAGTAGCTCAAAGTGCTGGTAGCTCAATTCAGGTTCACTGGATATTTCTCTGTCCCAGCAGGGCTCACAATCTAAGTTTGCACCTGAGGCAATGGAGGGTTAAGTGACTTGCCCAAGATCACAAGGAGCAGTGGCGGGATTTGAACCGGCCGCCTCTGGATTGCAACCACTAGGCCGCAGCACCGCAGATGCCATCATGAAGCTAGATGTGGCCTAATAAAGCTCAAAATAAAATACAGAATGCATCAAAATCTACTACACATGAGGATTCTGAAAACACCCTCTGATCTGTAAAGGGACCCCTACCTCTCCTGTTTACTGTATCTTCCTTAGACAATCTTCCTAGCACATGAGCTAAATGTGTGGATAAAGGTGAGCCGGTGTATCTAGATTTTCAGAAAGATTTTCATAAAGTTCCTCATGAGACACTCCTGAGAAAATTAGAATCATGGAATAGAAGGCAAGGTTCTGGTGTGGATTAGGAATTGGTTATTGGACAGAAAACAGAGGGTAGGGTTACATGGTCATTTCTCTCAATAGAGGAGGGTGAACAGGGATCAGTACTGGGATTGGTGCTATTTAATATATTTATAAATGATAAGGAAATCAGAATGACTAGTGAGGTGATTTCAGTTGCAGATGACACAAAACTGTTCGAGGCTGTTAAAACACGAGTGGACTGTGAAATATTACAGGAAGACCTTAGGAAATTGGAAGACTGGGCATCCAAATGCCAGATGAAATTTAATGTGGACAAATGCAAGATGTGATGCACATTGGAAAGAATAATCCGAATCATAGTTATCTGATGCTAGGGTCCACCTTGGGAGTCAGCACTCAAGAAAAGATCTAGGTGTCGTTGTAGATAATACGCTGAAATCTTCTCAGTGTGTGGCAGCAGCCAAAAAAGCAAATAGGATGCTAGGAATTATTATGAAAGAGATGGTGAATAAGACCGAAAATAATATAATGCCTCTGTATTGCTCCATGGTGCGACAGCACCTTGAGTATCGTGTTCAGTTCTGGTCACCATATCTCGAAAAAGATATGGAGGGGCATAATCGAACAGAAATGCCTATCTCCATGGCCGTTTTTCTCCGAGAACGGGTCCGTGAAGGGGCGGACCGAATCGTATTTTCGAAAAAACATGGACGTTTATCTTTTTTTGAGCTGGGCGTTTTTGTTTTTCAGCGATAATGGAAACCGAAAACGCCCAGCTCAAAAACTAATAACTCCAAGACATTTATTCGTGGGAGGGGCCAGGATTCATACTGCACTGGTCCACCTCACATGCCAGGACACCAACCGGGCACCCTAGGGGGCACTTCTACAAAAAAAAAAAAAAAGGTAAAACAGCTCCCAGGTGCATAGCACCCTTCCCTTGGGTGTTGAGCCCCCCAAATCCCCCTCAAAACCCACTGCCCACAAGTCTACACCATTACTATAGCCCTAAGGGGTGAAGGGGGGCACCTACACGTGGGTACAGTGGGTTTGGGGGGGCGGTTTGGAGGGCTCCCATTTACCAGCACAAGTGTAACAGGTGGGGGGGGGGGGATGAGCCTGGGTCCACCTGCCTGAAGTCCACTGCTCCAGTGATCTGCATACTGCTGCCAGGGAGGTGGGTATGACATTTGAGGGTGAAAATAAAAAGTTGTGAAACGGCATATTTTGTGGTGGGAGGGGGTTTGTGACCACTGGGGGAGTCAGGGGAGGTCATCCCCGATTCCCTCCAGTGGTCATCTGGTCATTTAGGGCACTTTTTGGGGCCTTATTCGTGGAAAAACAGGGTCCAGGAAAAGTGCCCTAAATTCTCGCTAAAAACGCATATTTTTCTTCCATTATCGGCGAAAGGCGCCCATCTCTGATCGGCAGATAACCACGCCCCAGTTCCGCCTTCACCACGCCTTTGACACGCCCCCATCAACGTTGTCCGCATCCGCGACGGAGTGCAGTTGAAAACGTCCAAATTCGGCTTTTGATTATACCGCTTTATTCGTTTTTGGGAGATAAACGTCTATCTCCCGATTTGGGTCACAATATAGGCGTTTTTCTCTTTCGATTATAAGCAGGATGGCGTAATTAGAGAAGGTTCAAAGAAGAGCAACCAAAATGATAAAGGGGAATGAACATCTCTCGTATGAGGAAAGGCTGAAGAGGTTAGTGCTCTTCAGTTTGGAAAAGAGACAAAAGGGAGATATGATTGAGGTCTACAAAATCCTGAGTGGTGTAGAATGAGTAGAAGTAAGTCAATTTTTTACTTGTTCCAAAAGTACAAAGACTAGGGGACACTCAAGGAAGTTACATGAAAACACTTTTAAAACAAATAAGGAGAAAGTATTTATTCACTCAGCAAATAGTTAAGTTCTGGAACTCTTTGCCGGAGGATGTGTTAACAGCGCTTAGCGTATCTGGGTTTAAAAAAGGTTTAGAGACGTTCCCGGAGGAAAAGTCCATAGTCCACTATTGAGACAGACATGGTGAAGCAACTGATTGCCCTGGGATTTGTAGCATGGAATGTTGCCACGATTTGGGTTTCTGCCAGGTAATTGTGACCTAACTTGGCCACTCTGGAAACAGAATACTGGGCTAGATGGATCATTGTTCTGACCCAGTATGGCTACTCTTATGTTCTTTTGTAGGATGGGATTCAGATGGCATGAGCCATGACACACTGCCTTTCCATGCACATGGGATGCTCAAAATTCACTTAGCAATTATGGAGGTTTGGAAATCAGCCATGCAGCCATCTTGGGGGCGCATAGTTGCTGGCGGAAGGGGGGGCCTGCAGAAATACTTCAACATAAGAGGTGAAAACAGGGGAAAGAATAGTGCTGCTTTTGTTATTATTAATTTCTGCTGCACACAGGGAGATGGGGCAAGCTCTTGCACAGGAGGAAGTTTCCACAGCTCTAGTTATGCCTGTCTGCCTGCCTGCAGAGCTTGCCTTGAAGCTGTTCAGGACAGAGCTGAGAGTGAGAAAAGATAAATTAATAAAAATTTTGGGTGCTGAGTGCCAGTTCTATAACTGCAATATTGTGTGTAGTTCCCACTCTTATGCCATGTCAAAAGCTGGTTGCGCCCAAATACTGGCAGTTACACGTAGTTATGTTTGGGTGCATAGGGAGTAGGAATGGCCCGGCGGAAAAAGGAGGTGATGATGCCCCTGTATAAGACTCTGGTAAGACCTCATTTAGAATATTGTGTACAATTCTGGAGACCGCAAACGTCAAAAAGATATGAACAGGATAGGGTCGGTCCAGAGGGCAGCTACTAAAATGGTCAGTGGTCTTCATCATACAGCCAGACTTAAAGATCTCAATATGTATACTTTGGAAGAAAGGCAGGAGAAGGGAGATATGATAAAGACATTTAAATACCTATGCGGCATAAGTGCACAGGAGGCAAGTCTCTTTCAATTGAAAGGAAGCTCTGGAACAAGGGAGCCTAGGATGAAGGTGAAAGGGGACAGACTCAGAATTAACCTGAGGAAATACTTCATGGAAAGGGTAGTAGAATGGCCTCCCGGTGGAAGTGGTGGAGGCGAAAACAGTATCTGAATTCAAGAGAGCTTGGGACAAGTACATAGTATCTCTAAGGTAGTAATAGGGAGAGTAGACGGCATAGATCAGTGATGGCGAACCTTTCAGAGACCGAGTGCCCAAACAGCAACCCAAAATCTAATTATTTATCGCAAAGTGATGGTACTCATTATGGACGGGGTCACCACATATGACTCCACCCTTATGATAGCCACACCCCTTACACCAGCCATGGCGCATATAAACAGACATCATTGAAAATATTATACTAATATAGGAGAAAAAAATAACATGATTTTCTTTCATTATAAATCATTTCTGTAAGCTGTTACAGCTTCAGTATACCCAGTGCAAAATAAGACAGCAGATGTAAATTCTCAAATTGGACATATTCTAAACACTAAAATGAAAATAAAATGATTTTTTTCTACCTTTGTTGTCGCTGATTCTGCTGCTCTCTATCTGTTCTCTTAACTCCGTTTCCAGGGCTTCCTTTCCATTTATTTCTTTACTTTCCTCCTTTCTTCTTCATTTCTTGCCCTCCATCCATATCCAGCAACCCTCCTCTCCCCTCCAGCCACAAATGTCCATCCATCCTCCTCTACCCCCTGCCCTCCCCTCCAGCCACCCTCCTCTCCCCCTGCCCTCCCCTCCAGCCACCCATGTCCAGCCACCCTCCTCCTCGCCCTCCCGCCCTCCCTCCCAGCACCAGGCATCCCTCCCTCCCACGCAACACCAGCCCTCCCTCCCACGCAGCAGCAGCACCCAGCATCAGGCCTCCCTCCCACCCAGCACCACCCAGCATAAGGCCTCAATCCCTCCCACCAAGCACCAGGCCTCCCTCCCTCCCTCTCTCCCACCCAGCATCAGGCATCCCTCCCACCCACCCAGCACCAGGCCTCCCACCCACCAAGCACCAGGCCTCCCTCCCTCCCACTAAGCACCAGGCCTCCCTCCCTCCCTCTCACCCACCCAGCATCAGGCCTCCCTCCCTCCCAGCACCAGGCCTGCCTCCCTCCCTCCCTCCAACCAAACAAGCATCAGGCCGCCCGCCCGTCCTCCCTCCCTCCCTCCCAGCACCAGGGCCCCCCCCCTCCTCCTCTGAAATTTAAAAGGCATACCTCAGGGTTAAGGCGGCGTCGGCAGCGGAAAGCGTGTTCTTTGCTCGACATGCCTTCGGCCTTCCCTTCTGTCTGTCAAGCTCTGGTCCCGCCTATGAGGGTGGGACCAGAGCTTGAGAGACAGAAGGGAAGGCCGAAGGCGCACTGAGCAAAGAACACGCTTTTCGCTGCCACTGCCGACGCCGCCTTAACCCCGAGGTACGCCTTTTAAATTTCAGAGGAGGGGGGCCCTGGTGCTGGGAGGGAGGGCAGGCGGGCGGCCTGGTGCTTGCTGGGTTGGTTGGAAGAGGGAGGGAAGGCGGGCGGCCTGGTGCTTGGAGAGAGGGAGAGTGGGCGGACCAGCGACGGCGCGCGTGCCAAAGGAGAGGGCTCTGCGTGACCTCTCTGGCACGCGTGCCATAGGTTCGCCATCACTGGCATAGATGGACAGACTGGATAGGACATGAGGTCTTTATCTGTCTACATTTTTCTCTGTTTCATTCTCTAACTTAGAGGCAGATGCATCAACCAAACGTAAAGAAATGAAAAACGTTAAAGGACTTACCGATTTGGAAAAAACGAAGAATGCACCAAGAAACCCCATCAGAAATGACCACTCTGGAAACAGAATACTGGGCTAGATGGATCATTGGTCTGACCCAGTATGGCTACTCTTATGTAGGATGGGATTCAGATGGCATGAGCCATGACACACTGCCTTTCCATGCACATGGGATGCTCAAAATTCACTTAGCAATTATGGAGGTTTGGAAATCAGGCATGCAGCCATCTTGGGGGTGCATAGCTGATAGTGGAAGGGGGGGCAAAGGATTTCTGGTGCTAGAGCCTGCAGAAATACTTCAACATACTACTACTACTACTACTTAACATTTCTAAAGCGCTGCTAGGGTTACGCAGCGCTGTACAATTTAACATAAAAGGACAGGCCCTGCTCAAAGAGCTTACAATCTAAAGGACAAGTGAGTAGATGATACGATGGGGGCAGTCAATTTGGAGCACATAAGAGGTGAAAACAGGGGAAAGAATAGTGCTGCTTTTGTTATTATTAATTTCTGCTGTATACAGGGAGATGGGGCAAGCTCTTGCACAGGAGGAAGTTTCCACAGCTCTAGGTGTGCCTGCCTGCCTGCCCACAGAGCTCATGCCTTGCAGCTGTTCAGGACAGAGCTGAGAGTGAGAAAAAGATAAATTAATAAAGAAATCTGTAGCCCTCCCCCCCCCCCCCCCCCCCCCACACCTATGTGGAACTCAGCTGTCTTTCTGAGCTAGAATCATTCTGTATCTGATTCAGTCCTTTCCTCACCTAGTTTATTTTACAGGGATATCAGCTACGCCTTCTGGTAAAAGTAAATAAAAGATAAGCTAATATAAAGAAACACTTATACTCAACTTCTTCAAAACTATCAATATTTACTCCCTTGCCCCAGAGTTAGACTGTGTGAGTTATTGGACAGTTTCTGCTTTCTTCAAACATTGCAATTGGGGTTTCCTTCTTTAAGAAACGTTAGGTTAAAGTCAATTTATATGGGTTCTTTCCCTTTCTATGGGACGTGGATTTGGAATGAATTGCTAATATCATTGAAAGGTTCATTATCCTACTTATCATTTCATAAGGGGTTAAAAACTTATTTATTTTAATTATTATTTTATTATTATTATTATTATTATTTTTAGCAAATAATAGGTTATTTGGTTTAAAAGAATTTAGTCTGGCTTCTATTGTATTTTTGTTTTATTTTGGTTTATATTGTACTTTTTCTGGCGCACGTAGTGGACACACGTCAAAAATTAAATTACCACCCGGGCCACATAGTAGCCAGGTGGTAACTCAGAATTGGCAGGCATTGAGTGCACGTGGGCACTTATGTGGCTTAGTAAAAGGACCCCTAAGTTTGAGCTGGCCAAAAAAAAACAGATATGCAATGCTGATCACCAGAAACAGCCCAGCATTGAATATCCAGGGTAAGCACCAATTGCAGCACTTATGCAGGCTGCTTTCTGTGGCCCGAATATCGAGCCCAAAGGGTTCAATTCAGTAAAGGGTGCTACAACTTAGGTGTAAAAAATTTGGGTGCTGAGTGCCAGTTCTATAACTGCAATAACCATCTCGTGGCTGGGAAGAATCCATGCCATAAAAATTATACTTCTACCCAAGATCCTATACCTGTTCCTGGCCATCCCGGTACTTATCCCACAGAATTTCTTCCAACAGCTAAATAGGAAAATGTTCACATACATCTGGAGAAAAAGACCTCCTAGGGTAAACAGGACCATGATGTTTCAAACACCCACAGAAGGGGGGATGGGAGTACCAAACTTCTATTTGTACTATCAGGCAGCCCAATTGCGAGTATTAGCGGAATGGACTCCCAGAAACAATAAAAAGTGGTTGCATTGGGAAAGATCGTGGCTGGGCACCCGCTTTATAGGAGATACATTATGGAGACAGGGGACCGAAATTCTGTCCATAGCTAAAAGGGCTCCAGAGGGGATTAGCCTCCTACTGGATACATGGCTCCGGATATGCCGGAAAGTCTTTCCGGAGAGAAGATACTTTCTACAAATGGCCATATGTGGGGCTCTGGGATTCCCATTAGGGGAGTCAGAGAACATATATAAAAGATGGGCTCACAAAGGGTTATATATGCTGGGCCAATTATGGAATAATGGGGGAATCAAAGACTTTGAAGAACTAAAAAAGGAATATGATTTAGAGGACCGGGAAATGCCGTTCTACCATAATTTGAGGAACTTCATAAGAAGGCGGGCAGGAGAGGAACTGGAACTCGCGGAAACAGCATTGGAGAGGGCAATTAGAGGAGGAGGGGGCAAAGGGGCGGTGACAAGATTATATAGGGCACTATTAAAACTCTCCACCCCTCAAGACCGCTATATCAGACGATGGGAGGAGGTTCTTCACCAAACATTTACAAGGGAAAGCTGGGTGAGGGGAATTAGATACCTATTGAGGACCTCCATCACCCAGTCGGTGGTCGAGAATGGATATAAAATATGGTACTGGTGGTACTACACACCAGATAGACTACAAAAGATATACCCTAAGGTATCAGCGAATTGTTGGAAAGAGTGCAGTCTGAGAGGCACATTTATACATATATGGTGGGAATGTCCCAAGATACAGGCATTTTGGACTCAGATCCGAACAATGGTTTACCAAGTAACAAAGATAGACTATCCTAACCGGGCGGAATATTGCTTATTGCATTTCCGCCCGGGAAAATGTAAGACACATCAACATAAAATGGCTAGCCAGATCTTTGCAGCAGCCAAATTGACAGTGCCAAGGGCTTGGAAACAGATAGAGATGCCACAAATTCAAGCTGTAAAAATTAAACTTGATTATTTGTACCAGATGTCGAAACTGACCGCACTGAGAAAAGGCCACTTACTTAGGTTCCAACAAATTTGGCAACCATATGAACAGATGAGAGAATCTAATATATCATCACATTAAGTGTGTGGGGGGGGGGGGGAGGGGGAGGAATGGGTGAGGGATTGTTAGAGTTGGTTTGCAAACTTTGTTATGGAAGAAGAAGTTATTAAGCTGTACACATGTTGACATTTGCAAATCTGAATGGTTGTAATTATTATGTTAAAATATAATAAAGAAATTAAAAAAAAAAAAAAGAAAAATCCCTGCCGCTTGTACTCGACTGCCTAGTGGATGGTCACCTCTTCCTCTGTGTCTCTAACCACTGCCCTTTCTGTTTTTAGCACTGGGATGTTTTCAAGGAGGTGACGGAGGTGTTTATCCTGGTTCCAGCGCTCTTGGGATTGAAGGGGAACTTGGAGATGACTCTGGTGTCAAGTCTTTCTACAGCTTTGAGTATCCTGTAGGGTGCGAGGGAATAAGATAAACTATGTGGGTGTGGCTGCTTTTTTTGTTTGAGCAGGGTCAGGTGGGGAGTAGGATAATTGCTGTCCAGTGTCTCTGCTGCCCCTTCTCCCTCTATTATCCTTCCAGTGCCGTGCTAATCTTCATCTAGCTTCTCGTCCCTCGCTCCCAGGCTGCTGCAGGGAGCTGGATGCAGCTTGCGTACCTCTAGTCCCTGCCCCCATGCACTTCCTCCGGCTGGGGACCTCAGTTGCCCACCACCCTCCTCCTTGGCCTATCCCCTGAGAGGGCGGCAATTAAGAGGGCACCGTTCCAGTCTGTACCATCCCAGTGTGAGGGGCCTGTAGTACTGCTGCCTGTCCTGGGCCTTAATAGGCTTTCCTGGAACATTGCCTCTGTCCTCTCCTGCAACTGGTTTTAATCATTAATCTGGGGATTAACTGATCTTGCTTCAGAGTGTGCCCGGGAACATGGGTGAGGGGGGGGGGGGTATAACTCTTAAGGACACAGGTTGCATTTTTTGGAAAAGGCTGTGTGAAGAGAAGGTTGAGGAGTCTCTCTCGCTCTCTCTCTCTCTTTCCTCCCTTTCACTCTGTCCTCTCTCCTCTATGCTATGGAAGAAGTAGAAAAAAATGGCCTGCTTGGGCAGAACTAGTGTCAGCTGGGGTTTTCACCCATTGAGACTTAAGAGCAGGATTTGTATTGAACTTTTGTTTGGAAAAGCTACTTTCTTGCTTTTCAGGGGCAGTGACCACAGAGCAGTCCAAATTGCTCTCATAGAGCTTGAGTATATAACAGAAAACCCATGTGAAATGCCAACCCCCCCCCCCCCCCCCTTAGGTTGCCTTTCTATAGTATGTAGCTGTGTGTTCCATAAAATGGCATTCCCAAACCAGTCTGAGCAGCACACGGGCCGCTCCTGCTCTGAGCTAGGGGTGAGTGTGGGTATGTGTGTGTGTGTTTGTGTAGGGGGTGAGATTGTGTGCGTGTGTGTGTACTGAACTATGCTAGAGCGCATTTCGGTATGTCTGTTTTTTACATGTTTATACCTGCACACAATTTCATGATTTCCATTTTCTGCATGTAAAACATCAAATTACATGTATGTGAGTATGTTGGGATTATGGATTTTCACAGCATTTTTGTGGGAGGAGGTGGTATTGGGTGATCACAGTTGAATTTATGCTCATAATCTTTTTATTAACAAAGCAACCAAATGTACAAAACTTAAAAAGTCAACAGTCAGTAACATTTTATTTCCCCCAAGTTTCATCCTCCCCCCTTCATACACATTTATACAGCTTCAGCGGCCATCGCTAGTGAGACGGTGCCCCCCTGTGGCCTTGACAACGTCAAGGATGACCATACTGTCCAGGATAAGAAATCCCCCCCCCCCCCAATAATCAGTACTCACAGACTCACGTGAGGACAAATGCTTCGGGGCTTAGGTCCCATCAAAGTAATTCAGTATTGCACTACGAGCTCTCATTGGTAGCACTCAAATATAAGTATTACAGATTTGTAAAAAAAAAAAAACGTCCTTCTTTCTCTTAAGATCATGGTTGGATTTAGTTCTGAAGCTTGCTTGGAGGGAAGTAGGGACCTGAAAGTGAATTTGGAAGGAGGAGGTGGAGGAGATGTGAGGTTGGAGGTTCACACGAGGGGCTTAATGCTCTTTCAGTGGCCCTGCTGCTGCTAAACTTTTTCTGGTAAAGTTTTTTGTTTGTTTGTTTGTTTGTTTCATCTACATGTCGTTGCTGTTTGTGGAAAAGTTTTATCCTGCTTTCGAGATGCCTGGACTTGTCAGCTTCTCCTGGAGGAATGTGTGCCATGAGCTGTGGCTTAACCTGCCTGAAGTAATGAAGGAATAGTTTGTTTCCTGTGCACCCCGAATCTGGAGGTTTCACCCTTTCCCGGGGCTTTAGTGACGTGTTTGCCCTTTGCTCTCTGCCAGTTCTCCTTATCTCTTGTCCCTGTTAGCTTTGCCACCTCCTCCAGTCACTACAGGTCGGGTCAGGCTGCTGGAACATGGTGACCATGGTGGGTGGGTGTATTTTCTGAGACGGGTAAGAGGTGGCATATTGGGTTATCCCCGCCCACTAGTGACCACCCAACCTAAGACATGAGGCTTGGACTCATAAGGGGTGTCCACTATGGTGGAGACATGAATAAGCCAGGGGCGTAGCCACGGGTGGGCCTGGGTGGGCCCAGGCCCACCCACTTTTGCCCAAGGCCCACCCAGGAATGGTGCACTTGATGTCCCCAATACTGCATCCCTAGCTGGCTCGCTCCCTCCCCTCCCCTCCGCTCCCACTCCCGTCTGTCGAATCCTTCAGTTCTGTTTTTATTTTTTTGTCCTTCTGCTGCCGCGGTGCTTCTGGCTTAAAAGTATTGGTGTGCGCTACCTGTCAGCGATTCACACATGCGGGCTGGCTTCGGGGTTCGCTCTTCTGCATCCCGCCCTCTCCGATGCAAATTCCTGTTAGGGCAGGACGCCGATGCACGCTGCAGAGGGAACCCCGTTTTTGTTAGTCACTGCTGCGCACGCCAGTACTAGTCTTGGAAGCACCATGACAGAGGCAGAGAGGAAGAGAGCTGAAGTGCTGGACTCGCGGGATGGGGTGGGAGCACAGGGAAAGGAGCAACAAGCAGGGAGGAAAAAGACCTTCGGGGGGGGGGGGGGGTCTGGCAGGAAGGGAGAGAAGAACACTTATAGGACCAAAACTCTGAATATGCACAAAAGCAAGGTCAATCCACAACAGCAAAAACATGAAAGGGAGAAAAATATAAGTTTGAATTGGACAAAGTTTCCAGTCTTTCATCTCAAAGGCCATCTTTTGAGGCTTTAGCTAATGGTAAGGGTCACACAATGGAGTATGGCAGGTATTAATATTAGCAGACTGGATCCTACCTCCCGGAATAAGTATACATAAAGGGGTAGATTCAGAAAATGGCATCTAAAAAAATCAGGGTTGTAAAAAACCCGCTTAATCGTTATTCTATAAGCTGCTCCTAAGGTTTGGTGTGGTTTATAGAATAACGCTTAAGCATTATAGTCACATGTAAATTTAGGTGCGACCATTTGGGTGCAAGGGTGAGAGAGAAGAGGAAAAGAGGGAACAATGTTGAACATGAGGGTGGAGGAGGGGGAAGAAGGAGGGAGATGTAGGATCCAGGGGTAGAAAACAATGAGGGAAAAATGCTGGAATGTGGGTGGGAGGGAAGAGGGGGAGAAATGCTGGCCCCTGGGGGAAGGGGCAAGAGGAAAGAGAGAAGGGTCAGGAAGATGCTAGGAGGGGGTATAGGGTGGAGAGAGGAGAAAGAGGGAGCAGATGCTGGGCTAGAAGGGTTGGAAGGAGGCAGACACTGGGATGGTGGAACCATTTGGAAGGCATAGGGGGGTGGTGGTAAGGAAATGAACGAGAGGATGATAGTGATTATGGGGAGTAGATTGAAGATGGAAGGCTGGAGAAGGAGTGAGGTGGGGAATAGGAGAGCTAGTGGGTGAAAGAAGGAGATGGAAATCTGATAGGTATCTGAAAAGGAAAAGGATTAGAAGATGAAATTTGAGCAGACAAAGAGCAGGAAAGAAAAAAAAAAGATAGGAAAGAGCTAAAATGAAACAAACATCAATATGTCAGTGTAGTGAGGGAATGGAATGAGAGTGGAGAAAAGACAAATGAATAGCAGCTGCTTGAAGGAGAATTAACAGAAAGACAGGAAAGTGGAAAAGAGAAACTTGAACCAACATAATGGAAAAATAAAATGACCAGACAACAAAGGTAGAAAACACATTTTATTTTGAATGTATTAACTGAATTTTGTTAGCTTGAGAAATGTGCATAGCGGATATCATTTTATTGTGTTCAGCAGAAAAAAAAATACATTTCTGATTTTATTTCTCCACTGTAACATGCTGAGGTTCCGAGTTGAATTTTTCACTACATATTTTTATTTCTAATTTGTGATCCCTTGTTCTGTATCTGGGCCCTAGCATGTGTAACACTAGTCCTGACCCTTGCTGTAGCTGGTGGGGATCCCCAACCTACATCAGCTGAGGACCTCCTCTAAAAGCAGCCAAAACTCCCTTCTACTAAGCTTGGCAGATGGCAGCCACATCCTTGAGCCACCGATAACTAAGCATGCATGGGGTGCCAGCATCGGTGACTCAAGGCATTGTTGCTACTGCTGCCTGCCAAGCTTGATAAAAGGGATTTCTGGCTGTCTTCAGAGGAAGTTTTCAGCTTACAGAGCTTGGGGATCTTTATGAGCTAAAGTATATTTTGAATTGGGAGGTGCCGGGGGAGATGTGGAGAGTCCGGTGAGGAAGGGGGCAGGGACAGAGAGAAAATTTTGTGCCCACCCAAAATTGGCCGTCTGGCTATGCCACTGGAATAAGCAGGACAAGGGGGCCTGCCCAAAATGCCTGCATCCCATATGCACTGTCCATTTCTCCAAGACAGGTAAGAGGTGGCATATTGGGTTATCCCCGCCCAGTAGTGACAGCCCAACCTAAGACATGAGGCTTGGACTCATAAGGGGTGTCCACTATGGTGGAGACATGAAGAAGCAGGACAAGGGGACCTGCCCAAAATGCCTGCATTCCATATGCACTGTCCATTTCTCCAAGACAGGTAAGAGGTGGCATATTGGGTTATCCCTGCCCAATAGTGACTGCCCAACCTAAGACATGAGGCTTAGACTCATATGGTGGAGACATGAATAAGCAGGACAAGGGGACCTGCCCAAAATGCCTGCACCTTCACCTGATCAGTTTGCTCCCCCTGGAATTCCTCCTCCACTTGCAACTCCTGGAGCAACACTTTTGGCTCCCCCCCCCCCCCCCCCCCAGCATCCCAGCAAGCTCAGGATATGAACAAACCTCCAACAGCTCAACCAGAGTTCCTCGTCAGTCAGTCTCTTGCTAATTATCTTAAACGTAAATGTGTTAAAATTCAGATTCCCTCGATTAAAATTAATAAAGACAAAGTAGTAACTAACTCCCCAGATATCCTACAAACATTCTCAGAATTCTATCAAAAACGTTATCAGTCTGAATTGGAGAAAAACTTTTGTGCTTTGCCCTGATCCTTAAAAACAGGGTATTGTATTCTGAAAAGGGACACTAGAGATGTAGGTGAAGCCTTCGCCAGCCTGTGAAGTCTTACTGCCTCTGCAATAGAGAAAACTGTGATTCTGCTTTTTAATAAAGTTAGTGTATTTTATTCTCAGGTTTTGGTCATGGTGCTCCACCACCTCCACCTGATCAGTTTGCTCCCCCTGGAGTTCCTCCTCCACCTGCAACTCCTGAATCAACACCTTTGGCTTCCCCCTCCCTCCCCCCCCCAGCATCTCAGCAAGCTCAGGATATGAACAAACCTCCAACAGCTCAGCCAGAGTTCCCCATCAGACAGTATGGTACGTATTCTCTTGCTAATTATCTTAAACGTAAACGTGTTAAAATTCAGATTCCCTCAATTAAAAATAATAAAGACAAAGTAGTAACTAACTCCCCAGATATCCTACAAACATTCTCAGAATTCTATCAAAAACTTTATCAGTCTGAATTATATGGAGGACCAGAAGAAATAGAAGCTTTTCTCTCCCCTTTATCACATCCCAAATGGTCACACACTGATAGTAAGTCACTATCTAATTTGATTGAATTGAAGGAACTACTGATTGCTTTATCTGATCTTCCATCTGGAAAAGCTCCAGGCCCAGATGGATACCCAGTTGAGATGTATAAAATTCTCAAAAATTCTTTATCTCCAATTATGTTGAATTTATTCAATAATTTATCTCCTAATGAACCTAGCATCAACCGTTTCTCTGAAGCTTTAATAACAGTAATACCCAAACCAAATAAAGACCCCCAACTTGTCCAAAATTATAGACCCATATCTCTTCTCAACTCAGATTATAAACTGTTTGCTAAAATTCTCTCTAACAGACTAAAAAAATTAATTGGTAAAATAATATCACCTTCACAAGTAGGTTTTATGCCTAATAGGCTTATCAGACAACTCAAAGTTATTTTTTCACATTTCTCATCTGGCTAAATCTTGCCCTGTCCCTGTCATGGCCATGTCTCTAGATGCAGAGAAGGCTTTTGACAGGGTCGAATGGCAGTTCTTGTTTGCAGTGCTCAAATGGTTTGGAGCCCCTGACAACTATATTGATAAAGTCAAAGTATTTTATACTAATCCCTCTGCAAGAATTATTGCAAATAATACTTTGTCAGAATCCTTTACATTATGTCGAGGCACCTGATAAGGCTGTCCACTCTCACCTTTTCTATTTAACTTAGTATTAGAGCCTCTTTTAATCGCAATGCAAACAAAAAATGACATTAATGGCTTCTCACACAAAAGTAAACAATATAAATTATCAGCATATGCTGATGACATTCTTCTTTACATCACTAATCCATCTACTTCCATACCGGCATTGCTTTCTCTTATAGGTACCTTTTCAGTAGTCTCAGGCTATAAAATTAACCAGTCTAAATCTGAAGTCTTCCCCCTCAACATTCTTATGTCTAAAGATTTGATAAGTCCCTTCAATATGCCCTGGTCTGGTAAATCTATCAGATATTTGGGTATCGATCTCTACTCCTCCTTACATGACACTATTAAACACAACTCTGACAACATATTGACCTTTCTCAAACGTCTCCTTCTCTCATGGCATCCTTTAAACATCTCGTGGTGGGGAAGAATAGAAACTTAAAATGATGATAATGCCTAAAATCAACTACATCCTCAGCATGATACCTATATTATTTCATCCATCATTTTACAAACAAATTGACACACTCCTAACCTCCTTTATATGGAAATCCAAACAACCCAAAATTTCACTCAAAAAATTGAGAGCTCCAAAAGAAAAATTTGGTGTACTTTTTCCAGATTTCATGCTTTACCATAAAGCCTTTATTGCTCAGCAAGGATGTCATTGCTTTTCTTCAGACTCTGATTATACTCCGGCTTGGCTGTCTTTAGAGCAAAATATAGCTAAGCCTTTTCTTCTTCCCTATCTTCTCACATCTGCATTAAGTGCAACACAAAAAGAGAATTTAATCATCACTAACACCAAAACAAGCCTTTTATTTCTAGACAGTAATCTTGAACATCCACTAAATAAATCTCTGCATTCCTCATTATGGTATAATCCAGATCTCCTTATAAATAACAAACCTTTTCATTGGAAGGTATGGTCTGAGTGTAACATCTTGTGTCTCAAAGATATATATAACAGCAAAGAGCAATCTATTTACTCATTTACAGATTTACAAACTAAATTTCACATTCCTTCTTCACAATACTATAGATGGCTGCAATTATCACATTGTATAAAGTCACTTAAAAAAAAGAAGTCTTTTTCTTACTTAGCCCCCACAATCAGCATGAAAGAAGGTGGCATTATATGGAAGCTGCAGGGTATCCCCAGGGGCAGTCCTTTCAGGCAACACCAACATTTCAAAAGCAGTCAGGTGTGCAGGCAGGAAAAAGAACATGTAGGCAGTTTAACAATAGCCACTGCACTTGGCACCCCTGTAAGTTTAGGCATGCCTGCACAGTGTGTGGAGCAGGGCATGCAGCGGTGCAGTGCAGGCTTCAAAGAGATACGAGACAGCAAACCTTGCATGCAGGTCAAGGTGTTGAGGGAAATAACTCCCTCACCCATCAAGCTTGAAAACATGTTATGGCTGGCACGATACCCGGATAGAGTGGGTGCCGATGCCATAGCAGCAGGTTTTGAGAAGGGGTATGTAATTCCATACAGGGGATTTATAATGGAGTAACACCATTATCCTAGGAATGCCTCATCAATTACTACGCATCATGACATAGCTGCAGACAAGATAGGGAAGGAGCTGCGTTTAGGTAGAATAGCTGGCCCGTTCCAGGAGCCCCTATTTCCAGCAATGATAGTGTCGCCGATTGGGATCATACCAAAGAAAGAGCAAGGGAAGTTTAGACTAATTTATAATTTGTCCTACCCTATGGGAAATTCGGTGAATGACTGTATTGACCCGCACAGTTGTTCAGTCCATTATGCATCAGTTGAGCAGGCCATATAGCTAATTAGAGAGCACGGCAAGCACGCATATTTGGCCAAAGCAGACATGGAATCTGCTTTCCGTCTGCTGCCGGTGCACCCGGAATCTTTTCCGTTGCTGGGTTTTCGTTTTGATGATCAATTTTATTTTGACAAGTGTGTTCCTGTGGGCTGCTCAATTTCGTGTGCTTATTTTGAGCAGTTCAGTTGCTTTGTGCATTGGGTTGTGAAGCAATTAGCCCCGGTAGGGGCTCTTGTTCATTATTTAGATGACTTTTTGTTTGTAGGTAGGGATGCGAGGGATTGTGCCGCTATGCTGGAAACTTTTACACAAGTAGCGGTCCACTTTGGCATCCCATTGGCAGTGGATAAGACAGTGGGCCCAGAAAATATAATCACATTCTTGGGGATAGAACTTGATGTTACTGCACAATGTTACAGGCTACCAGGGGAAAAAATTTGTAGGTTACGCACAGCAGTCAATGCTATGCTTCAAGCAACCAAGGCAACGTTAAGGCAATTTCAGGAATTGTTGGGTCTCTTGTGTTTCGCTACAAGAGTGATGCCTATGGGGTGGATATTTGGCAGAAAATTAGCCCTAGCAACTAAGGGTGTTCTGAAAGCGCATTATCATATTAGAGTCACTAGGGATATTAAGCAGGATTTGGTGGTATGGAGCAAGTTTTTAACACACTATAATGGCCGGTCATTCTGGCATGACATACCAGGATCCGCTGATGAATTACAATTATTCACAGATGCAGCATGAGGCCAGGGTGCATGGTGTGCGGCTAGGTGGCCAGAATCGTGGATTGCGGCAGGGATTATACGGGACATTACATTCTTGGAACTGTTCCCTATAATGGCTGTGTTCCACATTTGGGGTGCGGGGCTAGCGAACAAGGCAATTATATTTCATTCAGATAATATGGCGGTTGTGGAGGCCATTCATAGGTTATCCACCAATACACTTCCTGTTATCAATTTAATCAGAGAAATAGTGTTGCAGTGCCTTTGCCTTAATGTAGCGATACGAGCGACACATGTACCTGGTAAAGAAAATACCTTAGCAGATGCTCTTTCTCGATTTAAGTTCGCAGAATTCAAATCCAGGGCTCCTATGGCAGATGAGCGGCAGACTCCAGTGCCGGACAGCGTGTGGACCTTTGGCCCCGTGCCATGTGGGAGTTGATTCCTCAGTCCTTGTCGGACGCTACACGGCGGAGATATACAGCATCGATGTTGTCTTACATGCAATAAATGGAGCAGCGAGGTTGTACGGATGTATTTACAGCAGAGGCTGTAGTGCAGTTTATTTTAGCGGCCCGTACAGATGGGTGTAGTAGAGCTCAGGTTGCCATCACGCTGGCGAGTATCAGTTTGTTCTCAAAATCTGTGGGTATAGATAATCCCACAAAGAAATTTGTGGTATTGAGAATGATGAAGGGTTGGAACAGGGTTGCAGGCTCACAAGGGGACAGGCGTCAACCCATTATGCATACTGAATTGATGAGACTATTTGCAGCTTTGGGGGAGGCGTGTCACAGTGAGTTTGAGGTTAAGCTTTTTAAGTGTGCTTTTGCATTGGCATTCCATGGTGCACTTCGGGTCAGTGAGGTGGTGACGAAATCTAGGCTTGCTGGCAGGGACATGGGTTTGTTAACCAAGATGGCCGCTGGGTAAGGTCTGTGCCAGAGCCGGTGGTGGGAAGCAGGACTGGTGGTTGGGAGGCGGGGATAGTGCTGGGCAGACTTATACGGTCTGTGCCCTGAAGAGCACAGGTACAAATCAAAGAAGGGTATACACAAAAAGTAGCAAATATGAGTTATCTTGTTGGGCAGACTGGATGGACCGTGCAGGTCTTTTTCTGCCGTCATCTACTATGTTACTATGTTACTATGTAACGGGCTGAAACACCGTTAGCTCCAGCTAACATCACGGAGCTGGCCCGTTGCCTACCTGATCGCTGGCCCAATTTTGTGCAACCCGGCTTCGATGGGTGTCGCCATGGTCTGCGTGTCTCCTCGGCGCTTGTTTTGGCCTGTGGCTCCGGGGGGCGCGGTTTTCTGCCCTTGCCTGTGGTGTCGGCGGTCCAGCTGTGCACTGGCTTTCGTCGTTGGCCTGGCGATGGGTGCGGAAACATTGGGATCGGTTCCCCATGATGCGATGCACGGGTGTGGCTGCAGGACAGCTCCTTCCCGTCGCTGTTTTGAAGAAAGATTTGAACTAGCACTCCTTCTGCTCTTGTGGCCTGCTCTGCAGATCTTGAGGGCCCCTGGGAAATCCGTCGACGTCTGGCTTTGGATCATCTACTGTCTTCAGCTTGTTTCGGTCCAAGGAGCCGTGGTCCGCTGTATGTTTGCTGCGGCTGCCTCCTCCCCGATCTTCATCGCCTTTGTTGTCCTGGCTTGGAGGGTCCCGACAGTTGGAGCTGAGGAGGAGGACTGTTCGTTTCTCCATTTTGAAATACACGCTGTTGGTCTTCAGTTTCTTCAGCTTCTGGTGATCGTTGCCTCTCCTGGCTGCTTGCTGTTGCTGCTTTTCCAGTGCTTGTCCGAGGATCGTCTTGCCAGAACCTGCTCCAGCCCTCTGTTTAACCTGGCTCTCCATCGTTCCCCTTGGCCCACCAGGACTTTTGCCATTTACCTTTGCCTCCCTTACCTTTCCCTTCTTATCTTATCCTCTTATCTTGTTTTCCCGCTCTAACTACTGAAATGTAACTGTTATGTATTTATTTGATTGGTTCTTTGTAAGCCGCTTTGGGGCTGCAACACTGTGGCAAAAGGCGGGGTATAAATGTACTGAAATAAATAAATAACAGGTTCTGGTATTGATTTGCTCATTCGCAAATCGAAAACTGACCAGTTGGCTAAGAGGGCACACATCTGGCTTAGCCAGAGGGAGAAGGATGGCGCATGCCCGGTGTATAACCTCCAAGCTTATTTGGAGGTGCGCCCGACAGGGGGGGGTTTGGCTGCTGATACATGCAAATTCTACACCGTTAACCCATTTTCAGTTTGCCAGAGTACTGCAGCTTTCTGTGCAGAGGGCGGGTTTGCAGTCTAATAGTTTTAGTTCTCATTCATTCTGCATTGGTGCGGCTACTGCGGCAGCAGTACAGGGGGTAAATGGAGAGGGAATCAAACAGTTGGGCAGATGGGGGTCTAGTGTTTACAAGCGATACATTAGGCCTCCTCAGGCATCAGCAATGAGGTGTTATGATGAGCGCCCTTACTGTGTTTGAATTTGTAGCCTATTACTGTCATAGCATAACATTGATAACCTGTTGCTTCGCATGTAACTTGCAGGTTGCCCAGATGAGCAGCAGAGGATATGCATCTGTGGTCACTCATGCATACATTGGGCGCATAAGAAGGCAGCTGTAAGGCAGGCTGGGGTGAATTTGGGTTTTCCCGTGGGCAAGGTGGCTGTTAATTGGTTGGGTTACAGAGGGATGACTTGGGCACAGTTAATGCCGTCTGTTTTTTGGAGATTGACAACTGCAATGATACTGCATGTTATAATTGTGCATTTGGGAGGTAATGATCTGGCGGTGGTTAACAGTGTCTTGCTACTAAAAATATGCAGAATGACCTCTTGAAGTTGGCTTGCTTGCTGCCACACACAAAATTAGCTTGGTCCAATATCATCCCGAGGCGGGTCTGGAAGGACAAAAGATCGCACAAGGCGGTGGATAACACCCGTAAAAAGATTAATAATTGGATGGCAAAGTTTATGACAATGTTGAAGGGTCATATCATCAAACATGATTTGTTAACTGAAACTTGTGAGGGGTTGTACAGAGCAGACGGCGTACATTTGTCGGATATGGGGTTGGACATCTTTAATTCTGATATTCAAGACTATATAGAGGCCATAACTTTAGGTGGTGGTCGCAGCCGGGGTTAGGGGGAGCCCGCGGCAAACGAGGTGTCATTGCCGAGGGCAGTGGCATCAGGATAAAAGTATTATGCAATGACAGTGTCGGGTACACAGCCCTTAGCAGGTAACATTGCTGAGTGATGTAGTAAATACCTGTTGAAAATAGTTGTTTGGAAGTTGCAACATTAAGCAAATTATATGCCTGCATGTTAGCAGGTTTTGGGAGAACAATGTGGACGCAGCTTGTCTCCTGGCTTGGACGGCCAGGCGGCGCAGTGCTGCGGCTTGGAAATTGGTAGGTGCATCCTTACATGGGATGCATCAAGAGACATCGTGTACTATGACAGACAGCACTGAGGAGAAGCAGGGTGCTTGGACGGCACAGCCTGTGGAGCAATAATAAGGAATATGGAGGGAGCTGTGTACCCAGGAGAAGTTTATTATAAGTCATGTTGGAATATGTGATATGTTTATGGCTTGAAATATAAAGTAAAAGGCCTGGCTGCGGCCAAAATAAATCCAAATTTATTAAAGAAATGGCTTCTTGTGTGGTTTTGGGTATCAGAAGATGGGTATGTGTGAGTGCGTGCCGAATGCCCGAGTTGAGGCTATTCTTTATGTTTTAAAGGTTAGACACTGCTGGGAAGAGCCCAGGATTGACGAAGAGGAAGCCCCAAAGCCCGGGAAACTGACGGATGATGAACCATTTGGAGCATGGACCAAGAAGCAGGCTTTCTTTCTGCTCTCTTCTGGAGGGAGGAGAATTGTGAATCCCCTCTACCCTTTATTTTTGAAGGAGGGGTATGCTCCTCTTCCCTGTCTTTAAAAAATATATATATTTTATTTTGTTTCTTCTATACCACATGCAAGCCCAAATTGGGAGTTGGTGCATTCACCACCTTCTCTTTATGGGGAGAGGTGTGTGCTCCATTGTTCCCTTCTTCAGTGTTCCCCCAACGAATCAGCGCTGCAGCGTTACTTCCTGGAAGCACATGGCCACGGAGGAAGCCGAAATATGGAGATTGCGGGTCGGACCCCGCCAGCAAAAGTAAGCAGCGGGGGAGGGTTGACGGCGGGGAGGGGGGCCAGGGCGAAATCTGCGGGGGCCCAGGCCCCTGTGGCCCCACGCAGATACGCCCCTGCTTCTGACTCATGTCTTCTCCCCACGGGAGGGTGGCTCCTGCTGGCTGCCAACTTCTTCTAGGGCTAGACTCTGCCCTTTGATGGCCGTGCTCCTGTCTCTGCTTAAGAACCTAGCAAAGAAACAAGCCAAACAACCTGTAAGAGCAGTACGTCTAGTGACAAAAGGAAGTCAGGTTCAAATCCCACTGATGCAGCCTTCACGCCAAGTCCAAACCCCCTGTTCACTGGACATGCGCACAAGAGCTTTCTATTATCTTAGAGATGATGGGGAGTTGCTCCTTTAGCTCAGTGGTTCAGTGCGTAGTTGGGTGCCAGGAGGTTGTAGAATTTTGCCATCTATCAGACTGGGTGGGTAATGTGAGAAATATGTAAATACTAGTAAAAAAGGCCCGTTTCCGTACGAAATGAAATGGGCGCTAGCAAGGTTCCCCCCCCCCCCCCCTCCGCCAGTCTCTCCCTGTGTGCGGTGTGAGTTGGATGTGGTCCTCCTTCCCCTCTGTAGAGTGTAGTGGACGTAAGGCAATGTAGAGCATTGTAAGCAAGGAAGGCAACCTGGGGAATCTGTGTTTCCCCTGGCCCATGCAGCCTGCGCTCCCCCTACGGTGGCCTCTTGTTCCCCCTGCTGTCAGCGGCCCCTTCACCCTGCAAGTTGCAGGCCACCCTCCCCCCCTCAGAGTGATTGAATGTGTTTGAAATTGTGTGTGTCTGTTTGTGTGTATGTGTGAGTGTTTCAAGGAGGGGTTGCATTCCCCTTTCAGTTCTGTGCGCCTCCTCGTCCCCCTCCCCTCACCACCCCACTCAGCAGCCCATCCTCCCCCTTGCTCCCCTCCTTCCTCTGTGTTCTGTGCTGGCAGTGCATGCAGCAGCATTCAGGCATTGATTGTGTGCTGTGCTGCTGCTGCAGCTGCTCTCTCCTGTTTCTGTGCCCGTAGCAGGAAGAGGAAGTTGTGAACTGACAGGCAAGGGCTGAAAGCAGCGTGTGGGTTTTTTTTTTGTTTGTTTGTTTTGCTGATAAGCGCCGATCCTCGAGGGGGAAGGGTAGAGATGGGAAGCGGCGACCTCGGGGGTGGGTTTGAGAGGGGAAGCGGGGAAGGCGGGGGGGGTGGAATGTGAAAGAGGCGACCTTGGGGGGGGGTGCACAGGGGAAGCAGCGACCTCGCAGGCGGAGGGAGGGGGAAGCATGGAAGTGGGGAGGGGCGTGGAGAATGGAAGAGGCGACCTGGGGGGGGTGGAGAGGAGAAGCGTCGATCTCGTGGGTGGCTGTAGAGGGGAGACAGCGGCAGGTGGAGAGGGGACGGTGCGTCCTTGGGTGGGGGGGTGGAGAGAGGAGGTGGCGTGTCACCTTACTGCTCCGTTGCCGTCCCGTTTCATTGTTTTATCGTTGTAGCTCTGCCGTCGACGTAATCGTTGCTTCGTGGACGTAATGAGGTTGGACGCGAGGGCGTGACTGACAGAGATGGACAGATGCTCAGGCGAGAGGCTTCACCACCACGAACGCCACGAACCCTTCACGGAAGTCGATGGAGCTGGAGTGGCTTCATTAGAACGTTGGGGTCGCGAATTATGTCCGGAAGGGGCGTGGCTGAGGGCGGGTGTATGAGTGAGAGTGAGAGTGAGTGGTGCTGACAGGCTACAACACTACAGGGCTTCACTGTTTCCCTGCCACACTGTGAGCTTCAGTGAGCTTCAGAATTGGAGGTGAGTTTGAGTTTTATTATAATAGATATTGCTTTTTAACTTAACAAAATTGCTAAAGTAAAATACATAGCTTGTGTCCCCCTTTAGAAAGGAAATCTTTGGGGATAAATGGTGTAACTATACTTGTATGAGTTTTTGTGGATGTACTAATATTGCAGGCCCTAATAAGAACCACCACATTAATACATAGAAATTAATATTAATTTGCTTTAAGAATTGGCAGTTTGAAAAGCAGGATGTTGCTAGCTAACAAACAATGTGAAAAGCGTGGGGGGGGGGGGGGGGTGAAGCATACCATGCATGAAACTACTGATGCAGAGTCTTCAGGACACGAAGGTCTGAAGGCTGAGCTAAGAAAATGTAATACATGTAAGATAACACCCAAAAAAGAAGTATGGAAATTGTTCAGTTTTTAGAACAAAAGAAAAAGGGAACAGAATAAGGGGTGTGGGTTGATATACGATACTTAGAACTAATGTAATAGGTTATAGATATGAAATTAGTATCCAATGAAGAATTTAGGGACAGAAACCTATGTTACAAGAGAAGGGAATATAAGCTGTAAGAATTAAGGTATGGGTGTGCCTGCTTGCTGTAACAGACACCCATTCTTGCAAGATTGTATTTTGAAAAAATAAATTAATTAGAACTTGCTTCACCAATTTGTTTTTGAAGTTCTTTCTTTGTAGGGGTTCTCAGGTTATCTGGAACCCATTTCTAACAGGTAAGAACTGCTTGCCTGCTCTTAGCAAACTCTGATCCTTAAGTTTTTCTTGTCTCCACTGCAGGATGTGGACTCTGTCCCAGTGAACTGTTTCCTGTGTTGTCAACTAGTGGAAACCATGCGAAGATTTCTTCGGAAAAGACAGGAGCACACCTGAACAGGAAGGACCTGCTGGAGAGCCCTAAGGAGCAGAATTGTCCAGAGGGTCAAGAAGTGAAGGATCCTCGGACAGAAGGTACATGTGGAATGCCCAGCTACAGAAAGGAAGAGCGGACGCATCTTTCTCCACCACCTTGGCAGCACAGCCCAAGATCCTCACCGAGGTTCCTGGGGGTTGGGATTCTCTTTGCTGTGCCCCAAAATGGCAGAGGAGGGGGTGAGGGAGGGAGGTCAAATGGTGCTGGACCCTTGTGGCTCAGAGGTATCTACATTACAAAATAAAGCAAAACTAGGTGAGAAGTAGTGGCTGGATGTTGTGTTGGACTTTTCATCTAGTTTTTTTATTTTTCCCTTTTCAACCTTTTTGTGAGTGGGAATAGCAGAGGTCGAGGGGCATCGCATTAGCAGCAGGGGGCTGGAGCTACAAAGATGATCTGACTTGGGTGAAAATAGTAACTAGGATTTATCATAGATTCAATTAAAGGATTGTAATTATAATCTTTGTATTTTATTGTGTTCATGTATTTCTGTGATATTCTGTATTATAGTGATATTTGTATGAGATTTCTGTGATGAAGCAAAATTTACAATTTGTATAAAATTAAATACAGATCTGCCTCAGCATTTAGCTTGTTTTCTAAAATAAATAAACAAACACTTTACAATATTTTTCTTGTGGTCATATTTGGGTGAAAAAAGGAATTTCCAACAACGTTTCAATACATTAATGTATTTCATTTTATCATTACTTCAGGGTATTTTGGGATAGATTTATTAAAGTTCACAACCGAAATGCCTGTTTTGACTTCTTACTCCGGCATATTTTTCTCCGAGACAGGCATTTCATGCTCGGTGAGCAACTTCTTTGCAATATGGGAATTGTCGGACAGAAGAAAACACCCTCTCTCATGCTTTATGCTTTTGTCCAGCCATAAGAGATTATTGGCAACAGATATTACTCGTTGTCAATACACTGTTTCATCTGCCCTCCAATTTTGTTCCCTCCAGCTTTGTGCTGGCGGTTGTACAATATAGGGGACTTTTGACCAAAAGACAGCACTATTTCATATATAAAACATGCGTGGTGGGAGTGAAGTGTATTTTGCAGATTTGGTAAGAGATGCTCCTAATCAATGGCATTGGTAGAATGCGATGCAGATGTTGTGCACTTGAGAAACCCGCTCTGCTTATTTGACAGCGAAGCAGAGGAAGTGGTTTTGGATGGTTTGGGAGCCCTTTGTACAAAGTCTTTCACCTAGGGCATGCAGTCTCCTACTTAATGACATGCCCTTGTAGATATTGCTCTGATAATGTTCTGGCCTTTTGATACTTGACCTGATGATGGGGACTTTCTGTTAAAGAGGGAAGGAGTGGTGGGGAGGGGAGGGAGAAATTTGTTAAAATGGTTCATGACAGATCTTGTCATTGTTCTTTATTTTATGTTTTTTTGCTGTTGGCTTTATTGTACTCGCAGGTTTGTGGATGTACATTATGTTGTTATCAATAAAAAATGTTGAACTATTAAAGTGCACAACCAAGTTAGCACATATGAAGAGGTGTTGACATTCTTTATTTACCTTGGGACTCATTTATACAATGGGGCCTATGAACTAATATCATGCAATAATGGAGTTAGTACATACTAATGCAGTATTGGTGGTGCACTTTACTAAATCCAACCCTGTATTGGGTTTTAAACTGTGATATGTGACTTTTTGTATTGTTTCATTAGCCGCATGGTTAATTCACAATTGCAAGGTGTTTGGTAAGGTTATGACTCCTAACTGTGAGTTTATTAAAGTGGACATACTGGGGCCAGTCTGTTGGGAACATACATCCCTAATGCAAGGTGATGTTTGTCAGGCCAACGTAAGGATTCCTGATGGTCTAGAGCAGAAGTTCTTAACCTTTTCATTTCACTGACCTTTTGAGAGTCTGGTGAAACCTACAGTCCCCTTCTCAGAAAAATGTATTTAAATGCATAAAATAAAATACGTAGATATAGATCCAATTACAAAGGAAATCAATTATGCTCTAATACAGCTAGCAAAATCTTTAAAAAGCAGGGCCGCAGAGAGGGAGGCAGGGGGGACAAAATTCCCTGGGCCCTGGCCTCCAAGGGGGGCCCAGCGCCGCAGTCCCCTCCACCCACCCACCCCTCCATCCACCACCGGGCCGGGCCCCCCTGAATTCAAATCATAGCGCCTCACCTCGACCTCGCTCCGTGTGAAAGAAGCGCAGCAGTGGCAGTCTGCAGATTGCCTCCCTTCGGGCCTTCTCTCCCTGTGTCCCACCCTCACGCAAGTTACGCCAGACGAGGGGGCGGCCTTGCCCCGGGCATGGCCCAGTCTCTCAGCGGCCCTGTTAAAAAGTAACAACTATGTGTTGGCTATTATCAATTACAAGCTTTCAGAGGAAAAAGTACTTCACACAACCAAATGTATTCTGATTTTGCTTTTTTAGGGTATAATAAGGTTAGAAAGTGAGACTTATTGGCGTTAGCAAATAGTTTTGGAATCTAGAGGCCATAAATAATTTTGTTGCCTACATTCATTATTGAATGAAAAGCTAAATTTTAATTAGAGGTTAGTGAAAATAAAGTTGTAATATTTTTTCTCATTCAAATTCACAGACCCCCCTGAAATCTAGCCATTGTACCCATTTTGAGAATCTTTGCATACCTCATACTTCAGGGGATGCCATTTTTTTCTTGCATCAATTCCCCCTTCTAACAGCCCTCTCACACCCTGAGGTTGTTTACTAATTGATATGAAAGTTATGCAGATGGTAAGCAGGGAAGATTGATGCCTTCATGACTGAAACATAGGTGCAATAATGCCAAACTTAGGAGCCATTTTATAAAAAGGTGTTAGGGGTAGTGCCACCTTGGCTTGTGGCGATTTGGCCTTACCGCCGGGCTTCAGGGGAAGCCTGGCAGTAGTTCTGACTCCTACAGTGCGCAAATTCCGGTGCTAGAAAATATTTTTACATTTTTTAGTGTAGGGGACTTGCCCAGCAGTAATAAGGCAGCACCGCATGCTGCCCATACTGCCAGAGCACCTACCGCCTCCTAAATAGGAGGTGATAAGGGTTCCCCCAGGAAATGGCCACACAGCAACTGTTTAACTTAATGCACAGCCATTTCCTTCCTTTGAAAAAAAGCCTCTTACCAACAATGGTAAAAGGAGGCCTCAGCACTCGGCAAACCCATGCGCCAAAGCCAGCGCCAATGCCGGGCCCTTTTTACCTCTGTTTGGTAAAAGGACCCCTTAATGTCTGTTACAGTGTGTCTCAAAAATATATGCATTCATTCTCTTTTACTTTAGGTGAAATATTTGGAAGGGTTATACAATTTAGTTCAATTTCAAAAATATTTCTGCTCTGCCTGTTATCCATCCAAGCTTTTCAAAATGTGATCCCTTGCAAGCCCCAGGAGTATGTGACCAGGTGTGATTTCACAATCCACATGTCAAAGGCCTCAACAGTTTGATTAATGTGTCTATATGACAGTTTGCCGCTGTATTATTTGCTGTTTTATGTGGTGAACTCCTTAATATCTACAGATAGAGAAAGATTGAATAAGAATGTATGACTCCTGAAATAGGTGTCTTGATACCGAAACACAGCCCACATTATTTAAACAGCTGCTAAGTTAACTTAATGCAATCCAGAAGGGACATACAAAGTCAGTCCTAGTTTTGAACTTACACCCCAAGCGGTGTTATTTTTGGTCTCTGGTTCTACCCACTGAAGTCAGTGCTGCAGGTCCAAAAATGCATCTGGAAACAGCTGTCAGAAATCCAGAACTGGCCTAGCATGTCTTTACTGGAACTGGGGTAAGTAGGTAGCTATTTAACTTTTTTTGTTTTTGTTAATAAGTCTTGAGAAGTTTGGGTGGTCTGATAGGATTCTGTTGACCCACACAATGGTAATACCTTGTGGCCACAAGAAAGTGGTACTGCATAGCGAATGCCAAAGGCTTTGAACGTTTCATTTGGGAAACATATTACTAAAACAGTTCTATATAACTTTAAGGTGGAAATTACATAATTGTCCATATATTTGAAAAATTCATGGGTACTTTTACCCATGGGCATTGCACCGGTTTACAAAAGGGTAATGAATAGTACAAGTGTGTTTTTCCTTGGGAACCTATCCCAAAAGATTCCATAGGTATTTGTAGCTGCTTTTTCTGTGAGCACTTTGCCCTTGAAAATTACACACATAAATGTGGAGCATCAAAACCATTTCAGAACTGTTACCTATACACTTAACCAGTGGTTGTCAATTGTTTTTCCACAATTGATGGATCATATTCACATATGTGACATACTGCATACAGGGCTGCTTTAACTACTTATGGGACCCTGGCAACCTTCTGTGAATGGCCTCCCCCCAGTCTAATAGGGCCCTTCCCCCACCCCACCTCCTGTCAAACACCACAGCTTCCTTTTACCCTGGTCCCTGGGTGACCAACCAAACCGTTTTCCACTGTAAAAACAAAAATTGGCATAAAAGTGCAGAGCAGTTGTCTAGGCCAAGCTGCTGATGGCTCTGCTGTTTCTACCCCTCAGAAACAGGAAGTCAGAAAGGGAGGGGATCAGCAGAGCCATCAGCTGTGTGGCCTAGACAGCAGCTCCACCACACCTTGCTGCCTTTTTATTTTATTTAGTGCTGGAAGCTGGCGGACTGGCGGGTGGGGGGTGTATTAAGGAAGTTGCTCTGACTGGGAAGAAGTGAGACCAGAGTGCAGAGATGTCAAGGGTGGCCCTTCCCAAAGAGTGAGATTGCTGGCTATCATGGCATGTTACATATTTTAAACTCAATTGTTTCAAGCACTTACCATCACATACACATCTACACGTAATTGAATTGTTTCCATAGAGCCCCTCAAGAGGTAGTGTCTGATAAATTAAACCTGATCAGACACAAGTCGGCAATAGACAACCACCTCAACACACATCAGATCCTGCCAAATGTTCTAAAACCCCATCTGATATTATCACAGACTAAAATTATATTAATATTTGATGTCATCTCAGTAAAACCAACACACAATCCCTCCACTACAAAACACTATGCATAAACTTGTAAAGCACACATACAACCTTATCACACCCTAACAACACTAACTTCCAGGACTCAAAAAGCCACAATCTTATTTGTGAAAAGGCAACACTGTAAATTTTACACAATTCCTAAAAAATGGTCCATGACAGAGGAGAAGAAGCAGATACAACACACCAAGAAGGCCGACAGTCAACACATGTGGGCAGGGCTGGGCTGCAGGCTGCAGCACTCACGTTCAATGAAAGCCTGAGGTGTCCTGCCCACTCAGTAACAGAAAGTCTCCATCAGAGTGGCCAGGGATGTGACAGGCCTTCAGCGCACACAGATGCTGAGGCCCCGCACTGTATTCTTGTTTTAATTGCCGATCTTCTAGCTGAACTTTGCCGCTGCTGCCCTCTGTAATCTTGTGGTCTTGGCCTTGCTGGCTGAAGGCCCCCTCAGGCCTCCTTTCATGACTACACTCCTCCTGCAGTCCCAGTGCCAGCTACCTGACACAAAGGTACCTCCTTTTTCCTTATTCCGGCTGTTGTGCCTTCGCAATTGAAACCTGTGTTTGGACCACAGAGTGCTGCTTCTACAGAGACCTACATGGTTCAAATATTGTCAATTTGAACTTGAAACAAATGAAGGTTGAGCCTCATAGGGCTTCATATACTCAGAACCCTGTGGTCCAAACATAGATTTCAATCGCGCAGGCAAAGCTGTTGTAGAAAAGAGAAGGAAGAAAGTTTGTGACTTGAAGCTAGCATTGGGCTGCAGCCCCCGTTAAACCAGCTTCCAGGTAGCAGTTGATTCTGGTTGGTGGCACTTACCATACCTTAGCACATCTATGCCACAAGCTATGTCCCTCCAGTGTTGGAGCTTTCTTTATTCAGGGTCCCGCCTGCTGTGATGCAACATCCTGTTTCTGCACATGTGGGGCCATGCATAGACAAGGCTCAGATGCTGGCCAGACATAGCTTGTGATGATCACTGCCACGGATGGGAATGGAAGTCAGTGGGGAAGGGGAGAGTGTAAGGGAGAGATGTAGGACTAGCAGGGGGAGAGGAGAAGAGATAGACTTGAGGCTGAATTTCCCAATGGGCAGCTTGGCCCCCTTTATACAGAGGTCTGGGGCAGCTGTCCCCTTTGCCTATTGGTTAAAGCAGCCCTGATCACATAGCATGCCTATGCCACGAGCCATATCAGGCCAGTGTTGGGGCCCTCTCTATGCAGGGTCCCACCTACTGTGATGCAATTTCCTGTTTCTGCGCAGGCAGGGCCCTAAATAGAGAAGGCTTCAACAATGGCTGGACACAGCATGTGGTAATCACTGCTAGGGATGGGGGCAAAAGAAACAAATTGAAGACCATGGGGATGGGGGAGAGGGTAAGGAAGAGATGTAGGACCAATGGTGGGCAGGGGAGAGGAGAAGAGATAAAAGACTCTTCAGAAATTAGGCTGAATTTGCCAGTTGGCACCTGGGCTCCTTTTATGCAGGGAACCGGGCAGCTGCCCCCTTTGCCTATTGGGAAAAACAGCCATGATACATGCACTGTAAAGGCATAAAGGCATAAAGTACGATTTCCTGGAAGTAATCCTTCTGTGAAGTCCTCATCAGGTACCCAGTATGGTTAAATCATTAATGATCTTACTGATTCTTTTTTTTCCAGTCTCTTTTATTGAATTTTTAAATATATAAAAATGCATAAACAATTATGCCAAAAACTTAAAAAGTATAAAATATAAAAAGAACTTTAAAAATTTGCTGTAAACATTTAGAAAAATAAATAATAATACTATAGGAATGGTCTTAATTACAAGCCCTGATCAACTCTGCTTTTGACAACAGTCATGAAATGGCACAATAATCACACATAGTCACCACTGTGACTGGCAACTGTAAACTATGATACCCATAACCAAGTAAATCCTGACAATGTAATCAAATCAATAAGAACTTGTTCAAAAATATTGGATGGAGACACTATGGAGATAATTCTATAAAGTGGTTGCCAACATTTAGGATGATTCCTCTGGCCAAATCCCTATCTAAATCTGGCCTAAATCCCTTCATCTAAGCTGATGACGTCACAATATTCATCCCCTTCCAATCCAACCTCACAGAAATCTCGGATAAAATAACCACTGCCATGAACATCCTAACATCCTGGGTTAACGCTTTCAAGATGAAAATGAACAAAGAAAAAACTCAATGTCTAATCCTTTCATCACAACACTCTACTCTGCTTCCAACTACCCTGAACACTCCAGACGTTACAATCCCAATATCTGACAACCTAAAAATTCTAGGAATAACACTTAACTTTAGACACTCATGCAAAAGCTACGACGAAGAAGATGTTCAACATGATGTGGGTACTGAAAAGAGTGAAACCATTCCTCCCACAGAAAACTTTCCGCAACCTAGTACAATCCACAGTACTTCCCCATGCCGACTACTGCAATAGCATCTTCATCAGTTCCAAAGCCCAAATCATGAAAAAACTCCAAACTGTCCAAAACACAGCAGCAAGACTCATTTTTGGCAAATCACGATTCGAAAGCGCAACACCACTTCGAGAAAAGCTACATTGGCTCCCTATCAAAGAACGAATAAACTTCAAAGCCCACTCTATGATTCACAGGATTCTCAATGGCGAGGCCCCAAGCTACATGTCCAACCTGATCGATCTTCCAGCCAGGAACCGGTCCAACTCTTCTCAAACATATCTCAATCTCCATCTTCCCAACTGTAAAGGCCTCAAATACAAAACCTACTACGCATCCTTCTCTGTTATAGGCAGCCAACTCTGGAACGCCTTACCTCGACATATCCGAAAAACCAGCGAACACCTACCCTTCCGAAAGCTACTGAAGACTTACCTATTCAAACAAGCCTACCCAGACGACCCTACAAAGTCTCGGACCTAACCCACACCACAGACAATGCCCACCTCCAATCCTTCCCCACATCGCACACTACTGTCCCACTCTTTATAAATGTGTTATCTCCATGATACTTTGTACCATACTTTGTATTATCTCCTTGTAACTTTGTACCATATTTTGTATTATCTCTATGATACTATCCAGCTTATAATCGAACGAGAAAAACGCCCAAGTTCCGACCTAAATCGGGAGATGGGCGTTTATCTCACAAAAACGAATAACGCGGTATAATCAAAAGCCGAATTTGGGACGCTTTCAACTGCACTCCGTCGCGGATGCGGACAAAGTGGACGGGGGCGTGTCGAAGGCGTGTCAAAGGCGGAACTGGGGCGTGGTTATCACCCGAACAGAGATGGGCGCCCTTCGCCGATAATGGATGCGTTTGTAGCTAGAATTTAGGGCACTTTTCCTGGACCCTGTTTTTTCACGAATAAGGCCCCAAAAAGTGCCCTAAATGACCAGATTACCCCCAGAGGGAATCGGGGATGACCTCCCCTGACTCCCCCAGTGGTCACTAACCCCCTCCCACCACAAAAAAATGATGTTTCACAACTTTTTATTTTCACCCTCAAATGTCATACCCTCCTCCCAGGCAGCAGTATGCAGGTCCCTGGAGCAGTTGTTAGGGGGTGCAGTGGACGTCAGGCAGGTGGACCCAGGCCCATCCCCCCTACCTGTTACAATTGTGCTGCTTAATGCTTATTAGTCGTCCAACCCCCCCAAACCCACTGTACCCACATGTAGGTGCCCCTCTTCACCCCTTAGGGCTATAGTAATGGTGTAGACTTGTGGGCAGTGGGTTTTGAGGGGGATTTGGGGGGCTCAACACACAATGGAAGGGTGCTATGCACCTGGGAGCTCTTTTACCTGTTTTTTTGTTTTTGTAAAAGTGCCCCCTAGGGTGCCCGGTTGGTGTCCTGGCATGTGAGGGGGACCAGTGCACTACGAATCCTGGCCCCTCCCACGAACAAATGCCTTGGATTTATTCGTTTTTGAGCTGGGCACTTTCCTTTTCCACTATCGCTGAAAAGCAAAAACGCCCAGCTCACACATTGGCGAATAAAACATGGGCGTCTATTTTTTATCGATAATACGGTTCGGTCCGCCCCTTCACGGACCCGTTCTCGGAGATTAACGCCCATGGAGATAGGCGTTTCTGTTCCATTATGCCCCTCCACGTACCATACTCTGTAAGCTGCACTGAACCTGCTATTGAGCGGGAAAGAACGGGGTATAAATGCCACAAATAAATAAATAAATAGGTGCCAAGAATGTGCATGAAAGACTAGATTACTGACACATATGCACATATGTGAGCACATACACACATAGATGCCAATATTCTGTCTAAATGCGATTTATTTTAAAAATAGCTATATCTTACCTATCAAATATCTAAGTGGTTTACAAAGGAAAACCCATAGGGGCCGATAATCAGACCGCGAGAATTAGCCAGGCTACCTCCTGCAGTCAGTGGTGAATCCAGAAATTCAATGCAGGTGACTGGTATTGACTTTCTGGGATTTTCTAGGCCACTATGCACATAGCCAGTTAAGCCATTTTTTTATGAGCTGACTGGCTAAGTTATTATGGCCAAAGATAGACCTGCTATTTATGCGGGTCTATCTGACTGCTAAACTTAGCTGATCAGCCAATGAATATTGGCACTCACCAGCTAAGTTGTGCAACATAGCTGGTGACTGGGCTAGCCACTAGGGGGGAGATTCTATATATGGTGCTCAAAAAAAATCCAAGCGGAAAACATTTCCGCCTAAGTGTATTTTATAAGCAGCGCCTAGATTTAAGTGCGGTATGTAGAATATACTTAGTTGATATCCCAGCGTCTAAAACTACATGCGTCCATTTACACCAACAAAAACATGGTGTAAATCCTGGTGCATAGATTTAGGCGCACTGAGCCATAATCTATAATTATGAGTGTAAGTTTTAGAATGCCTATGAAACACCCATTTCCCTGTCCATAACCACACCCCTTTTTGCCTGCGCACAATTAGTGATTTGTGCGCATAAATTCTAATTAATGTCAATTAGTGCTCATTATTGCTTATTAAGTGCTGATAACAATGTTGATTGGCTTGTTAAGCCAATTAAGTTACATGAGCTGTTATAGAATCCGCTTGGATTTTGGCACGGAATGTTAGGCACACTATATAGAATCTGGGGGTAAGCGCTAATATTCAGCCGAGATAGCTGGCTGTCTCTCACTGATTATTAGTGCCTAACCAGCTTAAGGCTATTTAACCGGCCTCGAGGCATTTCTGGACAGTTAAATAGTGCTGGATGTCAGGCGGATAATCCATGGTTTGGCACACAGCTTGAAGGTGAGCATACATCTGGGTAGAATCTAGGCTGACTGCTATCATTTATGTGCTTTTTCTAGATGTGAGCATTTACATCAGCTCTATGACTGGTGTAAGTGGTCGCACCTAAATTATAAACATGTGTTTGTGTGTTCTGTAAAAGAAAGAAGGCACGAGCTTTCCTTTACAGAATAGGCTCCGAGTAGATACTTTCTTAGTGCCTCAAAATAGCTGCCCTACATAGGGTAATTTTTATAAATATTTTTTTTCTGTGGACTAACCCTATTTTATGCATGGAAGAGGGCTTTGAGAAAATTGTATGATTGCATAAAAGCATAAAAGTATGCCTGGTGTCAAGAAGGTACATATGTAAGAGGTCTAGGCCTCTGCCTATATAGCTATAATAAAAAGCTTAGCTTGACAATCTCCTGCAAGAATAGAACTCAGTGTAGTGTGAACTTTAGCCTGAATTCACTCATCAGCTGGAACTGGACTACTTAGCTGATGTCATTATTGCACCATCACTGTGCCTGAACTTCTTGTGCAAAAACCAGCTTGACCCCAGCACTCTTGTGCCTGACCTCGTAGACTTTTCTGAATTCCAAGAATTGCATTTTCAGTGACATCAATTGGACATGCTTGCGGTTTCTGAGCTTAAATGTCCAGAACAATAGGAGCTTACCTTATCTTCAGAGATAAGGCCTCTGCCAGAACTGTATAAAGAAGGGGCTCTGGAGACCAGAAGGCAGCTAATATTTCCATTCAACCTGAATTTCATTACACAATTTCTAAAAAATGGTTCATGATATAGGAGAAGACATGACATTGTTTCAGGTTTCTACCAGCCATCCACTCTGCTGCTGCACTGCTGAGACCTTCCAGGGCTATTCTGAATCCAGCCTTTCATTTGGTGTCCTGCAATAACATTGCCTGCTACCCTCATCTACATCCAGGTTGTATGCCAGCTCTATTATTGCTAAAGGGTAATAACAGAAGGCCTGATTTCAGGGCCTTAACCAGGACTTATGTGCATTCACTCTGACTAATTTTCTGGTAAGAACATCTGTCTTTATTACTTGTTTCTGAGCTATCTGGCATTTGTACATAATTCTTTGTTATTTCTGTTTTCACTTTTGGTTGTTCTACCTGCTTGTAAATGAATAGTCTTTATTTTTATACTAATTGGCCTGTTTCCTTGCTTGTTAATATAATTTAGGAGCTAAGAATTCAGGTCTACATTACCCATTATATTTACACAGAGTGCTGACTTTATTGCACCCCAGCACTGCCCTATTAGGCAGTTGTGTGCAATTGCTCCCTTGCAGATGGAGGTTCTACTAAGATGGTAAATAATCAAAATTCCAATTTAATCACAGTACAATAATACTGATGAACTTAGAGTGGTTTGAAATTGGATTTCTTTTTCTTCAATTTGTTTTTGGCTATGCAAGTTCCCAGAACAGCCTGACCTTGAAGTGATAAGCATGCTGTTAGCTTGTTAGTAGCTCTATTGTTTAAATTGGCTTATTAAATTTATGTACGAGTATACAGTGTAAAATCATATGATTTTGTGTTAAAACACACCTGAATTGCTTAATTCATATGGGTGGAGTCTGGACAGAACTCTCAAGGTGGAACTGGGGAGTGCCAAGTGAGGCTCGGGGGTTGTAGTATATGTGGGGGGGGAGAGAGCCTCTAGGCCCTCTTGCACTGCCCGATTGCCCATATGGTCAAACTGACCCTGATTTCATGCATATTCATTATGGAACTCCTGACTGGCTTCTGGCCCTCGAAGACCGTGGTTGTCCACCCCTGACCTATAAGACAATCAGCTTTAAAAGATATCAAACCTAATACTAATGATTTGTAACACTGGAACAGAGGAACTGACGACAGAAAAAGACCAAACGGCCAATCGAGTCTACTTAGATATTCTGTCTACACTGCTTTGGACACATACCAGCAGCCAGGCAGAGGATAATTCTAAAACGGGGTTCCTAGAATTAGGCACCTAGGGGAGACCTGGGAGGAGCCTATTCTAGAAAGCAAGGGATCTACTACTACTACTATTTAGCATTTCTATAGCGCTACAAAGCGTACGCAGCGCTGCACAAACATAGAAAAAAGACAGTCCCTGCTCAAAGTGCTTACAATCTAATAGACAACCCAATCCTCAGGACACACCAGCCAGTCAGGATTTCAGGAAATCCACAATGAATATGCATGAGATAGATTTGCAAATAATGAGGCCAGAGAATATGGTAACAGCAGTTAGCATATCTGGCTTTTAAAAAGGTTTAGACAAGTTCCTGGAGGAAAAGTCCATAATCTGTTATCAAGATAGACACGGGAAAGCCACTACTTATCCCTGGGATCCATAGCATGAAATCTTGCTGCTCTTTGGGATTCTGCCAGGTACTTGTGACCTGGATTGGCCTCTGTTGGGAGCAGGATGCTGGGCTAGATGGACCATCAGTCTGATCCAGTATGGCCATATACATGCATATGTACTTTGGTGTGTGCACTTAACGCTAGTCATAGAGCTGCTGTAAATGCTTGTGTTTAAATGCTGAAAATATGTGCATAACATATAATATTCTTTAAGTTATGTGCATGAAAGACCTGCCCATACTATACCCAGACTCTGCTTATGAGTTCTGCCTACTTGAAAATACAATAAACCAGATAGGCGTGTATATAGAGAATATCATTTAGATGCAATTTTAGCATGTATACACATATGTGCAGACATGCCTGCATATAAACCAGTATTCTAAACATTTCCAAGCATAACTGGAGCTTAAACATTAACATCTTTATAAACATAGTCCCACAGAGTTACAGACCTTCCTCCTCGGTCCTCCACCATCTTGGGCAGATGAACATACAAGATCCCCCTTTAGTTCCCTCCTTTACTTCACCTTTCTCATTCATATCCATAAAGTGCAAACATCCAGCCTCCTAGATCTTCTGTGTTCTGCCAGACAGACCCAGATACGTGAGCACTTCCAATTCTACCAGGACTTCTGGTTGTCAGGGCCAGGCTTAGGCAGGAGCAACCAGTGCAGCCACACCTGACCTCAAATTGCCAACTAGAGACCTGCAGCAGAGCCAGCATCAATCCTTTCTCTCCCCGTGAGTCAAGTGCCCCCCTCCTCCCAGTCCACAAAAACCTTTGCTGGTGCCAGCAGAGGTAACAGGATCAAGCTGTCTGGAGCAATCTGGTCCTTCCCTCTGCAGCATCCTGCCTGCTTATAAACAGGAAGTTATATCAGAAGAGTGGAATGCTACAGAAGGAAGGACCGGGTTGGTTCATACAGCTTGTTCCTGCTACTGCTGCCAGCACCAGCAAAGAAAAAGGTATTTGTGGACTGGTGGGGGGAGGGGGCACTGGACTCAGAGGAGGAAAGGTGCATGCAAGACTTGGGGGAAACAGAGGGGAAACAGGGGACACAGAGCTGCTGGGCTATAAGGGAGAAGGGTAGATAGGAGACAAGAAATGCTGGACCATAGGGGTGGAGGGGAAGGAGAGAGGGACAAGGAAATGCTGGACTGTAGGGATGGAGGAGAGAGATTGGTGGGCAGGACAGGGAGATGGGCTGAAAGTGTGAGTGGAGAATGAGAATGTTGGGGTAGAAGAGTGTAGGAAGAAAGAGGGAGGGGAGATGCTTGGCATGGTGGAACCATGTGGGAGAGACCATCAGGGTTCTCAGGGGAGATGAGTAAGAACAGGATGGTGAATACAGAGGGTAGAAGAGAGTCACTGTGGACGAGGCTAGACATGGGCAGGGTTGGGTAATGGGGCAGGGCTGGGCAAGGGACTGGGGCCCACCAAACTGGTCTGCACAGGGCCCTGCAACTGCTAAGATCAGCTCTGCTGCTGGTTGAATGTACCATCATAGCCTGTGAGTCAGGCTCAGTCACATGGTTTCCTAAGTTTCTGTGAGGATTTTTAACATTTCATATTAACTACTTTGTTGTTCACTCTATGGTAGCCCAGAACTCACTGTTGGATCAGTTGAGTACAAAATACTTAAACAAATGTTTCTCCTATTTCTTCAATGTTAGCAAGCAAAGATCCTCTGTGTTCATCCCTGAATCCCTTAAATGCCAGTACTGTTCTAGCCTTCACAAGAAAGATACAGTTTACTGGCCACAGGGACTGATACTGGCAACAGGATTTAAGAAAAAAAAAAGTATATTTTCTCTCTATGACACATTATTTCCAAAGCATATTGAGTTTTATCTGGCCTCATATACTATGTTACCATCACGAGGAGACACTTTTCACGGAAAAGGTGGTGAATGCCTGGAACTCTCTTCACACGGGAGGTGATGGGGACAAAAATGGTGACAGAATTCAAAAAGGTGTGGGATCAACATAGAGGATCCCTGTCTAGCAAGAGATGGAATAAAAGTATAGATAATCATCCCTCAAAACAAGAAATTTAAATGACTTTAACAGTTTAAAGAAAGAGGCGTAGAGGGGGTAACATACGCTGAGCAGCAGTTAACACCCTAAAACAAAAAGAGAAGGGATAACCTAAAGGAACGGCAGGTACAACTCTAGTCACCTTTCTGGGGCACTGGATGGGCCGTACTGGTCTTTATCTGCTGTAATTTACTATCCAGCCAATATTCAGCCATCAGCATTTCTTTAAATAACAGACTGCCACAGGCTAGATCAGACCTGAATATTCAGAGCTGGCGCTATCTGGGTTTTTAGCAGCACAGGAACCCTCCAGGTATGGCCGATATTCAATGCCACACCCACATAGCGAATCAGGCATAGGTAGGACTGCTTGTGGGTGCTCCAACATGCCCAGTTATCTATGCGGGCACTGCCACTGAATACTGCCAGTGCCTGCATAACTCCCAGCTCTGCCCCCAGATTGGGAAAGGGAAATCAAAGGGGAAATGGGACTTGATATACCGCCTGTAGAAAAAATTGTTTTGCTAATATAGGGTTAATCATTCTTACAATTTCTGCATTAAATGTAGATTCTCTGAAATGTAGATTCTCTGACCTTGCAAGTAGAATGGAATGTGCCTAGATATGCTTGGGAGCCACACAAGCTGACTAGTAGCCTAGAAATGTAACATGTTAAATGTGATTGTGTTGACAGACACAGACACTAAGCTTCCTTTGTGACCCTGCACGTAGAAAAAACTTATAAGAGCTGAGGGGAGAAATTTTGAGTCAGACATCCTTCTGGCTGCAGTTGGATCTGTCTCCGTGCAAGTAAATAAAAATGCTTAAACCTGACTTGGTCTGATGGTATTTGTGAGTATTGTTAATAAAATTCTTTTAACACCGCCTTTCTGAGGTTTTTGCACCTACATTCAAAGCGGTTTACATATATTCAGGTACTTATTTTGTACCAGGGGCAATGGAGGGTTAGGTGACTTGCCCAGAGTCACAAGGAGCTGCAGTGGGAACTGAACTCAGTTCCCCAGGATCAAAGTTCACTGCACTAACCACTAGGCTGCAGAACTAACCGGAGAGTGCTGTGGCAGTCAGAACAGATCTGGTTAAGAACCACTGAATATCAGGTCCTGGGCTGACCAGTGGAATTGAACTATGCAGGAGAATCTCCTAATCAATTAAATCCTTTCGAATGGTGCCTCTGATGCTACTATGATAAGCACAAGTGCACACACACACACACACACATGTACATTTTCTTCTTTTTATAAGGGTTGGTGCCTAACACAACAACCATGGTTGGCAGTGACCAGCCTTCATCGAATTCAACAAGGACTTCAGGCGTCCTACGGCTGCAGCTGGGCCCTGGAAAACTTCCATTATTTTCACCCTGTTTGGGTCCCAGACACAGTTTTCTGTCAGAGGACTGATCCACTGGGGCGAATTTGGGGGTACCCAGGCAGTGTCATAACCGTGAACATGCCATGTTCTCCGGAGAGGGTGGTTCACACTGTCAATCTTCTTCACCTTGCCTACATAGACCTTGACTTTGAGGATGATGCGATCTGCAGGGCTCAGGTTTCCAGGGTATCCTTGGGCCTTCCGCAAGTCTCTGCTTGCATAGACCCCACGTCCTAGCATGCCATCTGCGGAAGGTCTGAAGCCTGTCTTGATGATGGAGGCTGCAGCCTGCTCACTGGTCCCATGGTACATGTCATAGGACCTACGACCTGCAGTCCGGCGCACCAAGACATGGATCCTGTTATCAGCCTCTTTAGAGAAGAGTCCAATGTCAGAAAGCTCTGGAGCCTCAGCCTGGGGGACATCAGCGAGAGTGGAGGACAGAAGCACTACACAAGGAGAAAGAGAGAGATGCACTCTTGTGTTATATTATAATGAACATACCTGCTTATAACAGATGAATGTCCCATCATTCCTGAGACACTCAGCAATCTGGCAAAGTGCTATTAATAAAGAGAAAAAGGTGAAGCTTGCCAGGTGACTAAATAGTAGTACTGCATAGTGTTGCCAGGACCAGATTTTGCTCCGCTGGCTGCCTGGGGTTCTCTGGAGGCAGCACACAGAACCCTCAGTGAAAGGAATTGGATTGGATTTCTTGATTTTTATATACTGCTTTGTAAAAAAATGTGTTGAGTTTACAAGAGAAAATAATCAGTAGATACAAAATATAATAGAGCATAACTACCATATTCAAATACTCAGATCTTTCATTGCTCAATAGTGTCACCTGCTGGCCAAATTTAGAAAACACAACGAGTGAACCAGGATATCTGACTTAGGACTGCTGAGTGAGGTCAAGGAGCTGGAAAAATGAAGGGGAAATCTAGTGAATTGCAACTGGTTCCATTTCCCAATAGATGCTGGTTCTGACTAAATTGGAAGCCTAAAGATGCAAGAAGAAACTACCAAGTAAAAAAAAATAAAATTAAAACAAAGGTAAAGGCACTGTGGTGAAACCGGTCCTGAAGATTCCCTGTGACACCACAGTAGATGGGCAAAAACTTTAGGAGGTCTTTTACTAAGTAGCGCTAAGCCCAATGCAAGATTACTGCTCGCTACTCTGGAACTACCGCCGGGCTACCACAGCGGCCCAGCGGTAGTTCCCACCTCCAGTGCATGCCATTTCTGGCACCAGTAGTTTGCCCAGTGGTAATTGGGTGGCAGTAAGTGCTCCCCCCTGAAATGGCCACGCAGCAAGTGGTTCACTTACGGCACAGCCATCTCTTTAAAAAAAAAAGGCAGCTTTTTACCTGCTGTGCTAAAAGGGGGCCTCAGCATGTGTCAAAAACATTCGCTGACACTAGCACCACAGCTTAGTAAAAGGGGCCCTTAAAGCCTCTCTCCAGTAATGGAAGAGATCGGGTTATAAGAGACCTAGGTATGCCTGCTCTGTAACGCCCCTCTCTAAATTACTCAGTTCTGGATTATAAACTGCCCCTGTATACTAAGCCATGCTAGTGGCTGCCATGCGCTAATGCCGACACAGCCCATTCACTTTGGGCTGTATCAGCATTGCCGCGCAGCTTAGTAATCAGGGGAGTAAGACGTCATTTCAAGCACTCGACCTCTGCACAGTGACTCCACATGATGAAGCTCAGGATAAAATTTATCCTCATAATGTTAGCTATCAACAAAATAAAAAGAACACATCTTGAACGCTGGAATCCATTTTCACACTGCGGAAAAAAAAACTACCCCCACCACCAACTTTTACAAGTCCCCTCAAAGAATACAAAATTTATTTTAAAAATTTAAAGCAATGAAGAGATGATTTTAACTAGTGTAATGAAACAAAATCTTAACTGGAAGCTCTGAGTTCCTTTGCTCAGATACTGACACATTAACATACCAAAGAGTGCAAGGACTGTGGCAGTCAGAGGTGCCATCTTCACACTTGTGCTTCTGGCAGTAAGAGCAGAGGGATCTGGAACAAGATAAGAAAGACATCGCAAATATAATGGTATCAGTTCTAAATATAGAAACCAGAAGACTTTTAATTTTCATATTATGTCAAATATCCCTCCTAAAAATCAACAAGACAATGATGTTTCCTCATTTTATCCACACTGCACCCATTGCTAACAAATTTCTTTACGTATCCCACGTTTTACCCCTCACTCTCCCATCATCGAGGATCCTCTGTGCTTGTCCCAGGATTTACTCCTTACTCTCCCACCCATGAGGATACAATGTACTTATTCCAGGCTTTACTCCTCACTCTCTCACCGCTGAGGATACTCTGTGCTTATTCCAGGCTTTATTCCTCACTCTCCCACCGCTGAGGATCCTCTATGTTTATCCCAGGCTTTAACCCTCACATCTCCACTGCTGTAGATCCTCTGTGCTTATTCCAGGCTTTACCCCTCACTCTTTCACCATTGAGGATACTCTGTGCTTATTCTAGGCTTTAATCCTCACTCTCCCACCACTGAGGAAACTCTGTGCTTGTCCCAGGATTTACTCCTCACTCTTCAACTGCTGAGGATCCTTTGTGTTTATCCAAGGATTTACTCCTCACTCTCCCACTGCTGACGATCCTCTGTGCTTATCCCAGGCTTTACTCCTCACTCCCCATTGATGAGGATCCTCCAGGTTGTTGATTCTGTGAAGGGGTGGAGCAGATAGAAGTGGAAGGGGAAGGAGTGAGGAGGCTCAAGAGCAAAAGGAGACAGAACAGAGCCTTGCCTTTACTACTTCCCCAGGGAGAGAGAAGAGAAAGGTTAGTGTCCCCTGTAAAATGGAGGAGAGAAAAAGACTACACTATCCAGCAGCCCCGGCGCAAGCCCTGGTATAGAGATTATCTTCCCCAGCAGGTCACAGGGGAGAACTCTGACAAGGCAAGGGAGGGGCCCCTGGAGGGTAATCAAATGAAAGAGGAACAGCTGAACAGGGGGTGGGACGAGGAACCCATGGAGTGGCAAGAGGCTGAGGAGAGAGAGAGAGGAGTGCCCAGAGGAACCGATGGACCTCACAGCCTGGGCTCATTCCTTAGGAAAAAAGCTGAAAAAGCAGGTGAACTCGTGGTATGGCAGCTGGGTTGCAAGGGGAAAGAGAAAGGGTCATGAGGGAGAAGGGTCAGTGTATTGAGAGAGTGACCCAAGAAAGGGTGGGACCTTTTTTCTTCCCAAAGCAGTTCAGGCTGTTATGAACTGTGTGTTAAAGGTGCTGTTTATTGACTCCTCCTGTGTGAACTGTTCACAGCGGGAGGAAGCTGGTTGTGGGAAAGTGTTTGCTCAAGCCTGAAGAGGTGGTTTATTGGGAACTGTTTATTGGGACTGTTTGCAAAAGCACCAGGAAGAAACCGGGAGCAGTTTCTTTCTTTTTCTTGTGTTTTTTTTTTGACTGCCCTTCAGGGACATTCTCCCTCTTTTCAAAGGGGAGGGGGAAAAGGAGAGCACGGGGCTGTAGACTGCTTAAGGTGGAACAAACTGCGTTCTGGGAGTGGAGTTGTTTTTCTTTCCTGCTGTGCTGTGATCCTGAAAGGAGAAACGGTGGGACTGTGTTTCTTTTGCCTGCTTTAATTCTGAACTGGAGGACTGTGAAACCCAAGAGAATAAAGATACTTACTGACTTTGCTTTCTGGAGTTTGGATTGCTTTGAGCCCTGCCCTGTGAACTGCAGTGGGCTAGGAGTCTGAGACAGGTATCCTGACTCTTAACCGGAGTGGCCAGGGCAGAGGGAAGATCCTGAGGACCCCGGGAGGAGGGACAGAGCTTTCACAATTCTCACTTCTTAATTAATACATTAAAACAAGTTGGTCAGTTAGTTTCCTTTATTCAGAGGGAAATTTGCCCCTATGTTTACCAGTTCCACAAGGTCTATCATGGACTTCCTTCTGTCCTGGTTTCTCCCTCTGACGTTGTTTCATTCACTTGCCACTCTTATCACTTGTATGCTACTAGCCACCTCAGTCATTTTGGCTTTAAACCCAACTGCATCAGCTCTTAGTTCATTACAAAAAGCGAGTCCTCACTGCCCTTGCAACCACTAAGAGAAGAATCTCAAGGCATTGCATCATCTTTAACCCAGGCTGCTGAACTGTTGCTCTTCAGCTGTGCTAGGTCTTAATTTCTAGGGCAGTGATGGCGAACCTATGGCACGCGTGCCAGAGAGGGCACGCAGAGCCCTCTCTGTTGGCACGCGTGCCGTCACCTCAGCCAGTTCCAGCCCCCCTCCAAATAAAAGTCATACCTGGTCGGAGTTAAGGCGGCGTCTGCAGCGACAGTGAAAAGCCTGCTGGCTCGGCGTGCCTTCAGCCTTCCCTTCTGTCTCTCAAGCTCTGGTCCCGCCCTCATTTCCTGTTTCACAAGAGCGGGACCAGAGCTTGAGAGACAGAAGGGAAGGCTGAAGGCGCGCCGAGCCAGCAGGCTTTTCACTGTCGCTGCCGACGCCACCTTAACTCCGACCAGTTATGACTTTTATTCGGAGGGGGGGCCCTGGTGCTCGGAGGGAGGGCGGGCGGGCGACCTGGTACTCAGGCGGCCTGGTGCTGGGTGGGAGGGAGTGATGCCTGGTGCTGGATGGGTGGGAGGGAGGGAGGCAGGCCTGGTACTGGGTGGGAGAGAGGCCTGGTGCTGGGTGGGAGGGAGGCTTGGTGCTGGGTAGGAGGCCTGGTGCTGGGTGGGAGGGATGCCTGGTGCTGGGAGGGAGGGCGGGAGGGAGAGGAGGGTTGCTGGACAAGGGTGGCTGGCGGGGAGATGGGTGGCTGGAGGGGAGAGGAGGATTGCTGGACATGAGTGGATGGAGGGGAGGGCAGGGGGGAGAAAAACTGCACATGGATGGAGAAAATAGGCAAAAGCTGGATCCACATTATACCTCCTCCAGTCAATTCCACAGAGGAGGACCCAGCTTTTACTTTTGGATGGAGGGCAAGAAATGAAGAAGAAAGGAGGAAAATAAAGAAATAAATGGAAAGGAAGCGCTGGAAACGGTTAAGAGAACAGATAGAGAGCAGCAGAATCAGAGACTAGGACCAATATGGATAGAAAAACAAAATCACCAGACAACAAAAGTAAAAAAAATCATTTTCATTTTAGTGCTTGGAATATGTCCAATTTGAGAATTTACATCTGCTGTCCTGTTTTGCACTGGGTATACTGGAGCTGTAAAAGCTTACAGAAATGATTTATAATGAAAAAAATCATGTTATTTTTTTCTCCTATACTAGTATAATAGTTTCAATGATGTCTGTTTATATGCACCATGGCTGGTGTAAGGGGTGTGGCTATCATAGGGGTGGAGTCATATGTGGTGACCCCGCCCATAATGAGTACCAGCACCTGTTATTCAGGTTAAATTGCCCTGTTGGCACTTTGCGATAAATAATTAGATTTTGGGTTGCTGTTTGGGCACTCGGTCTCTGAAAGGTTCGCCATCACTGTTCTAGGGGAACCCACTTTTCAGACTGAACAGGCAGAGCCACAGAAATGCCCTCCTAGTGCAGCCCTTCCCTCCAAGCAGCCTTCAAGGAAAATCAGTGGAGGGATATGCCTAGAACTGACAAAGCAGAGAAAAATCACTCCGTTTCCTAATCTAATCCCAGGCTTCTTGATTTTCCCCCTTTCCCCCTCCTATCCTTTGGGGAACAAGAAGGGGGAGGGGAGGGAGTGATCTTGAATCAGACATTGCAGTGAGATTAAAGAACAGACACAGAAAGGAGCTGAATTAGCAAAACTTTGAAATTTGTGAGCAGTAGTGCCAATCCCCAGAAATAACCTTTGCGCTAATATGACCATATTTCTGTCTCATACTCAAGTGTGTAATTTCTGGCAGAACCACCCAGAATAGCATTCTGCCACCATTTGCCACAACCTAAGAGAGTGGAGCAGAGCTGCTGTGGAATTTTTCTGGCCACCTCTACAGGAAGCAAGACAGAGATGGTTAAAATTGATGTGAAGCGTCTGTTCACGCTTTCCAAATATACCAGGACTAGGGGGCATGCGATGAAGCTACAATGTAGTAAATTTAAAACAAATCAGAGAAAATTTTTCTTCACTCAACGTGTAATTAAACTCTGGAATTCGATGCCAGAGATTGTGGTAAAGGCGGTTAGCTTAGCGGAGTTTTAAAAAGGTTTGGACGACTTCCTAAAGGAAGAGAGTCCATAGACCGTTATTAAATGGACTTGGGGAAAATCCACTATTTCTGGGATAAGCAGTATAAAATGTTTTGTACATTTTGGGATCTTGCCGGGTATTTGTGACCTGGATTGGCCACTGTTGGAAACAGGATGCTGGGCTTTATGGACCTTTGGTCTTTCCCAGTATGGCAATACTTATGTACTTATGGGAGCAGCCACTAGTCTTGATACTTGCACGACTCAATGGCACTCAAGACCCTGAGAGAAGATAGGGGAAATGCCTTCCAATCCCACTGCCTCTGTCACTAGTGGGTATGTCAGCTTCCTGTCCCCAATGTTGCTTGTTAATAGGGGCTGTGAGTTTTGTAGGAAGGAGGCGAGATTGCGTGAGAGATTGAGAGGATCAGAGTGTGAGGAAGAACAGGTTGTAAGTGAGGAAGTCAGAGGTGGGAAAAGAGTGAGCAGGTACTACGGATTGTGATCAGAGGGGCTATAGGTAGGAGGGAGACAGGAGAGATTGAGTGAACAGAGTGCATGGTGCTACTCCATTCCTTTCCTTCTAAGAAGGCAAACAGGCTGTAAACCTGAATTCTGGGCTTCTTTGTCCATGAAACCTGAGGAGAGCAGGCAGAGTGAACCAGGCCACCCTATACCCCAAAGCAGAGGAGGTCCAGCTGATTCCAGCCTGAAGAGGAAAACTGACCTAGAAAGGAAAGGAGGAGAGCTCAGTAAGCTTCCAACAGGTGAATGAGGACCACCAGAGATTAGAGGGTGAGACTTGGAAGCTATGGGACCAGTTGGTAAAGAAACGGTTTAAAAAGTGAGAGAGAGAGAATGAGTTTGGGAGAGAAAGTTCACACCGTCCTGCCACATCCTCCATACCTCTACTTCCGTTTTGTTTACAAAACTAAATCCTGAGCAGAATACTTACCAGATACCAAAGAGTTCACCTTTGGAGATCACCTGTTCAGAGAGGCACCCAAGGAGGGAGATCAGCTCCAGTCCAATTCCTGGTTCTCTTTATATGTACCTTCTTCCCACACAATTTCCCTTTTCCACAGAACAGAGGAATTTCCTTCTGAGGAAGGGAGTTGGCCAATACAACATCTGTGAGACGATAAGCAGACTTTACAATTACCCAGCCCTATCCGAGAATGTTTAAAGTAAACTGAGGCTTGAAATGAAAGTCTCAACTTTCACATTTCTTAATATGGGGATCTATCAGCTCAGTAATTATTTTAATATGCTTCAGGTTTTTTTCATTTCTTCCTTTCTTGTTATCTTGCTTTTTGTAGGAGTGTCTCATGTTTTCAGTTCTTGAGGATCTGTGTAATTTTGAGTCTCTGCTGGGAGCCTCCTTTTCTCTCCCTCTCTTGTCTCTGTTTTTCACCCCCAAGTCTCTCCCTCTGTATCCTAACCTATATCTCCCCCAGTCTTACTCTTCTGTCCCCCTTACTCCTTCTTTGAGAGTATCAGCATGGAGGAGTGGCCTAGTGGTTAGGGTGGTGGACTTTGGTTCTGAGGAACTGAGTTTGATTCCCTGCACAGGCAGCTCCTTGTGACTCTGAGCAAGTCACTTAACCCTCCATTGCCCGCTGCATTGAGCCTGCCATGAGTGGGAAAGCGTGGGGTACAAATGTAACAAAAATAAATCTCTCAGCTTCTTTAATGATTACCCTAAGTCAAATCTACTACTATTTATCATTTCTATAGCACTACTAGACGTACGCAGCACTGTACACCTGAACATGAAGAGACAGTCCCTGCTCGACAGAGCTTACAATATAATTAGGACATGCAGTGCCAATTCCAGACCCCCCCCCCCCCCACTGCCGATCCAAATCCCCCAATACAGACCCCACACCCCCTCAGGTGCTCCTCCATTATCTATGGCCTAAGGGTCATATACTTGGTAGTCCAGTGGTTCAAGGACAGGAGTGATTCCCCAGTCACTCCTTTCTTGCCAGCACCATCTCCAAAATGGCACCTCTTGTGGTAGTCTCATGTTACTACTGCTAGGGGTCATGTTTTCTTATACAAAAGCACTGAAATCATTTGGGGTCATTCCTTATACAATTTAAAAAATAAATAACCTGTCTTACAGTGTCAGCTTTTCTAAAGTTTGTTTGGTTTTGGGGTGTTTTGTTTGTTTTTTGCCATGGTGGTTCCCATCTGCTCTTTTGAGTTTCTATGAAATTCCATTCCCAACTTATTTGACTCTTTCCCCTTTTTATATCCACTTAACCTGATTCATTTAAACCAGCAGATGCAGATATGTGAGATAAATGCCAAGTCAAAGCCAGCCTGTCTTGTCCCTGGCAAAAAAAAAAGTGAGAAGGGACACAACAGGGGTAGGTAATCTTCAGACCCTGTGGACACCAATTCACTCTGGTTTTCAGGTTACCTCTAATGAATATGCATGAAAGAGGTCCGCGTACACACAAATTCACTTTTATGCAAATCCATCTCATTAGAGGTATCCCCAAACCCCAATTGCCCAACCCTGGAACCCAAAGGTGGCCATGTCCCCTGTGGCTGGAAGTGAGACACTGAGTCCCTGTGACTGCAACTAAGTTACTGTCTGCCCATGGCTGGATATCAGTAACTGAGTCTCCCTGATTGCAAGTAAGTTACTGAGATGTGAGCGAGTCCCCATGACTGAACGTGAGTGACTGAGTCCCCCATGAATGCAAATAAGTAACTGAGATGTGAGTGACTGAGTCCCCATGTTACTGAGATATGCATGACAGTTCCATGTGGCTGGATGTGAGAAACCGAGTTCCCTGTGGCTGGATGTGAGTGACTGAGTCCGTATGATTGCAAGTAAGTTACTGAGATGTGAGTAACTGAGTCCCCATGGCTCGATTTGAGTGACTGATTCCCCATGAATGCAAATAAGTTACTGAGTGAGAAGTGAGTGACTTAGTTTCCTGTGACTGGATGAGAAAAACTGAGTCTTCATGGTTGCAAATAAGTTTCTGAGATGTGAGTTACTGAGTTCCTATGGCTGGATGTGAATGACTGAGTCCCCATAATTGCAGATAAGTTACTAAGATATGAGTGACTTAGAGGGGCATTATCGAACATCGCCGGCGAAATAGATCGCCGGTGATCTATTTTGGCGGCGGCGCTACATCTGGCCAGAACCGTATTATCGAAAAAGATGACCGGTCATCTTTTTTTTTCGATAATATGGTTTAGCCCGGCCAAATGTCGCCGGGTTTGAGATGGCCGTTTTTGTTTTTCAGCGATAATGGAAAATAAATGCCGGCGATCTCCAACCCGGCGACATCCAAGGCATTTGGTCATGGGAGGAGCCAGCATTTGTAGTGCACTGGTCCCCCTGACATGCCAGGACACCAACTGGGCACCCTAGGGGTCAGTGCGGTGGACTTCAGAAAAAGCTCCCACATGCATAGCTCCCTTACTTTGGGTGCTGAGCGCCCCAACCCCCCCAAAACCCACTACCCACAAATGTACAACACTACCGTAGCTCTTAGGGGTGAAGGGGGCAACTACATGTGGGTACAGGGGGTTTTGGAGGGCTTCCATTACCAGCAGAAGTGTTACAGGTGGGGGGGGGGGCCTGAGTCCGCCTGCCTTAAGCACACTGCGGTACCCACTAAAAGTGCTCCAGGGACCTGCATACACGCATGCCTCTAGGACTTGTTGCTGCTGTATAACCTTGGCACACCAGTTGACACCTGAAGACTAATCTCTTTGAAAAAGTCCTTTATTGGAATAAGCACGTTTACTCACAGTTAACTGCAGATCAGAGGTTGTGCCTCACTGGCAAAGAGTCTCCCTGGTACTGAGATTAGCAGTAGGTCAGAGCTGGCACAATGGTGTACAATGCCCTCTTTCAGCCACATTCAAGGTAATAACTACGTTCTCTAACATGGGTAACACATGAAAGGGATCTAAAACTGGCTTACAAAAATGGCCACTACCTCATGGACTACCGGAAACAAAACAGGGCACACTCTGACCCAGTTAGAAGGGGGAAAAGCACCATGGGAGTAGAGCCCACTACCCTACACCCACCACAATGCATTGCTGATGTGACTCTGCAGTGCACCTAACAGAAAAGGTGTCACACTCACCCGAGAGCCACATCACAACCAGGGAAAGGCTATCAGAGGATACAACACATTCTGCTGTCATGGAGGTGGGTACGGCATTTGAGGCTGGCATACAGGCTGGCAAAAAAGGTTTTTATTTTTATTTTTTTAGTAAGGGAGGGGGTTGGTGACCACTGGGGGAGTATGGGGAGGTCATCCCCGATTCCCTCCAGTGGTCATCTGGTGAGTTGGGGCACCTTTTTGAGGTTTGGTCGTGAAAATAAAAGGATCAAGTAAACCCGGTGAAATACTGCTTAATGCCGCTTTTTTTTCCATTATCCGCGAAAGCCGGCCATCTGGTAGCCACACTCATGCCCGCCCATGTCCCGCCTTCGCTTTGCCGCCGACACGCCCCTTTGAACATTCGCTGGCGAGGCAATGGGAAAGCGGCGATGCTGTCAAAAAAGCAGCTTTTGATTATACCAATTTTGCTGCTTTTCCGAGATCACCAGCCATCTCCCGATTTATGTCAGGAAATGGCCGGCGATCACTTTCGAAAATGAGCTGGTTAGTTCCCTGTGGCTGAAGGTGAGAAACTGAGTTCCTTGTGGCTGGATATGAGTGACTGAGTCCTCATAGAAACAAGATGGCAGATAAGGGCCGAATGAGCCATCCAGTCTGCCCATGCTCAGTAACCACTAACTTTTCCTTTTCCTAAGAGATCCCACGTGCCTGTCCTATACTTACTTAAATTCAGACACAGACCTTGTCTCCGCGACCTCCAGGGCCAGTCTTAGCAGGTGCGGGGCCCTGTGCAGACCAATTTGGTGGGGCCTCACCCTAGCCCTGCCACCGCCTAGCTCCACCCCACCCTAGCTCCACCCCATTGATAAGAATATTCAATTTTTAGAAAACATTTTATTTATGAAATTTCAAATAAAGACAAATGAAGCAAAACGTGTACAGAAAAACTGATTGAAATAAGCACAATGCTATCATGAACCCCCCCCCCCTCCCAGAAATTATTCAGTTCAAGTCCACTACAATTAGGAATTCCAATTCTCATAATAAAGGAGAATAAAGGAAAAATATTAATTGAGAAAAGATCCATCTCATCCATGAACAGCGATTCTCCTCTGCCTTGCCCTGCCCTCCCATCCCTTCCATGTCCAGCGATTCTCCTCTGCCCTGCCCTATCATCCCATCCATGTCCATTGATTCTTCCCTCCCCTCCCCTCCATGTCCAGCGATTCTCCTCTGCCCTCCCCTCCCCTCCCATCCAATCCATGTCCAGTCTAGCGATTCTCCTCTGCCCTTCCCTCCCATCCGTGTCCCGCGATTCTGCCCTCCCCTCCATGTCCAGTGATTTCTCCTCCCATCCATGTCCAGCAATTCTCCTCTGCCCTGCCTTCCCATCCATGTTCCGCAATTCCCCCCTCCTCTCCCCTCCCATCCCATCCATGAACAGCGATGCTCCTCTGACTTGCCCTGCCCTCCCATCCCATCCCATCCATGTCCAGCCTCCAGTGATTCTCCTCTGCCCTGCCCTTCTATCCCATCCAAGTCTATTGATTCTCCCCTCCCCTCCATGTCCAGCGATTCTCCCATCCTCTCCCCTGCCCTCTTCTCCTTCCTGCCGCCCTGCCTACTGGTAGAGTTACAAGGTTATGCACATAAAATAGGAATGGAGAGAGGAAAGGGGTGGAGGGGGAAGGAGGATGAAAATAAGGGAAAAGGGGAAGAGGGAAAAAGGGAAATGAGGGAAAAGGGGTAGGAGGGAGGGGAGGGTAAGTGTACATGTGTAATAATAAACATAATAACATTTAAAAAACCAGCATAGACTTCACTGAGAGAGTAAATACATACCAACCAACACTTTATTCTCCGTCTCCAACTCAGGATGGAACTCTGCTGCATGGTCTGCCTTTGAGGAAGGAAGTTACATCGTGTTACGGGGGTGGGCGGGCCGCACGCCGCATCACACAGAAGTGGCGGCAGAGGAGAGACACAGCAGACCAATTGGGCAGGCCAGGCATCAGGAGGTCGAGTAGCAACTACAAGGCAACTGTGACCATTCACGGCCGGGGTCAGCGGTCAGGTGAGGTGACGTCCTGGCCAGCCAGGAGACCAGGTGACGCTGGAGGGAAGCTGCGCCTGCAGTTGCAGAAGTTAGAACTGCATATGTGCAGCAGGTGATAGCCAGCAGCCGCTGCGGGAGAGGTCTGGCTCACTCACTGGCTCAGTCTGGCTGAGACTCGGAGCGAAGAGCACCCAGAGTGGGATGGGAGGAGGCGGAGTTGAGGCACGCCACGGGGCCCCTTTGAGCGCGAGGCCCTGTGCGGTCGCTTCTGCCGCCCCTGCCTAAGACTGGCCCTGACGACCTCCACCGGGAGGCTATTCCACACATCCACCACCTATCTGAGAAAGAGTATTTTCTTAGGTTACTCTTTATCCTATTTCCTCTTAACATCATCTTATGCCTTCTCATTCCAGAGTTTTCCTTCATTTGAAAAAGGCTCACCTCCTGTACATTAATGCCACGGATGTATTTAAACGTCTCTATCAACAATATAAACAGAGGAAAAGGAACCCTCTCAGTAACAAAGTCACACCAAACACAGCAAAGGTGACAAAAAAAAAAAGAAGCTAAACGATACAATGTGTAAAAATTTATTTGATAACATCCCAGACTCGACACGAGTCGTTTTTCGGCCCAAACAGCCTGCCTCGAGTCTTTTGCCAGATTTGTTTTTCAACAACGCTATCTGTTTGAAACAAATGACATGTGTGTACTGCTGACTGGGTTAATAGCAATTTGGAAATGGACATATGAGGTGAAATGTCACTGAAGAGCTTCTGTAATAAAAAATCTCTTGCAGCCAGGCACTGACAAGTGTATTTTCAAGTGATCACACGCCAGCAGCTGGCTGAGATATGTAAAGAAAGTATTATTGCAGCATAATCTGATATCAAAATTGGATGAATGACACTGTTGATAATACCAAGAGACAGAGATTTAGAGATTAAAAAATAATCTATTCAGCAATATGGTAAAAACTAGCCAAGTAGCTTTAGCACGTCCTTACATAGTAACATAGTAAGTGATGGCAGATAAAGACCTGAACGGTCCATCCAGTCCACCCAACAGTCTCATTCATTATCAATTCATGATTAAATCAACAATGGACATGATATTATATACTTGATCAGGGTCTTTCTTTGGTGTTTCTGGGACATAGACCTTAGAAGTCTGCCCGGTTCTGTCCTTATGTTTCAACTACTGGAGTTGCTGTCAAAGCCCAATTTAGCCTATTCGAATCTGTCTTGTCATTTGTGAAGCCCTCTCCAGCCCATTGAAGCCCTCTCCAGTCCATCCTAAACCGGATTGCCATATGCGGGACCCAGACCATACAAGCCTGCCCAGCCAGAGTCACCATCTAAGCACAACGTGACTTGCAAACACATATGCAAACCTTTAAGTTTTTATGCCATTCATTTTCTAATTAGAGATCTTCTGAGTTCATCCCACACCTTTTTGAATTCTGCCATCGTTTGTTTTTTCTCCACCACCTCACTTGGGAGGGCATTCCAGGTGTCATCTATCCTCTCCGTGAAAGAGGATTTCCTGACATTACTCCTAAATCTACCACCCCACAACCTGAATTCATGTCCTCTAGTTTTACCATTTTCCCTTCTCTGGAAAATATTTGTTTCTATATTAATACCTTTCAAGTATTGGGAAAATGTGGGATACAAATGCTACAAATAAATAAATAAAAGTATTAATCCACGAACGAACCTTTTCCGGAGATGGGAAGGCGGTAGAACTAGAGGACATGAAATGAAATTGAAGAGGGGCAGACTCAAGAAAAATGTCAGGAAGTATTTTTTCACGGAGAGAGTAGTGGATGCTTGGAATGCCTTCCCACGGGAGGTGGTGGAGATGAAAACGGTAACGGAATTCAAACATGCGTGGGACAAACATAAAGGAATCCTGTTCAGAAGGAAGGGATCCTCAGGAGCTTAGCAGAGATTGGATGGCAGAGCCGGTGGTGGGAGGCGGGGCTGGTGGTTGGGAGGCGGGGATAGTGTTGGGCAGACTTATACGGTCTCTGCCCTGAAAAAGACAGATACAAATCAAGGTAAGGTATACACAAAAAGTAGCACATATGAGTTATCTTGTTGGGCAGACTGGATGGACCGTGCAGGTCTTTTTCTGCCGTCATCTACTATGTTACTATGTTACTTTGTCTGTATTATATCTCCCCTGTCCCTCCTCTGCTCTAGGGTATACATATTCAGGTCTTCCAGTCTCTTCTCATATATCTTTTGGCTCAAGCCTCATACCATTTTTGTTGCCTTACTCTGAACTGCTTCAAGTCTTCATACATCTTTAGCAAGTCTTCTTACATCTTTAGCAAGATATGGCCTCCAAAACTGAACATATTACTCCAAGTGGGGCCTCACCAATGACTTGTACAGGCCATCAACACCTCCTTTCTTCTGCTGGTTACACCTCTCTCTATACAGCTTAGTATCCTTCTTGCTATGGCCACCGCCTTGTCACACTATTTTGTCACCTTCAGATACTCAGTTAGATACTATCACCCCAAGGTCCCTCACACTGTCTGTGCATATCAGCCTCTCATCGCCTAACATATACGGCTCCCTTGGATTTCTACTCCCTAAGTGCATCACTCTGCACTTCTTTGCATTGAATTTTAATTACCAAACATTAGACATCTGGGGTGTCCACTCTGTTACAAATCATCCGCAAAAAGGCAAACTTTACCTTCTAACCCTACGGCAATGTCGCACACAAATATATTGAACAGAATCGGCCTCAGCACCAATCCTTGAGGCACTCCACTACTCACCTTTCCTTCCTCCAAGTGAATTCTATTAACCACCACCCTCTGGCATCTGTCAACCAGCTCTTAATCCAGTTCACCACTTTGGGTACTAACTTCAACCTGTCAAGTTTATTCAAGAGCCTCCTATGAGGAACCATGTAAAAAAACTTTGCTGAAATCCCATGCGCTAAGGCCATTTTTCCACAAGGGTAAAATGGCCGCTGTTTCTATTTTTTTTAATTAACTGCCACATACTAATTTTCCCATTAGCGTGTGGCCATTAATGTGTGAGCTCTTACCACCTCCTATTTTGTAGGTGGTAAGGTCTCAAGTACTAATTATGTGCTAATCGGTTAGCACGTGGCAATGTAGCCTTGCTACGGAGTCCTTTAACTAAGCTGTGGTAAAAAGTGGCTTGCGGTAGTGTGGGCATGTGTCAGGCCCGCTGAGAAGGAATGTGAGCCCTTGTGCTCGATGGAGGAGAGTTCCTCCCCGAGCTGTCGGCCAACCCCGAGTTCCCCCTGTGTCACCCTCTGTTACCCAGGGGTTGAGCCCCCAAGTGCAGGAAGCCAACAGCAGGAAGAACTGAGTCCAGAACAAAGTCCACGGGGTCCGGCCTAGCCATGGGAGAAACAAGGACCAGAAACAGACAGCAGAGGAGACAGGAACAGGCAGAGGTCAGTACCAGGCAGCAAACAGTAGCAAGTCCAGGATCAGGCAGAGGTCAATACCAGGCAGCAGACAGTCGCAAGTCCAGAATCAAGCAGAGGTCAAAACTAGGCAGCAAACAGTAGCAAAAGCAGAAGCACTGCAACTATCCAGGAAACTGAATAGAAGCCAAAGCATGGAAGGACTGGAGGCAGGGCTTTAAATAGGACAGGAATTAAGCTCAAACATGCACAGCTGTCTTCAAGATGGCTGTCCCCACCGGAGACCCCCTCAAGTCCAAATATGGGCTTCCTTCCTGAGGCTGCCCAGCTCCAAGATGGCCGCCCCAACCTAAGGCGCCCACTTCTAAGATGGCCGCCCTATCCTGGAGATACCCAAATCCAAGATGGCCGCCATATCCTGAGATGCCCATACCTTGCGTAAACAGGGAACATGACAGTGTGTGGTTTTGGTGCATGCTGTGCCATTTTTTACCGTATCTGGGAAAAAGTGCATTTAATAGGCCTTGGAAATGGGAGTGCGCTAAAATTAAAACTAGCACTTGCCTCTTTATGGCCTGAGCCTTTACCACCACCCATTGATCTAGCAGTAAGGGCTCACACACTCCGTTCGTTTTTTCTAGCATAAAAGGTGCTGGTACTCAAATGCTAGGCTACCCTTCAGGGGTGGGGTGATCATTGAGGGACCCGTCCCACAATAGCCAGGTTGTGAGTAGAATTCGTCCCAGATATTCAGTGTCAGGCCATGTCCAGCCACTGGCATTGAATATCCGGGGCTAATACCTCAGGTACTAGTTACTGGAGCTTCTATCAGCCAGGACCCACATAATCAGATCTGCCCCTTTCCAATACTCACTCTCCCTCCTCATGATTGCAGGCTTACCTGCCCATTTTCCAGGTGGTCCAATGGGGAAATGGGCAGGAACTCACTCCTACTCACTCCTGCCCATTGCAGCGGCCTCCCTTAGGGCCCTGTCTACTAAGCAGCGTTATAGGCGCATTAGCATCTTTAACACGCATTAACCATGTACTCACGTTAATTGTGTACATGCCTACAATATCCTTATAGGTGCCTACACAGTTAACATGCGCGCTAATTGTAGGTGCATTAAAAATGCTAACGCGCCTTAGTAAATAGGGCCCTAAAATAGTTGCCGTGACCTCTAGTGGCAGCCTCATAGTACTTCGAAGTGCCACAAGGCAGGCACTAGAATACATAGCAGCTATTTTAGGGAGGCAGCTGCAACAGGCAGAAATGAGTGGGCATTACTCCTGCCCACTTCTCCACTGGACCACCAAGGAAATGGACAGGTAAGCCCACAACCATGGGCAGGGGGTGCACTACAAGGGAGGGGGGTTCTTTCATAGCCTTTGGGTGTGGGTAGGATGGAGAGGGATCTTGCTGTGGTTCTGGACAGGTGGATCAGAACAGGTGGTTCCCGATGTTCCAGGGGTTTGTGAGGGAGGGAGATACATGGCATCATTCATGCCAGGATTCAGAAGTTAACCAGGCACCAGCCGATGTTCAGACCAGTTTTTGCCTCATAAAGTTAGGACAGCTTTTTCTCTGTCCTAACTTTATGCAGATGCTCAGCTGGTTAAAAGACTGAAAATCTCTGCTACCCAGCTAGGTTTCTTCACTGCCCCACCCCCCCAGACCACCTATAAACTAGCCAGTTTTGACATGGGCACTTAGAGGGAATATTCAGCGGAACTGTCCAGTTAAGTGCCACTGAATATCCCTGGTTAGCTCCAGACCAGCTATTTACTTGGCCAGGAGAGTCCCCTGGATATTTAAATCACCTTGAGTATCATTTCTTGCATATGTACTGCCATTTATACTGATGTTTATCATGGTAAATCAGCCATTAGACATGATAGTCTATAGGATTAGCCCACTGTTGTCCTATATCAGCTCATCCTAAGGTATACCCCAATTGTAATCCTGAAGTTTAGAACACTAATCTGTTCAGTTTTGGAGGCCGTATCTTGCTAAGGATGTAAAAAGAATTGAAGCGGTGCAAAGAAAAGCTACGAGGATGGTATGGGATTTACGTTACAAGACGTATGAGGAGAGACTTGCTGACCTGGACATGTATACCCTGGAGGAAAGGAGAAACAGGGGTGATATGATACAGACGTTCAAATATTTGAAAGGTATTAATCCGCAAACAAACCTTTTCCGGAGATTGGAAGGCGGTAGAACGAGAGGGCATGAAATGAGATTGAAGGGGGGCAGACTTAACAAAAATGTCAGGAAGTATTTTTTCACAGAGAGGGTGGTGGATGCTTGGAATGCCCTCCCGTGGGAGGTGGTGGAGAGGAAAACGGTAATGGAATTCAAACATGCGTGGGATAAACATAAAGGAATCCTGTTCAGAAGGAAGGGATCCTCAGGAGCTTAGCCTTGAATGGGTGGCAGAGACGGTTGGGAGGGGGGGCCAGTGCTGGGCAGACTTATACGGTCTGTGCCAGGGCTGGTGGTTGGGAGGCGGGGATAGTGCTGGGTAGACTTATACGGTCTGTGCCAGAGCCGGTGGTGGGAAGCGGGGCTGGTGGTTGGGAGGCGGGGATAGTACTGGGTGGACTTATACGGTCTGTGCCCTGAAAAAGACAGGTACAAATCAAGGTAAGGTATACACAAAAAACTAGCACATATGAGTTTATCTTGTTGGGCAGACTGGATGGACCGTGCAGGTCTTTTTCTGCCGTCATCTAGTATGTTACTATGTTACTATCCTGCTTATAATCGAAATAGAAAAACGCCTATATTGTGACCCAAATCGGGAGATAGACGTTTATCTCACAAAAACGAATAAAGCGGTATAATCGAAAGCCGAATTTGGACGTTTTCAACTGCACTCCGTCGCGGATGCGGACAAAGTTGATGGGGGCGTGTCGAAGACGTGGTGAAGCCGGAACTGGGGCGTGGTTATCGGCCAATCAGAGATGGGCGCCTTTCGCCGATAATGGAAAAAAAATATGCGTTTGTAGCGAGAATTTAGGGCACTTTTCCTGGACCCTGTTTTTCCACGAATAAGGCCCCAATAAGTGCCCTAAATGACCAAATGACCACTGGAGGGAATCGGGGATGACCTCCCCTGACCCCCCCAGTGGTCACTAACCCCCTCCCACCACAAAATATGCTGTTTCACAACTTTTTATTTTCACCCTCACATGTCATACCCACCTCCCTGGCAGCAGTATGCAGGTCACTGGAGCACTTATTAGGGGGTGCAGTGGACTTCAGGCAGGTGGACCCAGGCCCATCCCCCCCCCCACCTGTTACACTTGTGCTGGTAAATGGGAGCCCTCCAAACCGCCCCCCCAAACCCACTGTACCCACATGTAGGTGCCCCCCTTCACCCCTTAGGGCTATAGTAATGGTGTAGACTTGTGGGCAGTGGGTTTTGAGGGGAATTTGGGGGGCTCAACACACAAGGGAAGGGTGCTATGCACCTGGGAGCTCTTTTACCTTTTTTCTTTTTGTTTTTGTAGAAGTGCCCCCTAGGGTGCCCGGTTGGTGTCCAGGCATGTGAGGGGGACCAGTGCACTACGAATCCTGGCCCCTCCCACGAATAAATGTCTTGGAGTTATTCATTTTTGAGCTGGGCGCTTTCATTTTCCGTTATCGCTGAAAAACAAAAACGCCCACCTCACAAATTGTTGAATAAAACATGGACGTCTATTTTTTGCGAAAATATAGTTCGGTCCGTCCCTTCACGGACCCGTTCTCGGAGATAAACGCCCATGGAGATAGACGTTTCCATTCGATTATGCCCCTTTACGACTCTTACATTAAGCATAAAAATCTAGTGATCAATGGAGCTCAAGTGACACCTTCTTGGGCATTGCAAACACTTTTTCAAATGTTAAATACAGATTTGGGGGGGGGGGGAGAGATATCAAGGTATGGTAAAAGGGAGTCAGCAACCTGCAGTATAAAAGTCCCACAGGTTGATGGCTACTGTGCTTTAGGAGGCGGGACTAATGCTGGGCAGACTTATACGGTCTGTGCCGGGGCTGGTAGTTGGGCGGCGGGGCTAGTGCTGGGCAGAGTTATATGGTCTGTGCCAGAGCCGGTGGTGGGTGGCAGGGATAGTGCTGGGCAGACTTATACGATCTGTGCCAGAGCTGGTGGTTGGGAGGTGGGGTTGGTGGTTGGGAGGCAGGGATAGGGCTGGCCAGACTTATACAGTCTGTGCACTGAAGAGGACAGTACAAATAAAAAAAGTAGCACATATGAATTTATCTTCTTGGGCAGACTGGATGGACCGTGCAGGTCTTTTTCTGCCGTCATCTACTATGTTACTATGAATAACACTGCTTGTGAGCCACCTCACAAGCCAGTTTATTCTAGCAATCTGGGAGCATTAGGCTTAAAACCCCACAGCCCACTGCTTCCAGGCCAAAGCATGAAGGACCTGTGCTGTTCCCTCCCCCCTCCCCAATCAAGTTCTCCACCTCCCAAAGAGCCAACCAGTAGTTTTCCTGATGGTCTAGTGGTCTTTGGCAGGAGTGAGCCCCAGTTGCACCTGCTCTGGCTGATGCCATCTCCAAAATGGTTCTCCTAGGCAGAAACATGACCCCTAGCAATAGTAGTGCAAGACTACCACTAAGGTAGCCATTTCAGAGATGGTGCCAGCCAGGGCAGGAGTGGCTAGTAATTGCTCCTGCCCAAATACCAATAAACTACCAGGGAAACCACTGGTATGCAAACAATAATCCCAAATTTGTGTAGCTTTAACTGGTTTATAAATTAAGGTAAACAATACAAGTCATACGCACTTCTACCAGTATTAAACAAGTTCCTCACTGTTGTAGAACTGTACTATAATTTATGCCATGTAAGGTCCAGCATGACCAGGTCTAAGGACCTGAAGTATTGAATAAAAATGGCTCAATTTAGTTCCCATGGTGCCAGCAGTCTGGCCAGCTGCAGGCAATCTTGTGCTGGAGAGATAAGCTATGCTGGATAGATAAGTGGTTAATAGTAAAACAACCAAAAGGGATGGTCTGAAGAAATCTCTAGGGTATTGTTTGTAAGGAGATTGAGCAATCTAGATGGTTAGAATGGAATGAGCTGAGTATGTGAAATGACACATACACATGTTTATGCAAGGGGGGAAAGCAAATGAGTCTGGTAGGCTGATTGGTGGAAGTTATGTTAACTGGGACAAGATACAACAAAGTCATGTGATATAGTAACAGAGTCATGTGATATGGTCACGTACACACAGTTAGATAAATGTATAAAAGGAATGGTTTATTACTACAGAAACAGGAATCTTGCTAGCACTGTGTAGCGCTTTTGCTCCAGGCTGATAATTCCTCCACAGGAACATAAAAGGAAAAAGACTTTTTGTATGTACTACTTATGAATTGTAATTGGCAGAGCAGCAATTAGATGTCTATTTTCCTATTTGTAATAAATAAGCTTCTATGATAAATTATGATTGGCTAATGGTGTATCTCTTCCTGTGTTCTTTAATTCAAATTATTTTATCCAGGGAATAAATGTCTGAAAGTTTAGCCTTGCATCTTGCAGCCTGTCTGATAAGGAGTCATAGGTATAAGGCTAAACACAGCCAAATAGTTTTTCTCCAAGCAAGGAGAACTTCTCTAAGGCTGAAGTGTATTCCCCCTCCCAAGGGGCAGGGGTCAGGATTACACTGTCAACTTAAATCATATATTTTTTTTTAATGGTGAAAGAGACCTCAGATACCCATTCGCAAAGCAAGAGTCATGCCAGAAATTTGAATACTGGAACTTTTTCTCTTTCATTGGTCTCAAAAACTCCAATTTTTTAAAAGGTGCTTTCCCATTCTTGTGCATCAAATATAATATCTCAAAAAATATTCTTCAAAGATACTTTGAATTTCAAGTGGTAAATCAGCACTTCTCTTTTATGTCCAACTGGGCCACCATTTCACTCAGTCAAGCTTCCTCAGGGGTTCCGTGCTGCTTTCAATCTCACCACTTGTTCTCAAACTGATAGTGGGGGACCTTTTGGGGGGTGGGGGTTTAAGCAGGAGCAGAGGGAAGCGATAAGGGGGTAGGGGGATGCCACAGGCCCTGCAGACTCCAACCTGGGAACATTAGTTCACAGCTTTGAGGCCCAATGCTCCCAGCATGGTAAAATAACCCTAGCTTTTGGCTGATGTTATGTTATCATCATTTTATGGCCATAATGTGACTTGCAGTGTGCCTCTGTTTCACACTGCAAGTTGTGTTATGGTTTTTACATAGTAATGAGCTGTTTTATGTACATTTGCATGTTTTGTATCTCATTACTATGTAATCAGTAGAGCAAGACAAGCTCTGTTTTAGCCCTTTGAGTTAAGGTACAAATAAGGGGGTCATTTTACTAAGCTGCGGGAAAAAGGACCCTGCAGTAGCATTGGGGGCTGTTTTTCCAATACACCAGGGCCCTTTTTACCACAGTGGGTAAAACCACCAGAACCTATTCAAAAACTTCACATGAGTTTGTCCAGGGTGGAAAGGAGACTGTAGTCCACAGTATTAACTATTAAGTGGAAGAAAGGCTAATGTATAACATCCAAAACATGTCCTTGCGACCCCACAATAAATATCCATGAGATAACTTTGCATGCATTGGAATTACATTGTATGCAAACTTTTCTCATCAATATTCATGATGGTTGTCCTAACTGGCTGTAGGTTTGGAAGCCCTCATTAACACACATGGAGGGGCATAATCGAACGGGGACGACCATCTCTAAGGGTGTCCATCTCTAAGGACGTTCCAGCGAAGGGGCGGGGTAACTCGTATTATCAAAATAAGATGGGCGTCCATCTTTTGTTTCGATAATATGGTCAGGGACACGCAAATCTCAACATTTACGTCGACCTTAGAGATGGTCATCCCCGGTTTTCGGCCATAATGGAAACCGAGGACCCCATCTCAAAAATGACCAAATTCAAGGCATTTGGTCGTGGGAAGAGCCAGCATTTGTAGTGCATCAACCGGGCACCCTAGGGGGCACTGCAGTGGACTTTACAAATTGCTCCCAGGTGCATAGCTCCCTTACCTTGGGTGCTTAGCCCCCAACCCCCCCCCCCAAACCCACTCCCCACATCTGTACACCACTACCATGGCCCTTAGGGATGAAGGGGGCACCTAGATGTGGGTACAGTGGGTTTTGGGTGGGTTTTGGAGGGCTCACATTTACCACCACAAGTGTAACAGGTGGGGGGATGGGCCTGGGTCTGCCTGCCTGAAGTGCACTGCACCCACTAAAAACTGCTCCTGGGACCTGCATACTGCTGTCATGGAGCTGGGTATGACATTTGAGGCTGGCATAGAGGCTGGAAAAAATGTTTTTTAATATTTTTTAGGGTGGGAGGGGGTTGGTGACTACTGGGGGAGTAAGGGGAGGTCATCCCCGATTCCCTCCGGTGGTCATCTGGTCAGTTCGGGCATCTTTTCGAGGCTTGGTCGTGAAAAAAAAGGGACATAAGCACATAAGCACTGCCACGCTGGGAAAAGACCAAAGATCCATCAAGCCCAGCACTCTGTCTCCGACAGAGGCCAATCCAGGCCCCAAGAACCTGGCAAAAACCCAAAATTTAATAACGATCAATGGACTTTTCCTTCAGTAATCTGTCCAGACCCCCTTTAAACTCAGCAAGGCCAGCTACCGTCACTACCTTCTCCGGCAATGAGTTCCAGAGTCTAAGCACACGCTGAATAAAGAAAAACTTTCTCCGATTTGTTTTAAACCTACCACATTCTAATTTCATCTTGTGTCCCCTGGTTCTATTATTGTTAGAAAACGTAAACAAATGCTTCACATCTGTCCGCTCTACCCCACTCATCATTTTGTAGACCTCTATCATATCACCCCTCAGCCGCCTTTTCTCCAGGCTAAATAGTCCTAGCCTTCTTAACCTCGCATCATAAGGTAGTCGTCCCATCCCTTTTATCATTTTCATTGCCCTTCTCTGCACCTTCTCCAATTTATATCTTTATATCTTTTTTAAGATGAGGCGACCAGAACTGAACACAATACTCCAGGTGCGGACGCACCATGGAGCGATGTAACGGCATTATAACATCCTCATGCTTGTTTTCCATCCCTTCCTATATATTAATTCTCACTTCCAACGTTCTGACTTGCTGCCTGGGACCGTGGCTCATTCCGAGTTGGTCAGGATGGCTCCGTAGATCAGGCTGACATCACTGTAGTCATTATGATGTCAACTTCAGAACCTGGGGGGGGGGGGGGGGAAAGAACATGCCTCACAGCTGATCCATGTCCAGAGGAGGGTCGCTGGACATGGGTGGCTGGAGGGGGAGCAGGGGAGAGAGGAGAGTCGCTGGACATGGGTGGCTGGAGGGGGTGCAGGGGAGAGAGGAGGGTCGCTGGACATGGTTGGCTGGAGGGGGGACAGAGGAGAGAGGAGGGTCGCTGGACATGGGTGGCTGGAGGGGGGGCAGGGGAGAGAGGAGGGTTGCTGGACATGGGTGGCTAGAGGGAGGCAGGGGAGAGAGGAGGGTCGCTGGACATGGGTGGCTGGAGGGGGGCAGGGGAGAGAGGAGGATCACTGGACATGGGTGGCTGCAGGGGGGGCAGGGGGAGAGGAGGGTCGCTGGACATGGGTAGCTGCAGGGGAGCCGAGGAAAACCTTGCTAGCGCCCGTTTCATTTGTGTCAGAAACGGGCCTTTTTTACTAGTTTCTAATAATACTCAACATTCTGTTCGCCTTCTTAGCCGCCGCAGCACATTGAGCTGAAGATTTCAACGTCCTATCCACGATGACTCCCAGATCCCTTTCTTGGTCCGTAACTCCTAAAGCAGAACCTTGCATGACATAGCCGTAATTCGGGTTCCTCCTCTCACATGCATCAAGTAAAGTCGGCCAAATGCTCATGAGGGACGGCCTTCTTTTTTCCATTATCGGCCAAGGACGCCCATCTCTTAACCACGCCCCTGTCCCACCTTTGGTACACTGCCGACATGCCCCCAGGAACTTTGGTTGTCCCTGCGACGGAAAGCAGTTGAGGACTCCCAAAATCGGCTTTTGATTATGCCGATTTGGGCGACCCTGTGAGAAGGACACCCATCTCCCGATTTGTGTCGGAAGGTGGGCGTCCTTCTTTTCCGAAAATGCCCCTGTAAATCTGAACAACAGGAAGGGAAAATCTACAACTGATTCTCCTTACTTCTTGTAAGGAAACAAACAGAAAGGGTTTATAATAGTGGATTAATATTAGATATTTAGTTAGACTTCAGGATTTCTGTTCTAGATTTTACTTTCTCATGCATTGCCCTGTTATTTCTGCAAACACATTCTGCTGCCTGTAACAGCTGCTGTTGCTAACTTATTTAAGCTGAGCCTTCCTTCCATTGGGTCCCTTCTGCTCTCCACAATTCTGCACCACACTTTATCCTTGCAGATCTCATGTTGTAAGGGTAGGGATTCTTCTCTCCCACTTACCCCTGTGTATGGAGAAGTAGCCTAGTGATTAGTGCAGTGGACTTTGATCCCGGGGAACTAGGTTCAGTTCCCACTGCAGCTTCTTGTGACTCTGGGAAATCACGTAACCCTCCATTGCCCCAGGTACAAATAAGTACCTATATATACTATGTAAACCACTTTGAATGTAGTTGCATAAACCACAGAAAGGTGGTATATCAAGTCCCATTCCTTTTCCCTTTCTTCAATCCTCCTACCCAGTGGCATACCGAAGGCAGGGCGGTAGGGGCGGTCTGCCCCGGGTGCACACTGTAAGAGGGGGGTGCAAGGATCAGCTGCATAGCTGTTGGCTCTGCTGGTTCCCTGCTCCCTCTGATGTTACTTCCTGTTCCAGGGCATAGGAAGGAGGAAGCCGACAGCCGCACGACTGTTCCCAGCACTCCAGGAGGTAAGAGCAATGCACCCTGGGGGGTGTTTGGAGGCAATGCACCATGTAGCACGATGCTGCAACTTGAGGATGATGAAGCTGCATTGGGGAGTGCACAGCAGCGATCCACCCTGGGTGCCAGCCGACTAAGGAACACCATTGCTCCTACCTCTTGTGTCAGATGGCACAAGTCAGATCTTGGAAGGGAGAGAGGTGGAGGATTGATGCTTTTTGGGTCCACTTGCTCAGTGCATCGGGTATTGCCTTAGTTTCTGCCCTTTGAGAAGGTTCATCTTGGACTGGTTGCTGGTCTCCAGAATTTGAAGCACACATAGCCTGGGATGACCTAGAGGGGCATAATCGAATGGTGCCGGCCATCTCTATGGGCGGCCATCTCTGGCACTAGCGCCGCAAGCGGGCAGAGCCAACCGTATTTTCAAAAAAGATGGCCGGCCATCTTTTTCTTCAATAATACAGTTGGGCCCGGCCAAATGCCTTGGAGTTTACCGGGTTTGAGATGGCCGGCATCGGTTTTCAGCCATAATGGAAAATAATGCCGGTGATCTCAAACCTGGCAAAATCCAAGGCATTTGGTCATGGGAGGATCCAGCATTTGTAGTGCACTGGTCCCCCTGACTTGCCAGAACACCAACCGGGCACTCTAGGGAGCACTTCTAAAAATGTTTAAAAAAAATAAAAAATAGCTCCCAGCTGCATAGCTCCCTTACCTTGAGTGCTGAGCCCCCCAAATCCCCCCCAAAACCCACTCCCCTCAACTCTACACCATTACCATAGCCCTTATTGGTGAAGGGGGGCACCTAGATGTGGGTACAGTAGGTTTTGGGTGCTTTTGGAGGGCTCCTATTTACCACCACAAGTGTAACAGGTAGGGGGGTAGGCCTGGGTCCACCTGTCTGAAGTGTACTGCACCCAATAAAAACTGCTCCAGGGACTTGCATACTGCTACCAGGGAGCTGGGTATGACATTTGAGGCTGTCATAAAGGCTGGCAAAAAGGGTTTTTTTTGTTCTTTTTTGGGTGAGAGGGGGTTGGTGACCACTGGGGGAGTAAGGGGAGGTGATCCCCGATTCCCTCCGGTGGTCATTTGGTCAGTTGGAGCTCCTTATTGAAGCTTGGTCGTGAAAAAAAAGGGACCAAGTAAAACCGGCGAAATGCTCCTCAAACCTCGCTTTTTTTTCCATTATCAGGCGAAGCCGGCCATCTCATGAGCACGCCCATGTTCCACCCCGTCCCATCTTCACTACCCTGCCGACACGTCCCCTTGATGTTTTGCCAGCTCCACGACGGAAAGCAGTTGAACCTGGCCAAAATCGGCTTTCGATTATACCAATTTGGCCGGGTTCAGGAGATCACCGGCCATCTCCTGATTTGTGTCGGAAGATAGCCGGGGATCTCTTTGGAAAATGAGCTTGCTGGTTTCAGCACCATGGACAAGGACTACAAGCGTTTCCCCCTTCCTGACTGTAAATCCTGAGGCTGAAATATTCAGCAGCTTTGAATCCAGGTAAAGTTAACTAGAATAGACATCCAATTAGCTTTAGCCAGATAATCAAAGGTAGAACCTGTTCTGTCTTTTGACAGCCTTGCCTAACTTACAGTGGAACCCTGGAATGGGTTAATATTTGTTATTATTTCACTGCTAGGTCATGTGAGCTAGGCATTGTGTGTAATCTAGTTTATGGTAATGCAACCACTCTTGCTACCTCATTGACAAGCTCTGTTTCTATTGGTCTTTACCTTCTCCTCTGGGCTTGTGTGTGCCCTACTTTCTGGCCCTCTTTCTTTCTCTCTCTCTATGATTCTGTCTCCATTTCACTTTGAGTCAGCTCATGTCCTGTTAAACGCTCTGAAGAGAACTTGTTTTTTTTACTTTGGACATATCTTTATGTTAAGATATAACATTTCCAGCAGACCATCTCTGATCCTCTCCTGTAAACCCAGCTATGTTTTTTCACCTGTTCAGCAAAGCTGGGTTTCTCAGATTTCTGTCTCCATCCACTGAAGCAACTGTCAGAATCACGAAGTCTCTGTGCCATGAGGCAATCCTTCTGAGCTACTGACTGAGAGTACATTCTTGTGTTTTTCAATAAAGAAAATACCAGAAAAGAAAGAGACTTCAGGTGTGCTGGTATGTCAAGGTTAACTGCAAGATACTGAGACTTTCAGGTAACAGGTCTTAGGAGACTTGTACAGAACCAGCTAAATCAATGCCAATGAAGGTAACCAGGTAAAGTTAGCCATATATCTTATCTGATTATTTAAACCTGCAAATTTGTGGTCTGATTTAAACTATTTTCTTGAACCATATTGCACTGAGTCTTCTCAATTCCCAGTATAAAGGAAACAACATCCCAGTTTATTCAGTTAATTCTCAACGTTAATAGGATAAATATATTTGAATACAGACTCCATGGGAATGTCTGTTTGTGTGATAGATAGATAGATAGATAGATAGATAGATAGATAGATAGATAGATAGATAGATAGATAGATAGATAGATAGATAGATAGATAGATAGATAGATAGATAGATAGATAGATAGATGGAAGGGCCCCATGGAAACTCTATGAATGAATGTGGCCATACCTGGGAACTTTTGAGTCTATTTCTGGTTAGGACTGAGGATGAAGCTGTCAGTCCCATCCAGAAACTGACATCTTAAATTTATCCACCTAGTGAAATTTATGAAACTAAATTTAACTGCTTAGCCCATCTAATTTTCAAAGGCCTTGATATCACCACTTAGGCTTTTTACTGAGTTGTATTATTTATTGCCATTAGACAGATCTGGGATAAGGTCGCTTGCACCAGATTTGGTTGAATGCCTATCTTCTGAGGTTGCCAATTTTGCATTTTTTAAATGAATCTTAATTGCACTCTTATGATAGGGGAGGTTTAAATTGTATTTAAGTTTTATGAAAGTTATTATTGAAATGTGTGATTTACTGATTATAAGATGTCTGCTATTTTTTTGTATATTATATAAATCACCTTGAGCTATCTGGTACAATATGGTATATAAATAAAAATTGTTATTATTATTATCCCATTAAATAATGAACAATAGTGATCACTCACTAATACAAAGCTGGCCTGGTCCATTGCAGTATCTTCCAGTAGGGGGTGCTGTGGAAACATGACACACTTTTCTAGCTTACTGTGCTCAGCAAAGCCCTTCCACAGGGAAACGCTGACACCTGGGAACTCTCCCTGTTTGATCTAGGGTGAGCTCAAACAACAGGGACTACATTTGGTAGCCACCGCACCTCTCAACATTTAAAAAGTCTCTGGTTGTTTGATACTCTTCTCCCTCCCACCTTGCATGCAAAATACACAGTGGTCCAGGCTCCAAATCTCCCCCACCCAATCTCCCTTTAAAAAAAAATGTACTGCAGCCTCCCTCTCATTCCCCTAGTTTCCTTTTTCAAAAAACTATTGTCAATCCAGAGTCCCTCCTGATCCCTCATTTTCTTTCTTTGAAATACATATCACTGCTCAAAAGATTCCCTTTAAAAAAAAGCCTTGCATCCTTCAGAGCTTCCCCCACCCCAAACCCCAAGCTCTAGAGCTCTCTAGGCCAAACTGAGGGGTCCTTTTACTAAGGTGCGCTGAAAAATGGCTTGCGGTAGTGTAGGCGTGGGTTTTGGGCGATCACTGATCCATTTTTCAGTGTGCCTGTAAAAAAGGCCTTTTAAAAATTTTTCCTGAAAATGGACATGCGGCAAAATCAAAATTGCCGCACATCCATTTTGGGTCTGCGACCTTACTACCAGCCATTGACCTAGTGGTAAAGACTCACATGGTAACTGGGTGGGAATGACCTATGTGCGTCAAATGCCACTTGGGGCACATCCGATTTGCGCATCTGAAAATAAAAATTATTTTTCAGATGCGCATATTGGACACACACAAAAAATGAAATTACAGCAAAAGCCACTTGGTAGCCTGGTGGTAACTCCATTTTGGCGTGTGTTGGGCACAAGTAGATGCTTTCGTGGCTTAGTAAAAGGGCTCCTGAGTGAGAGGCACTCACAGTCTCCTGATGCTGAGTATTTCTGTCATTTAATCACTGGCTGAGTTTGAGATGTCTATAGAGTACCTGTAGAGGTGGGACAGTTCACACATGAGTTTTGACTAGATTTTGGATACTGGAATCTCTTCCTGTCTGTCTACATTCAGGGTTGCCCAGGTATAGGATGGTTCTCTAGCTCTGTTTGGTTACTTAAAAATACAAATGAGTTTATTTTGTTGCAGATTACATCTATGTTTTATTATATAGAGAACATGCCATTTGCTGGAATACAGAAAAAGAATAAAGCACATGATTATATGGAAGAAGAGATACTGAACTGCAAGACTTGAAACAATACCAAACACAGCACTGATGATTTGTCTGAATTTCTCACAGGAAAATTACAGTTGTTAATTCCAAGTGACTTTAATAGTTCTGGTACTGGCAAACAGGATTTCAAGCCAAATGTGTATTTGCTCTGTACAGTACATTATTTCAGAAATGAATGAAGCGGCATATATACCTTTAACACACAGTTACGCACACAGATGCAAAAACACACACACTTTAAGCACACACATTCACACACTCATACATTAAGCACATACACACACACAAAGCTCAATTTTACATAGGTTGCCTAGAGCTGAAAGGGGACGTCTGTGTTGGGAAACTGAAAATTTGTTCTCTGTTTAACAAAAGGGTCACTGACTGTGGAGCCTTTTCTAAAATACATATCAGGACATTGAAAACGAAATGTATTTGGTGGCAAGTACAGCAGGAACAGCCATTATACAAGAAAATGTATTCAAAAGATGAGGGACATCTCTTGAGGCTTTAGCCATGTACATAGCAGCAGTTACACAGGTAGATGTGGATTCCCTAAAGTTATATACAGAGAGAGAGACAATTAAGGAATCAAGCTCTAAAAATTCAATTTTTGGCATTTTGAAGTGGTTTTCAAGATCTAAGAGGGGTGAACACAGTCTTCCACAAGTTCTCCCCCCAAAACCCAGTCCCAAAGGAGAAGTTAGTCCACAGATATGCAGAGTTGAAGCAGGTATAAATGTCCATGGGGACATTTTTGAAAATATATATGCCTTACCATTGCTAAGTATGAAATATAAGTACATTTTCAATCTTCACTCAAACCAGATCCAGAACACGTCCCTTTGAAATCCATCTGTGCCACTACATACACACATATATAGCATGTGTTCTAAAACCTCTATCATACATGCCAGCAGTGACTTTTTTTCACATGTAGACCTCCTAAAATCAGCTCTATGATCTCACACACACACAGATACACACTCTCCTAAGGGTGGCTCCTAACACACCAACCAGTAGTTGCAGTATCTGGTCTTCATTGTATTCAATAAGGAGTTCAGATTCTTCAGAACTGCAGCCGGGGCTTGTACCACAGCCAACACCTTCACCCTCTTTGGGTCCCAGACACAGTTCTCTGTCAGTCCACTGGCCACCATGCCTGAATTTGGAGGTACCCAGGCTGTATCGTAGCCATGAGCGTGCCATGTTCTCTGCAGGGGGTGGCCCTGCCTGTCAATCTTTTTCACTTTGCCCACACGAACCCGGACCTTGAGAATGACACGGTTTGCAGGGCTCAGGTTTAGTGGATACCGCTGAGCTTTCCGAATGTCCCTGCTCACATAGACTCCAGGTCCCAGCATGCCATCCTTGGAAGGTCTGAAGCCCGTCCGAATGATGGAATCTGCAGCTTGCGCAGTGGTCCCATGGTACATGTCATAGACCTTGCTTCCTGGAGCCCAGCGTTTCACAATATGGACAGGATCATGAACTTCATCAGAGGTCTCAACATTTGAGAGCTCTGGGACTACAGCCTGGGGGACTTCAGCAAAGGTAGAGGAGAGAAGCACTGCACAAGGAAAAAGAGAGAAGAAAGAGCGAGAGAAATAAACATGTGTATTTAATAATAAAGATATTTTGCTCTCCCTGTTATAATGAGTAACTGTCACAGGCCTTTCAAAGAAATTCTACACCTTTATTAAGAGAAATATTGGACTGGGTTGATGACTAAGTAAAAATACTGTGCCCCATTGTGAAGAGGGCCTGCATTCAGTTCATAAGTCCAACTTCTGCTCCCTGGGTGGGCCAGGAATGGGATGCTGACCGGGCAATGCTAAAATCCCCTTGGAGTTTCAACCACGGCTCACTGGGGACACTAAGGGACCCTTTTACTAAGGTGCAGGAGGGCTAACACGTGGGTAGCATGCACCAAATCAGCCCTACTGATGGGCTAGCAGGTGCGCACATCAGTAATTCTGAATTTGGCGTACACCAATTTTCTACTAAGGGGGTCACTCCTGGCCGTAATCAGCAGTTGGGCCGTGTCAGTGGGTGATGGTAAGGGCTCAGGCCGTAAATAGGCACATGCTAGTTTTAATTTCAGTGCACACCCATTTCCCAGCCCATTAAAAAAAAGCTCTTTTTTCCTATCACAGCAAAAAATGGCTCAGTGCATGCCCAAAACACACCCACACTACCTCAGGCCACTTTTTACTGCCGCTTAGTAAAAGGACTCCTTAGTGGCAAGAACTGCTGCACAAGTACCAGGCTCTGGACAGAATGATTGTCTGTGGACTGAGGCCTAGGAACATCAATACAATGGCAGAGTTAGGTAGGGGGGGGGAGGGCGAAGATAGGCTGTACAAATAGAAGGAAAGCCCATATCTAATATAATAATTTGCACTTCCAACGTTCTGAAGCTGACTCCGTGGCAGCGTGGCAGTGAAGCCGTGTAGTGTTCATAGGGGTCGTAATCGTCCCGCCCTCGAGGGAACTCTGTATAGTTGCCAGCCCCCGCGCCTCTCTGCCCTCCAAGCACGACCTGTCCTCTGGCAACCCCTCGCCTTCCTAAATGCTGGCTGTATTTTAAAAATTCTTACCTTGGGGTGCGGCGTCCACAGTGAAGGCGAGCAGCGCTTCACACTGCCTTCGCAAGTGTCTCAGCTCTGCCTCTGGTCCCCCCCTACATGTGAAGGCAGTGTGAAGCGCCGCTCGCCTTCACTGTGGACGCTGCACCCCAAGGTAAGAATTTTTAAAATACAGCCAGCACTTAGGAAGGCGAGGGGCTGCCGGAGGACAGGTCGTGCTTGGAGGGCAGAGAGAGAGAGGGAGGGAGGCGCGGGGGCATGGAAGTCGGAGGACGGGGGGGGGCGTAGACCTCGGAGGGAGGGAGGGGGCATCCTGCAAGTCAAAGGGGAGGGGGGTCACCCTGGAACTCGAAGGGAAGGAGGGGTCGTCCTGGAACTTGAAGGGGAGGGAGGCGCAGGGGTGTGGAACTCGAACCAGAAAGGGGGGCATGGAACTCAGAGGGGAGGGAGGGGGTCCTGGAACTCAAAGGGGAGGGGGGCCTGGAACTCAGAGGGCACACAGAGAGGTAGGGAGGGGGCCTGGAACTCAGAGGGGAGAGAGATGGAGGGAGGGGGGCCCTGGATATGGGTGGATGGAGAAGAGGCCAGGGGAGAATGCAGAGTTGATGCACATGTAGGGGGGGCAAGGGACAGAGGAGAATTGCTGCACCACGATGGATGGAGGGGGCAGGGGAGAGATGCTGCACATGGATGGATGAAGGGGGCAGGGCACAGAGGACGTTTGCTGCATATGGATGAATGCAGGGGAGAGAGCATAATTGGTGCACATGGGGGGACACACTACACTCTCTCACTCACACAGACAGACACACACATTCCCTCAATCACACTCTCTTTCTCACACATACTCTGACACATACTCATTCACTGTCTCACACATACTCACTCTCACACACACATACTCTCTCCTAACAGTTTCCTTAAAAACATAATTGCCATTAGAGGACAACCTTGCTGGCACTCGTTTCATTTCTTTCAAAAACGGGCTTTTTTTACTAGTATTACAGAAGACACTATTGCCCTGTAGAGGCTGGTTTTGATTATTCTGGGAGCCCAAAGGAGCAGGAAGAAGGTGACATGTCACAAAATAAAAAGTCAGAGCCAAAGTTAAACCTAGCTGGAAGATTCCTTATGACAGAACAGAACCTGGGCAAAGACTTTAAAGCTTTCCCTCCAGCAATGCAAGAACCCAGGGTGTAAAAGAAACCTAGGTGTGGCCACTCTGTGACCCCTATCTCCAGGTTCTTCACTTCCACACTAAAAATTAGGATATTCCTGTGTGGGAAAGCTGGAGAGCTGGGAGGTTCAGTAGAAGTTAGTATCATTTTAAGGTTGGGGGGAAACACTGAAAATTTGAAAAAAAATGAAGTGCTGTTAAAGAGACTGTATGAGTTTGAGACAAAAATGTTAAGGATTAGGCAACACTTTTCTACAAGAGTAAACACTGGACGTATAAGAGGAACTGTGTAAATTGCTATGTTGCAAATTCTCTGAAAATGTTTTTAAAAAAGGACACTTTTTCATGCGCTCTTCAATTTTGTACTATAATAACCTACAGCAAAGCCCATAATGAACTTTTACCCCATAAAACAGATGCTGAGAGACTTCAATGGAATGAAAAAACACCCTGGGCATTGGGTTCCATTTCCACACAGCAGTACACTGAGCATATGTAGAAAAATCATCTAACAACCCTCTCAAAGATATAAATAAATAATGTAAAGCAATTGACAGGTGATTTTTTTAACCAATGAAATGAAAACAAAAATCTGAACTGAATGTTTGCTTAGATTCTGAAATATTAACCTACCAAACAGTGCAAGGACTGTGGCAGTCAGGGATGCCATCTTCACACTTGTGCTTCTGTCCGTGAGAGCAAAGGGACCTGGGACAAAGTGAGAAAGACATCAACAAATGTGAAGCAACTAATGGCAATAAATGGAGGACTTTTCTTTTATAGTGGTATTTTAAATAGCCCTCATGAAAAAAACAATACAATGGTTCCTCATTATTATATTTATATACTGCTTAAATCCATAGTGCTTTCACCACTGAGATTCCTCTGTGTTTACTACAGACTTTAAATCCCCACCACTGAGACTCCTCTGTACTTTTCCCACGCTTTACCCTTTACTTCCGCACCACTGAGGATCCTCTACGCTTATTTCAGGCTTTACTGCTCAGTTTCCCACTACTGAAGATCCTCTGTGTTTGTCCCAGGCTTTGCCCCTTGTCCCTCACCACAAAGGATCCTCTGTGATTATTCCAGTTTTTCCACTCACTCTCCCGCTGCAGAGGATCTTTCATGCTTATCTCAGGCTTTACCACCCATTTGTCAATCTCTGAGGATCCTCTGTACTTATCCTAGGTTTTACCCCTCACTCTCCATACTGAAAATCCTCTAGGTCTGTTATGGGCTTTTCTTGAGTTCTGATACTCTCTCTGATTCTGCCTTTTCCTTGGGATGTTGTTTCATGCACTCACCACCCTTTAACATATAGTTTGTCTTTCTAAAGCTGCCTTGCATGTCAGCTCCCAGCTTTTTACACTGAGATCTCACTGTTCCTACAGTGTGTGAGAGAAGAAGCATCCAGTTGGACTCACCCTGCTGAACTGGACTTCAGTTGAGAAGTTAGCAGATACCTGTAGTTTCACCTTTGGAGGTCACCTGTCCAGAGAGGCACTGAGAAGGAAGTAGATTAGCTCCAGACTTGGATTCCTGGGTCCTTTTATATGTACCTTCCACTCACACACTTCCCTTTTCCACAGAACAGAGGGGTAGATGCATCAACAATACGTAGAACCGAAGAGTGATTACAGTCAGAGGAAGGGAGTTGACCAATACAACATCTGTGGGACGATAAGTGTTTCTGCAGGGGATGGACTATTGACTCAGCCCTAGACAAATATATGTTTAAAATAAATAAGGCTTCAACTGAAAGACTTAGCTCTCATATGTCTACGGTCCCACCTGTTCCCATTAGTACATAAGTATTGCCATACTAGGAAAAGCCAAAGGTCCATCAAGCCCAGCATCCTGTTTCCAACAGTGGCCAATCCAGGTCACAAATACCTGGCAAGATCCCAAAAAGTACAAAACATTTTATACTGCTTATCCCAGAAATAGTGGATTTTCCCCAAGTTCATTTAATAATGGTCTATGGACTTTTCCTTTAGGAAGTCGTCCAAAGCTTTTTTAAACTCCGCAAAGCTAACCACCTTTACCACATTCTCTGGCAATGAATTCCAGAGTTTAATTACACGTTGAGTGAAGAAAAAGTTTCTTTGATTCGTTTTAAATTTACTACATTGTAGCTTCATTGCATACCCCCTAGTCCTAGTATTTTTGGAAAGCATAAACAGACGCTTCACATCTACCCGTTCAACTCCACTCATTATTTTATAGACCTCTATCATATCTCCCCTCAGCCGCCTTTTCTCCAAGCTGAAGAGCCCTAGCTGCTTTAGCCTTTCCTCATAGGGAAGTCGTCCCATCCCCTTTATCATTTTCGTCGCCCTTCTCTGTACCTTTTCTAATTCCACTATATCTTTTTTGAGATGCGGTGACCAGAATTGAACACAATATTTGAGGTGACAAAACAATTAAATAAAAAGGGTTTTAATTTCCAAGCCCTGACATTTATTAATATGGGGCTCCATCAGCTGCGTAACTTATTTTAATATTCTCCAGCTTTCTTTCATTTCTTTTTCTCTCTCCTTGTTTTTTGCAGGTGTGTCTCATGTTTTAGGTCTTGAGGATTTGTCACAACTTATCATTCACTATTTAAAACCACAATCTTTATTTTTTTTTTTTTTGTTACATTTGTACCCTGCGCTTTCCCACTCATGGCAGGCTCAATGCGGCTTACATGGGGCAGTGGAGGGTTAAGTGACTTGCCTAGAGTCACAAGGAGCTGCCTGTGCCTGAAGTGGGAATTGAACTCAGTTCCTCAGGACCAAAGTCCACCACTCTAACCACTAGGCCACTCCTCCACTCCCATCTTTATTACAATATAATCCCAAACAATCAATTTAAAACTGCACCCCTTCCCAGCAGCAATTATGCTCATACAAGTAGTCCATATATCGATAAGGTTCTTCTTCAAACTGTTATTGAATAGTCTTTAATAGTCTTGAAATCTTCCAAAGTTCGGTAGTCAATCAATACTAAGACTGCCAGTCCCTTCAAAATAGAAGTCAAAACTTGCAATCTGGCATACAGCTCAGAAGAACCTTATGCCGCATGGCTTTGTGCTTTAGGAACTTAAAGATTGGGGTTTAAAGGAGGAATAGTAGGTTAGTGTTAGGCAAAATAAAAATATAAAAAAGCAAATTTTATCAACTAATCTCCATAGTCCTTTCCCCTTAGTTTTAAAAACTTTGTACTACAGCATTAATAGATAGACTCTAGCAGGCACTGCAGAATCTAGTTTAGTATTAAGGGGGAATAGAAAGAGAAGGAAAAGCAAGCAGGACCTAGTTTAGTATTAAGGGGGAATAAAATGAGAGAGAGAGAAAAGCAAGCATTATTAACTAGTTGCCGTTGAGGGGCATAATCAAACGGGGCACCCAAGTTTTCCTGGGGCCGTCCTCGCAGGACGTCCCTGCAAAGGGGTGGGGAAACCCGTATTATCGAAACAAGATGGGTGGCCATCTTTTGTTTCGATAATACGACCAGGGACGCCCAAATCTCCACATTTAGGTTGACCTTAGAGATGGTCGTCCCTAGAGATGGTTGTGGGAGGAGCCAGCATTCATAGTGCACTGGTTCCCCTCATATGCCAGGACACCAACCGGGCACCCTAGGGGGCACTGCAGTGGACTTCAGAAATTGCTCCCAGGTGCAAAGCTCCCTTACCTTGAGTGCTGAGCCCCCCAGACCCCCCCCCTAAAATAAACCACTCCCCACAACTGTACACCACTACCATAGCCCTAAGGGGTGAAGGGGAGCACCTACATGTGGGTACAGTGGGTTTGTGGTGGGTTTTGAAGGGCTCACATTTACCACCACAAGTGTAACAGGTGAGGGGGGCCTGGGTCCGCCTGCCTGAAGTGCACTGCACCCACTAAAACTGCTCCAGGGACCTGCATACTGCTGTCATGGAGCTGGGTATGCCGAACAAACAGTGGATCCAATAAAAGTCCTCTCACAATGAGTGTCTTCCTGAACAAGGTCTTTTTTCCTGTGGAGAGATCGCCTTCTGTGGGTGTTTGCTTCGATGGAGCTGGGTATAACATTTGAGGTTGGCAAAAAATGTTTTTAAAGTTTTTTTTTTAGGGTGGGAGGGGGTTAGTGACCACTGGGGGAGTAAGGGGAGGTCATCCTCGATTCCCTCCAGTGGTCATCTGGTCAGTTCAGGCACCTTTTTGAGGCTTGGTTGCAAGAAATAATGGACCAAGTAAAGTCGTCCAAGTGCTCATCAGGGACGCCCTTCTTTTTTTCATTATTGGCCGAGGATGCCCATGTGTTAGGCACGCCCCAGTCCCGCCTCCGCTATGCTGCCGACATGCCCCCGTGAACTTTGGTCATCCCTGCGACGGAAAGCAGTTGAGGGCGCCCAAAATCGGCTTTCGATTATGCCGATTTGGGCGCCCCTGAGAGAAGGACGCCCATCTCCCGATTTGTGTCGGAAGATGGGCGCCCCTCTCTTTCAAAAATAAGCCTGATAGTGTACAACCCTTTCCCAATAGTTTTAAACTGAAACCTTTTCTAGAGGTAGAAACTTAACAGCCAAAAACTTTCTAAAAGGCAGTTATTTTCTGTTTTTTGGCTACTGGAGAGGTAGCAAGTCCAGCGACCTCAATTAGGTGCTAACTAAGGTGTGGGGAAGTAGAATATTTGCATAGGTTGCTGAGTTAGCTTCAAAGAGCCTGTTTAAAAAAGGCCCCTTAGATTCAAAACTATATAAAGAGGAAAGGTCCCACTGTACTTTCTTTCTGAGAAGTTCTGAGAGAAGAGGACTTTGTGCTTTGGGAACTTAAATATTGGGGTTTAAAGGAGGACTTGTAGGTTAGTTATCAACTAATCTCCATAGTCTTTTCCCCTTAATTTTAGAAACTTTGTAACAGCACTAACAGATAGACTCTAGCAGGCAATGCAGGATCTAATTTAGTATTCCCGCCCACCCTAGGACAACTCTTCATTTATAGTCAGTTATTGTAATTAGGGTAATAAACAAGGAGTGCTCTTACAGAGTTTTAAATACATTTCATTACCATCTAACAAGGAAACACTAAATAAATCATACAACATACCGTAGCCAGGACCTGCCCACCAGGGGATGTACTATCCTCTCACACCAAGTGCTGCCCGGGAGGGAAGAGTTAGGACAGCTGTTGTAGCTGGTGATTCGATCATTAGGCCTATAGATAGCTGGGTGGCTGGTGGACGTGAGGATCGCCTGGTGACTTGCCTGCCTGGTGCGAAGCTGGCGGACCTCACCCATCACCTAGATTGGATTTTAGATAGTGCTGGGGAGGAGCCGGCTGTCTTGGTACATGTGGGTACCAATGACATAGGAAGATGTGGGAGAGAGGTTCTGGAAGTCAAATTTAGGCTCTTAGGTAGAAAGCTCAAATCCAGAACCTCTAGGGTAGCATTTTCTGAAATGCTACCCGTTCCACGCGCAGGGCCCAAGAGACGAGCAGAACTCCGGAGTCTCAATGCATGGATGAGACGATGGTGCAGGGAGGAGGGTTTAGTATTGCCATTGTGGGAATGTCATTAGCATTGGCTACAGTGACATCTACATCATACCCGGAGGAGAGTCCCGTCCAGATTTTGGCATCTGTCAGTGGAGAGGCTATGGAAAGATCATTGACCAAAGTCTTCCCTGCCAAGTTTGACCCCACTGCAGCTACTGAATAGACCAAAGGTGGTTCCTTTGTGGTCAGCCCTGGAATCTCTTCATAAGATTTGCTCTTCATTTGTGACTATTTCTTTGTCTTCTATGATTAAGATGTAGGATTTTGAGTTATCAACATAGGCAACCATTAAGACATGTTATTTTACCACTAACGTGCTATTTTAGTCTAGGTCCCATTTTAGGCAACGATACTTAATTACTAATAACTGGGATTAACAGTAAAATAACACATCTTTTAAAAGAAGCCCACATTGATAACGTCCCCCCTAAACTGCAGTCTCAAGTCTCCAGAGTAGATAAGCTGGCAAAAGTTATGGAGGAAGTGAAAAGTATTCAAGTAGCTCTTAATTCAATTTAGAGCTTTGTTATATAGAAAATTAGAAAACTTGGAAAATGCTAATAGGAATCTGAATTTAAGACTTCTAAATTCATTGATTTCATCTCAAGATGTATTCCATAGATTTTTTGAAAGAAATACTTAAGTATCCAGAAACTGGATGCCCCCTCTTCAAAAGATCTATTTTTGCCTTAAGCTGCCAAACCTGAATCAGAAAGGTCAGTAGCACTGGATGTTTCTGCTATTTTGGAAGTGACTGTCTGAAGTATGCTTTTGACTTCCTTTGTATTTTTACAAGATAAGGTGGCAGTTTGGAGGCTGCATTGCAGATTCACTGACTCTTCCTTCTTAGGAGGCAAAGTACAGGTTTTTCCAGATGGTTCTAAATGGACACAGTCTAGAAAGAAAACATTTCTTGAGAAGCGTCAGGAGGTTTTGGTGCTGGGAATAACCTTTCAGTTGGCCAAGTTTGGACAAGTTCCTAGAGAAAAAAGTCCATAGTCTGTTATTGAGATAGACACAGGAAAGCCACTGCTTGCCCTGGGATTGGTAGCATGGAATGTTGCTACTAATTGGGTTTCTGCCTGGTACTTGTGACCTGGATTGGCCACTGTTGGAAAGAGGATACTGGGTTAGATGGACCATTGGTCTGACCCATTATGGCTATTCTTATGTGCTTCCTTTGTTTTGAGAATGTGTTGTGTATTTTATGAGACATCTTAGCTGGGATTTTTTTCTGAAGGCAAAAGGGGCTCTTTAAGTGACTGAGCACGCATTTCTCTAGTGTGTCTGGCCATTTAGGGCTGCTTTTACCAAGCGGCGGTAAAAAGGGCCCTGCAGTGGCATCAGCACACGGGTTTGCCATGCACCGAGGCTCCCCTTTTACCGCCACCCAGAAAAAGGAAATTCCAGGCGGGGGACAGAAATGGCCATGCGATAAGTGAAACACTTGCTGCGCGGCCATTTTCTGGTGGAGACCTTACCGTCTCCTATTTAGGAGGCAGTAGGAGATCCGGCAGAAACCCACCGTTAGCCAGGCAGCACTGATTACCACTGGACACACCCCCAGCACTGGAAAATATAAAGTATTTTCTAGCACCCTAGTTGCCACGCACCAGAAGCCGGAACTACTGCCAGGTTCCTGAGAGGTACTGCTGCTTTGTAAAAGAGTCCCTTAGTTTATGGGTTGTGGGGTCACTACTCCTTTTTTCCTTTTTCTTTTTTCCCTTCTAGTTTCATCTTCCTATGGACAGTGAATTCTTGGCCTCCCATAAAAATATGTGGACTTATTACAGAATTATTATTTCCTAGTTTACTTTTGAAATGGTTTATTACTTCAAATTTTTTTTTCAAAGTGCATATTTTGATTTGGGAATATTTCAAAATGCAATAAAAAATAGCACACATAGACCATCTTATGTTCTTGCGGTATCCAGTCCCCTGGTACCTTAAATTGTGTTTTTCCATGTTTAACACCTTAATTAATCCCTCCAATCTAACAGTCAGCTTTCAGGAGTGGAAATATTGTACAGATTCCACTGGAGTCAGCTGCCCTTCCTATACCACTAAAGGAAAGAGATTGGCCCCCTTGCTGTCTGCAGAGTTTAAAGAACATAAGATCTGCTAAACTGAGTCACACCAGAGGACCGTCTCACCCAGCATCCTGTCCCCAGCAGTGATGAGTTAAAAGTACAAGGTGCCATGACTTAGGAAAGAATGTCCCCGAGAGCTCTGTTCAATACCCATGAAAGCATCATATTCCTTTCTCTGTTTTCTATTTGATTCTATTTGAGTCTTATATACAGTGGTTAACAGGTGAAGAGACTTTCAATATTAGAGGAATTACCATATAAATGTATTTATTTATTTGTTACATTTGTATCCTCATTTTCCCACCTATTTCCAGGCTCAATGTGGCTTACATAGTTCCGTAGAGATGTTCGTCAACTCTGGCAGAGAAAACAAATACATAGAGTTATTGTGGTCGGATAAGGTTATAAAGGTTCATGTGTTATAGACACATTGGGGAATCGTAGAGAGGAGGAGTTGTGCAGTGTCAGTTCAGGCTTTGTTTCGTTATGTTGCAAGGTTTAGGCACTTAGGTTGGGTCGTTGAACAGGTTGGTTTTTAGTGATTTCCGGACGTTTAGGCAGTCATACGTTGTTTTCACAGCTTTTGGTAGTGTGTTCCAAAGTTGTGTGCTGGAGAAGCTGGATGCATATGTTGATGTGTATTTGAGTCCTTTGCAGTTTGGGTAGTGGAGAATTTAGGTATGTTCGTGCTGATCTGGTTGTGTTCCTTGTAGGTAAGTCTATGAGGTCTGTCATGTAGTCCGGGGCTTCTCCTTAGATAATTTTATGGACCAGGGTGCAGATTTGGTATACATACTTTTAGATCCCTTTAAATACATACCCCCGATATTCAAAACTATTCAACTGGCCAGGAATGGCTCCTGGCCAGTTAAATAGTTCTTAACTGCCTAATTGTGGATATTCAGCGGGAGACAACCAGTTATCTCCAGTGGAATATCCCAATTAGCAGCTAGCCGCTAACCAGATATATTGCACGACATAGCTGGTTAGGTATGTTGAACAGTCAAAATACGCCACTTAAATACCAGACTTAGCCCTGACTGTCAAAATGTTAACTTTTTAGCAGCCAAAATAAGCCTGGACGTTCAATGCTGGTCACCGGATATGGATTGGCATTGTATATCTGGGTTTAATGCCAGCAGTGGACATCAAATGTGCTGCCCGCCTCCAGCTGAATATCGGGCCCATATACCCCACTTCCACAGTACCCATCTAATAAACTATGAGGTCTGGTTCAGGGGATGGGATTTGATACACTGCCTTTCTGTGGTTACAATCAAAGTAGTTTACATATTATATACAGGTATGTATTTTGTACCTGGGGCAATGGAGGGTTAAGTGACTTGCCCAGAGTCACAAGAAGCTGCAGTGGGAATTGAACCCAGTTCTTCTGGTTTGAAGGCCACTGCACTAACCACTAGGCTACTCCTGCACTAACCATTCTACACCCCTATTCTATACACTTAGCACCTAATTTCTATGGTGTGCTACTCCAAGGGAGCATGGACAAGTCAGGGGCATGCCAAGGAATTAGGCGCTAAGTTAGAGAATGAAACAGAGAAAAATGTAGGCAAATAAAGACCTCATGTCCTATCCAGTCTGTCCATCTATGCCGTCTACTCTCCCTATTACTACCTTAGAGATCCTATGTACTTGTCCCAAGCTCTCTTGAATTCAGATACTGTTTTTGCCTCTACTACTTCCACTGGGAGGCCATTCTACTACCCTTTCCATGAAGTATTTCCTCAGGTTACTTCTGAGTCTATCCCCTTTCACCTTCATCCTAGGCTCCCTTGTTCCAGAGCTTCCTTTCAATTGAAAGAGACTCGCCTCCTGTGCACTTATGCCACATAGGTATTTAAATGTCTTTATCATATCTCCCTTCTCCCGCCTTTCTTCCAAAGTATACATATTGAGATCTTTAAGTCTGGCTGTATGATGAAGACCACTGACCATTTTAGTAGCTGCCCTCTGGACCGATCCTATCCTGTTCATATCTTTTTGACGTTTGCGGTCTCCAGAATTGTACACAATATTCTAAATGAGGTCTCACCAGAGTCTTATACAGGGGCATCATCCCCTCCTTTTTCCGACGGGCCATTCCTACTCCCTATGCACCCAAACATAACTACGTGTAACTGCCAGTATTTGGGCGCAACCAGCTTTTGACATGGCATAAGATTGGGAACTACACACAATATTGCAGTTATAGAACTGGCATTCAGCACCCAAATTTTTTACGCCTAAGTTATAGCACCCTTTACTGAATTGAACCCTTTGGGCTCGATATTCGGGCCACGGGAAGCAGCCTGCATAAGTGCTGCAGTTGGTGCTTACCCTGGATATTCAATGCTGGGCTGTTTCTGGTGATCAGCATTGCATATCTGGGGGGGGGGGGGTTGACCAACTCAAACTTAGGGGCCCTTTTACTAAGCCACATAAGTGCCCACGTGCACTCAATGCCTGCCAGTTCTGAGTTACCACCTGGCTACTGTGTGGCCCAGGCGGTAACTTAATTTTTGACGTGCATCCACTACGTGCGCCAGAAAAAGTACAATATAAACCAAAATAAAACAAAAATACAATAGAAGCCAGACTAAATTCTTTTAAACCAAATAACCTATTATTTGCTAAAAATAATAATAATAATAAAATAATAATTAAAATAAATAAGTTTTTAACCCCTTATGAAATGATAAGTAGGATAATGAACCTTTCAATGATATTAGCAATTCATTCCAAATCCACGTCCCATAGAAAGGGAAAGAACCCATATAAATTGACTTTAACCTAACGTTTCTTAAAGAAGGAAACCCCAATTGCAATGTTTGAAGAAAGCAGAAACTGTCCAATAACTCACACAGTCTAACTCTGGGGCAAGGGAGTAAATATTGATAGTTTTGAAGAAGTTGAGTATAAGTGTTTCTTTATATTAGCTTATCTTTTATTTACTTTTACCAGAAGGCGTAGCTGATATCCCTGCAAAATAAACTAGGTGAGGAAAGGACTGAATCAGATACAGAATGATTCTAGCTCAGAAAGACAGCTGAGTTCCACATAGGTGTGTGGGGGGGGGGGAGGGGTAATGACTACAGATTTCTTTATTAATTTATCTTTTTCTCACTCTCAGCTCTGTCCTGAACAGCTGCAAGGCATGAGCTCTGCGGGCAGGCAGACAGGCACACCTAGAGCTGTGGAAACTTCCTCCTGTGCAAGAGCTTGCCCCATCTCCCTGTATGCAGCAGAAATTAATAATAACAAAAGCAGCACTATTCTTTCCCCTGTTTTCACCTCTTATGTTGAAGTATTTCTGCAGGCTCTAGCACCAGAAATCCTTTGCCCCCCCCCCCCCTTCCACTATCCGCTATGCACCCCCAAGGTGGCTGCATGCCTGATTTCCAAACCTCCATAATTGCTAAGTGAATTTTGAGCATCCCATGTGCATGGAAAGGTAGTGTGTCATGGCTCATGCCATCTGAATCCCATCCTACATAAGAACATAAGAGTAGCCATACTGGGTCAGAACAATGATCCATCTAGCCCAGTATTCTGTTTCCAGAGTGGCCAAGCTAGGTCACAAATACCTGGCAGAAACCCAAATCGTGGCAACATTCCATGCTACAACTCCCAGGGCAATCAGTTGCTTGGTTTTTTTTTTTTTTTTTTACATTTGTACCTCGTGCTTTCCCATTCATGGCAGGCTCAATGCGGTTTACATGGGGCAGTGGAGGGTTAAGTGACTTGCCCAGAGTCACAAGGAGCTGCCTGTGCCTGAAGTGGGAATCGAACTCAGTTCCTCAGGACCAAAGTCCACCACCCTAACCACTAGGCCACTCCTCTTTACCATGTCTGTCTCAATAGCGGACTATGGACTTTTCCTCTGTTCACGCTTTCCAAAAATACTAGGACTAGGGGGCATGCGATTAAACTACAGTGTAGTAAATTTAAAACAAATCGGAGAAAATCTTTCTTCACCTAACATGTAATTAAACTCTGGAATTCATTGCTGGAAAATGTGGTGAAGGCAGTTAGCTTAGCAGAGTTTAAAAAGGGGTTGGACGGTTTCCTAAAGGACAAGTCCATAAACCGCTACTAAACGGACTTGGAAAAATCCAAAATCCCAGGAATAACATGTATATAATGTTTGTACGTTTGGGAAGCTTGCCAGGTGCCCTTGGCCTGGATTGGCCGCTGTCGTGGACAAGATGCTGGGCTCGATGGACCCTTGGTCTTTTCCCAGTATGGCATTACTTATGTACTCAACTTCTCCAAACCTTTTTTAAACCCAGATACGCTAAGCACTGTTAACACATCCTCCAGCAAAGAGTTCCAGAACTTAACTATTTGCTGAGTGAAAAAATATTTTCTCCTTATTTGTTTTAAAAGTGTTTCCTTGTAACTTCCTTGAGTGTCCCCTAGTCTTTGTACTTTTGGAACAAGTAAAAAATTGACTTACTTCTACTCATTCTACACCACTCAGGATTTTGTAGACCTCAGTCATATCTCCCCTCGTCTCTTTTCCAAACTGAAGAGCACTAACCTCTTCAGCCTTTCCTCATACGAGAGATGTTCCATCCCCTTTATCATTTTGGTCACTGTTCTTTGAACCTTTTCTAATTCCGCTATATTTTTTTCGAGATATAGTGACCAGAACTGAACGCAATATTGAAAGTGCTGTCGCACCATGGAGCAATACAGAAGCATTATATTATTTTCGGTCTTATTCACCATCTCTTTCATAATAATTCCTAGCATCCTATTTGCTTTTTTGGCTGCTGCCACACACTGAGAAGATTTCAGCGTATTATCTACAACGACACCTAGATCTTTTTCTTGAGTGCTGACTCCCAAGGTGGACCCTAGCATCAGATAACTATGATTCGGATTATTCTTTCCAATGTGCATCACATCTTGCATTTGTCCACATTAAATTTCATCTGCCATTTGGATGCCCAGTCTTCCAATTTCCTAAGGTCTTCCTGTAAAACTTCACAGTCCACTCGTGTTTTAACAGCCTCGAACAGTTTTGTGTCATCTGCAACTGAAATCACCTCACTAGTCATTCTGATTTCCTTATCATTTATAAATATATTAAATAGCACCAATCCCAGTACTGATCCCTGTTCACCCTCCTCTATTGAGAGAAATGACCATTTAACCCTACCCTCTGTTTTCTGTCCAATAACCAATTCCTAATCCACACCAGAACCTTGCCTTCTATTCCATGATTCTAATTTTCTCAGGAGTGTCTCATGAGGAACTTTATGAAAATCTTTCTGAAAATCTAGATACACCGGCTCACCTTTATCCACACGTTTAGCTCATGTGCTAGGAAGATTGTCTAAGGAAGATACAGTAAACAGGAGAGGTAGGGGTCCCTTTACAGATCAGAGGGTGTTTTCAGAATCCTCATGTGTAGTAGATTTTGATGCATTCTGTATTTTATTTTGAGCTTTATTAGGCCACATCTAGCTTCATGATGGCATCTGTGGTGCTGTGGCCTAGTGGTTAGACCACCAGTCTTACAATCCTTGTGATCTTGGGCAAGTCACTTAACCCTCCATTGCCTCAAGTACAAACTTAGATTGTGAGCCCTGCTGGGACAGAGAAATATCCAGTGAACCTGAATGTAACTCACGTTGAGCTACTACTGAAAAAGTGTGAGCAAAATCCAAATAAATAAATGGTGCTGCTCATAAACTTGTAGCAAAAGCTGGAGTAAATTAATCTATAGTATGAGTTCTTAAATCATGTCCCTGGTTGGTGGCTTCAAGTACCCTTAGCTTAGAAAAAAGCAGAACTTTGACTTAAGAAGATTCTACTGCTAACACCAACCATGTGCTGCAATTTCAGTGTGACAGTGATGCCCTGCACCTTGTCCAAAAGTTGTGGCCATGATACATTTTTCAATGGCAGCAAACCCCTGCTTCTTTCTCTAACAAGAGAGTCGGGGGCAAAGTATGCATTTTCAACCATCTGACGACTGGGATGTGTGCTATTTTCACTGGAGAGTCATCCTGCCAGAGAGTGTTAACAGGAGCAAAATTATCTCAGTTTTGTTCTGTTACCAGCAGGAAGACTATGAACAGGTTCATGCTCAAAGGGGTGTAGGGGCTCACCCCACACCATCATTCCTGATAAAACCAATCCTATATACAAAAAAGACACATGAAACTAGTTTACAACATTACTCAAGAAAGATAACTTTATTATGCTATTAAAATAACATTTAAACACATAAATAGATAGAGGTCAGTTTTTGTTTTTGGCTCTGAAACTTTGGAATGACCTTCCACCCTTATTTTGCTCAGAAAAATCTTTTAGAAAATGTAAGGCTCTTCTTAAAACGTTTCTTTTTTAAATTCAGCTTTCAAACTCTCATTTTTCAGACAATGGTGTGTAGCTGTGAAAAGCTAATGTTCTTTGTTGACTGTATATGTTCTATCCTATTTATTTAATGGCATTCCTTTCTAATTTTTACTGATTTTAGAAATTGTTGAGGTTGGGTCAGCTCAGGTGCTGATGTTCTCCCGGTTGCCCAACACAAGCTCAAGGAAACAACTTGGACAACACAAATTTTATTATACTGTCCCATAGCAAAACAGTCTTATCTTGAGCTGCTGAGTTAACTCTGCAGTATCCTAGCTAGTGCTGAGAACACTTTGCCCATGTAGGCCCCTCCTCCCAGCTGTACCTTCCCACCATACGGTCTAGGAGGGCTAGTCACTTTTCAAAACCCCAAAAGTGCATTAATATTTTCCAAAAACAAACTCAGTCTCAGCTTCCAGAGATAGTTCTTCCTGCAGTACTCAGGTCTCAAAAGGCCCTCACCATGTTCCCCGGTCACTTATCCCTGGGTTCCCTTCCCCTCAGGGACCCTCTGCCGGATGATTGCATTAACGCGATATCCCGGGTCACCCCAATAGTGTTAGGGGGGTGTCACCCCCTTTTTTCACTTCTCTTGTGGATTAGTAGTGCCTTAGCAGTTTACAAAGTCCAAAATCATCTAGGGTCCACTGAGCTATTGCTATGGCATGACTCTGCTGCAACTCGTTTATTTGAGTTTCTTGCTCTTGTTGAGCCCTCCTTAGATCCTCTGTCTTCTCTTTAGCTTGCAGCAACTCCCTATAGAATTGGGTCACTAACTGGGTGATCGCCAGTTACAACTATCTCTATCTCTGATTTTGACTTTGTGTTATTTTCAGTGCTCCAGTAGTATCATATGCTCAATAGAACATCAGCATATCGACCCCTGATGAAGGCTTTATAGCCGAAACACGGACCGTGTAGGGTCCTAATAAAATCTATTTGGAGTTCTCATTCTGTGAGTTCTGACTGGTTTCTTGGATTGGATTTTCTTCCACTCTGCATTTGTTTTCCTTGTTTTTAATTCCCACCATAAGCAATTCCCTTATCCTTTCTTTGTTCTGTTTGTCTGTCTTGATTGGATTGTAAGCTCTGTCGAGCAGGGACTGTCTCTTATATAGTAACATAATAACATAGTAACACAGTAGATGATGGCAGAAAAAGACCTGCATGGTCCATCCAGTCTGCTCAACAAGATAACTCATATGTGCTACTTTTTGTGTATACCTTACCTTGATTTGTACCTGTCTTTTCAGGGCACAGACCGTATAAGTCTGCCCAGCACTAGCCTCGCCTCCCAACCACCAGCCCCTTGATTTGTATCTGTCTTTTTCAGGGCACAGACTGTATAAGTCTGCCCAGCAATAGCCCCGCCTCCCAACCACCAGCCCTGCCATCCAATCTCCGCTAAGCTCCTGAGGATCCCTTCCTTCTGAACAGGATTCCTTTATGATTATTCCACGCATTTTTTAATTCAGTTACCGTTTTCATCTCCACCACCTCCCGTGGGAGGGCATTCCAAGCATCCACTACTCTCTCCGTGAAAAAATACTTCCTGACATTTTTCTTGAGTCTGCCCCCCTTCAATCTCATTTCATGTCCTCTAGTTCTACCGCCTTCCCATCTCCGGAAAAGGTTCGTTTGCGAACTAATACCTTTCAAATATTTGAACGTCTGTATCATATCACCCCTGTTTCTCCTTTCCTCCAGGGTATACATGTTCAGGTCAGCAAGTCTCTCCTCATATGTCATAAGTACATAAGTACATAAGTAGTGCCATACTGGGAAAGACCAAAGGTCCATCTAGCCCAGCATCCTGTCACCGACAGTGGCCAATCCAGGTCAAGGGCACCTGGCACGCTCCCCAAACGTAAAAACATTCCAGACAAGTTATACCTAAAAATGCGGAATTTTTCCAAGTCCATTTAATAGCGGTCTATGGACTTGTCTTTTAGGAATCTATCTAACCCCTTTTTAAACTCCGTCAAGCTAACCGCCCGTACCACGTTCTCCGGCAACGAATTCCAGAGTCTAATTACACGTTGGGTGAAGAAAAATGTTCTCCGATTCGTTTTAAATTTACCACACTGTAGCTTCAACTCATGCCCTCTAGTCCTAGTATTTTTGGATAGCGTGAACAGTCGCTTCACATCCACCCGATCCATTCCACTCATTATTTTATACACTTCTATCATATCTCCCCTCAGCCGTCTCTTCTCCAAGCTGAAAAGCCCTAGCCTTCTCAGCCTCTCTTCGTAGGAAAGTCGTCCCATCCCCACTATCATTTTCGTCGCCCTTCGCTGTACCTTTTCCAATTCTACTATATCTTTTTTGAGATACGGAGACCAGTACTGAACACAATACTCCAGGTGCGGTCGCACCATGGAGCGATACAACGGCATTATAACATCCGCACACCTGGACTCCATACCCTTCCTAATAACACCCAACATTCTATTCGCTTTCCTAGCCGCAGCAGCACACTGAGCAGAAGGTTTCAGCGTATCATCGACGACGACACCCAGATCCCTTTCTTGATCCGTAACTCCTAACGCGGAACCTTGCAAGACGTAGCTATAATTCGGGTTCCTCTTACCCACATGCATCACTTTGCACTTGTCAACATTGAACTTCATCTGCCACTTGCACGCCCATTCTCCCAGTCTCGCAAGGTCCTCCTGTAATCGTTCACATTCCTCCTGCGACTTGACGACCCTGAATAATTTTGTGTCATCGGCGAATTTAATTACCTCACTAGTTATTCCCATCTCTAGGTCATTTATAAATACATTAAAAGCAACGGACCCAGCACAGACCCCTGCGGGACCCCACTAACTACCCTCCTCCACTGAGAATACTGGCCACGCAATCCTACTCTCTGCTTCCTATCTTTCAACCAGTTCTTAATCCATAATAATACCCTACCTCCGATTCCATGACTCTGCAATTTCTTCAGGAGTCTTTCGTGTGGCACTTTGTCAAACGCCTTCTGAAAATCCAGATATACAATATCAACCGGCTCCCCATTGTCCACATGTTTGCTTACCCCCTCAAAAAAATGCATTAGATTGGTGAGGCAAGACTTCCCTTCACTAAATCCGTGCTGACTTTGTCTCATCAGTCCATGTTTTTGTATATGCTCTGCAATTTTATTCTTAATAATAGCCTCCACCATCTTGCCCGGCACCGACGTCAGACTCACCGGTCTATAATTTCCCGGATCTCCTCTGGAACCCTTCTTAAAAATCGGAGTAACATTGGCTACCCTCCAGTCTTCCGGTACTACACTCGATTTTAGGGACAGATTGCATATTTCTAACAGTAGCTCCGCAAGTTCATTTTTAGTTCTATTAATACTCTGGGATGAATACCATCAGGTCCCGGTGATTTACTACTCTTCAGCTTGCTGAACTGACCCATTACATCCTCCAAGGTTACAGAGAATTTGTTTAGTTTCTCCGACTCCCCCGCTTCAAATATTCTTTCCGGCACCGGTGTCCCCCCCAAATCCTCCTCGGTGAAGACCGAAGCAAAGAATTCATTTAATTTCTCCGCTACGGCTTTGTCCTCCTTGATCGCCCCTTTAACACCATTTTCGTCCAGCGGCCCAACCGACTCTTTGGCCGGTTTCCTGCTTTTAATGTATCTAAAAAAATTTTTACTATGTATTTTTGCTTCCAACGCTAATTTCTTCTCAAAGTCCTTTTTTGCCCTCCTTATCTCCGCTTTGCATTTGGCTTGGCATTCCTTATGATCTATCCTGTTACTTTCAGTTGGTTCTCTTCTCCACTTTCTGAAGGATTGTTTTTTGGCTCTAATGATTTCCTTTATCTTACTGTTTAGCCACGCCGGCTGACGTTTAGTCTTTTTTCCCTTTTTTCTAATACGTGGAATATATTTGTCCTGAACCTCCAGGATGGTGTTTTTAAACAGCATCCACGCCTGATGCAAGTTTTTTACTCTGCGAGCTGCTCCTTTCAGTCTTTTTTTCACCATTTTTCTCATTTTGTCGTAATCACCTTTTCTATAGTTAAACGCTAGCGTACTTGATTTCCTAGTTTCACTTCCTTCAATGCCAATATCAAAACCGATCATATTATGATCACTGTTATCAAGCGGCCCTCGTATCGTTACCCCCCTGCACTAGATCATGAGCACCACTAAGGACTAAGTCTAGTATTTTTCCTTCTCTTGTCGGCTCCTGAACTAGCTGTGTCGGCTCCTGAACTAGTCTTGTAACACAAATCCCATACCATTCTCACAGCTTTTCTTTGCACCGCTTCAATTCTTTTTACATCCTTAGCAAGATGCTGCCTCCAAAACTGAACACAATACTCCAGGTGGGGCCTCACCAATGACTTATACAGGGGCATTAAAACTTCTTTTTTTCTGCTGGTCACACCTCTCTCTATACAGCCTAGCAACCTTCTAGTTACAGACACCGCCTTGTCACACTGTTTCATCGCCTTCAGATCCTCAGATACTATCACCCCAAGATCCCTCTCCCCGTCCATACCTATCAGACTCTCCCCGCCTAACACATACATCTCCCGTGGATTTCTACTTCCTAAGTGCATCACTTTGCATTTCTTTGCATTGAATTTTAATTGCCAAACCTTAGACCATTCTGCTAGCTTCCTCAGATCCTTTTTCATGTTTTCCACTCCCTCCCGGGTGTCCACTCTTTTACAGATCTTAGTATCATCCGCAAATAGGCAAACTTTACCTTCTAACCCTTCGGCAATGTCACTCACAAATATCTTGAATAGAATCGGCCCCAGCACCGATCCCTGAGGCACTCCATTACTCACCTTTCCCTCATCCGAGCGAATTCCATTAACCACCACCCTCTGGTGTCTGTCCATCAACCAGTTCCTAATCCAGTTCACCACTTCGGGTCCTATCTTCAGCCCGTCCAGTTTATTTAAGAGCTTCCTGTGGGGAACTGTGTCAAAACCTTTGCTGAAATCTAAGTAGATTACGTCTATAGCTCGTCCCTGATTCAGTTCTCCGGTCACCTAATTAAAGAATTCAATGAGATTCGTTTGGCACGATTTCCCTTTGGTAAAACCATGTTGTCTCAGATCTTGCAACTTATTGGTTTCCAGGAAATTCACTATCCTTTCCTTCAGCATCGCTTCCATTACTTTTCCAATAACTGAATTGAGGCTTACCGGCCTGTAGTTTCCAGCTTCTTCCCTATCGCCACTTTTGTGAAGAGGGACCACATCTGCCATTCTCCAATCCCTCAGAACCTCTCCCCTCTACAAGGATTTATTAAACAAATCTTTAAGAGGACCCGCCAGAACCTCTCTGAGCTCCCTCAATATCCTGGGGTGGATCCCGTCCGGTCCCATGGCTTTGTCCACCTTTAGATTTTCAAGTTGTTCATATACACTCTCTTCTGTGAATGGTGCTATATCCACTCCATTCTCATTTGTACTTTTGCCAGTCAATCGCGGTCCTTCCCCATGATTTTCTTCTGTGAAAACAGAACAAAAGTATCTATTTAGCAAATTTGCTTTTTCTTCATCATTATCCACATAGCGATTCGCAGTATCTTTTAGTCTCACAATTCCCTTTTTAGTCAATCTCCTTTCACTAATATACCTGAAGAAATTTTTGTCACCCCTCCTTACATTTCTAGCCATTATTTCTTCCACTTTTGCCAGACGTATCTCTCTCTTGGCTTCTTTCAGTTTCATCCGGTATTCCTCCCATTGTTCTTCTTCTTGAGTTTTTCTGTATTTCTGGAACGCCAACTCTTTAGCCTTTAGCGCTCTAGAAATGTTAAGTAGTAGTAGTAGTAGTATTTTCTCAGTCACTTGCTTGGAGAACCATATCGGTTTCCTTTTTCTCTTGCTTTTATTTACTCTCCTTACATAAAGGTTTGTGGCCCTATTTATAGTTTCTTTCAGCCTGGACCACTGCCTTCCACTTCTGGTATGTCCTCCCAGCCCATCAGCTCCTTCCTCAAGTATTCCCCCATTTTACTAAAGTCAGCATGCTTGAAGTCCAGGACTTTGAGTTTTGAATGGCCCCCCTCCACTTCAGCCGTCATATCAAACCAAACTGTTTGATGGTCACTGCTGCCAAGGTGGGCACCCACTCGGACATTTGACATGCTATCCCCATTTGTGAGCACCAGATCCAGCGTCGCTCCCTCCCTCGTGGGTTCCATCACCATTTGTCTGAGCAAATCTCTCTACTCTCTATGTTTAGTGTACAGCGCTGCATATGTCCAGTAGTGTTACAGAAATTAAGTAGTAGTAGACAGATTCTCCCTGCAGTACTCAGCTCAGTTCCCCAGTCACTTATCCCCAGGTTCCCTTCTCTCAGGGACCCTCTGCCATGGGGACTTCACTCCAATAGTGTTGGGGTGGGTATATCACCCCCTTCTTTCCCCTCTCTTGTGGATTAGTAGTGCCTTAGCAGTTTACAAAGTCCAAAACCGTCCAGCTTAACAGTTCCTTAGCATTTAAACAGTCCCACAATTATTTCTCCATGCATTTCAAGCAAAAATCACCAACAAAACAGCATCCAGCTCTGTGCTTTTATATCACCAGCAGAAAAGTAGGGACGGACAGTGTTCTTCCTCAAGTCAATAGAGAATTTATTGACAAAGCACCACATCTACTGAGACACGACAGTGGACCGTGTTTCAGTGGGAGGAACCACCTGCCTTAGGGATCACACAATCTATTGGAAATGATGAAAATATCTCATTCGAGTGATGGTGCATAAGAGCAGTAGAAACTGGTAATAGTTCAATAAATGTAGCCACACACAATTTTCTTAGAAGCAACAGCTTTGCTCCTCCATAAGCTAACTCTACCTAAAAAGTCACATCCAACAGATTGTGTGACCCCTACTTCCTTTCTGCTTGTGGTTTTCTGTCTAGGGATTTCTGTTCTGGCTTCTTCTTTTTGTTGTGGACTTTTATATCACTGCCACCAGAGCTAGGACGCCACCTCCTTTGCAGTGTCCAGTGCTTACGGCCATTTTCATTCTCTCTCCATATTACAAGATAGAAATCAAGTGTTATCTTTGGATGATCTTTGGAAAATCTAAATTCAAATCTGCCAAGCCCCTTCAAGAAAAATTATTTTGGCTTCCCATCAAGGAACGTATTGCCTTTAAAATTTGCACCCTGATTCATAGGATCATTTATGGTGAAGTTCCTGGATACATGTTAAATCTTATAGATCTACCACACAGAAATAGTTCCAGTGTTTCCCGATCCTATTTAATTTTACATTATCCAGATTGCAACAGCCTCAAATACAAATCTACCTACGCATCAAGCTTCTCCTTCATAGGAACTCAGCTATGGAATGCACTGCCTAAACCCATAAGCTCAACGCAGAATCATCTAAACTTCAGAAAATTATTGAAGACCACCCTGTTCAAGAAGGCATACCATCCAGATGTTACTTAGTTTCTTTCTTATCTGCTCAGCAAAATTTATGGACCCTAACGTTCTTCCATCATCTTTTATTATCTTTGTTGTCTCAGACGATATGTTAGTGATTCATTTTTTACTATGACATTGTTTAATGATTTTTACTGAATTGTAGCCTACTCATGTTATTGTGTAAGCCACATTGAGCCTGCAACTAGTGGGAAAATGTGGGGTATAAATGTGTTAAATAAATAAATAAATAATCTACAGCCAATTAGCTTAAATCCTTACCTGGACCAATCACAAACCTTAAAGCAAACTCAGTTGAATTCCTTAGCACAATGACTGACCTAGGTTTAGATCAGCATGTTGGTTTCCATATCCACACCATAGGACATACCCTAGACATAGTCTTCTCCCGCTTAATAGTGTGATATCCCCTCGTGAGTTCTGTTCCTTTTCTCTTTCCCAGACTGTCCATTTTTGTCACCTTTTCTGCCCCTCATCTCTCTTATCCCTGCACCCATGTTAAGATCTTTAGTCCACCTGGACTTAGAAGCATTAAGCAACACACTTGACAACTTTGCTACACTTTCTCCAAATGCCTTCTCGAACCAGCGCTCTCTTCCCTTTCTGCTTCCCTCCCTAATGTTCTGAAACAGATTGCTCCCCTCTGGGAGGTCAGTGCCTGTTCTCCATCTAATATCCACTGGTATCATGTTCTTTGCTCCTCTTTAAACAAGAAGTACATAAGTATTGTCACACTGGGACAGACCAAAGGTCCATCAAGCCCAGCCTGTTTCCAACAGTGGCCAATCCAGGTCACAAATACCTGGCAAGATCTTGCTTATCCCAGAAATAGGCAGTGGATTTTCCCCAATTCATTTTAATAATGGTATATTACTTTTCCTTTAGGAAGCTGTCCAAACTTTTTTAAATCCCGCTAAGTTAACCACCTTTACCACATTCTCTGGCAACGAAATCAGGCATCTAGAGCGCCTCTGGCATAAACATTACTCCCTGCTTTACAATCTGCCTTTAAGCTTAAATTCTCTGCAATCAGAGTGGCTAAATGAATCTATTATTCTCTTCTAATGACTAAAGCTACTGAGAAGCCTAAAACTCTTTTTTGCATTTTCAATAACATATCTCAGTCACTGCCCCTGACCTTGCCACTTCCTCATACTCTCTCCCTCCAGATCACCTAGCCAGGATATAGCATACCAAATTTGAGACCCTGCAGTGCTCTGTAACTACACCTCTGCCATCAGGTGTTATTGATCATGCTTTCACTTGACTGCCCACTAATACCTCGGAAGAGTTCCATGTTCCAACTGTATTTTTCAGTTACTAAATTCTCTTCCACCTTAAATCACTCATCCTTTTCCATTGATCCTGGCCACCTCCTCTTGTATCCCTTTATTCCTCCTACTATTCCAAACTAATCCTTCCCAAGACTATGTTTCTTCTGTTCGGAAACATGCAATCATGACACCAGTTCTCAAAAAAAAATTCCACAGAACTTAAAATTTAACTGTAAATACTGCAACACTCCCCCCACCACCACCACACACACACAATTTCTTATCAGTGATACTCTTTTAGTTCAATAGTAAGTGACTCAGAGGTAGATGCACTAAACGTTTTTCATCGTTAAATGAGCCCTCAGGGAAGAATTTCCTATCCTTTCCATGCACTTAAGCCTATTTTCCGACGACAGTAGCAGCTAACGAAAACGGAATGGAGATGAGCAATTAGTGTGAAAACCCCATTGAAACGACATGCACTAACCTTTTCCGATTGCCTTTACGCAGGAAAAAGGCAGGAAAACTAACGAGAGGTCTGGACCTCTCGTTAGGACAGCTCCGTGGCAGGAAAAAGTGTTAAGTGAAAAAATAAACAAACTTTGAGCCAATCCCAGCGCATTAGCAGAGCTAAAAGCGCTGTGATTGGTCCAAAGGACCTCAGAAAACACATAAAAAAATAAAAATAAAAATAAAAAAAGGATCGGGAGGGGGCAAGGGCGCTCATCAGGAGCGTCCTGTACGGACGGCCTTGCCCCCCCCCCCCCCCGCTGCTCCCCACTTTCCGCCGCTCCCCCCACCCCGAAAAAGCAAACTTCTAGAAGCCCCTGCCCCCCTCCCTTCCTCACTACTCTCTCACCTCAGCTCCGCCTCCCGACATCCTCCATCCGTGCCCCGCCCCCTTTTGGGGTCGTCGCCGCCATTCCCCTCCTCCATCGGGCCCCCCTTCCTCTTACCGGGCCCGTGCAGCGCCTCTCTCCTCTGTCCGAAGGCGCTGCACGGGCAAGAAGAAAGCTGAATCAGCTGATGCCTGCCTTCGCGATGGCGCGTCTTTCTTCTGCTGCGCCCGCCCCTGTCTGACGTCAGTAACCTACGTAGGTTACTGACGTCAGACAGGGGCGGGCCCAGGAGGAGAAAGACGCTCTATCGAAGCTAGGCGAAGGCAGGCATCAGCTGATTCAGCTTTCTTCTTGCCCGTGCAGCGCCTTCGGACAGAGGAGAGAGGCGCTGCACGGGCCCGGTAAGAGGAAGGGGGGCCCGATGGAGGAGGGGAATGGCGGCGACGACCCCAAAAGGGGGCGGGGCACGGACGGAGGATGTCGGGAGGCGGAGCTGAGGTGAGAGAGTAGTGAGGAAGGGAGGAGGGCAGGGGCTTCTAGAAGTTTGCTTTTTCGGGGTGGGGGGAGCGGCGGAAAGTGGGGAGGGGGCAGGGGCTGCTAGAATTTTGCTTTTTCGGGGTGGGAGGAGCGGCGGAAAGTGGGGAGCAGCGGGGGGGGGCAAGGCCGTCTGTACAGGACGCTCCTGATGAGCGCCCTTGCCCCCTCCCGACCCTTTTTTTAATTTTTGTTTTTATTTGGGAGCCATGTGCTTGCGATTTGACTGTGTTTTGACTGTTTGTGGCATGCGCAGAGCAGCTAACATAACGCTTGGCTGCTCTGCGCATGATTTGGGGGCCGATTAACGATGTGTATTGTGATTCTTTGATACATTGTACGTTTCACTACCGATCTCAGCATGTGTGACTTTTTTTTTTGGTGCATTTTTCGTTATTTTAAAATCGTTAGGGACTTTAACGATTTAGATTTTTTTACGTTTGGTTGCTGCATCTGCCTCTCAGTCTGAGAAAGGATATTTCCCAAACCCCTGTGAAGACTTTGCAAGTCATTTCTCAGATAAGCTCTCTAAGATAAGGAATCAGCTTGATGTGTAACATGACATAGGCCTCACTGAACTTCATGAATCCAGAGAGCACTTGCTAATGAATGTCAAGAAATATCTTCCCAATCTAGGTTTTGCTCTTTTAACGAGGCTGGGTCTTGAAGAAACTGAAATGGTTCTTAAGACTATGCATTGTGCAGGTATAAAATCTTCATTTCGAATAAACAAACTTTATTGATAAGGTAGACACCTCAATAGAAAATGCCCGACACAGACTGTGTTTCGCCCAACGGGGGCTGCGTCAGGGGCTCTACAACAATAAATAATATAAAAATTTTAATCATATACATAAAAATATAAATAAAACCATTAACAATATATACACATATAAAGACACCATGACAAATATAAATCAAAACATATTGTAAATATTTTAAAATAATACAAACCAGAGCTATAATTAGTACTAATAACTAATACAAAATAAATAATAAATATATATTATATATTGGAGCAGAAAACATACTATAAAGATAGCAAATCCCAAATATAATTTTGACATATAGAATAGAAACTGTATAAGTTGGACACATACCTATGAGGGCTTATGTATCTTAGTTGCCACCAAAGGTAACTGCAAAACAGAAGCAACAAAAGCACTGAATATGTGTAATTGAAAAACCAAAGTGGAAAGAAAAGTAAAAGAAAATGGCACTTATTAATTGGGCAAAAATCTAAGACACAGTTGCAGGTTAAAAAAAACAGCATATGACGAATAAGACAGTATTTGAAAATGCACATCTCTGATATCTTCAGATTAGCAACCCTGCAGGGGTCCAAGTGCATTTTCTTAAGTCATTTTGGATGTACTGCAGCACAGATTTTGATGGTTAGAATCAGGGACTGCAAATCCCACATGAATATGGGATAAGAGTTCACACTTGGACTGGTTGAAAAATCTCCCTTCTGGAACTGGATCACTTGGGAGCTCTATACATAGCTATTTGATAGTGGGGATATAAAACGAAAGATCAGTGCCAAATAGATGTAGAGAAGGAAAAGAAAAAGACAAGAGGAGAGAGAAGAAATGGAAAGGCCAGCCTGGAAAAGAATTTGTAAGGATGGCTCATGGAACATGGAAAAAAAGACTGGGACCAGCCAAATTCCCAAACAGCAAAGGTAGAAAAAACATCACTTTTATTTAATACTTTGTAAGGACTGAGATGTACCTGCTTTGTAAAATGTATATTTTTTCTATGTTTATTTTGCAAAGTACAGGAGAAAATGCTTTTCTGTTTCTTTTTACCAGTATTGCACTGTTTATAGAGTCTGGTTTGCTTGGGCAGAGAGGAGGGGGTCTCTATTTCAACTTTTGTTGTTGTTGTTGTTGTTGTTTTTGTGGTTCCCTATTCTGTATTAGATTGGTAGGATGGAATGTTGTCACAGTTTGGGTTTCTGCCAGGTGCTTGTGACCTGGGATGGCCACTGTTGGAAACAGGATACTGGGCTAGATGGACCTTTGGTCTGACCCAGTATGGCTACTCATGTTATCAGGGGCGTATCTGGACTCCGGCGGTAGGGGGGGCCAGAGCCAGAGGGAGGGGGCACATTTTAGCCCCCCCCCCCCACCGCCACCGACCCCCCCCCCACCCCGCCATTGTCAGAGCCCCCACCGCCACCAATGACTCTCTCCACCCCCTCCCGCCGCCAACCCTCCCCCGCTGCCGTTGCTTACCTTTGCTGGCGGGGGGCCCCAACCCCCGCCAGCCGAGGTCCGCTTCCACCTGCCGCTGCCTTAAAAACTACTTCTTCAGCCGGCGGGGGACCCCAAACCCCCGCCAGCCGCCCCACGGTGTTTAAAGTTCATCTTCGGCCTCCGTGGCCGTGCTGCTGTTGATAGGAGCTGTTGAATCCACTTCGGAGTCTGACGTCGTTGTACGTTGTACGTGCTGCGACGTCAGACTCCGAAGTGTATTCAACAGCGCCTCCTATCAACAGCAGCACGGCCACAGAGGCCGAAGATGAACTTTAAACACCGCGGGGCGGCTGGCGGGGGTTTGGGGTCCCCCGCCGGCTGAAGAAGTAGTTTTTAAGGCATCGGCAGGGGGAAGCGGACCTCGGCTGGCGGGGGTTGGGGTCCCCCGCCATCAAAAGTAAGCAACGGCAGCGGGGGAGGGTTGATGGCGGTAGGAGGGTCCAGGGCAAAATCTGCGGGGGCCCAGGCCCCTGAGGCCCCACGCAGATACGCCCCTGCAAGTTATATAGATGAGGGTCTGTCCATGTTCTGCATATGTGACTGAGGTGAAGGATTCTGCTAGCATGTAGTGTCTGTGTAGGAATGTGTAACAGTGCAGCTTGTTCCAGTTTCCCAATAGTAGGCATACTGGTGCTCGAGAAGCCAGTGTAATATATATAGCACTGTCTTTTCATGGGTAGGTTGGGGCTGTTATGGGGTGGTAAGTTTTGTATTCTAGGGCAGTGTTTCCCAAGTTGGTCCTGGAGTACCCCCTTGCCAGTCAGGTTTTGGTGGCCCTTGTCAACTAAAATAAAAATCCTAAAGACTAGTGGTCTCCACATCCTGTAGCGTCACCACACAAACAAAAGCCCATCTGATTTAAACAAGGTGTCTAGCAGTGGAAGGAATGTGTGTGCTATTCCTGGGGTGATGGTCACAATTTGAATATTTTTACTTTGTAGTTAAGAACACAAGTTGCCTGCTCTGGCCAGTCCAGGGACCTGTTCTGCGTCCTGCCTCCTGATGTAACTTACTGTTTCCTTGTAGGCAGGACACAACAGAGACAGTCTGTATTAATCAGTGCCCGCCACAGTCCTTCAGCAACAACACAGACACTGCTGTCTAGCTGACACCAACCGGCGCCTATTTTATAAAAGTCTGCTCCCCCTAAGATCAAAACCTGGCTACGCCTCTGCTTCTAAGTTCCCATCCTCCAGGTATTCACTCTTGTTCCTTTCTTTGAGTTACCAGCCTGTCCACATATACTCTCGCCTCTTCCACACAGTCAAAATATTGTGCCTGGCCTTTATCCACAACTTTAAGCCTCGCTGGGTAAAGTAGACTGAAGCGGAGTTTCAAGACAAACTAGTTTAGAACATAATGGCACAAAAGCTTTCCGAGCTGCTGACACCTTTGTGGAATAGTCTTGAAAGCAAAGAATACGGACATTTTGATACTGCAGCAGAGCACCCCCCGCATTACCTGTAAAATCAGCATTTTGTGAGCATAGTTAAGTGCCCTGAAAATTACCACTCTGGGGCGATCTTCTCCCTCCTTGAGCTGCCCCAATCGGTGCGCCCTCTCCACACGAAATACACCAGCAAGGTCTGGAAGGGATAACGCTTTTGGGAGCCAGTCCTCCAAAAATTTCCTTAAGTCTTTCTCTAATAGCAACTGCGGCAGTCCTACCAGCCTTAAATTATTTCTGCGAGAGCGGTTTTCTAGGTCTTCTATCTTCTCTTCTAGTTCCGATAGGCACTTTTAATAACTGTGGCCGCCCCTCCGTCACCTTTTGCACTGCATCCTCAATGTTCCCAACTCGCTGCTGCACTGTTTGGAACTCCGCTGTCATTGCCACATACCTTTCCTCCATCCAATCCAATTTGTCCAGGATCATCTGAAACTTTCTATCTACCATCTGCTCCACCGCCGACTTCACCTCCGCAGTTATTTCTGCTGCCCACTGCGAGCTCGGCGTCGGGGATGGCGACATGCTTTTCTCCACCATCTTGGAGTCTGTTAACCGGCCCTTCTCCCAATTTTCTTTCCTAGTGGATTTGGCGGCCATCCGAACTTATAACTAGAATAAAAGAAGTCGTGTCAGACCCGCAACCATCTTAGAGTATTACGTGCACTCCTTTCAGGAGGAAAATGCTGTTTCAGAAAGCAGATTATAACGAGTGTTCCGGAGCAGCGATCCACCACCGCCTCAATCCTACATGTCCCCTCTGATTCATTTTAAAATTTACTAGTTTGTAACTTTATTGAGTGCCCCCTAGTCCTAGTATTCTTGGAAAGAGTAAACAAGTGATTCACGTCTACCTGTTCCACTCCACTCAGTATTTTATATACCTCTATCATATCTCCCATCAGCTGTCTTTTCTCCAAGCTGAAGAACCCAAGCCATTTCAGCCTTTCCTCATAGGCAAGTCATCATAACCTCTTCATCATTTTCGTCACCCTTCTCTGTACCTTTTCTAATTCCACTATATCTTTTTGAGATGCAGTGCCCAGAATTGCACACAGTATTCAAGGTGCGGTCGCACCATGGAGTGATACAAAGACATTATAACATCCTCATTTTTATTTTCCATTCATTTCCTAATAATACCTAACATTCTATTTGCTTTCTTTGCTGCTGCAGCACACTGAGCAGAGGGTTTCAAAGTATCATCAATGATGACTCCTAGATCCTTTTCCTGGTCAGTGACTCCTAACGTGGAACCTTGCATCATATAGCTATAGTTTGGGTTCCTCTTTCCCACATAAATCGCTTTGCACTTCCTCACATTAAACATCATCTGCCATTTGGATGCCCAGTCTCCCAGTCTCGTAAGATTGTCTTGCAAATTTTCACAATACTCTTGCGATTTAACAACTTTGAATAACTTACAGAATAGGCTCCCCCTTCCTCAGAATGTTGCCCAGTTCCTAACAAATCTAAAACCCTTCTCCCTACACCATTGTCTCATCCATGCATTAAGACTCCAGAGTTCTGCCTGTCTCTTGGGCCCTACAAGCGGAAAATTCTCTCTCTTCATATTTTTCAGGTTTCCCAAATCAAATCAAGTAAGTATCTCTTAAAGTCTCTTTTCCTCTCTTTATATGTTTCTTTTTTCTTCCTTCGGTCTCCTTTTCTATGCTAATTTTGTCTTTCTTTTCTCCCAAGACTATAAAATATTCATTTATTTTATTTATTGGGATTTATTAACCACCTTTACAAAGATTTGGTTATTGTTATTGTTCCATTACATAGTCACGTAGGGGCTCTTTTACTAAAGGTTTGCCATATGGCAACAGGCTTGCCACGTGCAAATCCGGAACTACTACCGGGCTACCACAGGAGACTCACGGTAGTTCCTACCCCCAATGCATGCCATTTCCGGCGCTACAAAAATATTTCTATTTTTGTAGAACTGGTGCTTACCTGGTGGTAATCGCTGCCTGGTTACCACTGGGTTAGTGCAATGGGTGGTGGTAAGGGCTCCCCCCCCCCCCCCCAAAATGCCCACACAGCAAGTGGTTCACTTACTGCATGGTCATTTCTTTTCTAGCAAAAATGACAGCCTTTTACCCGATGTGGTTAAATGAGGCTTCAGCACATGTCAAAAATATGCGCTGATGCTAGCGTAGGCCCCCTTTTACTGCAGCTTGGTGAAAGGACCCCTTAGTTCTTTCTGCTCTTCCTATGGCTTTCTTGTTGTTGGGTACTTTTCCTTCAAATTATGAACTCCAGCAATGATCTCCCTCAAGTAAATGAGACTTCTGTTCTTCCTTTCTTCACCCTACTAACTTTTTTTGTTGTTGTTACATTTGTACCCCGCGCTTTCCCACTCATGGCAGGCTCAATGCAGCTTAAATGGGGCAATGGAGGGTTAAGTGACTTGCCCAGAGTCACAAGGAGCTGCCTGTGCTTGAAGTGGGAATTGAACTCAGTTCCCCAGGACCAAAGTCCACCACCCTAACCACTAGGCCACTCCTCCACTCCACTTGACTTTAACTATATCAATAAAGGAAATCCTGATTCCCTAAATGAGTGAGCTCTTATGCGCATTTTACAAATTAGTACAGGTTTGTTAGGAACAACCAAGGCAAGCAGTTTTTACTTTATGATACTAACTAGACCCCAGAAATAAAATTTACTGGAAATTTTCCCCATCTGGTTCCTTCCCAGCTTCAATTCCATTTCACCATCAAACACTCACATCACACAAAACATTAAAAATTGTTCCTATAACTTTAATTTTCATTTATCACCATTTATATTCCGCTATTATCCAGAACAGAACACAATATCCCCATTAAGCATCCAGCCACTCAGCTGATTTCCTTCCAATCAGTTCTCCCAGCAGTTTCCTCAGTCTCTCAATCAAAAATGTACATTGCTGGGTTAGCAAGACATCTTAGTTACTCTTTAAATAAATTATTTCCATCTGGTCATCGCTTACACAGTCTTGGAGCCCCATCACCCTGTATTAGCTCCCTGTTAATAAACTATAATGTATACTTCACACTATGTTCCGTACACAATTGCCGCTACTAATTAGTCATTTCTCTCAACCTGCAGTCCTCCAAAATGCAACAAAACATATCACCACACAGACACATACTTAATGCATCCTTTCTCCATCTCACTTACCCATCAGCTACCTGAATCAGCAGTTTAGAATGTTAGGCAGCCTGTGTCTGCCTCACAGCAGCATGAGAGAACTGAAGCCCCATGCCCACCAGCTCACTGCTGAGCATTTCCTAATTAAAAGACTACTTAAAATAAAATTCCCTTATCAATAAACCCCTTAGCATGCTTGGGTCTCCAACAAAGTTTTCCTCCTCTCTTTCGCTGCTCTGCTCCTGCATGCTTTCTGCTAAGCAGCTCTGCATGCTGAGCCGGCTCACAGTTCACAGTTCAACTTTATTTAATATACTGCAAATAATAAAATATCTAAGCGTGTTACATTCCAAAAGTAGATCAAGGGTAAGAAATTAGGTGGAAACATAAGGTAAGAATAAAAAGTACATGGGGGTCTTATAAAACTATAAAACTCCAAAAGGAGAAAGAGGTAGCTAAAATTTAAAATAACAGGAAAATAGAGTAGGGAAAACATAAGGTGGGAAGAGAAGTGAAAAGAAGACAATTAACATAATAGGGACAAACCTGCTACTTGGCAACGAAGAAATACTAATTAGAGTTTAAAATCATTGCAAGAAAGAGAATTATGATCACTGGGACAATGAAGGAAAAGCTTTATAGAAAAAATGAGCCTTAAAGACAGCCTTAAATCTTAAAAGTGAGAGTTCAAATCAGAGGTGAAACGGAATATCATTCCATAGTATGGGCGAAATTACTGGGAAAGATGTGGTTCTAGCAAGATATGAACATACCTGAAGGAAAGAAGGAACAACCAAAAGGTGCTGCTGAGAAGAACATAGTGTACGCAATGGTGAATAAGGTATGAGGTGTATGTACAAGAATATCGGAAAACCAGAATGATAATTTTGAAAATCGGTATTGAATTGGAAGGCAGTGTTCTGCATGAAAAGTGGAGAGACATAGAGGGGCATAATCAAAAGGGACACCCAAGTTTTGCTGAGCACGTCCTCGCAAAATGTCCCGATGGAGGGGTGGGGAAATCCATATTATCGAAACAAGATGGACGTCCATCTTTCGTTTCGATAATATGGTCGGGAACGCCCAAATCTGGAAATTTAGGTCATTACTAGAGATGGTCGTTTCTGATTTTCGGCAATAATGGAAACCAAGGATGCCCATCTCAGAAACAACCAAATGCAAGCCCTTTGGTCATGGGAGGAGCCAGCATTCATAGTGCACTGGTCCCCCTGACATGCCAGGACACCAACCAAGTACCCTAGGGAGCACTGCAGTGGACTTCAGAAATTGCTCCCAGGAACATAGCTCCCTTACCTTATGTGCTGAGCCCCCCAAATCTCCCCCAAAACCCACTCCCCACAACTATACACCACTACCATAGCCCTTACAGGTGAAGGGGGGCACCTAGATGTGGGTACAGTGGGTTTGTGGTGGGTTTTGGAGGGCTCACATTTACCACCACAAGTGTAACAGGTAAGGGGGGATGGGCCTGGGTCCGCCTGCCTGAAGTGCACTGCAGCCACTAAAACTGCTCCAGGGACCTGCATACTGCTGTGATGGACCTGAGTATGACATTTGAGGCTGGCAAAAAATATTTTTAAAGAATTTTTTTGAGGGTGGGATGGGGTTAGTGACCACTGGGGGAGTAAGGGGAGGTCATCCCCGATTCCCTCCGGTGGTCATCTGGTCAGTTCGGGCACCTTTTCGTGGCTTGGTCGTAACAAAAAAAGGACCAAGTAAAGTCGTCCAAGTGCTCGTCAGGGACGCCCTTCTTTTTTCGATTATGGGTCGAGGACGCCCATGCGTTAGGCATGCCCAAGTCCCGCCTTCGCTAAGCCTCCGACTCGCCCCAGGAACTTTGGTCGTCCCCATGACGGTAAGCAGTTGGGGATGCCCAAAATCGGCTTTCGATTATACCGATTTGGACAACCCTGTGAGAAGGACGCCCATCTTCTGATTTGTGTCAAAAGATGGACGTCCTTCTCTTTCGAAAATAAGCCTGATAGTCAATTTTTTTGGCACTATGTATCAATTTAACTGCTATGTTTTGGACCAGCTCTAACTACGGAGCTGATATAACAGAAGGCCATGAAGAAGAGAATTGCAATCATGTCGAGAGATAACCAAGGATTGAACCAGAAGTCGCAAAGAGGACTTGTCAAAAAGTGATCTAGCAAGACATATTTGACGGAGCACAAAAGAAAGACTTCTTGACCATTGAAGAGATATGCGAGTTAAAGCTGAGATGATTATCGCGAAGAATCCCAAGGATCTTAATTTCTTCTTTAACAGGAATAAGTAATCCTGAGATTGTAAGAGTCAAAATGAGACAAGAGGAACGTAGTGAGGAGAAAAACAAAGCAGTATTTTTTGAGGGGTTTAGCTTCATCCAATGAGAGAAAAACCAAGTGGCTCCACCTCGGGATCATAAGCCTCCCCTTGTCCCCAGCATCAGGCCGAGCTTCCCCTGACCCTCCTGAATTAGAATGCTGGCTGCTGAAGTTTCTCAGGCCACTTAAAAATTAAACTTCCTGGCTTTTAATGCAAGCCAGAATATCAGGCAGGGAGTTTGCACTCGTATGCTGGCATCTGTACACACAGCCCCAGGTAAGCCCATTTTTTACACCCCTTTATATTAATGCGTTAATCACCGCATTAACTGCAATTAATGTGCAGCCCTAGTTCAAACATGTGGCTCACCATCCTGAGGACTGGGTTGGCTGGAGCCAGGACAGGAAAATAAATCATGCCATACTGTGGAACACTGTCACCTCTAGGACAGGACCCACAAAAGGTTGTATGGCTATTGCTTTATTTGCCTTTTGGCTTCGGATCAGTTAAATGAGTTCCCTTTGGTTCTGAAAGTGTGAGTCAGGTTTGAATACCTTGGTTTAGGTTTCATTAGAGGAAATGTATTAATTGTAATAAGATTTTGTAACAAAACTACTGCTTAGAAATCAGATCTAGCTCATGCTTTTCTTCATTGTTTCCCCATGTCAGAATACATCATGTAAGGGCATTTCTATAAGCTAGGCCCCTACATTTTTACATGATGTGCCCAGTTATAGAATTGCAAAGACCTTCTCACTCTCTGCCTTCTTACTGGGACAGGTGTAAACATTTCCTACGCATAGCCGCACCTCTCTACAGTCTATCTACATCTGAATTATTAGACTTTATATCCTCAATGAAAAAAAAAAACGATCAGCAGAACCAAACAAATACCCAAGAACAATCTGTTAATGGACCACCTTGAAAAAGAAAATAACAGAACACCTATGGTTGTTGCATAGAGCTCCCAGCTCAACTATTAAAATGCATCATCAAGAATCTACAGACCATCCTGGACAATGATGCCACCCTCTCACAAGCCTTGGGTGACAGTCCTATCCTGACATACTGATGGCCCCCTGATCTCAGATATTCACCAGCAACCACACAATGTATAACAATGACACCCACTCAAGGACTAGAGTCTAGTCAGTAGACCAATGATTCCCACACCTGGTCCTTGAGGCACCGCAGCCAGTCAAGTTTTCAAGCAATCCACAATGAATATTCATGAGAGATATTTGCATGCAGTGGTGGTAGTACATGCAGATATCTCTCATGAATATTCATTGTGGATAGCCTGAAAACTTGACTGGTTGGGGTGCCTCCAGGACTGGGAATCACTGCATTAGATCCTACCAGAAACCCAGATGCTAACTCTATCTCCACATTTACCCAGGTGACAGTACCACAGGCCCTAAAATTATCAACTACAACATCAAGGGCTGCTCTTCCCCAAATGTAACATCATCTGCTGGCAATGTCACTCTGCAGTCTACATAAGAACAAATAAGTTAGTCCCTAAGAATAAGAATAAATGGTCAAAAATCTGATATTAGAAACGGCAACATTCAGAACCGGTAGGAGAACATTTTAACCTTCCAAAACACTCCAATTGCAATCCAGAGGTGGCTGGTTCAAATCCCACTGCTGCTCCTTGTGATCTTGGGCAAGTCACTTAACCCTCCATTGCCTCAGGTACAAACTTAGATTGTGAGCCCTCCTGGGACAGAGAAATATCCAGAGTACCTGAATGTAACTCACCTTGAGCTACTACTGAAAAAGGTATGAGCAAAATCTAAATAAATAAATAAATAATTGACTTTAAGGTTGCCATACTCCTACAAAGGAACTTTAAAAGGAATCTCCAGTGTGAAACTGCTGTGGTATGGGAAAATAAGCTCTGTGAACCTAGGGTCAACAGAAGGAGGAAATAGGCCTTAATGCCTCCAGATGCCTTATCAATGTATTAGTGGTGTAGCCAAGGGTGGGCTTGGGTGGGCCCAGGCCCACCCACTTTGAGCTCAGGCTCACCAGTAGCAGCACACCTATGATGTGGCCAGCAGAGATTCCCAAGCTGAAAACTCCCAACAACTTTCCCTGCTGCATACCTTATAAATAGCAGATCTTCGCTTGCAGGAAGCAGTGACTGATACATACTGCTTACCCACAGCCTTCCCTCTGACGTATTCCCGCCTATGCAGAAACAGGAAGCTGCATCAGTGGGAAGGATGTGGGGCCTACATGAGTAGTGTGTATTAGTTGCTCTTCACTGCCGGTGAAAATCTGAAATTTAAAAGGTGTGCAGGAGAGGGGGGATATTTGAGAGACCATATGGCATGCAGGCGAGAGGAGAAACCAAATCACCTATGGGATGGGATGGGGTGGGGTTCTTCTGTGCACCCATTTTAGGCCCAGGCCCACCCAAAATTGGGTGTCTGGCTACGCCCCTGCAATGTATGGAATAGCAAAATGAACTTTACTTGTATTCAAGACCACAGGGAGGGGAGATGGACTTCAGATAATCCTATCAGCTGTCTTATCAGTGTAGAGTGTAAAATAAGAATTACACAATACAGGATGTATGGAGCCTAGTCAATTAATTAGTACTGTTAGAAAGATTGTGTAAATAAAATAACTGAAACTGAAAGAGACCAAATTGTAGTTACTAACATCAAAGAGATAAAGTGTATAAAAATGCAAGGTTTGCCTTATGTGGCAGAGCATTTGGGAGAAATTCCTGAGCACTTTCACACAGCTTGTATTAAGATAGGCTGCAGACTTAAAAGAGTTTGTCTCTGTAACTTTGCTGGCTCATGACTAACCAAGATTAATAAAGAATTCTCATTGCTAACAACTGTGATTTGAACCTGTGATATTTTAGCCGGTGCCTTCGTTGAGGACTTGTGGTGTCATAGCACTGGCGTCAGCTGTAAGTACCAGTTTTTAACTTTATCCTTATTTGCTGTTTCACCCGTATATGATCTATAACATAAACCACAAGACGACAGTGGAGTAGAGTACAGATATAGAGGCAGGTGGGTTGAAAAATTTTCTGATTGAACAGAACCAGCATAGGGCAGGGAACATGATTTGGAGACATCAGTTGCTGGTCCAAATACACACCAAGGCAGTGGAAGGACTTGATCAGTGGAATGGCTGAATTAGAAAGGGAGATACGCTAGCAAAGAAGGGTCACCAGTAAGCCAGTAAGCATTCGTTTTGAATGGGTTAAGAATCATTTAGTTGTTTTGGAGCCAAGAAGAGACTGTCCAGACAGGACTGAGTGTGAGAGAGGTCTAAGTGGTCAAGGTAATGGAAGGAGAGGAGGAGAATGTTGTCTGCATAATTGTAGATGGAAATATTATGGCTCTGAATCAAAGTAAAGATGGGCTTAAGAAAATGGATAGGGTTGAGAACAAAACTGTGGGACTCTACAAAGGAGAGAGAAAACAGCAGAAGTGATACAGGATGCATTTGCTCTGTAAAGATAGTCTGATAGGAATGACTGAAACCATTTAAGAACAGTTCTAGAGAGGCAATGGAGGCAAGGTTGTGGAGGAGAAGATCATGATCAACGAAATCAAATGTGGGACTGAGGTCAAGAGATATGGCCAAGGCTACCTAACCTTGCTTGAAGCCCACGTGTAAGGCGTTAATGAGGGCAGTAAGTAGAGTCTCAGTACTGTGAAATGGCCTGAAACCAGACTGAGATGTGTGTAGGAAATGGGTTTGAAGATTTTTAAAAGCACCAACGAGAACTTAATGAAATATGGTCAGAATGTGAAGCACTAGTAACTAAATTGAGTTTTCATGTGTGAACAACTGAGGGTTTACACACATAGATGCAGCAGTTAGTTACTTTTCAGGAATATGAACAGTTTAGGAATACATGGCTTTCTTTTCTAACCACTTCTGAGGACTCGTTTGAAACCAGAGACAAAAGAGCTTTAAAAAATAAAAAAAGATATTATGTATGCTTGTGTCTCCGGATCTCAGGGGAGAGGAGGTATTTCATTTGGCCACTGCATGGTCCTTTGTGGATCTGCTGACCATCGCTAGAGATTTCCCATCCCCGGGAGAATATTGGTAAATGGCATTTAAATTGGCAGACTGTGTTGAGTGAATTTGATCCTGGAGCAATGTGAATAGCTTATTGGGCACTTTATTATGTAATACTTTAGATATTAAAGCTGTAACAGAGAAAGTAGGGTGTCCAAATGCAGATCCTATTTAAGATCTCCGTGCTGCAGGACAATACGAGTATAAAGGAAAGGTAAAAGGTCTGAGTGCAGAGATCTTTACACCTCATGCAGATTGGTCCAAAATTAATAATTGTAAATAAGAAACTAATGAATTGCATGCCAGGTGCATGCACACTTTTTAACAATTTGCTGATATAGATAAGCCTGAAGATTCAACTAAGCAGGGCATGACAGCAGTCTGTGTAAATGGACACTTGCCTGACATACAGCACAAGGTGCACTCTACCTGCCTTTTCTGATTAAAAATAAAAACCACCCACAGCAATCCTGACTATTGCTCACTAATATAAACATCAGATAAATGACCGGAAGGGCAGCGGCCCGCACCCAGGGCTCCACTGAGGGCAATGTAGCAATGGCTTTCCCAGTTCCACAATGCTTACAGGATCTAGTGTGAAGTGTTTCTGAACTGACTAGACAATGTGCAGTGCAATCCGCTTAAGAAGGGTCTGGGACCAAAGAAATACATGCAGTTAACCGAAGCGTGCACTTAACCGTTGTGACCCAAACAAGCTTGACATCTGATAAACATATGTACAGGACTGTTTATTATACGTACAGTATACAGTCTCCGTTAACTGACGTTAGGCTTACTTGAAGTAATCAGTCATAGTCCTCTGTACACTATTGTGTCTGTGAGTTCCGTAGACTACATCTGCCAGACAGTAAAAACTATCATAGCACTGACATCCAGTGGCCTCCAGATAGACTTGCACGGTGTTGAGACTCTCCAGCGCACTTGCAAAAGTGAGAGCAGGTTGTTGAATTTCGTCAGCATGTGCCTCGCTGCTCATTTCATCATCTGTTTCATCATCAGCCGTTGCCTGCATATAGGCGCATATCTCGATATCAATGCTGTTGTCAGCTGTTTGTAGAGCCTAATCAACAGCTACGTAGTGATGAAACTCCTCTTTAGTAACACCGGCTGGGATGTCAATAGCCTGTTCATCTGACGCATTTGCAACAGCTGCATCTGTTTCGTCCCTCTCCCCATCCCTAACAAAGCTTGCTCGCTTGTAGCAGTTCACAATGGTTGCCTGTGTAATATGATTCCAGGCTTCTTTCTGCATATGTAGGGAATCCAACATTGATAGATTACGAGCCAGTTCAACAGCATGTTTATCCTTGCCAGTCTGGTCATCTATAATGCTCATCAGGCGACGTAGCACAAGAGCCTGATAATGTTGGAGGAGTGGCCTAGTGGTTAGGGTGGTGGACTTTGGTCCTGGGGAACTGAGGAACTGAGTTCAATTCCCAGCACAGGCAGCTCCTTGTGACTCTGGGCAAGTCACTTAACCCTCCATTGCCTGCCGCATTGAGCCTGCCATGAGTGGGAAAGCGCGGGGTACAAATGTAATAAAAAAAAAAATTATGCCCTGATCCATAGGCAGGAAGACCACCTTGATGCTAGACAGCCTGACATCATCACTGTGTGCAGCACAATTATCACAAAGCAACAAAATCTGACGCTTTTGTGCCCGCATTCTAGTGTCTAACTTCTTTAGCCACTGCTTCCAAATTTCCCAAGTCATCCATGATTTGCATTAGCCTCATATGATACAGGAAGTCGCTTAACATTCTTGAAGCTACGGGGCTGTTTGCTCTTTCCAAGGACAAGTGGTTCCAACTTCTCACTCCCATCCATATTGCAGCAAAGGAGGATCGTCAGTCAGTCCTTCAACATTTTACTTCCTGTAGTTTTGGCTTGTTTGAATGCAAGTGTTCCATCAGGAATCGCTCGCCAGTAGAGACCGTTTTCGTCAGCATTGAAAATGTCACGAGGTGCAAACTCGTTCAAGATGGTAGGAAGAACTGAAACAACCCAATTTTCAGCACCAAAGTCATCAGTGTCTTGTTTTTCACCATGCTGTTTCTTGAATTTTATGTTGTTCCTCTCCTTCCATCTTTCCAACCATCCAACAGTGGTTTTGAATTCAGTTAGTCCAAGACTTTCAGCTAGCTGATTAGCTTTCTCCATAAGCAGTGGACCACTGACAGGAAACTGTCTGCTCCTGACTTGAGAAAAACACCAAAGAAGAGCATCTTCTACATCCTCAGCTTTTTCCGCCCATTTACATTTCCTGTGTGGATTTGCATTGTTTTGCCAGTCTTCCAGAAGCTGATCTTTCTGCTTCAAGATACATGAAATTTGACTGGGACTGATACCATATTCTTTAGCAATAGATGCTTGACTTTGTTTTCAAATTTTTTAAGAACTTCTATTTGTTTAGCTGGTGTTAAAGTCTTACAGTTGCGCGATGACAACGACGACTCCAGTGTACACTCTAACAACTTTCTTTCGCTTATCCTGCCTGTGGCAGTTAACCAATGAGATTTCAAATTTATCGCCCCTTTGTCACGTGCCAATCGGCTTCCATATTCCGTGCATGTGCTTATGCGGAGTCTTTCCTGCAGAGGAGCGGTCTTAAACCATGCATATAAGCAAATTTTGCACTTATCAGTGGTGCGGTAAACCAAAGTTTGTCCCCATAGAAATTGATGGCGCCAAAAACGGGACCGAAGTACAGCACACAGTTAAACAGAGCATGCGCTTACCCAACGTGCACTTAAATGGAGTGCACTGTATTTATTTATTACATTTATATCCCTCTTTTATCCAAGGCGGGTAACAATATTCACATACATAATTTTGCATATATGTCACATACATAGTCTTTGACAATCGTCACATACATAGTTTTAGCCTGGTGGCAGTTACAATTATATGGAGAGGACACATAGAGGCATATTTTCAAAGCACTTTGGGAGGCTAAGTTCCATAGGTTTCTATGGAACTTTGGGAGGCTAAGTGCTTTGAAAATGAGCCTGATAGTCGCCTGTGTCATATATAGAGTCTTCACTTATATGGACATGTAGTCACATATATAGTCTTTGATGGGTTGCAGTTGTAATTATGTGGTGAGGAAACATTATCAGTAGAATGGGTGTGGTTGAAAATAAACACAAAACTAGGAACGGAGCTAACCAGATAGGTCCTCATGTGGTTGGAAAAGCTTTCACAAACAGATGCATTTTTAGTAACCGCTTGAATTGTTGAGTGTCTTCACATGCTCTCAGGTATCCTGGTAGAGCATTCCACAAGGATGGGGTGGTGATGGAGAAGGCTCATTGTTTTGTCTCTACGTAGTTATATGATTTCACAACAGGTAGACATAGTTGATGTGACGTCTCGGATCTTAGCGCTCATTCCAATTTATATGATGGCATAATGTTTCGGAAGTAGTCCAAGACTGTCCCAAATATACATTGATGTATCAGTACAAGAGTCTTGAATTCCACTCTGTACTGTACAGGAAGCCAGTGCAGTTTCTTTAGTGTTGGCGTGATGTGTTCGGATTTTGGTATTCCAGTGATCAATTGTGTGGCTGCATTTTGGATGACCTGTAGAACTTGGATTCATGATGCTGGTATACACAGAAATAGTGAGTTATAATAATCAATTTTAACTAGTATTAGGCTCTGTACAATTGTTCAGAAGTCATACAATGTGACCATGTCTTTCAACTTGCTCAACACGCGTATTTGAAAGAACAAAGCTGAAATCACATAGTCTATATGTTTTTGCATTGTCAAATTGGTGTCTAGGAAAATTCCCAGGCTATAGACATTGGACTTCATGATCACTTTCTCACCTTGATATTCAAGTATTGTTGGTAGGGATAAGTTAGGAGTCTTACCAGCATAAATTATTTCTGTCTTTGCAACCTTTAGAGCCATTTTTTCCTCTTTCATCCACTCAATAATTTGGTCAAAAATGTTCTTCAGTCGTAAGGATAAATCCTTCTCATGGTTTGTGACAGGGCAGGGGTGTAGCCACGGGCGGGCCTGGATGGGCTCGTGCCAAGCCACTTTTGCTCGAGGCCTGCCCTAACTAGCCCCAACCCAACATCCCTCGCTGCCTTTTCTCCCGCGGCTCCGGGTCCGGCCATCCGGGAGCATTGCCTGCCTCAAATTCTGCTCCTCCCCGCCGCTGCCTCGGTCCCTGCAGCACTGCAATTCACACAGGCAGGTCCGCTCCCCTCTTCCGCATCCATCTGGCCCTCTCTGATGTACTTCCTGTTTACGTAGGGCCAGATGGATGCGGCAAAGGGGAGCGGAGCTGCCTGTGTGAATTGCAGTGCTGCCGGCGATGGGCCAAAAAAGAATGCTGCAGGGACCTAGGCAGCGGTGGGGAGGAGCAGAATTTGAAGCAGGCAATGCTCCCGGACAGCCGGACCTGGAGCCGTGGGAGAAAAGGCAGCGAGGGTGTTGGATTGGGGCAGGATGATTGGAGGAAGGCAGAAGTGCTGGACTTGGGGGGGGGGGGAATAGTGCTGCCGAACTTGTGGGAGGAAGAGGAGGAGGGGACTAAATGGAAGGAAGAGAGTTGCTTGAGGTGGGAGGAAAAGGAGGAGGGGATCTGGATGGAAGCTTCTGGCCAGGTGAGGGAGAGGAGGAAGGGGCTGGAGAGAAGGGAGAGAGCTGCTGGACATGGGAGGAAGAGGAGGAGGGGACTGGATGGAAGGGAGATATCTGGTGACTTCAGAGGAAGAAGGGGCTAGAGGGAATGAAGACAGCTGCTGGACTGGGAGAAATAGGAGGAGGAGACTGGATGGAAGGGAGAGAACTGCTGGAAGAAGAGGAGGAGGGGATCTGAATGGAAGGGAGAGAGCTGCTGGACTGGGAGAAAGAGGAGGAGGAGATTGGAAAAAAGGGAGAGAGCTGCTGGAGGAAGAGGAGGAGGGGATCTGGATGGATGGAAGGGAGAGAGCTGCTGGATGTGGGAGCAAGAGGGGGCTGGAGGGAAGGGAGACAGCTGCTGGACATGGGAGAAAGAGGGGGAGGAGAACTGGAGGGAAGGGAGAGAACTGCTGGTACAGCACAAGGAGGGAGGGAAGGGAAATAGAGATATTAGACCAAGGAGATGAAGGAAAAGGGAACAAATACTAAACCTACAGTGTGAGGGAGGAAGGGAGGGCAGGGTGGGTGGGTGGGCGGGCAGGCAGGCAGGTAATCAAGTAACCAAACCAGATGCTGGAAAGGGAAGGGAGTAAGAGGAAGCTGGATGGGGTAGGGTCAGAGAGGGTAGAGATATATTGGCACTGGGGACAAAGAGAAGGGAGAAGCTGGACAGAGAAATATAGGGACACAGAGAAAGGGAGATACTAAACATGGAGGAAGATAGAGGTACAGAGATGGAAGAAGATGAATAGTGGACATGGAAAGAGAGAGTAGAACTATCAAATGGACATGAGACCTTGGTGAGTGAGTTAAGAGAAAGATGTAGAAACCAGAGCCTGGGACCAACATGACCTGAAAAATAAAATGAGCAGACAACAAAAGGTAGAAAAAAGAATTTTATTTTTCTATTTTGTGACTAGAATATGTCAGATTTGAAATGTACATCCTGCTAGATATGGCTGGGGTCCAAGGCAGAAATTTGGGAGGGGACACATAAGCTTACTAACAGGCTGCACCTTCTTCAGCTTCCAGCTGGCCTGGGGTTCTCTCTAGCTAGGGGGCCAAACGCAGTTGCCCTAGTTGTACCTCCCCTAACACTGTCTCTTGCATGTGATTTTGCACAGTATAGGAGAAAATGCATCTCTTTGTATTTCTCTGTGTTGTGCTAAATGCAAGGTCTGGCCTCTTGGGATTTTGATTTAATTTGTTTATGGTTTGTGGTCACTTATTCTGTATTTGTGTTCTGTGTGTGTGACCAACGTATTCTCTGAGCATCAATTTTCTATGTAGTATTTTATAGTACTTTGGCTTCTTCGGTTTTCTTGATAGATGTATTGATATTTTAGGGCCCCACTGTAATATTTAGGGCATATTTAAGGGAAGCATATGTGTGTTGGTGGACCGTGGCTCAGTGGAGGATGAAGAGTGCACCCTCTTATATTTCCCCTAGCTCTCACTGTGGCCTGCAGCCACTGAGGCCAGCACTGCTACTCCCATTGAAGTTATTGGGAGTGGGGTAGGTGTGCGGTAGGAGTAGGGGCGTGGGCAGGACATATCAGGTGGCAGGTGTTTCTCTAGTGCCCATCCACCGAACCTGTTGGCCCACCCAAAAATTGCCTTCTGGCTATGCCACTGTGACAGGGATAATGAATTGGACATCGTTTGCGTATATTCTATACGAGATGTGTAAGTCTTGAAAGACATTTCCCAGAGACACCATAAATTAGTTAAACAGTAAACAGTACTGCCGATAGGGCTGAACCTTGTGGTATGCAATGCGTGATTGAGAAGCTGTTGGAAACTGAATCCTGCACTCTAACATGAAATTTTCTTCTCTGTAGGTATGAGAGAAACCAGGATAAGACTTGACCCCAATGCCAAAATCTGCTAGCATGTTAATTAGGAGTTGATGGTAAATGGTGTCAAAAGCTGATGCAATGTCAAGTGTGACAACATAAAAGTTAGTGTTCTGGTCCATTCTGATCCTTAGTTCATCTAGCATTGACAGCAGTAAAAATTTGATGCTATAGTTGGTTCTAAACCCATATTGAAAATCATTTAGCAAGTGATTTTCCTCCACAAACTCCATTAGTTGGTGTAAGACTGCATTTTCAATGATTTTTGCCAAGAATAGGAGCACAAAGATTGGTCTGTAGTTATTCATTATTTTTGGATTAAATGTTGCTTTTTTTAGTAGTGGCATAGGCGCCCGGTATAAGAGGTTTGGGGAGGCTACGCCTCCCCAGCCACAGCAGGATGGATCAGCTGTTTCTATAGAAATGCTAAACAGTAGTAGTAGTAGTTCTCCTGTGAGTCCTAATTGCAGCAGCTGCAGTGAAAGCCGTCTCTAGCCTTATGTATAACCAATTGTAATTTGATTACTTTCCTGCTGGAGAGCAGAGCAGGGGGGTTGGCTGGAAGCAGTTCACACCAAAGAGACTTGCACTGACCCCTGAAATTTTAAAAGTGCTAAAAATAAGTTTTAAAAGTATTTGCATTAAATCTAATTGCAGAATTTAGGTGCTAGGAAGTGGGATTGGTATGCTATCCTGCTTATAATCGAACGAGAAAAACGCCCAAGTTCCGACCTAAATCGGGAGATGGACATTTATCTCACAAAAACGAATAACGCAGTATAATCGAAAGCCGAACTTGGATGTTTTCAACTGCACTCCATCGCGGAAGCGTACAAAGTTGACGGGGTCGTGTCGGAGGCGTGGTGAAGGCGGGATTGGGGCATGGTTATCACCCGAACAGAGATGGTGTAGACTTGTGGGTAGTGGGTTTTGAGGGGGATTTGGGGGACTCAACACACAAGGGAAGGGTGCTATGCACCTGGGAGCTCTTTTACCTTTTTTTTGTTTTTGTAAAAGTGCCCCCTAGGGTGCCCGGTTGGTGTCCTGGCATGTGAGGGGGACCAGTGCACTACGAATCCTGGCCCCTCCCACGAACAAATGCCTTGGATTTATTCGTTTTTGAGCTGGGCGCTTTCATTTTCCATTATCGCTGAAAAACAAAAACGCCCAGCTCACAAATTGTCGAATAAAACATGGACGTGTAACAGGGGGGAGGAATATTAGAGGGGTAAGGAAGGGCAGAAGGGGGGTTGCGGGGAGGGATATAGAAATATGGATAAAAGAGAAATAGCTGGGAGTAGGGAGGGAGGAAGCTAAAGAGAAAAGTGATGGCTACCTCTATGTTATGATTACAAGTTGTTCATTTGTTTCCTGATGTATCTTGAACATAGCGTATGAATATTGTATTGTCTGTGATAGGTCATCAATAAAATTGTTTAAAACTAAAACATGGACGTCTATTTTTTTTCGAAAATACGGTTCGATCCGCCCCTTCACGGACCCGTTCTCGGAGATAAACGCCCATGGAGATAGACGTTTTCGTTCGATTATGCCCCTCCATGTACTCAAATTTGATCAAGCCATATGCAAATTAGTCCATTTTTGGGAGGTTCTCATTTGCATATTTATGGGTAAAAATTGTTGGAAATGTTTACAGCCTTAATGTTAGGGCATGGCTCTGATCAAAAATGTGAACTTTGATCCAAAAATGAAGGGTTTAGCTAGTGTTTTTGACTAAAAATTCCCGAGTGTCTGTATGTTAATCTGCATTCAAATAGAGCTCTCTGATTGGATGAGCAGCTCCTGTTAGAAAATCTGCACAGGAACAGAGAGGAGAGGAGAGAATCAATGGGTGGGTGGGTGTGGATGGCTGGAGGGGGGGAAGGGGAGAGGAGAGAATCAATGGGTGGGGTATGGATGGCTGGAGGGGGGGCAGGGGAGCGAGGACAAGAAATGAAGAAGAAAGGCAGAAAGTAAAGAAATAAATGGAAAGGAAGCCCTGGAAACGGAGTTAGCAGCAGAATCGGATACTGGGCCAGCATGATCAGAAAAACAAAGGCACCAGACAACAAAGGTAGAAAAGATCATTTTATTTTCATTATAGTGTTTGGAATATGTCCACATTGAGAATCAGGTGCTCAACATTAAATGTTTATATTTATTTACTTATGTATGGCATTTTATCCCACATTAAACATGAATTAGGATGTTTTGTGGCTGTACATGAGAATTGTGATATTATGATCCTTGTTTCATATTGTTGACGGTCTGCATTTTCCGTATGGGTGGTACATTGGTGTATTAGGTTCCGCCCAGTGTAATATTTATGGTACAGTAAGGTTCTGAGTGTGTTTTTGCACAAAGTTGTGCATAGTGTTTTGTAGTTGAGCGATTGTGGTTAGTATATGCTTTGAGCAACCACTTTATTCTTTGACATATGATACATATCTAATATCTAAATTTAATAAAACGTATTCATTGTGACTTTATTTGTATTTATTTTTTCTGTGTGTTATCAGATAATTATGGATTTAAGCTCCACCCCTGGCCCCACCCCTAACCCCGCCCCTTTTAGCCTCCCCAAACAGTTGGGCCACCGACCGCCTATGAGTAGTGGTTTAACAGTTGCCTCTTTGAGCAAGTCCACTAACGTGCCTTCCTGTAGCGATTTGTTCACTAGATTTTTTAAAAATGGGCCAATTATCCCTGGCATTGACCTCAGTATTATCGAAGAGAGGGATCTGCTTGCAATTCTGGTTGAAGATAGGCTCTTCACCAATTTTTCTATCATGTTCTCATCCACCAAGTGGAAGGAGGTCCAGGCTTGGTTCCCTGCTTCTTGTTTCCAATTGGGTATAACCAAGCTCTCAAATTCTAAGCTTGATACTTTGAAATTCATTTTCTGATGTAACCAATGTGCATATTCATCCTTCCTTCCCTCGATTAAGTAGGTTACTAAATGAAATAGCTCTCTGGGCTTGATTATGGATTTTTTAATCTTGTCTTTGAAGTATGTATTTCTTTCTTCTCCCCATAATTTCTTGTAGTCTACCATTTTGGTTCTATATGTACATAAGTACATAAGTATTACCATACTGGGAAAGACCAAAGGTCCATCAAGCCCAGCATCCTGTTTCCAACAGTGGCCAATCCAGGTCACAAATACCTGGCAAGAATCCCAAAAAAGTACAAAACATTTTATACTGCTTATCCCAGAAATCGTGGATTTTCCCCAAGTCCATTTAATAATGATCTATGGATTTTTCCTTTAGGAAGCCGTCCAAACCTTTTTTAAACTCCACTAAGCTAACCGCCTTTACCACATTCTCTGGCAACGAATTCCAGAGTTTAATTACACGTTGAGTGAAGAAACATTTTCTCCGATTTGTTTTAAATTTACTACATTGTAGCTTCATCATATGCCCCCTAGTCCTAGTATTTTTGGAAAGTGTAAACAGATGCTTCACATCTACCTGTTCAATTCCACTTCAGGTTCTTGTTGATTTTTGTGATCTTCTACAGTGGTGGAAATAAGTATTTGATCCCTTGCTGATTTTGTAAGTTTGCCCACTGACAAAGACATGAGCAGCCCATAATTGAAGGGTAGGTTATTGGTAACAGTGAGAGATAGCACATCACAAATTAAATCCGGAAAATCACATTGTGGAAAGTATATGAATTTATTTGCATTCTGCAGAGGGAAATAAGTATTTAATCCCTCTGGCAAACAAGACCTAATACTTGGTGGCAAAATCCTTGTTGGCAAGCACAGCGGTCAGACGTCTTCTGTAGTTGATGATGAGGTTTGCACACATGTCAGGAGGAATTTTGGTCCACTCCTCTTTGCAGATCATCTCTAAATCATTAAGAGTTCTGGGCTGTCACTTGGCAACTCGCAGCTTCAGCTCCCTCCATAAGTTTTCAATGGGATTAAGGTCTGGTGACTGGCTAGGCCACTCCATGACCCTAATATGCTTCTTCCTGAGCCACTCCTTGTTGCCTTGGCTGTATGTTTTGGGTCATTGTCGTGCTGGAAGACCCAGCCACGACCCATTTTTAAGGCCCTGGCGGAGGGAAGGAGGTTGTCACTCAGAATTGTACGGTACATGGCCCCATCCATTCTCCCATTGATGCGGTGAAGTAGTCCTGTGCCCTTAGCAGAGAAACACCCCCAAAACATAACATTTCCACCTCCATGCTTGACAGTGGGGACGGTGTTCTTTGGGTCATAGGCAGCATTTCTCTTCCTCCAAACACGGCGAGTTGAGTTCATGCCAAAGAGCTCAATTTTTGTCTCATCTGACCACAGCACCTTCTCCCAATCACTCTCGGCATCATCCAGGTGTTCACTGGCAAACTTCAGACGGGCCGTCACATGTGCCTTCCGGAGCAGGGGGACCTTGCGGGCACTGCAGGATTGCAATCCGTTATGTCGTAATGTGTTACCAATGGTTTTCGTGGTGACAGTGGTCCCAGCTGCCTTGAGATCATTGACAAGTTCCCCCCTTGTAGTTGTAGGCTGATTTCTAACCTTCCTCATGATCAAGGATACCCCACGAGGTGAGATTTTGCGTGGAGCCCCAGATCTTTGTCGATTGCAAGTCATTTTGTACTTCTTCCATTTTCTTACTATGGCACCAACAGTTGTCTCCTTCTCGCCCAGCGTCTTACTGATGGTTTTGTAGCCCATTCCAGCCTTGTGCAGGTGTATGATCTTGTCCCTGACATCCTTAGACAGCTCCTTGCTCTTGGCCATTTTGTAGAGGTTAGAGTCTGACTGATTCACTGAGTCTGTGGACAGGTGTCTTTCATACAGGTGACCATTGCCGACAGCTGTCTGTCATGCAGGTAACGAGTTGATTTGGAGCATCTACCTGGTCTGTAGGGGCCAGATCTCTTACTGGTTGGTGGGGGATCAAATACTTATTTCCCTCTGCAGAATGCAAATAAATTCATATACTTTCCACAATGTGATTTTCCGGATTTAATTTGTGATGTGCTATCTCTCACTGTTACCAATAACCTACCCTTCAATTATGGGCTGCTCATGTCTTTGTCAGTGGGCAAACTTACAAAATCAGCAAGGGATCAAATACTTATTTCCACCACTGTATATTCTTTCTACAGTTCTTAGGTCTTTCCTTACTTGTTTAAGTGCTGGTGTCAACTAACGGCAGGTCTCCCTTGAGCTCTTCATTTTTATTGTCTTTTTCGGTGCTATCTTGTCTAAGCTGTTTTGTTTTGGGGGGGGGGGGGTTTGTTACATTTGTACTCCACGCTTTCCCACTCATGGCAGGCTCAATGCGGCTTACATATTATATTCAGGTACTTATTTGTACCTGGGGCAATGGAGGGTTAAGTGACTTGCGAGGAGTCACAAGGAGCTGCCTGTGCCTGAAGTGGGAATCAAACTCAGTTCCTCAGTTCCCCAGGACCAAAGTCCACCACCCTAACCACTAGGCCACTCCTCCACTCCTGTTAGTGATTTTGTCCAGTACTCGACTATGCAGTTTTGACTTACCTAAATCAACTGCTAGTTTACTTGCCAGACAAGCCCTTAGGTCTGCCAGTTCGAATTTGGACCTTGTCTATAGTGTGTTGACTCCTCTTTCTTCCCTTTAAGTCTTTCATTGAGAGTTCAAACATTACTAAAGCATCGTCAGGCCAATAATACTGGTGTCCCTATATCCTCTTGTTTCTTTTCCCAGCTCCTTAATGATTATTGCGAACTGACTGCCCTGGTAGGGAGCAAACCTGTCAACTTTTGTTGTAGAGTCTAGAGTGACTCTTCCTGCCATTTGAATTTGTGATCTGCCAGCAGAAGTGACATTTCAACCAATGCAAGTAAAGTTGCAAGAAGCCACTGGAGGTACGAGGTCAAATCAAAATCACCAATTCCATGGAAGTATATGTAGGACCCATGGTTTATTCTCTGACATTTCTCTCACATCCTGCCTTACTTGCAAACTCACTGGGCAGGGATTTCCTGAACACTGAGAGCTAACCATAGCCTTCCAAAATAGCAAAGAACCACTTACTCCCACCCTTCCACAATACCTGCAAATACTTTTGCCCCTGAACTGATTTACCAGACTCTTTGGGCAGTACCCTGTAATGATGTAGGCTGCATGAATATAACCTCTACGGATTCTGTTGCAAGATGCAGTTCCTGAACCTTAACCTGCTGGCACACCCTTCAGTGCTTCTTTTGATAACTTGAAGTCTGCACCTGCCCTTGCCCTGCTGGATTGCTCCATTCCTTCTCACCTGTTTGTTCATTCCTGCAATGATGTGGTTTCAGCTGTCTTTACACAGCTATCTGCTGTGTAAAGTCTTTTATCCTGTTGCCAAAGGTATGTTTGCATGTTGTAAAGCCATAATAGCCACAATCTTTGCTACTGAAACAACCAACCCCATTGCATTATAACCCACACTCACTGGGTATGTCCCTTATGCTGTGCAGTATTGCTTCACAATACCAAAAAACCCTTCACACTTCTTCTGCCAGACTGCTGTGTGTAGGAAAATTGTTTTCTCAGTCCCACATTACTTTGAAATAATGTACATTTTCAATCCTGCAACCTTGCTTCCTCTGACTGAGTCTTTTGATGTACTTCAAAACCAAATATTACCCTGATTTATTTTCTGTACCTCTGTTAAATTCTGACCTTGTTCTATTTACTGACGATTCTGCCATTTTTCAAGTGCAGCCGCCCCTGACCCCAACGACCCCACTAGGACCACCAGGAAGAGAGGTAGGCCTGGGGGGGGGGCTACCTAGACCTCAGAGGGGTTGGGGGGCTTGTTCAGGGGGAGGGGAGGTGCTCAGATGCTTGCAGGCTTGAGGGGAGGGGTAAAAAGGGAGGAGGCAGTTTCAGAGGCCGAGAGGGGGATCGGAAGGACTTTTAAAGACAAAAATAATTCTGGCTTTGATTGAATTTGGAAGTGAAAGGAAGCAACTGGAAGCCTCCAAGTGCTGGGAGTGAGAAACACAGGTGTGAGTCCAAGCAAAGCTGAAAATGAAAGCACACGGCGCCTGTTTTTTGTGCTTAGTGAAAAAAAAAATTTTTGAAAGGCTTATATTTAAAGGAAACACTTTTAAAATGAAGAACAGGATGGAGACCACGTGATGAGTTGAGGAGAGCAGACACGTTTCTGTTTTCCTCCAGGCCCCCCTGGCCCCTCCTTGCACATGCCCACCGTGGAATAACCAGCTAAAGAGACCCCTTTCGTGAGAGAGTTTATAATCTAATGGTATATGGACCTCTTTGTTACCAGGTCAGAGGCGACCATGCCAAGTAAAACTGGTAAGAAGGAATTGGAGAAAACCCGAGCAGTGAACGAATCCAAGATGGTGTGGAGCCCAACTGCAGGCCAGACATTGTTTACCACACCACAACTGCAACAATTAACAGAAGCAGTTAAAAACGCTATGGAACCACAATTACTGCAGTTATTGGACCAACTTACGAGTTTGGAGGCTTCACTAGAAGATACTACTCGATGTACAGGGGATTTGGAGCAGAGACTGGCAGTAGTGGAGGACAAGGACACCGAGATGGCAACGACGGTGGAGTCACTGCAGAAATTACTGCGAGTTCAGGCACTGCAAATTGATGATCTAGAAAATAGATCGAGGAGATCAAACATTCATATTGTGCGGCTTCCCGGAGTCCGTTTCAGACCAAGTCCTCCCCACAATGTTGGAACGATGGATGGCTGCAGAGTTTGCTCTTTCAGATAACGCAGGCCCATTGTGTTTAGAATGAGCACATAGATTGAGCCGAAAGCAAGAAGGAGGACAGAGGCCTCGGGCAGTGATTGCTAAAGTGCACAATTTTGTCCATAAAGTGGAAATTATGAGAGGATCGCGGCAAAAACGAGACACTTTACAATATGATGGTCACCAAGTGAAGATTTTCCAGGATTATTCTCCCGCACTCCAAGAACGGTGACGCTTATTCACCCCTATATGCAAAACACTATTTGAAGCAAAGCAGAAATTCATGCTAGTTTACCCTTCACTTCTAAAGATTTTGCATAATGGTTCCTGGTATATCTTTGGCACACCGGCAGAAGCAAAAAAAATTTATGGATGCAATAAAACTGGCAAGCGAGGAGGCTAAATAACATTACAGGGAAAGTCCAAGGACTCTGGTAACTGAACGGCAGGCTTTGGGAGGGCCAGTCATATCCTTGCAATACCCGGCAGAAAATATTTCAGTTTGAATCATAATGTTTAAGACAGAATTGTTATGAATAGAAATGTGTAGGATATGCTATGTGAGGTCTGTGGAATGAGAGGGCTGTTGAGTAGAATGGGGAACAGTTGAGAATGGTGGTGAATGCGGGGGGCGAGGTGGAGGGGGGGGTCTGTTATCACAGTTGTCTCTTTTTCCCTACAAGGCGTGGGGATCAATATGGTGTTAAAAGAGGTTGTTATGGAAGGGTTTGGGGGAAGGGAAGGGAAGGGGTGGGGGAGGGGGGAAGTTTGAAGGGGGAGGGGTTAGGATGGGTGGGTAGAAAGGGGGTGTTTGAGTAGTTGTCTGCCCCATAAAAATTATAGCGAAGCTGGCGCTGATGACGACTGAGGGGGAGAATCCTGGAGACAGCCTATGTAAGGGCAAAACATGTATGTCAGACGTGTTCAACCCCCAGTCTGACACACGTAAAAGATAAGTGCCTATTAATTGAAAAAATTAAAATTAGGAAAATTAGGGTTAAAGTATTTTATGGTAATCGGGTGTGCTGATGAGGAGGTGGGTGCTGGATCCATTGCTATTCCTATGCACTAGCAATGAGCACCGCTGAGGTCACCATTAAAATCGATTAAGGTTATAAGTGATTAAGAGCTTTGATATATGTAAATTGAATAATCAAGAACCTGTTCTAGTCAGACGGATTTTAATTGTGGTTCTACTAAGACTTACTTAAGAGAATTGCCAGTGGAATTGGTATTATTTTCACACCGACAGACCCTCACCAAATACAGAACAAGGAATCACAAATTAGAAATAAAAATATTTAGAGAAAATTTGAACTGGGAACCCCAACAAGTTAAACTTAGTATGTATTACAACAGTGGAGAAATAAAAACAGAAACGCATTTCCTTTTCTATTGAACACAATACAAAGACATTTGCTTTGCACATTTCCCAAAGCTAACATACTCCATTTAAAACATTCACAATAAAATGCTTTTTTCTACCTTTGTGGTATGGACTATATTTTTCCATCATGTTGGTTCCAGTTTCTCTTTTCTGCTTTCCAGTCTGTCATCTGCTAATTCTCCTTTAAGCGGCTGCTGTCCATTTGTCTTTTTTTACCCTCACTAAACCTCCCTCTGATATATTGATCATTCCTCTTTAGCTCTTTCCTCTGTTTTCTGCCTCTCTGTCACTCACATTTCACCTTTTCTCACCCTTCTTTTTACTTTACAGCTCCTATCAAATTTCCTACTCTAACTTGCCAGCTCTCCCATTCCCCATCTCACTCTTTATCCAGTCCTCCATTCCCTTTCATCTTTAGTCTATTCCCTATTACCATATTTCTACCCTCTGGAATCACTATCCTCTCATTCATTTCCTTGCCACCCCCTACCTCCCCCTCCTGGCCTCTCACATATGGTTCCACCATTCCCAGCATCTTCCTCCCTCCACCCTTCTAGCCCAGCTTCTGCTTCTTCTTTCTCCCCTACTCACTCTTGTAGCCTGATATCTCCCTGTCCCTTTTCTCTTCCCTCTTGCCCTCTCCCCCATGGTCCTATCTTTCTCCCTCTCTCTTCCACTGTCCATCCTCACTCCATCACTCCCTTCTGCTCCTTGATCCAACATCTCCTTCTTTCTCCCCTCTCTACCTCCTCTGTATCTCTCCCTCCCTTTCATCCACCCCCACGTCCAACATCTATCCCTCTCTCCCATTGTCCACCATCTCTCTCCCTCTCTTGTGCCTTGGGTCCAACATCTCTCTTCCCCTCCCCCATGCAGCATTCTCTTCAATCCTCCCTTTAACTGCCATATCCAACATTTCTGCCTTTCTCCCACTGTCCACCATGTCTCTCTCTACCTCCCTTGTACCCCATCCATGTCTCTCACTTCCCCCTCTCATGCATTTCTCCCTTCCTCCCCTTCCATCATGTCCAACATTTCACCATCTCTCCTTCCCCCCCACCCTTATGTCCAACATTTCTCCTTCTCCAGTCCCTCTCCACACAGATCTCTCCCTCCCCTCCACCCCCATATGCAAGATTTTTCCCTTTCTTGCTCCTCTCCACCCCTTTGCTGCATTTCTCCCTTCCTCGCCCTCAATCGCATGTCCAACAATCCTCCCTCTCCCCCCCCCCCCCCCCCAGTGCAGTATCTCTTTTTTGGAAACAATCCGCCCTCCAACTCTCCTCACTTCAATGGGGCAGTGGCAGTGATTCCCACATGCTACTTGCCGCTAACCCGGAAGCCTTCCCTCTGCCACATCCTGCCCCACCTGTAACAGGAAGTTGCAACATGGGGGGGGGCAGAATATGGCACAGGAGATGCTTCTGGGTTAGCAGCAGGCAGTATGTGGGAATTGCTGCTGCTACCAACACTAGGGAGAGAGGGAGATAAAGGACTGTGAGAGCCCAGCCTGCTCCCCCCAACTCTGGCACTGTTAAGAGTGTTCCACTAGACTCCTGTCCTCCATCCTCATGTTCAACATCATTCCTTTCTTTTTCCTTTTCCCTCTCTCCCATTGTCCACCATCTCTCTCTCTCTCTTGCATCCCAAATATAACTCCCCCCCCCTCCAAATCACTCCACCCCCACCATTTCTCCCTCATCCCTTTCTCCCCTATGCATCAGATCTCCCTCCGTGGTCCAACATTTCTTCATCTCTTATCCTTCACCCCTCCTGTACAGCATCTCTCCTTCCCTCCCCATCCACACTACATCCAACAAGTATCCCTCTCCCCCAATTGTAGAATTTCTCCCTCTCATGTCAATTATCCTTCTCCTCTACCCACCTCATGCATCTCTCCTTCTCTCCCTCCCCTCCACCTCCATGCCCAACAATTTTCCCATTCTCCAACCCCCCCCCCCCCCCCCCCAATGCAGCATCTTTCAAAGGGTTGCCAGCAGCATGTAAGAATTGCTGCCACTGCTGCCAGCTGACCTGGAAGCCTTCCCTCTGCTGCTTTCCTCCCAGGGTGCAAACAGAAAATTGCATCAGAGTTAGGGCAGGACGCAGCAGAAGGAAGGAGTCCAGGTCAGCCAGCAGCAGCAGCGATTATTTTGAACAGATGTGGAGATGCAATACTGTAGCAGGAGCCTAGCTTGCTCCCTAATGCCAGCGCTGGCAAGGGTGCACCACTACTGGGTAGTCCTGAGTCCAAACTAGGTGGGCCCAGGCTCACCCGCAGCTACGCCCCTGATGTGACAGTATTTCTTTTTTATATGATTTTTGGTGTTCCTTTCATTTTTTCGGATTTTATTGTATTTTGTTTTACTGTAAGTTCTAGGATATTCATAGGAACGAGCAGAACACCTACAGCATGTCTTCTCAAGATAAGTAATTGATATTTTCTAATGCTTTTTGGTGATTGCTTTGGCGCTGATGGGGCAATAATTCTCATCAGAGCACCATAATTTCCCAGAAACCAATCATGGAGATGTACTGAGCACCTTTACACTTTATAAGCATCTTTATTGTATTATATTATGCATTGATTAAAGGTAGATAATAATAAACAAAATTTGTTAACTTATTAACATTAATTGCTGATATCTAGCAGAAAACATTTTAGCCCAGTTGTTGGAGAGAGATTTGCATCTAACAGAGGTGGCAACCATGCAAGTCTCACTCATGCATATTCATTAGGGATATCCTGAAAACTCAACTGGCTGGTGGGTACCCAAGACAGGTATGAGAACCACTGTGGGCCTCTTTTATCAAGCCACGTTAGCGGCTCCCAGTGCAGTAATACTGAATGGGCTCCATCAGCATTGCCAAGCAGCTTGATAAAAGAGACCCTGAGTTAGAAGGCTTAGGAATAAGACAAAGTTGTATATTGGCTGAGTGGCAGGATACCGAGACTGGTAGTCAGTCCACACTTTTGAAGGTAAAGTAACCGGCGGGTATCAGAGTTCTACATTGGCTCCTATTCTTTTTAATGTCTTTATATTGTGTAGTAATCCCTCTGCAGTATTTTTTAATAATCTATCTGCTTCCATAGGATAAAAATAATTTCTAACAGGGTGCACAAACCAAACACGGGGATAGAAGGGTATGAAAGAGGCCTTGCTAGTATGGGAAGAATAGCCAAGGTTTGCATTAGCAGACGTATGAACACCATTAGGCACCATAAGTGGTGAAACTAAGCTGAAGGTCCTGACATGCAAATTGGTTTCTTAAAATCAGTATGGGGTGTGGGACTGAGCAAGTCATTGAGGGGTCCTTTTACTAAGGTGTGCTGAAAAATGGCCTGCGGTAGTGCAGATGCATGTTTTGGGTGCACGCAGAATTATTTTTTAGCGCACCTACAAAAAGTCTTTTTAAAATTTTTGCCAAAAATGGACGTGCGGCAAAATGAAAATTGTCGCACGTCCATTTTGGGTCTGAGACCTTACCGCAAGCCACTGACCTAGCGGTAAGGTCTCACACGGTAACCAGGTGGTAATGGTCTAATTGGGTCAAATTCCACTTGACGTGCATAGCTACCATGGATCAGAAAATAAAAAATATTTTTCAGATGTTCGCCAAAATTGAAATTACCACAAGGGCCATGCGGTAACCAGGCAGTAACTCCAATTTGGCGGGCGTTGGTGCTTACACAGCTTAGTAAAAGGGCCCCACAGTAGCCAAAAGATGGAGATCCTCAGTAGTATTAGCTGAGTAGTATTTGAATGGATACAGTTTATCCCTGGAAGGGAGCTACAAGGAATGGATTTATTTTTTGTAATCTACAGGTATTTCCTAGCGACCCAGATTGGCCATGGTCAGAGACAGGATGCTGGGCTTGATGGACCTTTGGCCAGACCCAGTCTAGCATGGTATTTTTTTTTTATAGAACCTTGACCAACACAAGTTAGAAGCTTTGAGTGGAACACGAGGCAGCCTCTCAATTAGTACCAATATCCTGGTACACTCCATGTAAGTACTAGACAATTTAGATTTTGCAACCCTTCTCACTCAAGTGAAATCTGGCAGCAGTTGTCATGGAGGCTGAGGGTTCTTCATTATTCTCCTTTAGGAAGTAGATTCGGGGTGTCCCACCTACTTACCTACCCAACTCTTCCCCCCCCCCCCCCCCCCCCCCCCCCATGAAATTTATCTCCATGTTTTGGTAAGTGCATCCTATGTTGATTCTGTAATTGAGAGATTGTTAATGTGTATTTGGAAATTATGACAAACAACTGATTAAAAAAAGTGCAATTTTCCAGACAGAAGGAACTTTAAGTAAGATCTGTTTAAGAGAAAAAAAGTTCAGAGCAGGAGCATCCACACGTTCTCAAAAGTGGGCCAAGTGATCAGAAATCAGACTGCAGGCCTACTTTTGCTTGCTATACTATGATTTATTCTCAACATCTGTGAATTTCTTCTGAAACTGTGACTTCATATTTACCACACAGCTCCGCAATACATTAAAAATAACAAATGCTAATTGGGTGGGGGGGGGGGTTGTTTTTTGTTAAAAAAAATCTCTACTGTGCCACACATAGGACACCCCTGGTTCAGAGGAACGATCAGAATTTTTTTTTTTTTTTTTTTTTTTTAACTGAGATGGCAGCAGATTTAACAAAAATGAAATATACTCTGGACACATACAGAGGGTAGCTGAAGGAACATGGATGGAAAAGCCCCTCCTCCCCAGTAATGGATTAATGTACACTGGGCTACCCAAACCAGTAGAGGGAAAGCAGCAAGCCCAATTAACTTGGAGAGAGAACCAGGACTGTGGAGTCACAGTACAACAAAACCCTTGACTCCAACTCTGACTCCTCTATTTTTCTACTATCCGACTCTGACTCTTACTGAGTACCAGTACTTTATATCCAGGACAAAGATACAAAAACATAGGCAAATAAAGATCATATGGCCTATCCAGTCTACTCATCCATGCCATCTACTCTCCTTATCACTCCATTAGAGATCCTTATATACATAGAGGCTTATTTTCAAAGCACTTAGCCTCCCAAAGTTCCATAGAAACCTATGGAACTTAGCCTCCCAAAGTGCTTTGAAAATATGCCTCATAGTAACATAGTAGATGACGGCAGAAAAAGACCTGTACGGTCCATCCAGTCTGCCCAACAAGACAACTCATATGTGCTACTTTTTGTGTATACCCTACTTTGATTTGTACCTGTGCTCTTCAGGGCACAGACTGTATAAGTCTGCCCAGCACTATCCCTGCCTCTCAACCACCGGCTCTGGCACAGACCGTATAAGTTTGCCCAGCACTATCCCCGCCTCCCACCACTGGCTCTGGCACAGACCGTATAAGTCTGCCCAGCACTATCCCCGCCTCCCAACCACCAGCCCCACCTCCCGATCTCGACTAAGCTCCTGAGGATCCATTCCTTCTGCATAGGATTCCTTTATCCTTATACTTGTCCCAAGCTCTCTTGGATTCAGATACTCTTCTCAACTCCACCACTTCCAGCGGGAGCCCATTCCATGAAATCACCACCCTTTCCATGAAGAAGTATTTCCTCAGGTTACTTCTGAGCTTGTTCCCTTTCATGGTTATCCTATGCCCCCTCTTTCCAGAGCTTCCTTTCAATTTAAAGAGACCTGCTGTGCATTTATGCTGCATAAGTACTTAAATGTCTCTACCATATCTCCCCTCTCCCACCTTTCTTCCAAAGAATACATATTGAGATCTTTAAGTCTGTCCTCATATGCTCTATAACAAAGATCACTAACCACTTTAGTAGCCACCCTCTGGACCAACTCCATCCTATTTATATCTTTTTGAAGGTATGCCTGGAATAAACTTCCTGAGCCCCTACGTCTTGCCCCATCCTTGGCCACCTTTAAATCTGGACTGAAAGCCCACCTCTTTAACATTGCTTTTGACTCGTAACCACTTGCCTCCGCCTACCCTCCTCTCCTCCTTCCTGTACACAATAATTGATTTGATTACTTTATTTTTTGTCTATTAGATTGTAAGCTCTTTGAGCAGGGACTGTCCTTCTATGTTTGTGCAGCGCTGCATACACCTTGTAGCGCTATAAAAATGCTAAACAGTAGTAGTAGTAATTGTACACAATATTCTAAATGAGGTCTCACCAGAGTCTTAAACAGGGGAATCATCACCTCTTTTTTTCCTACTGGCCATTCCTCTCCCTATTTACCCACGCATCCTTCTAGCTTTCACCATCACATTTCTCTGTTTGGCCACCTTAAGATCATCACATATGATCACACCCAAGTCCCGCTCATTTTTCGTACACAAAAGTTGTTCCATTCCCTTGGGGGTTTGCAACCCAAATGCATGACCCTGCATTTTTTTTTAGCATTAAATCTAAGATGCCAAATTCCAGACCATTCCTCTAGCTTCATTAAGTCCTTCCTCATGTTATCCACACCATCAGAAGTGTCTACCCTATTGCAGATTTTGCTATCATCTGCAAAGAGTCTAACCTCAACAGACAGCCCTTCAGTAATATCACTTACGTGTTAAAAAGAGCCAGCCCAAGAACCGAACCTTGTGGAACATCACTGGTAACATTCTTTTCCTCAGAACGAGCTCCATTTACCACTAGCCCCTGTTGCCTTTCACTCAACCAGTTCCTAACCCAGTCACTTTAGGGCCCATACCGAAGGCACTCAGTTTATTTATTAGTCGTCTATGCAGAACCGTATCAAAGGCTTTGCTAAAATCTAATACACCACATCTAGCACTCTCCCTCAATCCAACTCTCTGGTCACCCAGTCAAAGAAATTAATCAGACTGTCTGACAAGACCTGCCTCTAGTGAAACCATGTTGCCTTGGGTCCTGTAATCCACTGGATTCCAAAAACTTTACTATTCTCTGTTTTAAAAGCATTTCCATTGATTTACTTACAAAAGTCATCAGAATTACCAGCCTGTAGTTCCCTACCTCTTCCTGTTAAGCAACTCTATCTTATTTTTATCAGCTTCTACATACTCCTCCCCTTTATCTTTGAGTCTCACACTTTTGTACGTCCTCCTATCACTAACATATCCAAAAAAATGTATTCCCCCCCCCCCCCCCCCCCCCCATTTTACTGTACTGGCTATTTTTTTCTTCCATTTGCACCTTTGCTTTTCTGATTACTCTACCAGCTTCTCTTAGCTTTTCTAGATACTGTCGCCGGTTTTCCTCCTTCTGTGGTCTCTTCTAGTTTCTAAAGGCTAATCTCCTTTTCCTTTTTGAGAATCAAAGTGGCCTCTTTTTCCTCTTAATTTACTTTCCATGCAAAAAGGTTTGTTGCCTTTATAATAAATAGCTCCTCAGTTTTGCCCACTGCTTTGCTGGAGGAGTGGCCTAGTGATTAGGGTGGTGGACTCTGGTCCTGGGGAACTGAGTTCGATTCCCACTTCAGGCACAGGCAGCTTCCTTGTGACTCTGGGCAAGTCACTTAACCCTCCACTGCCCCAGGTACAAATAAGTACCTGTATATGTAAGCCGCATTGAGCCTGCCATGAGTGGGAAAGCGCGGGGTACAAATGTAACAAAAAAAAAAAAAATTCCAAATGCTACCATCCAGACAGCAAGTCCTTGAGGCAATCCCCCATCTGAATAAAGTTAGTTTTTTAAGGTCTAGAACATTCACTTTTTAATGAACCCTCTCTACATCTGTCTTAATATTAAACTACACCATCTGGTGATCACCTTCTATAGCATCAGAAACACTCTGTTATCATTTGTGCCAACATGGATGAGCAGCATTGGATAATAGTCATTAGGTCTGATGAGTCTCGACAAGCTCTCTGTAACATCTTGAATTTTGGCACCTGGCAGATGGCACACCTCCTGGGACATGGTTTGCGGTCTGCAGATGGATGCCTCTATACCCCTCAGAAGAGAACTGCCAACTACCACTACCTTTCACCTCTTAGTGGTCACTGATCCAGCAACTTTGAGGATATAGAGTTCCGATTCCTCCTCTCTCACCTCCTCCACTTCCAGGGCTATATATCGGTTCTTTGGTTCAAGGGCAGGTGGAGTTATGGTATCGATCCTGCAGAGTGTTGTGATCCAAGTCCAGTTGTCCTCTTACAGAACAGCTTCTTCCCCATTGCTGGAAATCTCTGATGCTTCGTGAAGCAATTCATTGATGTATTTCTTGTTTTTACGGATGCTTCTCAACCTTGCCACCTCCCCTCTCACTTCTTTTATGAGGGATTCAAGCTAAAGATATATTGCACATGGAACCAGCCACTCTCCTGGGATCGTATTTTCTGTCTGCACAGAGGAAGAAGCTGTAACTGGGTCAACAGCTTTGGTGACATGATGTTTCCCAGCCATACTGCAGCTGCAGAAGTATTTGCACCTGTAGAAAGAAAACACCCTACCAAAGTCCCTAACTTTTCCTCAGCTGTCCTGTATATATAAGTATAAAATGATAAAGTTACCATATATTATGTTTTTTTATTTTGAAGCTGGAGTCAAAGTCGGTACATTTAACTCTAACTCATCAGACCTGGAGAGAATGACAGCCTGCACTGGTGTCAAACTTCAACAGTTGATAGCAGGGTGAGCTCCTTAACTACAGCCTTCTCTGTCATCAAGTATAATGTTATGTTTAATGTTTATTTCGGAATTTAATGAATCACCAATGCCAAATCCAGGTGTCACAAACTTAACAATAAAGGACATGAATTCTATTCTAGTACAGGAAAGAAACAGCATCAACCATTCATCCAGCAAAAACAGCAAAACACAACACAATACAGTTTAAGCAAGCTAGTGTCACCCATAACCCTGTCTTCAATATCACTGAACCCCAAAGGTCTCCAAAAATAAATGGGTCTTTAAATTAGTCTTAAATATTTTGAAAATGAGTCCTGCTGGATCTCTACAGGCACATTATATCAAAGACTGAGGGGTGGGAGAGACCGAGGGGGGGGGGGCACAAATAAGAAAAAAGTGTCATCACGTGTGGATTCCCAGCAAGCCCAAGAAGGGCCCATGGTTGTTGAGAGCGAGCAGGATTCGAAGGAGAGCATAAGGAACCACCAGAACACCTAAAAAATCAGGTAATCTGTCATCTATTGCCTTAAAGGCCAAAATACGGATCTTAAACTGTATCCACAATTTAACGATAAGCCAGTGAAACTTCAAGAATATAGGGGGTCACATGATCTCGATGCGTCGCTTGACAAAGAAAGTGAGCTGCTGTATTCTGCAATGACTGTAAGTGTTTAAGAGTACTCTGATGAGCCCCTGCATAGACCACATTACAGTAATCCAAGAGGGAGGTCAGATGAGCATGGCAGAGTGCAAGTAAAAGCTCCACATCCACAAACCTATGAATATTACTACACAGTTGTTGCAATATGAAAAAAAAAAAAAAAAACCTTTTTTAAAACCAAGGAAATATGTCGACAGAAAGTCAAGTATGAGTCTATTATTAACCCCAGATAACGAATGAATAAACAGGAGACATCTGTTTACCAAATAGGATAAGATGCAAGGTCGGGAGGGGGCCATAATCACCCACCTTCTGTTATCCTTTGTTAGACGTTATATTGATGCCCTGCTGCTTCCAAGTAGGATGAGATGTGTTATCACAGCCGACATCAAACGGCTGAAGATTGACGAGGGGTGTCGCCAACTCACCACTCACACACAAGCAGCTTCGATCATATTGATTTCCACTCTTGACATTCTCATTCTTTTATAAGCCAGGAATATAGTTTATTGCATTTTTTATAACATTAAAGTACATAATAGTGTAGAAAAGCAAAAGAAAGCTGTTCCATGTTGTGCTCATACGAATGCAGATGCTTTGCACTGGTAGAAGGGGATAGGGACAAAGAGGTGAGAGGGGTACAATGAGAAAAAGGCACAAACTTAAAAAAATGTATATAAAAATAAATAAAATGTTTCCAATCACCAACAAAAAACCATCCAAAGGTAGTGTGGGGTACCTGTCAGCCCCTCTTATCTAGCACAGAAATTTGCTCATCACTGAAGATGAATCTTCCTCTCCTTGGTGTAGAGAAGGCAACCTTGAAACAGCATAAGAAACTGGCTCACCACAGCCAGAATTGTTCATATGCAGTTCAGGCCTCCACCCCAAGTCTTCTCCAGAAGTGCAGCTGGCAAAGTCTCTTTTATGCCATAAGAGAAAGACTACTAATAATTCATAACACCTTATAACACACACAAGGTCCTTCTGGCACTGCCTACGGACAAAGATGCAAGTCTCTCTGAACAATGTCCCTGATACTTTCCTCACCCAGGTCTGTTTTCTTTGGGCTGGGGAGGAGGGGGCAAATAGTAGAGGAGCTGGCTATCTGTACCAAGGTCATAAGCCCTGCTTCCCTCATGTTAAGGACTTAACCCCCACCTCCAATATTAACAAAATTTGGTCTGCAAATAAATCAAATATTAACAATATTTGGTCTGCAAATAAATCAATATTGGTCCACTAGTTAAAAAAAATAAAGAAACACTACAGATAATACACCAAGTGCAGTGCTGCAGTAAAACGTGAAAAACAATTGTATAACCAAGTACAGAGTCCCTTTAAACATCTTTGGTCCATACAGCTCTGGAACCCACATCCTGCCCACCTTGTTATGAAAGGCCCCTTTTTCTGTCCCTCCCTTATTGCACTGATGTTTAAAAAAAACCTATCATGGAATCACTGATGTTGCCACTCCAGAGAATCTTTCTGGCCATCTAGACTAGGCCTATGGTGGCTTTGCTTCCTATGACAAAATGGCTGCTGCCACTCCTAGACTGGACTCTCTCAGTGTGGACAAACATCTTTCCTTCCCCCCATCCCCCAAACTAAGGGCACAACTTTAGATCTTACATGAAAGAAAGAAAAATGCAGAAAAAGAGAAGACAATTAGCTGTAATACCCCCCCCCCCACCCTCAATCCAATCTCCACCCAACCACAGAAAAATGGGTCCAGAGGTTGTGCCTTGGTTTAAAACCCAATTTGCTAACATGTATACATACTATGACATCGTGGCATAACTGGCAGCAACACAAACACAGGATTCTATGTAAGATATAAAGCCTGGTCTGAACAACAGTGCAACGAAGCTAGAATGTGTCTCTCCATTAAAGACATAAAATGGTTGGAGGATATCAGGCTCAGCGAGCCAGGCCTAGTTTTACCTTCCCCTCCATTGCATGCTGGGATTAGTAGTTCAAGCGGGCAAAGTGGAGAGGGGAGGCGGGGAAAGAGGATGGCAAAACCAGGCCCAGATTCAGCCTGTGCCCTCAACCCTAGTGTTTACCTCCTTCTGAGACACCTGCATAGTTCATGGCCTGCACTCTTCTCATCCCTCACAGCCAAAATCCTCACCTTTCTTCCGGTCCCCATACAGTACATCTTTACTTCTGGTCTTAAGGCACTCACTTCTGGGATTTTGGACCAACAAATTTCTGAAGCTGCATTTTTTCCATTGTCATATTGTTTGAAGGTTTTCTCCTTTAGCCTAACTGATCACCTTTCAAATGTTTATAAAGTGCAAAAAACAAGGCATGTAGATATCTAAATATACATATATATATATATATATAAAATAGAAAAATGTGAGGAAAGCAGATATCTTTTAAAGGCAGAACTCAAGGGGCGGGAGGAATGGATCGATACCAGGGAGAGGGACACCAGCATGGCCTGGAGTGGTGGCTGCTCCAGAGCATTTCCTTGGTTCCTGTGTAGCCATGGCAGGTCCACTCTCTCACTCTCTTTCTTTCTTTCTTCCCCCCACAAATGTCATTTAGATTTTTTTCTCTCAGCAGGGGCTCCCACCGCCGTGGCATCCCTCACTGCTCGTCGAGTGGAGTTCCCCATGCGGGCTGTGGCCTGTGAAAGATTGTGAAAAGAGAAAGAACAGGTCATTGGCAAATTCACAAGAGCTTCACAGCAGTGCATCTAGCTAGGAAAAGAAAATCTGTTCTCTTAAATTCAACCTCTCTCTCCCGCCTTCCCCTCAACCTCAGCAAACATCACCAAGATGCGGTAAGCTTTTATGAGAATGCAGATATGTGGGAGGAGGCAACTTGGTGGCATATGGTTATCTGGTGAGCTGAATTTCCCACTGACTACAATGAAGGAATGTGGAGACCAGCGGTGGCATTCTGGTGTCCCTTCCCATCAAGCACCGTTGTGGACGATCCCTTATGTCATATCAAGGACATTCCCTTACGCTATTAGAGGCCACAGCCTTTGCGGCACGTGGCCACAGGGCATCCACAAAGGGGTACGCCCTTGCCCCTTGGAGCACTGAGGAGCGCTTATTTGCTGGTACTCTGATCAATTGATTGTCATTATGTGAGGAAGTGTAAGGGCATAATTAAGCCGAAGGTCTCCACGCCTTGGGCCTAAGGAAACATCTGGAGTACAGGTACTCTCTCCTATAGAAGTCTCCTTTAGCTCTCCAGAAAGAACTCCTCCCTCTCCACTAGTTCCTCCGTTAGCAGGGATATCCCAAGAGATTTCCCCATCTCCTCAGGGGCTACAAAAGAAGGTAACGACTGGAATTCAAATTGTTACTTTTGCAAAACTCCCAAAAACGATTCGAATGGCAGATTCTCAGACAGAAGCCTACTAGTTGGAAACAGCTAAGGAAGTTATTTTAAAAGACATTTGGCTTTTAAACTCTCATATGAAGGGGATGCTTAAATTAGTCATTACTCGGTATCCTTCTCTAAACAACTGGTAGACAAGTTGGTTAATGTGGATTTTAATTTAGCTATTTTGGATAAACAAATTTCAAGCTGCCACTGTCTCTTCTATAAAACTAGAAATAATGGAAAATGCTCATAAGGTATGCAACCTGCACTTTTTGAATTTTCCTTCAATTTACTTATTATCGCCTGAGATTCTTCTAAGCAAATACCCTCAGGGAGACCTTGGGATTAGTGAATTCTGAAACTATACCGTTGTTAACAGTTATTTGCCATCTAAGAAAAACTCCAAGTTAACCAGAAGAAAGTGGATCAATTAGTACCATCTGAGGTGGAATTAACTGCTTTTTTGGAAGATACACACGATGTTATGACTCCTAGATCTACCCTTCTGGAAAGTTATTTCTCAAAGAAAGATGTGAGCTTTTGTGGTGAAAAAAATTTATGTTTTCAGCAAGCCGCTAAGGGGAGAAAGTCCATGGCGAGCCGTATCTTTGCGGATGAAGCCACCATGATCCTCCTACATGCTGCCATGAAGGAACCATCCACTGACCAAGCCCTGGCAGAACCTGGACCCCAGAAGGACCTCTCACAAGAAAACAGCACAGCGAAAAGGTACCTTTATGCTCTCTATATTTTGTGTGGGGGGGGGGGTTGCTATTCTAAGTCTGCTGGGGAAGCTTTAATGAACTCCTCTCAAAGAAGGAGAGAGGGGGCCGAAGCAGTCATGACCCAGAGTTAGGACGGGGGGAGGGGCACATTTTGCCCCACATCCCTGCCACAACTCCACATACCTGGGCTGGCTGGGTCCCCAAGTCCCTCCAGCAGAAGCCTTCCTGTGGCGATACTCAGTGCCGCGCTTTCTGCCCTGGCGTGCATGCTCATTAAAATGAGCATGTGCGCAAGGGAGGGTGAAGCAGGGCAGGCAGTGCGGTGACGAATATCACTGCAGGAAAGCTTCTACTGGAGGGGCTTGGGGACCCTCACCAGCCAAACCAGCAGACTTTGGGCGCCTGAACCCAAATCGGGAGGGCTATGCCACTGTGAGGGATGCTGCCTAGTTTTGTAAGCACAACAGCGTGTTTATGGATACAATGATGCATACATAGGGGGGGCAGCTGTATTAGACAAAATGATTAAAACAAAATTTTGGCAGTCTTAAACCATACAACCATCTGGAAAAAAAACCATACACACAAAACATTAAAGGGTAGATATTCAGTCCACGGCAGTCAACAGTTTTTAAGCCGCAGGCTCAAATAACCCTGGATATTAAATGCTGGGCTATGTCGGGGCCTTCAGCACTGAATATTCGAGTATGTGCCATCACACGGAGGTTAACCAAGCACCAGCTAATATTCAGATCAGTGACCGGTTAGCTTGGCAGATAAAGTTTGGGCAACCTTTGTCTTCACCAACGTGTAATTAAACTTTGAAATTCGTTGCCAGAGAATGTAGTAAAAGCAGTTAGCTTAGCGGGATTTTAAAAAGGCTTCCTAAAGGAAAAGTCCACAGACCATTATTAAAATGGATTTGGGCCACAGGAAGAATGGCAGCTACATGTGTAATAGCATGGAATGTTTGTCATTATACTGTGTGTGTGTTTTATGGATTCCTATTAATAAAAAAGATTTAAACATAAAATGGATTTGGGGAAAATCCACTGCTTTTTTCTAGGATAAGCAGTATAAAATGTTTTATACTTTTTTGGGATCTTGCTAGTTATTTGTGTCCTGGATTGGCCACTGTTGGAAACAAGATGCTGGGCTTGATGGACCTTTGGTCTTTCCCAGTATGCACTTATGTCCTAACTTTTTCCGTTACTTAGCCGCTTGGGACTAGATTCTATATATCATGCCTAAAAGTTTCACGCCAAAATGAAATTCACCTATGTGAAATTCACTTAAGTGCATTCTACAAAGTACACCTTAATTTAGACATACTTTGCAGAATAAGCTTAATTTCCACGCAGTATACCGAATACTCCAAGCGTCCATACAGCGCCTAACTCTAGGTGCAGCCATTTACGCCAAGTAAAACTTGATGTAATTACTGGCACCTAAGTTAGGCGTAGAACAGATGTATTCTATAACCCTGCGCGTAGTTTTCTGGCATGCCCACGACCCACCCAATGTATGCCCCATAGCCACGCCCCCTTTAAAGCAGCGCGCATTCAAATTTACACACACCGCTTTGCAGAATACGCTTAGAGAGTAGTGCGCTTAAATTCTAATTAATGCTGATTAGTGCTGATAATTGCTGGTTAGCATCCAATTATCAGCACCGATTAGCTTGCTAACTAATTAAGTTATGCACATTGTTATAGAATATGTTTCAATTTCTGTGCAGAAATCTCGGCGCGATATATAGAATCTGGGGGTTAATGGTTAAGTTTCAGCTCTGCACCCAGACCACCGCAGCACTAACCTGACAGTGCCTTGATGGTCACAGCAAATATTCAGTAGTATTAACCAATAAAGTACCACTGAATATTGCATCGGATGGCCAGCTCAGTGGTGTTTAACTGGGCAAGAGCCTCTCCTGCCCCATTAAACCCTTTTGAACATTGGGCCCTAAGACTTCTGTCACACAGCCTACAAGCAGTTCTGGGTTTCACCCTGTCCAACCCCTGAACAGTCACAGCAGAGGACATTTCAACTTCTCTAGTGCAACCAGAAAAGTTTGAGACCATTGACAGAAGCTTTAGTGCATCTTCTGCTCTCAACCCAAGGAAAAAAGTATCACACCGATCACATCCTCAACATGCAAGAGATCCCCTCCTTCACCATCCCCTGCCAGAACCACATCCCGCCCTCCCCAAGATCCTACCTGATCCAGGATGTAATCTGCACTGGAGTCGATAACGCCTCCGAGGTCCCGATACTGGCCTGAATACTTAATGTAGCCCCAGGTGAGTAGAGCGATGAGGAGCAGCCCCACGACACAGTTGCAAAGTTGGGCCACCACATCCAGGCCCACGAAACCAGCCACGCCAGAGATCATGTAGAGGGCCGCCACAGCGGCAAACAGGACTGCCGGTGTGCGGAACGCGCTGAAGATGTTCTTGCTCTCGTTATGCTTGCTAAAGTTGGCGAACTGCTCAGCAATCTCACGCTCAAGTTCCTCTTGGTAGCGCTGGCTGTATTCCTTCCCACCCATCTTCTTGATCTTCCGGAAATGCTCCAGGGCTGCCTCACAATACTGATTGTGCCGCTCTTCCAGGATTTCCGGGGAAACGTAAGGCTTGTCCCCTCCACAGGTCTGTAGTGCCAGTGAGGGAGAAAGGGAACAGGTCAGGGATCTATCCCATCATCAAAGTGACTCTGGAGGCTTCAGGCAGGGGGTAGGACTCAATTATTCTCAAGGAAAGAGAAATCAGATTGAATGGAAGCTTTGGTTCCAAGAGTAGAGGGCTGGACATGTCTTGTGCACACATTCAGACCTTCCCCCTCCAACACACCCTTTCACTGGATAAGGTCAGAGGAAATGCACTTTGTGGCTAGGGTGACAGGTAATTCTGCCTTGAAGGATTGCTTTACGGTCATTTTACCTGTGTCACATACCTGTTCCATGCTGTTATAATACAGATCTCTGGCTGATGCCACGGCTGCAAGGTTATTGGCTTCTGCAGTGGCCTGGGGAGATATGAAAGAATCACAATATAGAGAGAGAGAATATAATGTACAGGAAGAATACGAGACATTGGAAAACAACATGTATTATGCAGCCTTGAATAAACCGATTAAAGAATGGGCTAAACACAACACACTTTGCTTGAACCCAAATAAAACCGAGCTTCTCTGCGTCCCTAACACAAGTGGATATGATACCCAACATAAAAATCTCTTTTGGGAAGTACGAACTCCCCCTCAAATCACAAGTCAGGAACCTTGGAATAAAATTAGAATCAACACTTACTCTGATTCCCAAATCCAAGCAACCTTCAAAAGCTGCTTCTACTATTTGCAACAGCTACGCTGCCTCTCTCCTTACATCGAGAAGGTAAATCTTATCCCAGTTGTGCATGCCATGATAACATCAAGATTGGATTACTCTAATGCACTCTACAACAGTCTGCACCAGCTTCAATTTATTCAGAATGCTGCAGCAAGACTCATAGAAGGTTGCAAGCGATGTGACCACATCACACCATTTTTGCAAAAATTTCATTGGCTACCAGTACAATACAGGGCTAAATTTAAAACTCTACATCTGATCTTCAAAGCCCTTAAAGGAAATGACCCAGAGTACTTGAAGAACATGATGACCCTCTACACACCACCAAGGACACTAAGGTCATCTCAAGGACTATCAATAACCACACCCTCTCCAAAAGACATTACACGATGTGATACCTGCAAGCGAGCCTTCTCCGGAATAGCCCCCATACTCTGGAATGCACTGCCAGAAAGGCTGCGCTTAACACAAGACTATCTCTACTTCAGGAAGCAGGTGAAAACTTGGCTCTTCAACCAGGCCTTTAATGGAAGAAGTAGCTAACTTGTTAGTCTTACTCACACACACAAGGAATGACATGGGCTGCAGGACATGTTTATCCACTCCTACCCTAGCTGAGATAATATTTAACCATCTCTCTGACCTCATGTTGCACCTTTCTTTAAACGGTTGCCTTACTCTCTAACTCTTCTTACTCTCTTACGTATCTATATATTCCATCTTTGCTTATATCCTTTACTGTCAATTAAAATGTTCTCTTACATATTGTGTTCACGTAAGTAGTATACCAAGCCATACTTTGTATTATTTGAATATTTTTACTGCTGTAATTGCCTATTGCTCATGTTTGATTTATTCTCACTGTACACCGCCTTGAGTGAATTCCTTCAAAAAGGCAGTAAATAAATCCTAATAATTAATTATTCACCCTTAATTGGAGGAGTGGCCTAGTGGTTAGGGTGGTGGACTTTGGTCCTGGGGAACTGAGGAACTGAGTTCGATTCCCACTTCAGGCACAGGCAGCTCCTTGTGACTCTGGGCAAGTCACTTAACCCTCCATTGCCCCATGTAAGCCGCATTGAGCCTGCCATGAGTGGGAAAGCGCGGGGTACAAATGTAACAAAACTAAAATAAAAAATTAATTTAAAACTAGAGGATAAATCAGTTAAAGCCAAAACCCAAGCACGGAAGCATTTGTCAATTATGGCATCCTAAAAATAATGAACATGAAAATAGGCTCAAGGCGATGGTGAGGACCCCAATGCCCTCCACTCTGCCTTTTTTTTTTTTTTAATACAATGCCAGGGTCCTCAGCTGATCCCTGGTTTTCTTCTCATTTCTTGCAATCAGGGATCCTCTCTACTTATTCCAGCTCTGCAAGTTCACCACCAACCCCTCCAGAATGGCACACCGGACATCCATCACCCTTTCTGTGAATTCACACTGCCTTATGTTACATCCCAGTCCTCCCCCTCCTTCCAGAGCTTTATGTATCATAGCCTCTTGTTCTTGAACTTACTTTCTTGTTCATTATTGGCATCTTTAGAGAATAATTGCTCAGAACTCTGCCTACAGGCTTTGGCCCTGTCCAAAAGTTTCACCCATGGATTTTGCTCTAGTTCTTAAAGGAAAACGTACACACATACTTTCCCTTTAAAATCCACCCAAAGGAAAGGGACCTGAGGAGATCTGTGTCCACTCTTTCTGCAGGTATTTTTTTTCTATGGAAAAAAAATACCGCACTGTCAGCTAGGTGCACTAACAATCGTTAGAGCCCTTCCCTTACCGATTCCCTTTGCGAATCGGTAAGGAATGGGCATACATTAAGGAAAGGGAATGCAAACGGGCTGCTTGTTGTAGCTCACTAGCATTCTTTATTCCATCATTAAACAGTCGGTCAATCGGCCAGTCGAGCATGCGCAGAGCAGCCAAGCGTTATGCTGGCTGTTCTGCACATGCCAAATACACCTCCCTGTGCCGCCCGAAGATGCCGCGTCGCTCACCCCCTCTGATGCAGCTCGACAGTGCAGTTGAGGACGGCCATCCCCCCCCCCCAAAAAAAGTCCATTTTAGCCGTCATTCCCCTCCCTCCCCCCGAAGACGCCGCGCTGCTCACCCCCTTTGATGCGGCTCAATCCAGAGGACAGTGCAGTTGAGGACGCCGATCCAAAAAAAACGTCCATTTTGGCTGTCATTCCTCCCCCCCCCCCCCCCCCCAATAATAAAAACGTCTTTTTTGGTAGTGCTTCACTCAGCTGAGAGACCTGGAAGTCTCTGAGCCAATCACAGTGCGTTTAGCTCAGCTGAGCTTCCAGGTCTCTCAGCTGAGTGAAGCACTGCCAAAAAAGACGTTTTTATTATTGCGGGGGGGGGGGGGGGGGGGGGGGATGACGGCCAAAATGGACGTTTTTTTTGGATGGCCGTCCTCAACTGCACTGTCAAGCCGCATCGGAGGGGGTGAGTGGCGCGACGTCTTGTGGGGGGGGGGGGGGGATGACGGCCAAAATAGACGTCTTTTTTGAAGCGGAGCACTATTTTTTTTGTTTGTTTTTGATGAGTGAAGGACATCCATAAAAGACGTCCCTGACGAGCACTTGACTTTTTTTTTCCCAAAATTTTTTGCTTTGTAACTTTTGTAGCAGTTTTTCAATCCCGCGCAGCCCCAACAAGAGGTACAGACCTCTCGTTAGATTTTCCAGCATTAAGGCAATGAGAAAAGGTTAGTGCATCTCATTACAATAGGGTTTCTACACAATTTGCTCATCTGCATTCCGTTTTCGTTAGCTGCTACCGTCGTCGGAAAAAAGTCTTTAGTGCATGCCAGGATTTACTACTTGCTCGTTAATGGCTCGTTACGTTTAGTGCATCTGGCCCTGAGTTTTAAAAAATGCAAATGTATATGCTTTCTTTTCACTGTGGGTAAACAATGCACAAGCTGCTGAATTCCATGCCCACTGACCCAGGGAAAGGGTTGGCCATTTTTAGATACCATTTTACTTGGACAGAGTCATTTACCAGGATCAATGTTTCTTCCCACCCACAAGACATTTCACCCACAATAAGTAACTTATTTCTGCATTGCTTTCTGCCAAGTTGCTGGATAAATTTGCATCTTTTTCTGTTTACATTTTTAACCTGGCAGTTTCATGCTGCCCCTTTGGAATTCCAGCTCAACTGGAATCAGGCTGAGATAGAAGGGAGAAAGGGAATGGGATTTGATATACCACCTTTCTGTGGTTACAATCAAAGCGGTTTCCATTTTATATACAGGTACTTATTTTGTACCTGAGGCAACGGAGGGTTAAGCGACTTGCCCAGAGTCACATGGAACTGCAGTGGGAATTGAACCCAGTTCCCCTGGTTCTCAGACCACTGCACTAACTATTATGCTACTCCTCCATGAGCCTTCACTCATTATCCAAAGGTTTTTCTCTTGTTTTACATTTATTCCCCACCCCCAACATACCACTCCTGTGCAAGGGGCAATGGGGCTCTAAAATCCCAAATCCAGCTGCTAGAAAGGCTACAGAGGAAATTGGAGGGTCATGGGATAGGAGGAAATATCCTATTGTAGATTAAAAACTGGTTGAAGGATAGGAAACAGAGAGTGGGGTTAAATGGGCAGTATTCACAATGGAGAAGGGTAGTTAGTGGGGTTCCTCAGGGGTCTGTGCTAGGACCGCTGCTTTTTAATATATTTATAAATGATTTAGAGATGGGAGTAACTAGCGAGGTAATTAAATTTGCTGATGATACAAAGTTATTCAAAGTCGTTAACTCGCGACAGGATTGTGAAAAATTACAGAAGGACCTTTCGAGACTGGGAGACTGGGCGGCTAAATGGCAGATGACGTTTAATGTGAGCAAGTGCAAGGTGATGCATGTGGGAAAAAAGAACCCGAATTATAGCTACGTCATGCAAGGTTCCACGTTAGGAGTTATGGACCAAGAAAGGGATCTGGGTGTCGTCGTCGATAATACACTGAAACCTTCTGCTCAGTGTGTTGCTGCAGCTAGAAAGCGAATAGAATGTTGGGTATTATTTGGAAAGGTATGGAAAACTATAATGGCAAGCACTCTGAATGCTGTATGATGATTTCAATCATATGCAGTTGACGGTCAGCACAGCAAAAAAAAAAAATGTTAAATGCTTCCAGCTTTCAATTAGGTTGAAAGCTGGAAACAATTAGGTTGAAAGCTGGAAGCATTTAACATCTTTTTTCCTGTGCATATATCAAAAGAAAAAGATGCCCTGCCATTTGAAAATAGAGAGCGTGCTGGCTTTTTATCCTTTTGGTGTCATGTTCTGCTGACCACCAACTGCATATGATTGAAATCATCATACAGCATTCAGAGTGCTTGCCATTATGGTTCACAAAATAGCCCCTGACGCAGCCCCTTTGGGTGAAACACAGCCTGTGTCAGGCATCTTATTTGGCTAATACTCTGCAATAAAGAATATTTTGGACTGCTCATTGATCTGCTGTGTTCTTTTCCACATTGGAGTTTGCAGATCGTTTGACTTGTTGTTTCCTGGGACCCTGAAATCATCATTCCATCCCTTTCTATTGGGCTTCTGAACACCCACATTAAAAAAAAAAACCAACAACATAGCAATCTTTAGAAAGATAAAACTCTCTCACCTGAAGCATAGACTTGGGATGGGGTAAATCCTCTCCTTGATATATTTTAATATAAGCCTTAAAAACAAAACATAAAACAAAATTAGTGCACAGACAGTTGAAGACCAGTGGCTAATACTGCCATCTGATGGCAAATCCAAGCACCAGCAAGCAGTTTATTCCCTGAATATCAGAGACAAGCATCAGAGACTGACAGTGGCATCTGATTGGACTCTTGCTACTCTTAATCAACTGATGAAAATATTGGCACTGACCAATCAGATGTCATGGCTCTTCATTAGATCATCACTGACATTTCCTGCCCACACAGTGTTGCCAACCTTGTTTATTTCCCATGAGCTCGGGCTTGTTTCTTTTTTAAATAACTCACGGGTTGCGCTTGTTTGTTTGTTTGTTTTTTTTTTTGGGGGGGGGGCATTGCTCACTTGTTTTTGGGCTTGTTGCTGCTAGTGGGAAATAAGCGAGGTTGGCAACACTGTGCCCAAATGGCTGGCCTCTTGGGGACACAAAGAAATCCCCAGTCAGGGTTGTTTAATGGCATCTGAATAATCTTTTCAGGTTTTATGAGACAAGCTCTACATCTCTCCTTCTAAGACATGGCTCATGTCACATACCTTAAAATACTCCAGCAGCCCCCGGCAGGTGACCTTTGAGCCATTGATCTCCTTCTCCATCAGGCTCCCGGGGTCCAGCACACTGGGGATCAGATCCAGTAGCTGCTCCTTGAACTCAGCTGCAATGTCTGTCAGTGAGACAGAAGACATGAGCAGGGTGGTATCAACCCCTTAGTGGGCCCTAAACAAACAAATACATTGCCTGTCCCCTCCCCCACAATCATCGTAATAGAGTCGATATTCAAAGTGATTTAAATGGCCAGAAATGGCTTCTGGCCAGTTAAGTCACTTGTTTGGGGCTGTCATTTTCAGTGGCACTTTACTGGTTAGCACTTAAGACAAAACAGGCAATTTTTAGGGCATTCTGGGGGCAGAGTTGGCACTTGGCCAGTTAAGTGCAAGGTAACTGCATAAATTGGACAGCATAAAAGTTAGTCCTATCTTTATGCGGTGCTCCATAGCAGAGAATGACACAGGAACAAAGTCTGTCCACACCCCCACCCCGTCAACACAAGCTTTGACCCTATCCCCACCCTATTCCTACAAATTCAAACTCCACTTTACTAAATAAGAGTAGCCATAATGGGTCAGACCAATGGTCCATCTAGTGGCCAACCCAGGTCGCAAGTACCTGGCAGAAACCCAAATTGTGGCAACATTCCATGTAACCACTCCCAGGGCAAGCAGTGGCTTCCTGCATGTCTATCTCAATAGCAGACTATGAACTTTTCCTCCAGGAACTTGACCAAACCTTTTTTAAACTCAGCAACGCTAACCACCGCTACCACATCCTACAGCAGTGAGTTCCAGAGCTTAACTTTGAGTGAAAATATATTTCCTTTGTTTTAAAATTATTTCCATGTAATTTCATTGAGTGTCACTTGATCTTTGTGCTTTTTGAAGAATGAAAAATCGATTCACTTTTAACCGTTCTACACCACTCAGGATTTGATAGACCTCAATCATATCCCCCTCAGCTGTCTCTTTTCCAAACTGAAAAGCCCTAACCTCTTTAGACTTTCCTCATATGGGAGGCGTTCCATCCCGTTTACCATTTTAGTCGTTCTTCTTTGAACCTTTTCTAATTCCGCTATATCTTTTTTGAGATACGGTGACCAGAACTGAACACAATACTCAAGGGGAGGTCGCACCATGAAGCAATACAGAGGCATTATAGTATTTTCAGTCTTATTCACTATCCCTTTCCTAATAATTCCTAGCATCCTGTTTGCTTTTTTGGCTGCCACCACACACTGAGCAGAAAATGTCAGCGTATTGTCTACAATGTCAACTAGATATTTTCTTGGTTGCTAACCCCCAAGGTGGACCCTAGCATCAGGTAACTATGATTCGGATTATTTTTCCAATGTGCATCACCTTGCATTTGTCCACATTAAATTTCATCTGCCATTTGGATGCCCAGTCTTCCAGTTTCTAAGGTCTTCCTTTCGATGTCTCACAATCCGCATGTGTTTTGACAACCCTGAATAGTTTTGTATCATCTGCAAATTTAATCACCTCACTCGTTATTCCGATTTCCTATCATTTATAAATATGTTAAACAGCACCAGTCCCAGACCTGATCCCTGCGGCACCCCACACGCCTCCATTGAAAGAAATGACCATTTAACCCTCTGTTTTCTGTCCAATAACCAATTCCTAATCCACACAATTGGGGTGATTTACTGCTTTTTCTGGTGGGGTGTATTAGTTTGATTGACATGGTTATATATATATATTTTTTGTTACATTTGTACCCCGCGCTTTCCCACTCATGGCAGGCTCAATGCAGCTTACATGGGGCAATGGAGGGTTAAGTGACTTGCCCAGAGTCACAAGGAACTGCCTGTGCCTGAAGTGGGAATCGAACTCAGCTCCTCAGTTCCCCAGGACCAAAGTCCACCACCCTAACCACTAGACCACTCCTCAGAGGCTCTACATAATGCAAACATTGCCAATATGTTTACTACAAAAAGATCTGAGATGTTTCAATCAAATGATCACTACATTTTGCTGGGCAAAGAGAAAGCCCAAAGTGTGACTGCAAATATCTGATGGGCAATTGCGGCCAGGGAGGGCTGGGGCTGCCAAATCTGAAAATTTATAATACTGCATGTTTACTGAATCATATAAGAAATGGGTTCCTTCAGCAACATCACTTTACATCACTGACGTTAGAAGCAGCATATTATGCATCATACCATTTTAACTCTCTTGTGCAAAGTTATTAACCAAATTCTGTTGGGGAGGGGCCAAACCGAAGTTACCATTCAAAATGCTGCTGGGTGCTTGGAGGGTGGGAGGAATGGGACTCCTGGACCTTAAAAAATATAACCAAGCATGTTTATTCCGACACCTGGCAGATTGGCTACTAGATAGCCAGGATTATTTGCCTTTGGTACTGGAAAGATAATATATTGCTCCCTGACATCTCCTTTTTTTGCTGCAGACACCAATTTCTCAGATTCTATTGGAAGTACGGTGAAGCATTCTGCTGCGAACTCTAAGAGACCTTTGACACGAGATAACATGCTGCTTGTCTCTTTCCTCTCGCTGTGTGGTAACCCCCAATTTAGCCCTGGCATGGAGAACAGAGTTTTTGGAGAGTGAGGTGATAAAGGAATAGAATTATTAAGTCACGTATTGGACAATGAAGGTAAGTTGAGACCCCCTCGAACAGCTGGGGGACAGCACACTGGATCAGCCTTGTGACATTTTTGCTTACCAACAACTATCCCATTATATTACATCTTTGGGCCAGAGTGCTTTTGAGAAATCTCATAATGAGCAATTGCATGAAATGGTAGCTCAGGCAGGAGAGGACCAATTATCAATCACCCAATCGCATAAATTATTGCTTCAAATGTCCCCACAGTGAGATTTATCTCACTTGACCCAACATTGGAGTGTGGACCTGAAGTGTCCACCAGATACATCTTCTTTCAGCTATCCGACGAATCCCCTCTTTTACCTCAAATGAAGCTTTTACAGAATGTCAGTTTCGTATAATCCACAGAGCATATCACATATGAGAAAAATTCTTTAAAATGCGCAGGGCAGATGTTCCGGTATGCCAGAAATGCAACAGGGCAGATCACACATTTTACCATGCCTTTTGGACATGTCCTCAGATTCAAACCTTGTGGGGTAATACAGTCTCATATCTCATGAAGATCCTTCAGACCCAAGTCACCATACCTCCCCTAGGGTTTTTGTTAGATCATTCTGGACACTTAGGACGCTACCGGAGAGGGGAGAAGCAACTTATTAGGAAAGCTAGCCTGGTGGGCAAGAAAGTAATTTGGGGAGTTTGGGTGGGGATGGAGTCACCATCGTACTGGGCATGGCGGAACCAACTACACTCCTTGATGTTATTTGAAAAAAGATCAGTGCAATTTTCACCCAATCGGAGGAAGGCATTCTTAACAATCTGGGAACCATATATTCAATGTTTGTCAATGCGGGTCCGCAGCAGGATATTAAACACTTTATGAGGTTGGGCAGGAACTCAGGCAGCATCTTCTTTAGCCCCCCCTTTTTTTCTCTCTCTCTTATCTTTTCTTCCTTTCCTGAAAGGGGAAAGCTGAACAGCAAACTTTGTCTGTCTCACGCTTACATGTGGGATACGGAGGCCATAAGAACCCAGGCTCTCCTTGTCGTCTCTGGGGATCCTTTGGGGATTCATAAAATAATAGTTCCAGTCCCTCTCAAAACTGTAGGTACTATTAGTATTAGTATGCTTCCTGACTGCTCTTCCACAGTCCCATGAAAGACCTAGGGCTGGAAGGCATCTTCAAAGAGAGAGGTCTACTTCTATATATTATAAAGTATTTTTCCTTTACATTCAATTACCTTATCTACTGATTTTTATATTTATTAAAAATTTGCTATACCACCTTAGCTGCCAAGCAGGACAAAGTGTTTTATAGGTCCATAATAATCAGAATAGGAAAGAAATGCCATCTGGTACTGACAGCACAGAAGCATATCAAATGTTAATAACACTTGGCAACTTAGAAACCGTGAGGGGATCATGAAGGGTGGGGGTGGTAAGAGGTAGTGGTCTCAGTGTCACTACCACCATTGCAACTTTGGCTTGTTGGTTGCATCTGGCTCTTACACTCTTCAGCCAGCTGCATAAGGACTGGCCCATTCTATGCAACATCCACGTTTTTCAGCCCATACAGCAGCATAGCAACAGACCGGGGATCCTGAATTTAAACAGAACATCAAACATGCCAAACTGCGAGATCCAGAAACATTTTGTTTTATTCAGGAAACTGAATTCTCTTTAACAAAACTACAATAAACAATTTAACCTCAGATAACTTGATAACTTCTACTAGGGTTTTCTTGGGAATATGCTGAGGCCGGATCTGAGGATACTGTCTGGACTGGACTTGCTGACTATGACTGTTTCTCTGTTTTTTTCTTCCCTAGGTATTTAGAGGGTTGGAGAAGATGCTGTAGTGCTGAAGGCATCGGTCTCTTTTCATGGGGCATAAATAAAATGAGGAAAAAATATTGAAGAATGATGAGGGGTTTGGATGGGTAGCGACACTGTAATCCCCTGGGGTGAAGGTGGCTGTTGGATACTGTTGAGGTACACCTGATGAAGGGGAGGCCTGGGGTGGGCTTTAATTTATGTCCCATTCTTATGGGAGAGGAAGGAGAGAGAACCCAAGGACTGGGACAAAACATTCCTTTTTTTTTTGCAGAGGGGAGGAACCAGATGGGATAGGAATACTGAATGGCTTTTGGTGGGGCTATTTTGAAATAAAGGAAACATTACTTTAAAGTAGATTTACTTTTAAATCTATTATGTGATTTTGCAGCTAAACTATATTTCTTAGTTTTTTAAGTTGCCTCAGAAAAGCAGGGTACGTTAAAACTATAATCCAGGAATGACAAACTGCAATCCCAGCCCAGGTTTTCAGGATATTCCTAATGAATATGCATTAAAAAGATTTGCATACACATAGATGAGTTAATAGTTTGATGTTAACAGAGTTACGAAGGAGGGGAGGGGAGGGACATATAATAAAATGCTGATGATAATGCTGAATGTTAGCTTTTCGAGATGCGGATATGTTAACTAATATGGTACACGTTGAGTTTCTTGGTTGTATTGTACTTATATCATCAATAAAAATTGTTGAAACATAAAAAAAGATTTGCATACAGTGGAAGAAAGCAGAGAGCTTGATGATTCCAAGGATACAACCTCTTCTTCTACGTCGTCTGATGGGCCTTATGGACGGACAGACTGGTGATAATAAACGTGCCATTGAACTGGCTCGTTCTCTGTCCGTGTTGGATTCCCTACACCTGCAGAAAGAAGCCTGGAATCGGGTCACACAGGCAACCATTATCAAATGCTACAGGCGGGCACGCTTTGTCAAGGATGTGGAACCCAAAAATAATCTCCAAAAAGACTGCCTTTCCCCTCAAAACACCTAGGGAAAACCTACTGCAGTACAATGAAATGAAAAAGCACAGAGACAGTGCCCTTTGTAATCACACACAATAAAGAGCTGGAGAAACTGAAAATTCATAAACAATTTACAGCCACTGCTTCAGGAAGATGAATTATTGAAAGATATATTCTCAACTCCACCTATGCTAGGCTTCTGACAACCACCAAATCTGAAACAAAAATTGGTGAAAAGCAAACTCCCAATAGAAACTGAAAAAGAGAATGGCACACATCCCTGCAACATAGAAAGCTGTAAACTGAGCCAGCACATATCACAAGACCCCACAGTCACTCATCATGGGGAAAACACAGCAGCGTACCGAGGGTAGGACGGTGGGGGCAGTCCACCCCCTGCAGAGAGAAGCGCAGAGAGCAGCCGAGCGGCTGTCGGCTCCGTGGGTTCCCTGCTCCCTCTGATGTTACTTCCTGTTCTGGGGCAGAGGGAGCAGGGAAATGGCGGAGCCAACAGCTACGCAACTGCTCCCAGCACCCCAGGAGGTAAGAACAATGCACCGGGGGGAGGGGGGAGACAGCGTTGCACACGGTGGGGGGGGCTTAAGTACATAAGTATTGCCATACTGGGAAAGACCAAAAGGTCCATCAAGCCCAGCACTGTTTCCAACAGTGGCCAATCCAGGTCACAATATACCTGGCAAGATCCCAAAAAAGTACAAAGCATTTTATACTGCTTATCCCAGAAATAGTGAATTTTCCCCAAGTCCATTTAATAATGGTCTATGGACTTTTCCTTTAGGAAGTCATCCAAACCTTTTTTAAACTCCACTAAGCTAACCGCCTTTACCATATTCTCTGGCAACGAATTCCATAGTTTAACTACACGTTGAGTGAAGAAAAATTTCTCCAATTCGTTTTAAATTTACTACATTGTAGCTTCATCGCATGCGCCCTAGTCCTATTTTTGGAAAGCATAAACAGATGCTTCACATCTACCCGTTCAACTCCACTCATTATTTTATAGACCTCTATCATATCTCCATCCGCAGTGCCACCTCCGCAAGGAGCTCTGCTCCATCCCCAGGCTGTTCCACTGCCTGTTGCAACCAAGTGAGGCAGGCTCGAGCAGCATGACAACTGCACACAGATGCCCGTAAGGCTAGGCCTGAAATCTCAAAGAACCGTTTGACTGCTGATTTCAGACGTCGGTCCTGCATGTCCTTCAGGGCAACCCTCTCCCTCTACTGGGAGGGTAGTCTTTTTCGTCACAGCCATGACTAGGGCATCCACTTTAGGCACAGCCAAGCATGCCAAGTGCTCCTCACTGAGAGGGTATAAGTGCCCCATTGCCCTGGCAACTTTCAAAGGCCCCTCAGGGTCAGCCCATTGAGCAGAAATAAGCTCTTGGATGGAGTCATGCAAAGGAAAGGCTCGAGCAGGCTTCTTAGTACTTGCCATCCTTGGATTACCAGAGGAGGCTTCGCCCATCACAGGATCATCAATAGAGAGGGCCTGTAAGGCATCAGAAATAAGCGCTGGCAGCTCCTCACGGTGGAAAATCCTAACCGCAGTGGGATCATCTGGATCCAGTGGCAATCCTACACCTTCCTGTGGATCTTCGGACCACGAAGGCCTGCCAGACCCCTCAGAATCCCCACAGCCCAACCACGAGGGGGGGGGGTGCGCCACTCTCTGAAGGGGAATTTACCCGTCTGCGTTTGTCTTGCGGCCGTCTGGGGAAAAAACACCTGACGGCAATCCCGGGCTGGTCTCCACCGGAGGGGAACCAGGTAGCAACGCAGAGACAGACATCTGCGGCAGAGCTCTTTTTAACATGAATACTTTATGTAAAAGCAACACAAACGCAGGGGAGAAAGGCTCACCCTGGCCTCCCGGTTCCAATCCGGGGTAAGCAGCTCCTCTGGTAGCCTCCATCCGAGGCTCCCCTCCGGCCTCAGACCCCTCAGCTCCTGCGGGGGTCGAGCCATGCGGCGCATCCAAGATGGCGCTCGCTGCCAGCTCCACCGAGCGGGAAGAAACATCGCTCGCCATGCTCGGGCCAGCCCTGACGTCTGAAGAGCACGATTTACAGAGCCCCGCTGCGGATCTGCGCTTGCCACAACGTGAACAGCGCTTAACAACCTCCGCAGCCATCGCCGAAAATGGCGGTAAAATTCAAAATGCGGATTCGCGCCAAAAACATCCCGATATCGGGCCCTCCCTGGAGGAGCTACAAGACTCTTTTACCTCACCAGACCGAGTCCCAGAGCTCCGGTCACACTGCACAGACAGAAGGAAGCCTCAGAATCGCAGCGCTAAAAAGTGCGTCGCATTTTTTTTTTTAACGCTGTGAGGAAAGTTAGGGGCAACAGCTACAGAGGCACTCCGGAGGTTCAGGAGAGTGGGAAAGGCAGGGAAAGGACGAACCAATGTGCCTGCATCCACATAGAAGAGTGTGGGAAAGGCAGGGAAAGGGCAAACCTATATGCCTGCATCCACATAGGGGGCCGGGTAAGGCAGGGAAAGGGTGAACCTATGTGCCTTTAAAGTGGGCACCACCAGCCACAACACCCCTGCTACAACTGGCCAAAGCACAGGAGCCACCCCAGACAGATTTCTGAAGGAGCTGAATAAGCTGCGTCCACCCTGCTAGGGAGATAGAGAATACTGAGAGCAGATGGAGCTAGTAGCCAAGAGGCACTATGGTTTTCAGTACTCTCTATCTCCCCCTGCTGGTAGGTGGACACAACCCATTCGTAATGGATTCATCTGCTTGATGATAAGGAAGAGAGGGTTTTAGATTTGTTAGGAACTGGGCAACATCCTGAGGAAGCAGGAGCCTACTGAAAGGATGGGCTCCACCTTAATCAGGGACGGACCAGGCTGCAGGCATCAGCATTTAAAAAGGAGATAGAGCAGCTTTGAAACTAGAAACTGGGGGAAGGCCAACAGTCACTCAAAAGCGCATGGTTCGGAATACGGTATCTTTCAAAGATATCACTAAAACAGGAAAGATAGGGCATCCCGATAGCAAGGCTGCAATAGAGTCCATAGTAGACCAGTATTTAAATAAAAAGGCAGACAAGAGTTTCAAGATTGCGCATTATCACTGTCAACTGCTAAGCAAAATGTAAACAGGAACAAAAAACACAGTTTGAAATGTCTATATGCAAATGTCAGAAGCCTAAGACATAAGATGGGAGAGTTAGAATATACTGCACTAACTGAAAAAATAGGCATCTCTGAGATCTGGAGGAAGGAGGATAACCAGTGGGATACTGTCATACCAGGATACAAATTATAATTGCAGTGATAGGATAGATCTAATTGGTGGAGGGGTAGCATTATATGTTAAGGAGGGCCTTGAATCAAACAGACCAAATATTCTGTAGGACTCAAAACACATCTTGGAATTCCTATGGATTGAAATTCCATATGTAAAGGGCAAAATGAAAGTGATAGGAGTGTACTATCATTCACCTGGCCAGGAAAAACAGACAGATGTAGAAATGTTATCAGAAATCAGGGAGGCTAACAAACTAGGGAACACAATAGTAATGGGTGATTTCAATTACCCCGATATTGACTGGGTAAATGTAACATCAAGGCATGATAGAAAGGTAAAATTCCTTGATGAAATCAAGGACTGCTTTATGGAGCAGCTGGTTCAGGAGCCAAGAAGAGGAACAATCCTAGACCTAGTCCTTAGTGGAGCGCATGATCTGGTGCAGGAAGTAATGGTGCTGGGGCCTCTTGATAACAGTGATCATAACACCATCAGATTTGATATAAGCTCTGGAGTAAGTACACATAGGAAATCCAATACGTTAGCATTTAAGTTTAAAAAAGGAGACTATAATAAAATGAGAACGGTGAAAAAAAATTAAAGGGACAGCTGCAAAGGTCAAAAATTTACATCAGGTGTGGATTCAAAACTCTATAGAGAAAAGGTCCCACTGAACTTTCTTTCTGAGAAGTTCCGAGAGAAGAAGACATTTCTCTGGTAAGTGTACGCTATTTTGCTTTGTGCTTTGGGAACTTAAAGATTGGGGTTTAAAGGAGGAATTGTAGGTTAGTGTTAGGCAAAATAAAAATATAAAAAGCAATTGTAACAACTAATCTCCATAATCTTTTTCACTTAGTTTTAAAAACTTTATACCACAGCATTAACACATAGAATCTAGCAGGCACTGCAGGATCTAGTTTAGTATTAAGGGGGGAATAAAAAGAGAGAGAGGAAAAAGCAAGCAGGACCTAGTTTAGTATTAAGGGGGGAATAAAAAGAGAGAGAGAGAGAGAGAGAGAGAAAAGCAAGCATCATTAACATATGCAAACAACCCACGCGAAGGGTCACACACTCAACCTCATCTCATACAAACTGTCCACTGATCAGAACCTAACCATAACACAAACTAGATGGACAGAAACACCATGGACTGACCATTACAAGCTAAACCTATCCCTAAAATGTCAAAAAAAGGGGTTCTCTCCACACACGAGAACACACAACCTATACCACGAGAGGCCAAATAGACCCGGTTACTTTCTGGCAACAGATATACAGTACAACAACGACTGGACAACACAAACGGAATCCATATATTACCTCTCAGAATGGGACAAAAGATGCAGACACATACTAGACGAAATAGCACCCTTACAAATAAGAACTTCATGCAGACATAACTTGACACCATGGTTCAACGAAGAACTGAAAAAACTAAAAACACAATCTAGGAAACTGGAACGCACATGGAAAAAAACAAAAGACAAACACATACTGAACGCATGGAAACAGCTACAAAGGAAATAAAAATATGCAATAAGGCAGACCAAAAGGTCATACTACAAAAATCAAATCGGGCCGGACTACAAAAACACGAAGAAACTATACCATTTCGTGAACAAACTACTAGACACAACGCCGGTCACCACAACCAACACTGACATTCCATCTGCAGACAATCTTGCTAAATATTTCAATGAAAAAATCGTAAACCTACGCAAAACACTAACTCAGAACAACATGGACATAGAAAACTTCATTAATGGTCTAGACCCAACCCCTGATGAATAACCTGCTGACCGAATATGGTCCAATGTTGCTGTCCTCAACCCCGACACAGTTACCCAGGCGATAAAACAATACTCCAACAGCCATTGTCAACTGGACACCTGCCCCAGCTACCTAATACGATCTGCCCCCCACTGCTTCATAATAGATCTCACATCCCACTTAAACTTCATGCTTCAACAGGGTATCTACCCTAAAGAAAAAGGCAACATCCTGCTCACCCCAATACCAAAAGACACCAAGAAAAAAAACGAACGATATTACCAACTACCGCCCAGTAGCATCTATCCCATTAGTAGTCAAATTAATGGAAGGCCTGGTGACCAAACAACTCTATGACTACATACACAAATTCATTATACTACGAGTCACAATCAGGATTTCGACCCCTACACAGCACCGAAACAGTACTACTCACTCTCCTAAACAAATTCAAGCAGGAAATAGCAATAGGCAAGAGCATTCTCCTCCTCCAATTTGACACGTCAAGTGCGTTCAACATGGTTAACCATAACATATTGCTAAGACTCCCAGACTACTTCGGAATCAGTGGTGGCACTCTCAATTGGATTAAGGGTTTCCTAACCACAAGAACATATCAAGTGAAATCAAAAACAAACATATCGTCACCATGGAAACCAGGCTGCGGAGTACCGCAAGGATCACCACTATCACCGATCCTTTTCAACCTCATGATGACTCCACTAGCCAAGACCTTATCCACCCAAGGCCTTAACCCATTTATGTACGCTGACGATGTCACATTATACATCCCCTTCAAACATGATCTGGCGGAAATCACCAACGAAATCAAGCTAAGCTTAAACATCATGAACTCATGGGCAAATGCATTCCAACTAAAACTCAATACTGAAAAAACAAACTGTCTCATCATCTCATCCCAATACAATACATACAAGCCCACAAATATTAACACCCCAGGATACACCCTCCCTATCTCAGATAGTCTGAAAATTCTCGGAGTAACAATCGACCGTAACCTATCACTAGAGACCCAAGCAAATTCCACCATAAAGAAAATGTTTTTCTCAATGTGGAAACTCAAACGCGTGAAACCATTCTTCCCGAGGGAAATATTTCGTAACATGGTACAGTCAATGGTACTAAGCCACGCAGATTACTGTAATCTATGCAGGATGCAAGGAACAAATCATAAAGAAACTTCAGACCGCCCATAACACAGCAGCCAGGTTTGTATTTGGAAAAACACGTTTTGACAGCGCCAAACCCACTCCGAGAAAAACTGCGTTGGCTACCAATCAAAGAAAGTATCACTTTCAAAATCTGCACAACTGTCCATAAAATTATCTACGGCGAGGCACCGGGATACATGACAGACCTTATCGACCTGCCAACCAACCAGAAGCACCACAAAATCTGCACGATCATACCTAAACCTCCACTACCCAATCAGCAAAGGACTCAAATACAAATCCACCTATGCATCCAGCTTTTCCTACCTAAGCGCACAACTATGGAATGCATTACCAAAAGCAGTAAAAACCACGCTCGACCACCTATAGTTTCAGAAAGCACTAAAGACAGACCTGTTCAGAAGAGCATACCCCACGACCCAAGATAAAAATACCTCGACACTTGCGACACAATGTAACCAAAGACCGTAACAGACATTACCTGACTCTTCTTCCCCCTTTCCCTCCCTAAGTTCCCCCCAATTGTACCAAGCACACATGTACCTCATTCTACCACAATATCACTTTGTATTCATTCATACTATGTATTTGTTCAGACCGGAATCGGCTAACGCCGTTAACGGTTATATGTAAGCCACATTGAGCCTGCAAAAAGGTGGGAAAATGTGGGATACAAATGTAACAAATAATAATAATAGTGTACAAACCTTTTTCCCATAGTTTTAAACTGAAATTTTCTCTAGAGGTAGAAACTAAACAGCCAAAAGCTCTTGTTCTAAAAGGCAGTTATTTTCTGTTCCTTGGCTGCTGGAGAGGTAGCTCATCCAGCAACCTCAATTAAGTGTTAATTAAGGTGTGGGGAAGTGGAATACTTGCATACGTTGCTGAGTCAGCTTCAAAGAGCCTGTTTATGTTTAAACTTTTTTTATTATCAAAAGGCACAATACAATGCAACTTGGAGGCTTCATACAACAAAGTTCAGTTTTCCAATCAGCATTGCAATAACATTATATCTGCTTCATTCACTGATTCCCATTTTTCTGTTCCCCCCTCCCCCTCAACCCCCTCCCCTCCTTATATCATTATTATCCACAATTGTTATAAGAAAGTCATAACACATTAACAATATAACACAACTTTTGCTTTGGCAAATATACAATTGTTAATCTACCATTGTTATACCGTGATGTAAAGTGATCCGCTTATCACACTAATGTAATTCAAAACCTCTTATTCCTCTATCCCCTTCCCTACCCCCTCCTCCCACTCTTCCCTATTAACCCCCCCCCACCCCCCTTGACTAACTCAAATTAATATATCCCAATATTGTAGTGATGTGTGGTTCTTTTATAAAGTATTAATTACCAAACTTCGGCCTCTCTGTGTCATTTTTTCCAGGTAGCTACCCCATATTTTAAGAAACCTTATTTTCCTTTTGTATTGTCCTTTAACTTCTTTCGCCTCCCACACTAACAACTGATGCACCCTGTTACGCCAATGCCAGTAAGGTGGTGAACTGGCTACAGTCCAATATTGCATAATACATTTTTTCGCCACCAGACATAACTTTCGATATAATAATGTTTTGTCAGCATTGAGTCTTAAAGGTTCATCCTTCAAATCTAATATCAACTGTCGTGGATTCATGGCTATTCTACTACCCAAAACATGTGACAGGTAAGTAACTATTTGTCTCCAATATCTCTGTAGTACTACACACCCCCACATCGCATGGTATAAAGTATTGTCATGTCTATTACATTTCAAACAGAGCGCTGTCTCTATACCCCCTGATTTATATAGTTGTACCTGCGTAAAATAAGCTCTGTAAATTATTCGATACGCGCATTCCCTGTAATCTGCGCCCCCAATTATTCTTGGTATATTTTTTATCTGCGCAATAATATCCCATGATTCCAAATTACAACTCATATCTTTTTCCCATCTCTGTCTAATCGTGGCTATCTCCTTCAATGGAGCCAGCTCCCACAACTTCCGATGTATCTGGGATATAGATGGGGCGTTGTCAGATATCTCATCAAAGAATTTTTTGATTTTGTTGCCCAGTTTACACTGCAATGCTGTTTTATCTAATGTTTGTATATAATGTTTAAGTTGACAATGCGCGTATACATCACCCCAGACCTGCTCCCTCTGAGCCAATAGTTGTGACAGTGGCAGTATGTCCCCTCTCTCTCCCAGTACATCAGCTATACAAGTAACACCTGCCTGTGCCCACCTATCAAATGTTTTATTTTCCAGCCCGGGAACGAAAGACGGATTCCCCCTAATGTTTAAATACTCAGTTACTCTTGAATCTCCCCCCAATAGTTCCCCTAAGAATCTCCACGCTGCTCTAAGTGATAATATCAGAACATTTTGTCTAAGTCTATACGGTATCTCCTTTTTCTGTAAATGTGCTAATGTTATCCCATGATATGGACTATATAACGCTTCCTCCATCTCTAGAGGTGTGTGCTCCTGGGTTTGGTATAGCCAATCTCGTGTTTGGCGCAGGAGGCATGCCATATTATAAAACTTTATATTAGGTATTCCCAGGCCCCCTTGCCTCCATCCCCCCAACATATGTTTCAACTGCATCTTAGCCCGTTTTTTTGCCCAGCAGAATCTAGATATCAATCGATATAAGCGCTTGATATCTTTTTGCAATAACACTATGGGCAGTACCTGTAATGTGTATAGCCATCTTGGCAATATCACCATTTTGATAAGACTAATCCTCCCCATCAAAGACAGTGTTAAACTGCCCCATGAATCCAACTGTTGAGTTGTCTGTTCCAACATGTTTGTAACATTTAAAGTATAAAGCTCCTTCAATTTAGCCGGTAGTTGAATCCCTAAATATGTAAAAGACTTGCACGTACGTTTCAAAGGAAATCCTTCCGGCCAATAGGCCCGAATGTCTAAGTTTATCCCAAGAGCTTCAGATTTGTCTATGTTTAATTTAAAGCCCGAGTAATCTCCATATTCTTGAATTAACTCTAGTAGATTGTACAGGGTCTCCTTCGGTTTTGTAATAACCATCATTAGGTCATCCGCAAACGCGGCAAGCTTAAATTCCTGATTTTTAAGTTGTACCCCAGGAATCGCCGCACAATCATATATGTCTCTAATTAAGGGGTCCAACTGCAGTGCAAAAAGTAGAGGTGAGAGCGGACACCCCTGTCTAGTACCTCTACTAATCTGGATCTCCTCCGATATATTCCCATTCACCATCACCTGTGCTCTAGGTTAGTGATACAATGCCCTGATCGCCTGTACAAATCCACCCTGAAAACCATATCTTTCCAGCACAGAGTACAGGAAGGGCCACTCCACTCTATCAAATGCTTTCTCAGCATCGAAGCTTATCATTAATGCTTGTGCCTGGGAGTGGCCCAAACCTTCTAATGCTGCCAGTATACTCCTCAAATTTTTGGAAACTGATCTACCTTGTACAAACCCCACCTGAGCTGTGTGGATAAGATGAGGTAGCACTCGCCCCAGTCTATTTGCTAGAATTTTTGCAAATAATTTTGCTTCCTGGTTAATTAATGAAATAGGTCTATAGGAGGTTACCAATTTTTCATCTCTTTTAGGCTTAGGAAACACAACTATCCTAGCCAAATTTAATTGGTCTGGCATCCTACCATTCTCCATCCATTCATTAAACACCTTGACCAGTGTTGGGACCACCGAGTCACCCATCAATTTATAAAATTCTGCTTTATACCCATCCGGGCCCGGGGCCTTACCCATTTTACTTTGCGTTATTACCCATGTCACCTCATCAGCATTAATTTTTGCATTTAATCGAGTACTATCCCCATCTTGTAATTTAGGGGTCTGAACCCCATCTAAAAATAGCTCTCCCGGAAGTCCTTCTTGTTCCGACGCCTTATAAAGGCTTTGGTAATATGTCTGGAACGCTGATCTAATCTCTTTATTAGTGTGGAGATATTTCCCCTCTTTATTTTTAATAGCTGTTACATTTTTAGATGAATATTTAGATGCTATAAGTCTAGCTAGAAATTTGCCTCCTTTATTTCCATGCTTATATAGCTGAAAGCGATAATAGGCTTGAGATTTCACTTCTCTATCATGTATCAGGGAGTTCAAAGTTGTTTGTAGTTCTATCACCTCTTGTCTAATCTGACTACATGGGGTTAGACCATATTGTCTATTCAACTTAATTAGTCTCTTTTCTAGCCGCACAATTTCCCTATCACGGGCACGTTTATATTGTGACACATAACTTATTATCTCCCCTCTTAATACTGCTTTCGCGGCTTCCCAAAAGCTGGTGGAACTGTCTACCGTACCCTCGTTAAAGTGCTTATATTCAGTCCATTTAGCCCGTAAATATTCCCCAAATCGTGGGTCTTTAAACAAGTAGCTTGGAAATGTCCAACTATTTAATTTCTCTTCCTCCCCTCCTCCTTTCCAGCACATTCTAATCACTGAATGATCCGATATAACACAAGGTTCTATATGTGCCTCAGTAATATCTGTTAATAAAGTGTGGGAAGCTAGCAAATAGTCAATTCTAGCCGAGGTGCCATGTGCTCTAGATTGATGGGTATATTCTTTGTCTAGTGGATGCAGTGTCCTCCATATATCTATGAGCCCGAGTGTTGTGCATAGATCCGGCAGACCTCTGGTACTAATCCGCCTTAAATCAGCCGGGGGATGTGATCTGTCCATTATAGGGTCCCAAGTCATATTAAAATCACCTCCCAGCAATAAGGGCAATGGTTCCAGTTGAGTGATCTGCCTAAGCAATCTTTTATAAAATTTTAAATCCAATGTATTAGGAGCGTAAATACTACCCAAGATTATTTTTTGTCTATTTATTGTGGCAATGCAGAGTACAAACCGGCCTTCTACATCTTTAATCGTTTTATGCACTTGGACAGCTATACCTTTTCTAAAAAGTATTGCCACCCCCCCTTTCCGGCCCAAGGCCGCCGTTGCCACACAGTCCGCAACCCACCACTTAGCCAATTTGGTGTGCTCAGCATCTGACAAGTGCGTTTCTTGTAACAGCGCTATATCTGTTCCAAGACGTTTAAGCTGTCGCAGAATCTTGGAGCGCTTAATAGGGGAGTGTATACCTCCTACATTCCATGAGGCTACCTTAGTTGTTTACCCTCCAAAGTCCCGCCAATCTGTATCAGATTCATCTTCTCCTTTTGAGAGAGGCCAGCCCAGCCTCCAGCCTCCCTCTCGTAAATTTCGGTCCTCTACAAGTTGTGAGAATTTCACTTTTAATACAACTTGAGTTAGTCCCCCCCCCCTCCCCTTTCCCAACCCCATGTTCTCCCTCTTCCCGTTCCCTCCCAGTTCCCCTTCTCTACCCCTTCTGTTCCCTAAGGAAATGGATCACTTCCGACACCCCTTCTCCTCTCTTAATAATATTCTTCTATATGATTCTTATCTCTTGACATTTCAACATTACAGTTTTTCATTCCTCTTCTAACCATATAGGTCTATATATCAATCGTGCTATCACATCCATTCTATCATATATTTCTTTACCGCATTTAAGCTTTCTTATCAATTAAATTGTCTATCTTTTCTCTTCAGTATGTCTCATATCAGTTGCTATCTGGGAGATTATTTCCCCTTCTTTATACGATACCTGAAGCATTGATAAACAGTTCACTTTTACTTCTGTCTATGTTTACCAGGTTGACAAGTTATAATGCCTTCTTCAATTATTAAGGTTTACCAAAATAGTCCAGTTTCCAACGACATTTATCATCAACTGTCTTAGTCTCTATGATCTTCTCCTTGACTATTTGATATAGCCTCATCTTTTAATTTACTCTTCCCGCTGAGTTTCCCCAGTGGAACATATCTTAAGGGTCTATATGCAGACTTTTTATGATTTCTTGGTGCGTTTTTTATCCGTAATCAGTCCCCTTACAAATTATTCTCAATCTCAGATTTTATTGCATCGCATCATTTCACCGCATTATTGTCCGTTTTCCATCTGTTGTACAAAAAGTTTTGCTGTTTCCACTGAGTCAAATATTTTTATTCCCGAGTGATGATTAATTCTCAATTTCGCCGGGTATAGCAGCGCAAATTTAGCTTTCCGGTTGACGAGTTCAGAACAGATTGGTGAAAACTTTTTCCTTTGCGCTGCCACTGCTGCTGAGTAATCTTGAAAACATAATACTTTGCGATTTCCACTGTGCAGTTCTTTCCCATTCCTTAAGGCCTGCAAAATCGCGTTTTTATGGGCAAAGTTTAAAATTTTGCAAATGACTACACGTGGTCTACCTTCTGCCGTCTGCTTTGGGCCTAGACGGTGAGCTCGTTCAATTTTCAGCGGGCCCAAAGATTCCGGTAGTTCAAGTTCCTCTGCCAACCATGTTTCCAAGTATCTGCTTAAGTCTCGATCTCCTTGTCCCTCCGCCAGACCCACCATCCGAAGATTATTTCGTCTTGACCTGTTTTCTAAGTCCTCAAGCTTTTCTTCATAAGAGGCAAGTGTTTTTTTCAGCTGGTTTACTTCTGACTCTAAAGTACCAACGCGATCTTCAGTATCACTGGCTCGCTGTTGGTAAGTCACCATTTCTAGCTGAATTTGGTTTACACTGTTATGCAGCGATTCTAACTTAGTGTCTAGTGAGCTGAGTTTTTTCTCCAAAATAGCTTCCAAAGCTTGCGTGACTTCGCCCACTATCTCGGCGGCCCATGCGGATCCAACCGCTGAAGTTCCCGGGCTCGCCAGCGCCGCCATTTTGTCCTCAGCTTGCCGGTTCTTATCTTTCTCTTTTCTGGTTGATTTGGTCGCCATTAGCTTTTGAATCGATAGTAAGTAAATCCTCTAACGTTTCCCAAAGCTTCCTCTTGCCGATAACAATCAAACAAACGCTTTTAGATTGAGTTTTTCAACTCGATTCTTGAGGAGAAGGCAGGAGCAATTCGACTAGCGTCCGCTCCTGTGCATAGCGTCACGTGATCCTCAAAGAGCCTGTTTAAAAAAGGGCCCTTAGATTCAAAACTATATAAAGAGGAAAGGTCCCACTGAACTTTCTTTCTGAGAAGTTCCAAGAGAAGAGGACATTTCTCTGGTAAGTGAACGCTATTTTGCTTTGTGCTTTTGGGATCTTAAAGATTGGGGTTTAAAGGAGGAATTGTAGGTAGGTTAGTGTTAGGCAAAATAAAAAAAGCAATTTTATCAACTAATCTCCATAGTCTCTTCCACTTAGTTTTAAAAACTTTGTACCACAGCATTAACAGAAAGACTCTAGCAGGCACTGCAGGATCTAGTTTAGTCTTCCCGCCCACCCCTAGGACAACTCTTCATTTATAGTCAGTTACTAGCCGTTGAGCCCGTAAAAACGGGCTACTTTTGGAATGGGGGGGTTTCCGAGCCCCCCCCCCCCGGAGTCCCGCCGCCGCCCCTCCACCCGGCCCGAGCAGCACTGTAAACTTACATCAGCATGCAGCAGCAGGCACATCAGCAAAGCTGCCGTCGGGGCGGGCTTCCTTCTCTGCCTGTGTCCCGCCCTCGTGCGACGTAACGTCGGCGAGGGCGGGACAAAGGCAGAGAAGGAAGCCCGCCCCGACGGCAGCTTTGCTGATGTGCCTGCTGCTGCGTGGTGATGTAAGTTCACAATGCTCGGGCCAGATGGAGGGGCGGCGGCGACTCGGGGGGAGGGGGAGCGGTTCCGACGTCTGCAGCATGCCAGTAGAGACTTCTCTCTCTGTCCCGCCCCCATCATCACGTATTGAAGCGAGGGCGGGGCAGAGAGGGAAGTCTCTACTGCGCATTTGCGAGTGAGTACGGTCACTCGCCATTTATATGTTTGATTGTAATTAGGGTAACAAGCAAGGAGTTCATTACCATCTAAGAAGGAAACACTAAATATATCATACAATATACTATATAAACTAAAAGACACTTTTATATTAGGCTAATATCCTTAATACTAAGCAAGTTTTAAATTATTGAAAAACTCAAAAACACTAAGATTGAGTCAGCAGTCCAGCAGCGAGAGGGGTGCTATCCAGTCTTTTGCACTGAGTGTCACAAGTACTCCAACATCCAAGGCTCTGAAGAGCGCCTCCCTGAGGTCCTCGAAAAATTCACAACATGAAGAACCGTCAGGAACCATTTTCCCTTGAACATCAGCTCACTGGAACTGAGGGATCAGGGAGTGTATTTTTGTGCCAACAGTAGCGGCACAGTGCTTCTTACCCTATGGCTGCCCCAGCAAAAAGCCAGCACTGCACTGACCAGGACTGCCACAAGGTGGCAGTGTCACAGCAGGAATGAGGGGTAGCATTGCAGTTCTCCCAGATGAACAGCAATAGGACAGATCTGGGGTCTTGAAGAAAAAGTCCTCCCATGCTTTTTCCACAACGTTTTGCTTTTGTGTTTTGTTTTCCCTATGGAATTATTCCCCCAGCTAAAGGTAGAAGTAAATTAAATTATTGAGCAAAACAAAGCTGCAGCTGTTTAAAAACACAGAAATTCTATCACTGGACTATTTTTAAATTCAGTGTTTGTCCTGATTCTTATGTCTGGACCCAGGAGATATTAAAGTAAGGGCATTATTTAGAAAGCCCCCTTTTTGACACTATTTTATGATCCCTGACTTTATTTTTGATGAATGCCTGGACAGTGGAAGCAGTCTACCAGTCAAATTAGTATATTGTAACAATTTTAGGCCTGTGACTGCGTGTGGGGGTCTATGGATCCCACCCACATTACATATAGAATGAGGGCCAAAGTGAACAAGGCGGATCACAGGCTGAGCTGCAGCTACAGGAATCAGGACGTTTTCAGACATTGAAGCCTCAAAAATCTACAATGTGAGAATTCTTGTAAAATAAAGCATTTAAAAAAACAAAAAACTGAGCGGTGTTCTTGTCGGTGGGGAGGAACTGATGCTCTCAGACTGGGCCCTGAGGTAAGACCTCCAGCAACACCCAAGACTGAGCTGACTGCCTCAGATTTATTTATTTTTATTTAACAAAATTTATAGCCCGCACATCGTAACATCTGAGCGGGTTACAACAAAACAAACATAATCAAGATTAGAAACATCATTTAACAAATAGACTTTAACGCTACAACACTATATCTCTGATCCTGATAATGAACTCTTTATAATCTGCTTTCCTCTTATGAACATTTAATGCATTACCAACTTGTATTTCCTCATACCGGAAATGGCGATCGCCATTACAGAATAATGTAAGCCACATTGAGCCTGCAAATAGGTAGGAAAATGTGGGATACAAATGCAACAAATAAATAAATGTATGATTATCTCCCAGTTGGTGAGATGTCATATGTGTGTGCCCGATGCAAAGAGCTCCTAGCTCTCAGAGAACATGTCTGTTCTCTTGAGGCTAGAGTAGCAGACTTGGTGGAGCTGAGGGAGACAGAGAGGTATATAGGGATGTCGTAGAGAAGTCCCACCTCCAGTCTGGTAGCCCCTGTGCTACTTTGGAGGAGGGAGGTCTCCTAGAAGGAAAGCATAACCCTGGTGAAGTAGAAAGTACTCCTGTAGCCAGGACCTGCCCACCAGGGGATGTACTATCCTCTCGCACCAAGGATGTCTCCAAGGGCTGCCTGGGAGGGAAAGGTTAGGACAGCTGTTGTAATTGGTGATTCGATCATTAGGCATATAGCTAGGTGGCTGGCAGATGTGAGGATCGCCTGGTGACTTGCCTGCCTGGTGCAAAGGTGGCGGACCTCACGCGTCACCTAGATAGGATTTTAGATAGTGCTGGAGAGGAGCCAGCTGTCTTGGTACATGTGGGTACCAATGACATAGGAAAACGTGAGAGAGAGGTTCTGGAAGCCAAATTTAGGCTCTTAGGTAGAAAGCTCAAATCCAGATCCTCTAGGGTAGCATTATCTGAAATGCTACCCGTTCCACACGCAGGGCCCAAGAGACAGGCAGAGCTCCAGAGTCTTAATGCATAGACGAGACGATGGTGCAGGGAGGAGGGTTTTAGATTTGATAGGAACTGGGCAACATTCCGGGGAAGGGGGAGCCAATTCCGAAAGGATGGACTCCACCTTAACCAGGGTGGGACCAGGCTGCTGGCATCGGCATTTAAAAAGGAGATAGAGCAGCTTTTAAACTAGAAATGGGGGGGAAGGCCGACAGTCGCTCAAAAGCGAATGGTTCGAGATATGGTATCTTTCAAAGATATCACCAAAACAGGGAAGATAGGGTATCCTGATAGTGAGGTTGCAAAAGAGACTGTAGTAGTGTCCTTAAATAAAAATAAAAATCAGACAAAAGATTGCAAATTAATACTGTCATGTACTAAGCATGATGTAAATAGGAACAACAAACATAGTTTGAAATGTCTATATGCGAATACCAGGAGCCTAAGAAATAAGATGGGAGAGTTAGAATATATTGCACTAAAGGAAAAATTAGATTTAATAGGCATCTCTGAGATATGGTGGAGGGAGGATAACCAGTGGGACACTGTCATACTGGGGTACAAATTATATTGTAGTGATAGGGTGGATCAAATTGGTGGAGGGGTAGCATTGTATATTAACGAGAGCCTTGAATCAAAAAGATTGAAAATTCTGCAGGAAACAAAATACTTCTTGGAATCACTGTGGATTGAAATTCCATGTGTAAAGGGGAAAAGGATAGTGATAGGAGTGTACTACCATTCGCCTGGCCAGGATGAACAGATGGATGCAGAAATGTTAAAGGAAATTAGGGACGCAAACAAACTGGACAACACAATAATAATTGGTGATGTCAATTACCCCGATATTGACTGGGTAAATGTAACATCGGGGCACGTTATGGAGGTAAAATTCCTTGATGAAATCGAAGACAGCTTTATGGAGCAGCTGGTACAGGAGCCGACGAGAGAAGGAAACATTCTAGACCTAGTCCTTAGTGGCGCGCATGATCTGGTGCGGGAGGTAATGGTGCTGGGGCCGCTTGATAACAGTGATCATAATATGAATGGATTTGATATTAGCTTTGAAGTATACATAGGAAATCAAATACGTTAGCGTTTAACTTTAAGAAATGAGACTATGATAAAATGAGAAGAACAGTGAAAAGGAAACTTAGAGGAGCGACTGCGAGGGTCAAAAATTTACATCAGGCGTGGATGCTGTTCAAAAACACCATCCTGGAAGCCCAGGCCAAATATATTCCGAGTATTAAAAAAATGAGGACAGTGGAGGAAGTGACGTCACGCAACTGAATGGCTGCTTAGCCCCGCAGCTCCATGCCAACTCACCTTCAATAAGCTGCCATCCGACTTCAAAAACTACCTCCCAGAGTTTAAAGTGACTGTAAGGTCTGGCGTTCGACCCGGAGCCGCAACATGAGTAAAAAAAGCGGCGCCCTGCAGCGCGAAAGCGAACAGCCCTCCACGAGACAGACGGATCGGGGCCTGGTTCGCCATGCTTCTCCGAAGGCGCGGAAAGTGTCGGAATCGGGGTCAGCATCTTCCCGTGAGGAGCGGAGTGAGTCTGCTTCTGTGCAGGACCTCCCTCCCGCAGGACTTCACAAAATGTTTCGAGGTAATGAGGGCCGAGATTCGTGCGTCTAAAGAAGAGATTTTGGAGCACGTGGATGCTCTCAGTGTGGACTTGAGAGAGCTGGGAGGCAGGGTGGAGGCCCTAGAAGAGCGGGCAGACGAGCAGCAAGAGAAAAACGAGGAGGTAGAGCAACTCCTTAAAAAATTGGGTGAGCAGGCTGAAGACTTTCACTATAAGCTGGATGACCTTGAGAATCGGGGGCGCAGACAAAACCTTCGATTCCAGGGCATCCCGGAGAATGGAGACAAAGAAGATGTCCCAACAGTGGTGCGTGCTCTCTGTGCCCATATGATGGGCCCTGAATTTAACTCCAACGAGATGGGCATAGAAAGAGCTCATAGAGCGCTGGGCCAACCACGTGAAAATAGGCCAAGAGACATAGTGGTGCACTCTGCTTCATACACGTGTAAGGATCAGATCTGGCAAATGGCGTGTCAGACCTCTGGTTTGGAATTTAATGGAGCCCGAGTGGCGATATATCAAGATCTTTCACTGTTCACCCTAAGTCTGAGACGAGCAATGAAGCCGGTCATAGAAGTGCTGACCAAAGAGAAAATCTCCTACAGATAGGCTTTCCCGTTTGCTATATGTTTTATCCTCAACGGAGAGCAGCTCAGATGCCGCAGCGTGGGTGACACGTGGAAACGACTGCATGAAGCAGGACTGATCCAGACGGCATCTTTACCGACGGAGATAGCGCCTGCAACGAAAGCTCGGTTCCAGCGGTGGAAGCGTGTGGAGAAAACTGCAAAGGCTGCAAGATCCAAGACCTGAAAGACTGGTGGGATGCAATGGTTGGTGGTTTCTCGGGCTCCGGAGACAATTTTCTTGTTAAGAATTTCAGTGAACAGATGTCGGGGGGAGAGGAGATTTTGAATGCCTTACTGGTCGGGTGGTCAGAGTCATCTATGTGAATGTTTATGCAGGATGGGTTGTGGAGTTGGGGGGTCTGAGTGGTCATCCTTCTTTATGTTATAGTTTGTATTGTTATTATAAATTCGGTTAAGGAGGTCACATTCCTCTGGGTCCCAGGTAGCGGTGGCTGGTGGTTGGTGGATTTTCAGTGGAGGGGGGGGGGAGAAGGGTGGGAGGGTCAGGAGGGAGGTAGGGAGGGATCGGGGGACTGGGTGGGGGTGGGGCAGATGGGGAGTAATTGGGGTCTTCCTTCAAAGCTCAGTGTAGATCAGAGTTTGACATATGGCGGATCTTAAGTTCCTTACTTATAATATAAAGGGTCTGAACTCTCCTTATAAAAGACACGTCCTACAGCGGGAATTGCGGCTGATGAACCCGCATGTAGTATTTTTGCAAGAAACCCATCTGCTAAAGAAATATGAAGGGTTACTGATATCTAAGAAGTACCCGCATGTGGTGTGTGCCTCAGATGAATCGGGTGCAAAAAAGAGGGGGGTGGCTATATTAGTCCATAAGGATGTCCAGATGCAGGTTCTGCACCGGAAAAGGGACAGGGAGGGTAGATTTCTTTTTCTGCATGTATTGCTGGAGCAGGAAGAATATACTTTGGCTAACATTTACGCTCCAAATGAAGGGCAGGAGGGTTTTTTCTTGTGCCTCCTGAGAAAGTTGCAATCCTTTGCCGCAGGTAAAGTGTTAGTGGCGGGAGACTTTAACGCTACTATGCAACCAAGTCTGGATAGATCGGCACCGCCTGCTTCGGTGGATTGTACGAACTCTCGAGGGTTGCAAAATTTTGTAGAAGAAATGGGTATGTATGATGTGTGGAGACAAGGGCATTCTAGAGGACGTAACTATACCTATTACTCCCCTGTACACCTTTCTTACTCAAGATTGGATTATATTTTCCTTGATAAAACATTGTCAGAGGGGGGAGGGAATTCGGGTATAGGCTCCATCACTATTTCTGATCATGCCCCTGCCTGGATGGTGCTCCCCTCCTTGCGAGAGGAGGAGAGAGAAAAAACATGGACATTTAATAATAGCTTGTTACGAGACCCGGAAATTGTGGCTGGATTTATCCCTGTTACGTTAGAATATTTCGACCTCAATCTGGACTCGGGACCGTCCCTAGGAACAGTGAGGGACACCTTTAAGGCAGTATCTAGGGGATATTTTATGAAATGTGCAGGTCAGAAAGCTCGGGCCCATAAAGCACGATTGATTCAATGTATGGGCAGGGTGAGGGCCTTGGAGACCAGATATCGGGCCACAGGATCGGCGTCCGACTACCGAAAGCTTCAAGACACGAGGCTTGAGATTGCCTCGTTGCACGAAGACAGTTTGAAGTTTGTACATGCAAGGGTAAAGCAAATTTATTATGAGGGTACCAATAAGCCAGGCAGACTGTTAGCTGCCAAATTAAGAAAGTTGAGGTCAGACCGGCAAATCATGAGAGTTAAGGACGGTAAGGGAGGGATGCTCCATAGATCCGCACAGATCAGGAAATGCTTTGCCCAATACTATGAGACTTTATATAAGGAGGATGCTGCCGTACAGACTGAGAAAATAGAGGACTACCTGGCGGACAGGGGTCTGCCGACCTTGTCCGACTCTTAGAGACAGGAACTTGAGGAGCCAGTGGGGGTGGACGAGATTAAAGAGATTAAGCGGGTTGTAAAGGAACTTCTGACAGGGAAGGTGCCGGGACTAGATGGCTTCACGAACGAGTTTTACAAAGCGTACGTGGGAGTACTGGCACCTTACTTGGCAATGATCATGAACTCGGTGACAGAGGGAGCGCCTCTTCCTAAGACAATGCTGGAGGCGTGGGTGGCCGTGATACCAAAACCAGGTAAAGACAAAACTGACTGTGCCTCGTATCGCCCAATTTCGATACTTAACTCTGACGTGAAAATACTGGCTAAAGTGATGGCGAATCGCCTGGGTAGAGTGCTTCCTAGCTTAATACATCCGGATCAGATGGGTTTTATAGCCCAACACCAAGCTATGGATAACATCAGAAGGAGAGTGGACCTACTTTACGCCGCGCAGACAAAAGCTAGACCAGTGGTACTGCTCGGGTTGGATGCTGAAAAAGCGTTTGATCGGGTCCAATGGGGATACCTGGATAAGGTCATGCATAGAGCAGAGATTGGTCAGCAATATCGAGCCTGGGTTCAGGCATTATATTCATCGCTGACGGCCTGTGTCAGAGTGAACGGAGGGCACTCTGCGGCATTTCCACTTGGGCGTGGGACGCGGCAAGGGTGCCCATTATCCCCGTTACTGTTCGCCCTGGCGATGGAACCTCTGGCGGCGGCGATCCGAGATAATGATGATATTGCTGGAGTTAGAGTGGGTGCCCGAGAATACAAAATTACTCTATTTGCTGACGACGTTCTCCTGACCTTAACGAAACCGCTGACCTCTCTCCCTAATCTCATGAGAGCGATAGAAGATTATGCGAGGGTGTCGGGATATAAATTGAATGCCAGCAAATCAACGGGACTGGCGGTTGCAATTCCCCCGAACCTGATGGACACCTTGAGGTCGTCCTTCGCTTTCAAGTGGGAGAATAATGCAATGAGGTATCTTGGGGTGCAGATCACAGGCAAGTTATCCGAGCTGTTTGCTGCCAATTACCCGGTCCTCAAGAGGGAAGTGCAGAGAGATCTGGATAGATGGAAGGCTATGGGTCTCTCCTGGTTTGGGAGGATAGCGGCGATAAAAATGAATGTTTTACCACGGCTCCTGTATTTATTTCAGGTACTCTGCGGGTATCTAGAGCCTTTCTGTCTGGGATGCAAGATATTTTGATTAGATTCGTATGGAATCAGCAACGACCATGGCTGCCTCAAGCCCTGTTATACAAGAGTAGACGGGAGGGAGGGTTGGGGGTGCCCAACCTTCAATGGTATTATTGTGCAGCACAGTCCAGGGCGGCAGTAGATTGGTTTAGACGAGAGGACTACAAGCTGTGGGTTGACATTGAACAAAATCTGGAGGGTTCTCGTAAGTTGGGACACCTAATGTGGATCGCAGGTAATCATAGAGGTAGGGTGGATAAATTCCCACCTACAGTACAAGCTACTTTTTACTATTGGGACCTTCTGTTTCCTCAGCAGCAACCTTTGGTGTCAGGACTGGCCCCGATAGTGGATAATCCTCTGTTTACCCCAGGTATAGGAAACACTACATTCTGTAAATGGGCGGAGGCGGGTTTGGACATGTTGGGACAATTACATGTAGGGGAGACAATTGTACCCTTCAAGACCCTTGCGATTGACTTTAGTCTTTCATGGGGGGACCGATACGCCCACTTGCAACTACAACATTTTTTGAAAGGGAAGGCGTACATGGGATGCCTGAAACGGGATACTCACCCGTTGGAGGAGGTGTGTGTGGACCCCAAGGGCACGAAAGGATTGATTTCTAAACTGTACACTTACTTAGTGAAAGGCTCCAAAATGTCCCTATTGCATAGAAAACGGTGGGAACAGGAGCTACAGTTTTCATTACCAGAGACTTGGCTGACCTTAGAGAGGAGTCTGTTGCGGGTCTCTCGTGCAGTGGACATGCAGGAGAATGCTGTAAAGGTATTCTATAGATGGTACCTGACCCCAGTTAGATTAGACCATATGTTTACACAGGTTTCAAAGGGCTGCTGGAGGAATTGTGGGGGGGAGGGGACTATGGGACACATCTGGTGGCTATGTCCTAAGGCACAGGCCTATTGTAGGGGTGTGCAATCCCGACTTCAGGTATGGCTCGGCAGTTCTGTGCGGTGGCATCCTTTGATCTTTTTATTAGGACAGAGACCTGAGGGCATTACATCTGATCAGTGGGGATTGGTAAGATATTCCCTGGTGGCGGCCCGAGTCCACTTGGCCCGAAATTGGAAAATGCCACAAGTACCCTCAATGAGTGGTTGGCTTACTAAAGTGAGTTACATATGTGAGATGGAGAGACTGACTGCGGTGAAAGGGAGAAATTTGCCAAAATGGCAAAAGATATGGGCCCCCTTTTTAAAGCACACAAAAGGAACTGGATAACAAATGTAGTTTTAGCAGTCTTTACTGATAAGGATGGGAAGACGGGGGGTAGAGGGGGGTGGGGGGGAGGGTCAAGGCGGGTGAAGGGAGGGAGGAACTGTTGTATAAAATTAAAAATGTTGGAAGTAACATAAGCTACTGTTAAAGCATTGCGTTGGTGATGGTGCGTTCTTTTGCAAGATACCCAATGTTAGATTCATACTGTGTTACGAAAGTGTACTTTCTCTCATTGAGTTTGGACTGGTTATCCTATGCAATGATTAATAAAATCTTCTATAAATTAAAAAAAAAATGAGGACAGTGTTGCTGGGGAGTGGCAAGATGGCGGCACGCAGAGATCACGTTTGAGCTCTCTTGAGTAGAGTTGCGATTATACAATATTATTCCTCTATATTTTTGATATGCCTCATACCAAAAGGAAAGGTATGGTCAAGGCTGGGGCCTTGGCATCCAGAACCTCTTCCCCTTTGCAACTGACTATCGAGAGGTTCGCCGTGAGAATGCCTGACCAAATTGCCGGGAGGAGCCCCGCTGTCTCAGAAGGAGGAGACCTTTGTGACTTGGGGCTTGATGTTACTCTTTCTCCCCCAGTACTCAATCCGCCGCCTCCGCCCGAAGGATTTCTCTCGTAATGCTGCTGCTGTGCGAGTTTCGCATTACATTTTATTCGAAGGAGGAATATATCATACAAAATTTTGGAAAGAATTAGTATATTGAAGCCTCCTTTGTCATTGGTGTGACCCCTGACGCAGGTGCGGTAGCACCGGAACACGGCCCTTGTCGGGTCTCTCTTCAATCAAAGTTTACCATTAAAGGATTATTTTAATGAAAAAACTGTGTTCCCTTCTGTTTTTAAAGGCCCTTTGTGCTCTTTTTTTTTTACTTGGTTCCCTCTCTTTGTTACACAATAAAATAATTGAAACATAAAAAAGGAGGAAGGAAGGCCAAATTACAGCAAGCATGGTTAAAAAGTGAGGTGAAGGAAACTACTAGAGCTAAAAGAAAATCCTTCAGAATATGGAAGAAGGATCCAACTGAACACAATAGGAAACAGCATAAGGAATGGCAAATGAAATGCAAAGCGCCGATAAGGAAGGCAAAGACAGACTTTGAAAAGAAGACTACGTTGGAGGCAAAAACACATAGTAAAACCTTGTTTAGGTATATTTAAAGCAAGAAGCTGGCAAACAGATCAGTTGGACAGATAGATAGATGACCGAGGGGTAAATGAAGTGCTCAGGGAAGACAAGGCCACAGCGGAGAGATTAAATGAATTTTTTGCTTCAGTCTTCACCGAGAAAGATTTGGGAGAGATACCAGTGCCAGAAATGGTATTCAATGCTGACGAGTCAGAGAAACTGAATCAAATCTCTGTAAATCTGGAAGATGTAATGGGGCAATTTGACAAATTGAAGAGTAGCAAATCGCTTGGACCGGATGGTATACATCCCAGAGAATTGATAGAATTGAAAAATGAACTTACAGAACTATTGTTAGTAATATGTAATTTATCTTTAAAATCAAGTATGGTACCAGAAGACTGGAGGGTGGCCAATGTAACTCCAATTTTTAAAAAGGGTTCCAGAGATGATCTGGGAAATTATAGCCAGGCAAAATGGTAGCGACTATTATAAAGAACAAATTTACAAAGCATATACATAAGCATGTATTAATGAGACAAAGCCAATATGGATTTAATAAAGGGAAATCATGCCTCACCAATCTACTATATTTCTTTGAAGAGGTGAACAAACGTGGATAAAAGTGAGCCGGTCGATATTATGTATCTGAATTTTCTTGGACAAAAGTACCTCCTGAAAGACTCCAGAGGAAATTGAAAAGTCATGGGATAGGAGGTAGAGTTTTATTGTGGAATAAAAACTGGTTAAAAGATAGAAAACAGAGAGTAGGGTAGGGTTAAATGGTCAGTATTCTCAATGGAGAAGGGTTGATAGTGGGGTTCCAGCTGGCTGCACAGGTTCCAACAGGGGTCTGTGCTGGGACCGCTGCTTTTTAACATATTTATAAATGATCTAGATATAGGAATAACTAGTGAAGTAATTAAATTTGCTTAAGACACAAAGTTATTCAAAGTCGTTAAATCGAAAGAGGATTGTGAAAAATTGCAAGATGACCTTATGAGACTGGGAGACTGGCAATCCAAATGGCAGATAACGTTTAATGTGAGCAAGTGCAAAGTGATGCATGTGGGAAACAGGAACCCGAATTATAGCTATGTGATGCAAGGCTCTGCATTAGGAGTCACCGACCAGGAAAAGAATCTAGGTGGGGCCAGATGCACTAAACTTAACATAAGTACATAAGTAATGCCATACTGGGAAAAGACCAAGGGTCCATCGAGCCCAGCATCCTGTCCACAACAGCGGCCAATCCAGGCCAAGGGCACCTGGCAAGCTTCCCAAATGTACAAACATTCTATACATGTTATTCCTGGAATTTTGGAGTTTTCCAAGTCCGTTTAGTAGCGGTTTATGGACTTGTCCTTTAGGAAACCGTCCAACCCCTTTTTAAACTCTGCTAAGCTAACCGCCTTCACCACTTTCTCCGGCAACGAATTCCAGAGTTTAATTACACGTTGGGTGAAGAAAAATTTTCTCCGATTTGTTTTAAATTTACTACACTGTAGTTTCATCGCATGCCCCCTAGTCCTAGTATTTTTGGAAAGCGTGAACAGACGCTTCACATCCACCTGTTCCACTCCACTCATTATTTTATATACCTCTATCATGTCTCCCCTCAGCCGTCTCTTCTCCAAGCTGTATAGCCCTAGCCTCCTTAGTCTTTCTTCATAGGGAAGTCGTCCCATCCCCGCTATCATTTTAGTCGCCCTTCGCTGCACCTTTTCCAATTCTACTATATCTTTCTTGAGATGCGGCGACCAGAATTGAACACAATACTCAAGGTGCGGTCGCACCATGGAGCGATACAACGGCATTATAACATCCTCACACCTGTTTTCCATACCTTTCCTGATAATACCCAACATTCTATTCGCTTTCTTAGCCGCAGCAGCACACTGAGCAGAAGGTTTCAGTGTGTTATCGACGACGACACCCAGATCCCTTTCTTGGTCCGTAACTCCTAACGTGGAACCTTGCATGACGTAGCTATAATTCGGGTTCTTTTTTCCCACGTGCATCACCTTGCACTTGCTCACATTAAACATCATCTGCCATTTAGCCGTCCAGTCTCCCAGTCTCGTAAGGTCCTCTTGTAATTTTTCACAATCCTGTCGCGATTTAATGACTTTGAATAACAAGCCATTAAAGAGCAATTAGTAAACCGTGGCATGCATAAAGGGCTTCTCCGAGCCATTTTCCGATCACGGTAGCAGCTAACGTAAACGGAATGCAGATGAGCAAATCAGTATTATAATGTGTAGAAATCGTATTGTAATGAGATGCACTACCGTTTTCCGATTGCCTAACCGTGGAAAATCTAACGGGAGGTCTGTACCTCTCGTTGGAGCTGCGCGGGATTGAAAAACTTCTATAAATTTAATTTAAAAAAAAAAATCCGGAAAAAAAAACGTCCAAAGGCTCGTCAGGGATATCCTTTATGGACGTCCTTCACTCAAAACATGAGAAAAAAAAAGCAACTAGCCAGAAACTTTTGCCTAGCCACATCCAAGTGCTCGTCAGGGCCGTCCTTCTCTAGTGCCTAACATGGACGTCCTTCACTAAAAAAAAAAAAAGAATATCCCTGACGAGCAAATAAAAAAAAAACTATTTGGACATCTTTTGATCATGCCACTCCTCCAGGTCTCTCTCAGTCAATCACAGCACATTTAGCTGACACCAGTGACAGCTAAACGCGCTGTGATTGGCTGAGAGAGACCAGGAGGAGGGGCATCGGACGTGCTTCGCTCTGTTCCAGAAAAACTGAAGCCACCCGAGTTCTCATCTCTGTTTAGCAGAAAAACTGAAGCCACCCGAGTTCTCATCTCCGTTTAGTTTAGTTTTCCAAGGTCACTCATGAAAGCATACCTAATTACATACCGTGTTTGTGTAAATTCCAAATATCCAAATAAACTCTAATACATGCATACGTGTCAGAAGAGCGAGAGAATCCTGCGCAGTTGTGTCCAATCTATTACCTGTCCCGATCCCCTGCCTTTGCCGGGTGAACAGTGCTGCTAACAACCCTCCGGTCCTATGCCAGCCGCTCCAATTTCAGAAGCTGAGTACTACCTTTAGTACCGGAGTCTCGCTTGCAGTGCCGAACCCGCAGAAAAAGACTGGCAGGAAGGAGAAGTCGGGATACCCCTGCTGCCTACAAGCAGCCGCCCAAGGCATACCGCAAGGAGAAGAATTCCAAGACTTAGCCGAGCGGGAGACGGGAGGAGGCACCCCCCAGCTGTATGGCGGAACTAGCATTGCCGCCGCCACCACCATCTCCTCCTCCCACCACAGTCCCTCCAGATACGGGGCTCTTTGGGACTGCAGCCCTTATTGCCAGCGCTCCCCCAGCCCGTCCTACAACCGCCAGCTCTCACCTAGCTACAGCCACCACAGCTCGAATGAGCTAGAAGTTTGGTTTGTAATCCTTTTTTTTTTGTTTTTGTTGTTTTTTGAGTGGACGTCCACCTTGGCATGCGCAGAGCAGCCAGCATAACGCTTGGCTGCTCTGCGCATACTCAGCTGGCCGACTGGTTACCGATGGAATAGAGAATGCAAGTGAGCTACAACGAGCAGCTCATTTGCATTCCTTTTCCTTGATGCATGCCCGTTCCTTACCGATTCACTAAGGGAATCGGTAAGGAAAGGGCTTTAATGATTTTTTAGTGCATTTTCCCCTAGGTGTTATCAGATATGTTGAAACCCTCTGCTCAGTGTGCAGCGGCAGTGAAGAAAGCAAATAGAATGTTAGGTATTATTAGGAAAGGAATGGAAAACAAAAACATGAGGATATTATAATGCTCCACAGTGCAAGTATTGCCATACTGGGAAAGATCAAAGGTCCATCAAGCCCAGCATCCTGTTTCGAACAAATTCCTGGCAAGATCTCAAAAAAGTACAAAACATTCTATACTGCTTATCCCAGAAATAGTGAATTTTCCCCAAGTCCATTTAGTAATGGTCTATGGATTTTTTCTTTAGGAAGTCATCCAAACCTTTTTTAAACTCCGCTAAGCTAACCGCCTTTACTACACTTTGAATACTGTGTGCATTTCTGGTTACCACATCTCTAAAAAGATATAGTGGAATTAGAAAAGGTAAAGTGAAGGGCGACAAAAATGATAAAGGGCATGAGTTAAGGTTCCATTCCAAGACAAATTGTTTGAAGGGGAGGGCATAAGCAATCAACACCCTTCAAGATACGGACAACATACGGATGAGCAGCCAAGGAGGATTTTTAAAGACCACCCCTAAAACAATCCAGAGCTTCTACCTGGACCTTCAAGGAGCCCAAGACCAGGAGTAGCCTAATAGTTAATGCAGTGGGCTGAAACCCTGGGGAACTTGGTTCAATTCCCACTGCAGCTCCTTGTGATCCTGGGCCAGTCACTTAACCCTCCATTGTCCCAGGCACAAAACTTAGATTGTGAGCCCACTAGGGACAGGGAAAGTACCAGCATCCAATAAAAATGTAAACCACTTTGGTTGTACCCAGGGGCGTATCTGAACTGCGGCGGTAGGGGGGGCCAGGGCCAGAGTGAGGGGGCACATTATAGCCCCCCCCCCGCCGCTGCCGCCACCATTGCCGATCCCCTCCCCCCAGCCACTGCCATTACCAACCTCCCCCCGCCGTTGCTGTCGCCTACCTTCGCTGGCGGGGGACCCCAACCCCCGCCAGCCGAGGTCCACTTCCTCCTGCCGCTGCCGGCTGCCTTTAAAAGAATTCCTTTAGCTGGCGCCAGCTTTGCAGACTGCAGTGGAAGAAATGAAAGGACCTTGGCTTAGCAGGCGGGGGTTGGGGGTCCCCCGCCAGCTGAAGGAATTCTTTTAAAGGCAGCTGGCAGCGGCAGGAGGAAGCGGACATCGGCTGACGGGGGTTGGGGTCCCCCACCAGTGAAGGTAGGCGACAGCAACGGCGGGGGAGGTTTGGCGGCGGTAGGGGGGTCCAGGGCGAAATCTGCGGGGGCCCAGGCCCCTGTGGCCCCTCGCAGATACGCCCCTGGTTGTACCACAGAAAGGCAGTATATCAAATCCACTACCTTTTACACTGTTGCCACTTACCAAACAAACTTCGTGATTTCCACTACGTGTGCACAATATGTATCAAATAAGTGTCAATTTCTTCTGCTCTCGAGGACCTGTCTCAGACAGACAGGTCCACAACACCTCTTCCACAGCTCATCACTGGAAACAAAGGAATATTCTCACCAGTGGTCTCTGGGAGGGAAAAACAAGATTTTCCCTTGTCTGCAGGGAGCTACAAGGGTCTATTATGACCCTTGTAGCGCCCTGCAGACAAGGGAAAATCTTGTTTTTCCCTCCCAGAGACCACTGGTGAGAATATTAATGAGGATCTACATTTCTGCAGTTCTAATCATCCAAGGATGGGAAACTCTGTTATCGAGTCTATGTATCTACGCTATCTCCAATTTCCATAATTCACAAAAGAAGAATATTTACTTTATCAAGGAAACCCTCAACCCGGAAGCCCAATGCCTCCAACTGGACAAGACTGTGAGCCCACTAGGGACTGAATATACTATGTAAAATCGCTTTGGTTGTACCACAGAAAGGCGATATATCAAGTCCATGACCCTTGACCCCTTTACCCTTTGGTGTTTGACCATGAGTCCAATCCCTTCCAATTGCCAACAGGAAAATCCCTCTGCATAGCCTTATCATCTGCCCCACGAAAAATGAAAGCCCATCCCAGTCACACACAGGGGTGAAAGCCATCGCAAAACAGTGGGTCTAAAGCTCCTCTGACTGATCAGTCCTTCATACTGCGTTCTCACTACAGGCGTATCAGCGGTCTTGCTGACTCTGGGCCTCCAGTAGATACTTTATTTCAAAGATCCAAGTACATTGACTCCATCAATTACTCATCAGCCTTACTGCCCGCAACCAGGCATACCTATTATACATGCCCTGCAAGGTTCCCTTTTATTTCTTCCTCCACTTTCTCAGTTGAGATTACCACCTGTTGGAGGCAGCAAAGGAGGCCTCTGCACGGAGACCTAGTTAATTATGAATTTTGTTGCCTTGACACAACTTCATCCTACCACAACATACATCACGTGTTGTAAAGGGTAAACACACACACTCATCTACATATCACTCTTTCACTGCCCTCTACTTGGGGGTCACCAGTACATGACTGACTCATCCTGTTTGTCCATGGAGCAAATTAGGTTACTTACCTGCATTGGGGGTTTCTCCATGGACTGCAGGATAAGTTAGCTATACAATCCCTTCTGCCTCCCCTCTAGGATCTGTCCACCAGATGCAGAACGCTCCAAGGTGGAGATAGGCAGAGCTAGCACATTCTCAGAAAGGCTTTCTAGACATTTCTGACCTCTAGGAGAGCTAATCCATGCACTGTACTGTCAGATGATGTCACCAGTGTGTGGCTGACTTACCCTGCTGTCCACAGAGAGCCCCTGTTACAAGTAACCAACCTCACTGTTCAACTAATTTTGGAAGTTAACCAACCAACTCTTTGGGGCTGAAATCTGTCTTCTTCCCTTCAACTAGCAGACAAAGTTTGTGCTCCCCACTCATTGGGCATACAAACTTTAGCTGCATTAAAAAAAAAAAAAAAAAGAGAGAGAGACAGGGCTGAAGGTGTTCCCAGGATGCGATTAAGCATTACGCACTCTACATCGACATTCAGCCCTGGGCAGAGAAATAGTCAGGTCAGGGTGAAAAGCCATCTTAAAGTCAGACGGATAAAGTGATGCACATAGCATTCGCTTTTAGCAGCTTATGGAATATTTCTCTCCCAGTATACTTGTATATGTGTGTGTGCATATCCTAGTATTTGACTCTGGGGGAATTTAACCCATACCTGTGAGCCTTCCATCAAAGTTGGGACTAGTAGCAACTTTTAGGCCTGGGTGCGGAATGAGAAAGCAGCTAACATTGGTGAAACACGAGTGGATGTGGCGACGAACATTTTGAATTTCTTCATGTTGGTGCTCCTTTACCTGGATATAAGCAGATACGTATTGCCAGTTATAAGCTATTTGCACCAGGCAGTGTGTCAAATTACAAGTTACTCATTCCCAACACACATGAGCAAGAAAGCACCACACCCTTTCCTCCACATCCCAGCTCCTACCTTCAGGCGTTTCTCTAGGAATTTGGTCCCTCCTGATTCTCCGTAGCCATATTCATATGGAAAACTCCAATCCCTCACTAGGAACATGAGCGTCTGCTCAAACAACCCAGGGTGTGGAGAGAGAATGGGATAGACAGAGAAAAGAAAAAACAATAAAGCCACTGCATGTGCTAAAAATAAAAAGGTAGTCACAAAGTGAAACCAAGGGAAATACAAAGCAACAGCACTCATACCTGGAATGGCTTCAGAAAAATCTCATCCATAGCTAGGCGCCCGTACTCTGTGAAGAGCTGGGAGAGTGAATATAAGGCAAAGTTAGAGACAGCTTGTGAAACCCTCCATTCCCCAGCAGGGTTAGAAACTGCCTGCGAGACACTCCATTCCCCAGCATGTGACCCCTGCAAGGTTTAGAAATTGCCCGTGAGACCCTCCATTTCCCAGGCTACAGTATCAAGTACTTCCCCCAAGTCAGGGATCATAGCACTATGTGCAAACCACACATGCCATATTGTCCAAACTTAAAAATGAACAGTCTGAGCACAGGAGGGAAAAAAAGATTTTATAGATATGTTAGTGAAAGATGACCATCTCACTGTAGCCTTCTGTCTATTATCAGTAACAACAGTGGCCAACAAAATGGCCACTTTAGCATCAAGCAGACCTCATGGAAAAACATCAAGCCCAAAACCCTTCATGAACTGGAAAGTTAAGGGCAGATCATCTAAAGGGTTTAACTGGGCAGAAAAGGCCCCTGCCTGGGTAAACCCCGCTGAGCTAGCCATCCACCAATATTCATCTGCCCTTGAGTGAGTAGTGCTACTGAATATTGCCTCTGCCCACTGTGGCACTCTCCGGTTAGTGCCGGGTTGGTGCTGGCATTTAACCGGTTAGCAGTGATAATCAGTCCACTATCTGGTTAAGTAAATGGATAAAGTCAGGATAGCAAAAAGGCTATCCTAACTAGCTGCCAAGCTGAGCACCGGTCTGAATATCGGTCTGTGCGGGAGAGAGTAGAGTAAACACAGTTCCCCTTAAGAGCACTCCCTCACTAGGTCACCTTAAAGCAATGTTAGCCAGTCTGCTGAATCAGGAGGACAAGGCTCAGGCAGAGGACAGGTTAAAATCCCTACTGTGGGAACAGAACAGGGAAAATGGTGCTCCCAGAGAGATTCCAAGCACAGGCAACAGTGTTTGAAGATGGGTCAAGGTAGGAGGTTTATACTGAGAAGTATTTACCCAGTCTGTGACAGCAGTGTTTGAAGATGGGTCAAGGTAAGTACTGAAGTTGGGTCTCCTAGGAGCGGTCAATGTGAGTGTTAAAAAGTATGAGTTAATGAAGCTGGGCTTGGGGAATCCAAGAGAGTAAAGTTCCTTTTTGTATAAATGAAGTTCCATTTGAATCCTGTCTACGTTAGCATGCCAGATCTCTGATAACAACACATTTCTGGTTCATAATAAAAACTTTTCTTCTGGTTTACACCGTCTGCTGCCTGTATCTGTGAAAGCTCCATTCCTGGCTGCCACCCACACTACCACATGGCCAATGCCCAGTTAACGTCCCGTGGGGTCTCTCTGAGCCTTTGTCTATGAAGGAAAGAGAGAATATGGGCCTGGTATGTTGTCAGGCTTAACAACTAGGAGCTTGATATTCAGCCTGTGGAGATCAGTGGTTTTTAAGTTGCTGATGGTCATTGGCTGATTTTATCCCGGATATTCGGTGCTAGGTCATGTTTGGGCTCTAGCTCAGAATATCCAGGTAAGTGCAGGTATTCAGTGCCGGAGCCCAGACATGGCCCAGCACTTAATATCTGAGACAAATTCAGCCAATGACCATCGGCAACTTAAAAACAACTGATCTCCACAGGCTGATTATTGAGCCCCTCCATTTTTAAGCATATCAGGCCCATGTTCCCTCTTTCCTTCAAAAAGGAAGACCCAGAGAGACCTCACAGAAACAGGATGGACAAAGCAAACAGTGCCCATGGATTGCACCACATAAAAATTCCAAGTTCACCTGCAGCTGCTGCAAGTCATCCTCCTGAATGTTCTGTGACAGGTTGTAAATCTGTAAAGGAAGAAAAAGTCAAGAAAATATATAAATGATGCTGAAAATGTACCCAGGCTCTGAAGAAATGCCACCTGGAATATGAGAAACAGCCCACTTGTCTGGGAATGCAAAGCTTAAGGGGTGTGGGGAAGATATTAATTTGAAAAGAATAGACTTTGGTTTTACCCCACCATTCTCCCATTCTCATATACCCAGCTTCCCCATGTACCTGGATTGAGCTTGTCATGGTACTGAGAGCAAAGATGGTGGCACAATCCTTCACTGTGGACTGGCTGTCGAAGGCTCCCTGGGTATCCATGAGAATAACGGCAACCTGCATGAAAATATGAGTCATATATGGAGTTCAAACAAAGCATTCACTAGCAGCAAAGAAACGCTAAAGCCAGGCCCCCATTGGAGGGCTGGTGACAGGGATGGGACACAAAGTCAGACACTAGAGGGCTACCAAAACCAGGGTGCTTGGTTTCGGCCAAAACCAAATCAGCAGCCGAAATCTGCTGTCGCAACTGAAGACAAAAACAGCGCCTAACCCCATCTGGCAGGGATGGATCCTCCAGGACCCTCACCTGGCAGACAATGGGTCTTCGCAGGTCCTCCTAATCCCCCCTCTGGCAAAGAGTAGGTCCTCGCAGGTCCTCCCTCTGGCAAAGAGCGGCTCCTCCCTCCCTCTGTCAAAGAGCAGGTCCTCACAAGTCCTCCCAGGCCCCCCTGACCACAACCCCTAACGACATCCCACCACCAAGGCCCTCCCAGGGCCTACCTTTAAATGCCCTGGTGGTCTAATGGCCTCTTCTGGGCAGGAACAATCCCCAGTTGCTCCTGCCCCCTCCAGTTCTTTAGTCAAAATGGCTGCTAAGACTGCCATGGGAGATCCTGGAAGCTATTTTGAGATTGGAACCAACATGGGCAGGAGTTACTGGGAATTGCTCCTGCACATGCCAGTTCCAATCTCAAAATGGCTGACAGGACCTACCGCAGCAGTCTCAGGAGGCAGCCATGGGAAGTCTTGGCAGCCATTTTGACTGAGGGCAGGCGTGACTGGAGATCACTTCTGCCCAGAAGACAAACAGTAGACCACCAGGGTATATAAAGGTAGGCTGGAGAGGGCCTCTGGGTGGTGGCATGGGACCCGTGGCATTTTCAGCTGAAACTGAAAGACTGAACATGGATTTTGAGCCAATTTTAGTGCCAAAACCAAATTTGGTCGGCCTCCATCAGGCATGCACAGGGATGAATGGTGGCAGGAATGGGACGCTTCTACCACTGCTATCTCCTGGATCAATCATGTACTCGTCATCTGCATTTCAAATTCTCTACCTGTTAGCCTTAATTCACTCTTACTGTCCTTACTGCCACTGAACCATCTTATGCTCACATTCCACTCATCTCTGGTCATAGGAGTCTCACATCCCGTACGCAGCCTCGCTCCGCCCCCCCCCCCCCCCCCCCCCCCCCCCAGTTTGACCTACTGGCTGCTCCAGTTGCACCTAAGTCCCATCTTAACATGCAATATCATCATACGCTTGTTCCTCTCGTGCGAGCAAAACCGGCACAATTCCAATCATTCCGAGTGGGATACATAAACGCAAGATCCGTAGTAAATAAACCTGAGCTGATTTCTGATTGGATCTCCTCTGATGCTCTTGATATGCTGTTCATCACGGAAACCTGAAAAGACCTCATCGTGCTAGATCTCTGCCCGAAAGGTTACAAGATCATCCACTGGGACAGAACAGACAAAAGAGGTGGAGGGCTGGCACTCATCTATCGTTCCTACCTCACGGTAGACACAAGTTCGGATTTGATATTTTCGTCGCTGGAAATCGCAGCATTCAAGATTCATCACTCCTCCCTTCATGGCCACTTAGTCTGTGTGCTGTTCTACAGACCTCTGATTACCTGGTCTAGCAGTCAATCTGAGCTACTGGATTTCATCTTGCATATCTGCTTGAATAGCTCGAATACACTCCTATTGGGTGACCTCAACCTTCATTTAGATGATCCCGCTTCTCCGAATACATCACAGTTCCTGGATTTTCCCCCGCCTCTGCGACCTTGAATGCCCTATTACTGGTCCATCTCACTGTATAGGCCATTCTCTAAATCTCCTCTCACTTAAATTCTTGGACGGTAAGAATTTTTCCCTTCATGATATTGGCTGGCAAGAAACGACTTGGTCGGACCACTTTAAGTTGCAGTTCTCTTTGCGTTGGCAAACCCCAGGTCTCCCCCAGCCCTATAAACTTTGTCAATATTACTCTAGAGGTATCATTGACCCCAGCCTATTCTGGAAGTCCCTTTATAGTTGCAGCATGGATTTGCAACCAACCACGCCCACCTACCTCTCTGACTGGAAAAACCATTGCAAGGTTGTGCTGGATTATATTGCACCTATACAGCTCAAGACTTCCTATATCCGCAACTCTACACCCTGGTTCTCTGCTGATCTCAGAGCTTTAAAAACAGAGACAAGACGTCTGGAAAGAACTTGGCATAAACGGAAATCGGATCTTGCTCTGGGGGCTTGGAAAAGTTGTCACTGCAAGTATAAGTACGCCATCCGGCAAGCAAAGCAAACATACTTTTCCTCTAAGCTGCAGTCTGCTGGCCGGGACACCAAAAAGATATATCAGCTGCTAAACTCTTTTCTTGACACTCGTAATCTAGAATTCTCCAGTGCTGATCTTCCCTCTGCTTCCCAACTTGCAACTTATTTCAATGAGAAAGTCCTGACCTTGCGGTCTTCAACTGTTAGCTGCCTCTCTGATGTGGACGACTTCCTGGAATCTTTGACCATGCCAACAGGTGTCTGCCCAGCCGATTGCATTTGGACCAACTTCAACCGCCTATCACTTGACAAGGTATCCACTGCTTTACTTAAGTTCTCCAACAAATCCTGCAGATTGGATGTTTGTCCGACCCATCTCCTGAAAGTTGCACCAAAGTGTTTTGTTGAAGATCTGACTAGCTACATCAACTTCATGTTAAATGCTGGATCTTCTCTGCCAGGCCATGGTAACATCCTTCTCACCCCCATTCCGAAGAATCTCAAGATTAAGCCAGACATCATCTCCAACTATTGCCCAGTGGCTTCGATACCTCTAGTTACCAAGATAATGGAGAGTTTGGTCAAAGTCCAGCTCAACAAATTCCTGACTGCATTCGATACCCTCCATCACTCTCAGTCTGGTTTCCAAGCTCAATATAGCACCGAGACTATCCTGGTCACCCTCTTATCTAACTTTAAACGTGAGTTATTCATCGGACGGAAGGTTTTACTGCTTCAATTTGACATGTCTAGTGCTTTTGATATGGTGGACCATGAAATCTTACTTCATCTGCTGGACTCTTTCGGCATAGGAGGTCCTGTCTTACACTGGTTTGAGGGCTTTTTGACTACAAGAACGTACCAGGTCACAGTGAATTCCGCCACTTCTGATCCGTGGAAGGCCTCCTGCAGAGTTCCACAGGGCTCTCCACTTTCACTTGCCTTATTCAATATTATGAAGATGCCTTTAGCCTCCGCTCTCGCAAAACTGGACCTCAACCCTTTCATCTATGCTGACGATATTACAGTCTACATCCCCTTTCGCATCACCGTATCTGAAATTGCTAACCTCATTGATGCCTGCTTCTCCACCATACAGCATTGGGCTCAGGTATTCCGTTTGAAATTAAACAAGGACAAAACCCAGTGTCTCATCCTCTCCACCACCCACACCTCAGTAATTAACACAGTGCTCCCAGTAACGGGCTCTGTACTTCCGATTGCCAACAGCCTGCGGCTTTTAGGACTGCATCTGGACACACATCTCCAGTTGGACAATCATGTGCACTTGGTCTCCAAAAAAATGTTTCATGCCATGTGGAGGCTCCGGCGCGTAAGTTACTTCCTTACTAGAGATTTGTTCCGCACACTTGTCCACTGGCTTGTCCTCTCTCACCTGGACTATTGCAGCGGAATTTATGCCGGCTGTCAGGCCTCATTGTTGAAAATGTTCCAAACAGTTCAGAACACTGCCGTGAGACTCATCCTAAGAGAACGACGCTTTGTAAATGCCGAACCCTTGCGTTTCAAATTACACTGGCTGCCTGTACAGGAGCGCATTGCCTTTAAACTGTGCTCCTTGACCCATAAAATCATCTACGGGGCTGCCCCGGATTATATGCACCCCTTGATCGACCTTCCGCCCAGGAATGCCAATCCTGCTGCTCGGTCTTATCTTCATCTGCACTTCCCGAACTGTAAGGGTGTCAAGTACAAGAAGATCTTCTCCTCGTCCTTCTGCTATTGGAGTCATAAGCACTGGAATGTTCTCCTGCAACACCTTAAAACTCAAGCGGACCACACCCTCTTCAAGAAGTTGTTGAAGACCTACTTCTTTGCTAAGACCTATTCCCCACTCTACACCACGGACTGATGGACCCTCTCTGACCTTTACCCTGCTAGTTTCACCCTGTTAGATGCTTTATTTCCCCCCTGTCTACTCCTTGTATACTTTTCTAAGTTTCCTATTTTGTAATTTTATTTAACTTTTTGTAAGCCACATTGTGCCTGCATGAGTGGGAAAATGTGGGATATAAGCGAACCATAAATAAATAAATAAATAAATATCACCTTTTTCCCATCTGGCTTCTCCACAGTGAAGACCTCATTCCAGATCTGGATTCCAGTTGTCTCAGGGTCTGAGCCCCCTCTCCATGAGAATCCTGTAAGTGGCTCATCCTCTTCTCCCAGCCAGTTGGTGCTGCTGCTACCGCCCTCTTTCTGCATACAGAAGGTGTGGGGAGGAGGAATCAGTGTCAGAAGCAATCCTGCAGCCATGCAACACTTTAGGGGTGGCGGGGCAGAGAGTCAGCTGCAACCTTCAGCCATTCTTCATTACGCTTATATACTGCCTTCTTTGAATAAACGTTTGCTCTAAAGTAGTTTAGGTTAAACAGACTAATCCAATAATCAAATACATCAAAAATAAAAAAACGTTTCTAAAATGCAAATTCATCACCAATACAATGAGTTATTAATAGTCTAGGACCAAGCTTCCCAACCCTTTCCTGAAGGCATACCTACACATCAGGTTTGCATGAGAAAATTTGCATTCACTGGGTGTCCAATATGTACAAATTTACCTCATGCATATTCGTTATGAATATCCTAAAACCAGACAAGTTAGGTGAGCCTCAAAGGCAGGGTTTGGAAACACTGATCCAGACCCATGACTCACATTCCCCCATCAAAAGGCCAAAACAGGTTAATTTTGGTCTTCGGCAAAGGTTAATTTAAGATTCTCACTGTATATCACCTCATATATTACTCTAAACTGCAGTATCCTTGTTACCTGGCTGTACATGTAACGCAGCATGAAATCCAGCAGAAAGGACTTGCCCTTCCGGAAAGCCCCTGCCACCGACACCACTACAGCGTCCAAGTCACGCACGTGATCCTGCAGCAGTACACGCTGCAGCGCCTGTTCATCCAGCTCAAAGGAATGCTCCTCCTTGTGCACCTCCACGATCTGCACTGGGCCAGGCTTGGAGTTCGACATGGTGACACTCCCTGAGCAGACAAAGACACATATATCAGTCACTCATGATAAGAACTTGAAGCACCAGTTACTCCAGACATTTATTTAAAAAAGGAGACAGACTCAGGCCAAGGTCATCTCAAAGGGAAGCTCAGAATGCATGTAAAAATGGATTAGTGTGTGTGGGGGGGTTGTGGAGGGTGAGAGAAGGATTCTTTTTAACAAAACCAAACAGCATGAACCTTAAAGACACTTTAAGCAAACAGTTTGCAGCTCTGTAAACCACACTGGGGTGGATAAGCTAAGGTAAAGCTAGATACACTGGTTAACGCCCTGACATGCTCCCATCTTTTGAGTCATGTTTTACCCAGAAGAGCAGCTAGGTACCTTCAACAAGGATGATCTAAGCTAGAGACAGGAAAAGCAAGATAGAGGCCTAGCTGCAGGAGACTTCTCATCTTTCAAACCACTACCCAGCGAGAGCCTGTGAACACCCAGGAGAAAGGAGGCACGCCTAAAATCCACAGGCTCCTCCTGTACCACCTAATACCAGGCATAAAACCATCCCAAAATTACCTACCAACCAGCAGGCACACCATGTGACAGCAAGAGGTGAAAAAGATAAGAAACATGAACTTTGGGTTACTACTACTACTTCTTCTTAACATTTCTAAAGCACTACTAGGGTTACGCAGCGCTGTACAATTTAACATAGAAGGACAGTCCCTGCTCAAAGAGCTTACAATCTAAAGGACACGTGAACAGACTGTTCTAACATTACTCTGTTTTAAACAAGAAACCTACCAGTTAAAAACATTTTTGTACACATATATATATTTTTTTGGAGGGGGGGGGACATATTCAGCTGGTGGTGCTCGGCGTTTTGCTAACCGCCACTGGTGTTCTGCCCGGACATACAATGCCAGGCTATGTCCGTGATTCAGCACTGAATTTCTGGGTTTGTGGAGACAGCTAAAGGACCGCATAAAAGTCAATCCTATGTATGCGATTACCTCGGCCAATTAAGTGCTGAATACCGGCACTTAACCTGCCAAGTGCCGACTCCGCCCCTCGAACACCCCCAAAATAGCCAGTTTTGAACTGCACTAACCAGTTAAGTGCTGCTGAAAATGCCCGGTTAATGCCAAACAGGGGATTTAACCGGGCAGTAGCCATTTCTGGCTGGTTATATTGCTTTGAAGGAACCATCATTTCATCAAGTACAGGTATCATAGCAGCTGGTACAAGCCGTGACACAAATCTGAGAATGCTTAAAAACCTACCAACACACTGTCTGAGGTTCACACTGCCTTCAAATTCAAACTAACTCTGCACCCAGCAAGAAGTACTTAATAGGTAACACAATAAATTCTGGCAGATAAAAAGCAAAGTGGCCAAGCCAGTCGGCCCAGTAAGATAGGGTTACAGTACATGCAAGCAAACTCAAAATAAATAAGATCTGCCACTTTACTATAACATTAATTTCGCTCATCAGCTGCTCCATCGTTATGAAAAGAAAACCAGGGAACACTGCAGTGATGATCACAGAACCCACCCTCCCTCCTTAAAATATGGGCATAATACCAATACAGCCAATAACCACACAGTTCATTCACAGGCTTGCAAGACCCACAGGCTGAAATACTTGCTAACGACACCAAAAACCTATAAAGGGAAAAGATTAACATCTTAAAGCTTAGCTGAAATTAATCTGGAACTATTTTCAGGTCCTATTCATTTCTACAGTGCCACTAGACGTACACAGCCATGTAAGAGAAAGTCCCTGCTGGACAGAGCTTACAATCTATTTATGACAAACAGGACAAATAAGGAATTGGGAGTTACATTCATTATTGGAATGATTAAAACAACATGGGTGAATAAACAAAATCCCCAAACACGCCTGTATCAAGTCCTCCCTCAACATGTCCTCAAAATTTTCTATACACTAAATTCAGAAAAGTTATAGAGGTACCTGCACATCAAATTCCTTTGGACCAAAAAGATACTTTCAAAAAAATATTCCTCCAGATAGTAAAGTTAAAGCTTTCTTCTGAGAGAGAGGAATGTCAGCCTTCACAGGACAATCCAAGGAACTGTCAAGTACAAACTTACCCTCCGTTTACTGAGCTGCACTAGCAGCTGGCATACGCTAATGCGGACACAGCCCATTTACTCTGAATGGGCTGTGTCGGTATTGCCGCATGGCTTAGTTAACAGGGGGGTTAGTGTGCACCAAGTTTTAGTAAAAGAGCTAACAGACATTATCACGCGCTAAATGCTGCTTATCCTATTTTATACCTATGGGCCACGTAAGCTCATTTCCAGTAGAACACACTAAGCTTTAGTAAAAGGGTCCATTAGACAGTGGGCCCACCAGGTAAAGGAAAATGTAACTCGCCTTGGAAAAAGAATGAGCAAACAGCTTAAATAAACAAATGTTACAATCACTGTCCTAAATCATCAAAGGTGCCACAGAACTTTTCTTGTTAAAAGTTCCTTTGGTGTTTTAAAATCTACAGGCTAATATACGAGAAAATGAAAGCAGAACTTATTTGTAAAGGAGAAATTTATTTGCAGATGTTGGAGAACCAGCTACTCTATTAGGCATTAGCATATCTAGTATTGTTCACTAGAAATGGAAATTCTTTAATATTTTTACTAATGGGATTTCTATCTCATAATTAGTCAGCCAATACAGGTAATTTTTTTTTCAGATGAAAAGAGATCTCCATCAAAGGCCCAAGCTGTCATCATACTAATTTAAGATAGATGGAGCAAAAATATATGAATTAATATTTATTAATAAAGAAGGCTTACTCCTTCCCCCTCCCCCCCCCAAAAAAAAATTATTAGTGACATAAAATAAAATTAGGAATAAGACATAACAAGTGCACAGGAGAGATATGATAGCTTAGGGAAACTCTCTCTGGCACAACGCAAGCTCTACAGAGAGGGTTAGAAATAAATTTGAGAGGTCTGAGGTCATACCCCACATGACCCGGTTTAGGAGTGAGGTTCATTACTGTCATGGTATAGACAAAACTAATCCATCTGGAGACACTGCCCCATAAGAGGAGTCTGAGGAGGCAGCTAAGTGCTGCCACCTTGCCATGTGAGAAGCAGATTAACTGAAACTTCCCTGCCCTTTCCTTAAAAAAATCTGGATGACCGATTACGTATTTGGGTGGAGGAATATAATATTTTTTTATTTTATTCTTTGGAAGTACCAACAAAATTAATGCAGAGAATTAAAACACCCCCTCCCCCAACACACATTGAATTATTCTTGCAAAGTTAAAAAAAAAAAAAAAAACTGGCCAGCATCCTCCACAACCTAATCAGGAAAATGTGTGATTTCCCTCTCACATCTCCTCCTCCATTAAGGGGGGTGGGGGATTTTTTTTTCTTCTTTTGTCCATCCCGAAGTTTTCTATTTAAAGGCTCAAATGGTTCCATGCAAAGAAAACACAAGAAACTGTTTCTCCAGAGGTCCCGCTACCAGAAGTTACTTTATTACAGTAAGCACTCCCTAGCACCTAAGGCCCTGTCTCCACCTCCAACAACGCTCCTTACTACTGCGGTCTCTCTCCCATCACTTCCTCGCTTCGGACTTCTACTTGTGCATCCACTTCCACAACCATCGCCCGATCTCATGCATACATCGTCCTGGATTACCCGGGAGTCTTGTGGTACGATCGTAAACTTGCAAGATCCTCAGCGCCTCCTGCCTCGCTGCAACCACCTACACACACACCCTAGCAGCCCGGGAGCCTCCCGCTCAGGCGCTTCTGGGAAACGTAGTCCAGGCCAGGTTTCTGTTACTGATTGCCAATAGGGAGCGGAACTACAGTTCCCAAAGGGGTCGCGCGCCCATCTACTGCGGAAGCCCGCAGGAGCGGCAGGACTGGGTCTGCCTTTGCTGAGGCATCTAAAGAATGGAGTCAGCTGTTTAGCTCTTGCCTTTGCTGTCCTGTTACTGTTTAGGATCGCAGTTCTTGGGATTGTTCTTTAACAGATTTGCTCATCCGTTTTTACATGCATTTTATTAAAAAAAAAAAAAAAAACATTTTTGGTGCACTGCATGGTATGATGTAGTATTCTTGGGACGAGAAAGGGATTAGTTACTGCTCTCCATGTTTTGAACGTTTTAATAAAATGCCAAAGAGAAGTAGATTTTCTCTGTTTCTGAAAAAAAAAATACTCCTTATTTTGTTTCTAAAAGTCCAATGAGAATCTTGTATTTTTCTAGCCTGAAATCTTAGAATTTTTTTCATAGCCATTCATGATTGAATAGAACACGTTCTTTCTTTCTTTTTAAATATTTTTAATTGAGTTTTTGTACAAAAAACAGTGCAATAAGGTAAGCCGAATTGTAAACCTCAATGAAATAGCGTAGGTATGATGTGCTTCAAACGTGACACGTTCTTTAAAATTGAAAGCAAGTGCAAACGGCTAGAAAGGGCAGGGCAGTTAAGAAGAAGACGGACTGGGGAGTGGTAGGCATAAGCAGAGCTTTTTTTGAGGGGGTACTGAGTACAGGCACCTTTTCCATTGTCTGCTAAAATTGACCCATGGACCCCAAATTTTAATTAAAGAGCTCAAGCTGTACACAACAATTCTGCCTTCTCATAGATTCTGTGATTGGTTGCAGGGGGCCTGGCAATTATGGGGGTGGGTTCCTCAGTGATCACCCCACTCCTGAAGGGTGGCCTAGCATTTGAGTACTGACACCTTTTTTGCTAGAAAAAAAAAACACACTGGCATAAGAGAATAAGATGAAGTCTCTCCTGACCTCATTCACTTCCCTTTATCAGTGGTTTTGTGATCCGAAAATATTATGGCTAGCAGCATCTTCGGATGATACATGACTAACAATTTCTGGGCCGTCCAGTAAGAAGTAGGTACCATGCTGGTTCTGATCAAAGGTCTATACAGCCCAGCATCCTGACATTAGGAATGGAGCAGTAGATCCCTTATGACAACAAAGAGGAGGGTGGGTAGCCTAGAAGAGCAGTTTCTCATCCCTGAAAATAATCTTTTATCAGTCTACATACACAGGGTATTCAATTCCACTATAGCTGTATTGTCTATAACATACACACTACTATAAATAACTATGTGATGTTTCAAAAATTATTTTATTAATTATCACAATGAACCAAACATTTTTTAGAAATTACTACCGCATTACTAATATATGCCTACAACCACTCACACTCCTACATTGAAAACAACACTCATCACTCACATACCAACACCCACCTTACATACATCATAGTCATGAATAAACACATAATTATATAACATAATCTGTGACTAGGGGCCAGTTGTCGAACACTGGCATTTCAAAACAAAGTCCACCAGATCACCGTTGCTTTTGATGCTATAAATGATTGTTCAAGAATCAACCAGCTTTTCAAAACCGGCCACCCCTGTTCTTAATATACATCAGGTGTAGCCTCCTACTGAAAATAAACAAATTTGCAAAGGCACCACAACAACTGTAGATCGCCACCATCCAAACTGCTGTGCATATGTGGAATAAATCTTCTATGCTGTAGAAATGCTGGCACCCAGTCTGTCACGTACAAATCTGCTTGTAAACTCCAGTATTTCATCCATTACAATGGACCATTCATCTTGCAAGGAAGACGATTGTGTTGTACACTGACCCTACACGATTCATGTTTCGCTCGACCATAACGATGCTGGGCAGCGGACACGTAACACACAACGCCTGCACAGCGTGGGTGCATGAGTGTGATTTTGCTGCATACTTTACCACCAAAATTAAAAGTCTCCATCAGAATTTACAGGTAGTCTCACCCAGTTTCCAGTCAGTTAAACCACCCCTTCCTCACACATATATAATGGGACCTTTATCCCAATAACAGGGAAGGGCCTTGACAAAATTCTAAGAAACCTTCAACACACTACCTGCTCCCTTGACCTCTGTCCCTCAAAGATAGTGCAGCAGGCAAGCAGGGGCCTCACAGAAAGGGCCAGAAAAATCATGAAATTCTCTCTAATAGGCAACTAACAAAAACATTAAAAAGGGCAATGGTGATTTATTTCATAAAGAAGAACAACCTTGACCAGGAGATACTAGAAAACTACCAGCCTGTATCTAACATCCCATTTCTAGGAAAACTTATTGAACAAGTCTGTGCTCATCTCAGTGATTGCCTAGAAGAAAGAAACTGGTTAGATCCACATCAATCTGGATTCAAACATGATTATGGAACAGAAATGGTCCTTGTATCCCTGCTAGATGATCTTAAAGGAAACAGACAGAGGATTTGCCTCGGTGTTAGCATTGCTGGATTTCTCAGCAGCTTATGAGGCTGTGGAACACAATAGCAAGAATAATGTCAGGAAGTACATTTTCACAGAGGGTAGTAGCTACCTGGAATGCCCTCTCTCCTTCATATATATTTTTTTACACAAAGTGGCTCAGTTTGATTCTTCTCGGTTTTATAAACACATTATTTAGTGCTTGGTGTACTTTACCATGTTGTGAGCCAGTTCTCTTGCTTTCATTCTTCCACAGTTTTTTCATTGCGTTTTTGGGGATCTCAATGAGGGTTTGGTTTATGCTTCAACTTCACTCCCACACTTGCTATTTATGACCTTGTTTAGAAATTGTTGTTATTAGCTGTTTTGTGCAATCATCCACATTTGCAGCTTGTCTTCACAATTTGCTTCTGCTCCCCTGTCAATCACGGTGAGTCTGCTTTAGGCAGTTGTATTTTTTAAATAAGATATATGTTTATATACATATTCTTTGCCGCATTCTCTCTGCAATAATACACTAATGCATGTACACAAATGACAGGGGTATTTTTTTTTATTACAGCTATCACCATCGCTGCAGGTGCAGTTAACGATAGCCCTTGTGTTAGGAGCACTGAAAAAAAATATATTTGTTTAGTGCCGCTGACATTATTTTGTGACACATTCGTATTAGAAAATTGCAGGGGGCAGTGGTGTTCCTTGGTTGGCTGCGCACCCCCCTCCCCCGGGTGCAGCGTCATTCTCCCCACCCCCTGGGTGCATTCTTCTTACCTGCTGGGAGCAGTCGTGCGGCTTTTGGGTCTGCCAGTTCCCTGCTCCCTCTACTACTACTACTACTACTACTTAACATTTCTAGAGCACTACTAGGGTTACGCAGCGCTGTACAAATTAACAAAGAAGGACGGTCCCTGCTCAAAGGAGCTTACAATCTAAAGGACGAAATGTCAAGTTGGTGCAGTCTAGATTTCTTGAGTAGAGGTGTGGTGGTTAGGTGCCAAAGGCGACATTGAAGAGGTGGGCTTTCAGCAATGATTTGAAGATGGGCAGGGAGGGGGCCTGGTGTATGGGCTCAGGGAGTTTGTTCCATGTATGGGGTGAGGCGAGGCAGAAAGGGCGGAGCCTGGAGTTGGCGGTGGTGGAGAAGGGTACTGAAAGGAGGGATTTGTCTTGAGAGCGGAGGTTACAGGTAGCAATGTAAGGGGAGATGAGGGTAGAGAGGTAAGGAGGGGCTGCAGATCGAGTGCATTTGTAGGTTAGTAGGAGAAGCTTGAATTGTATGCGGTACCTGATCGGAAGCCAGTGAAGTGACTTGAGGAGAGGGGTGATATGAGTATATCGGTCCAGGCGGAAGATAAGACGTGCAGCAGAGTTCTGAATGGACTGAAGGGGGGATAGATGGCTAAGTGGGAGGCCAGTGAGGAGTAGGTTGCAGTAGTCAAGGCGAGAGGTAATGAGAGAGTGGATGAGAGATTGGGTGGTGTGCTCAGAGAGGAACAGGCAGTAACAGCAGAGAGAGCAGGGAACCGGCGAAGCCAACAGCTGCGCAGCTGCTCCCTGCACCCCCTCCTGCAGCGTGCACCTGGAGTGGACCACCCCCACCGTCCTGCCCTCGGTACGCCGCTGGCACAGGGACAGAAATCTAACCCGTCCCCACTCATCCCTGCAAGAATTTAATGGTACCTAAAAAAATTCTGGTTGGCACTCTGTCTCTCTCGAGGTTTGAGCCATGACACTGCAGGCAAGGAAGGAACAGAACTTGGAATGCTCTGGGGCACACAGGGCCGTGCTGACACGGTAAGCGAGGTAAGCAAGGCAGGGGGGCGCCGACCTCTAGAGGGCGCCACTCACTTGCAAAACCTTTTACCTGAAGTTGTGATTCTCCTCTCTCCCCTACCCTTCCCGCATTAGGAAGTGAAGGTAGCCCACCAGTGCTGAGACAGACACGCTGCTCTGCTAAAGCTGTTTCAAAGAGTACAACCAGCAGCTATTTATGGCTTTGGTGTGTGAACAACTTTCATTCAGGGTGAGCTGGAACAACATTCAAATTAAAGAGAACAGGTTTGGAGGCAGGTGTGCAAGTGAGACTGGGAGAAATAAAAAATAAATAGTGTAATTGTTATCTGTAAGTGGTTCAAAGTTTTTGTTTTTTGAGCATGTACACTGAGAGGAGGGCAAGGCATGACTGCAATGATGTGAACATAATTATCATAGCTACAGCTAAAATCCATTTAATTGGCTGAGCTTCAAAGAGGAAGTTTAGCTGACGTATAGTGTAGAATAGCTGGTAAGTAAAAATCTGATTGCTTTTTTTGTGTGTTTGTTTTTATATAAAACATTCTGCTTGGATAGGGAGAGTTTGTGATATTTGAAAATACATTTTGCTTTAATGAAATTGCTAAACTTTAGAGTCAGAGACTTATCAATGAGGGATACATACAGTGGAAAGGAAGCCCTGGAAACAGAGTTAAGAGGACAGATACCAGCAACAAAATCAGATACTGGGCCAGCATGATCAGAAAAAGAAAGTCACCAGCCTACAAAGGTAGAAAAAAATCGTTTTATTTTCATTTTAGTGTTTGGAATATGTCCACTTTGAGAATTTACATCTGCTATCTTATTTTGCAATGTATAGCAGTCTCCAAGAGACTGGGCTCCCAGTGAGCCATGGAGGTCAGACTGTGTAAATGAGATGAAGAGACCCCCCCCCCCCTGTAACAAAGACAGGAACATGCATAATCAAAGCTTAGGTCTCTGCAGTTACAAGGGCTGACCATTCCTAATTATGCTAATAGTTTTTAATAGGCTAAGTCCCACTGAAAAGCCTCTTTATAAAGGCAGTGCTTTCTCTGGAGAGCAGTGTTAAGAAACAGCAGGAATTGTGTTTATTTTTTTAAACTGCTTTCCTGTGTAAGCTAATTTACAGTCTTCTAGTATATGCTTGACATTGAAGGGTGTGGTAGACCCTTTTGTTAGGTCTGGCTGGGCCTGTAGTTTTCAGTCTAAAGGAAAGACAGGTAGCAATGGAGAAACATCTAATGAAGAAGTGAGACGGGGGGGGGGGGGGGCACCACCAACTGATAGTCTGCAGGGGGGCACCAGAGACCCTTGGCACGGCCCTGGGCGCACACATGGAAGACTAATCTCTGATTTGCTGGCACTGTGTGCTAAGAGGTCACCACATGCACATGCTAGTAGGTCAGGTGACCTCTCATGCTCATGCCTGTGTCAGAGCTGAGGCCTGTGCATTAGCCCAGGAGCAGAGAGGGTTAATGGAAGATTTCCCACATCTGCACTGTTAAAGCAAGAAGAAGGAGGAGGAGGCAGCAGCAGCAGAACTGAAAGAACTTGGTGAGAGTCTGACAAAGGTGCATCTTACACTTCCACGGGAACCCCACAGGAACTGCTTCCATACTCATGGAAGTCCTGCAGCCCCAGAGGGGATTCCCGCGAACCCCGTATTATTTATTTATTTATTTATTAGGATTTATTTAACACCTTTTTGAAGGAATTCACTCAAGGCGGTGTACACTAAGAATGGATCAAACATGAGCAATAGGCAATAACAGCAGTAAAAATATTCAAGTAAGTGTGTGTGTGTGTGTGTGAGAGAGAGAGAGAGAGAGAGAGAGAGAGACTAACTAGTTCTTCCATTAAAGGCTTGGTTGAAGAGCCAAGCTTTCACCTGCTTCCTGAAGTGTTAAGCGGAGCCTTTCAGGCAATGCATTCCAGAGTGTGGAGGCTACTCCGGAGAAGGCTCGCTTGCGGGTATCACGTCGTGTAATGTCTTTTGGAGAGGGTGTAGTTAGTGAAAGTCCTTGGGAGGACCTTAGTGTCCTTGGTGGTGTGTGGAGGATCATCCTATTCTTTGGATACTCGGGGCCATTTCCTTTCAGGGCCTGGAAGATCAGACATAGAATTTTAAATTTAGCCCTGTATTGTACTGGTAGCCAATTAAGTTTTTGCAAAAATGGTGTGATGTGTATCACGTCACTTGCAACCTTCTATGAGTCTTGCTGCTGCATTCTGAATCAACTGGAGCTGGTGCAGGCCCTTTGTAGTCAGACCATTGTATAGTGCATTGCAGTAATCCAGTCTTGATATTACCATGGCATGCACAACTGGCATGCAGCCCGTTGCTGTGCAGGTCTCTAACTCATATTACTCCATCTCTTTTTATGTTGAACATTCCAATTCATCCATTTGCTGAGCTACCTCTTGTTGCTTTCACGAAGGGTTGCTCATCCCTTTTATGTAAAATTTATTTTAGTCCCTTACCATAGGGTCTAACAGACAATTGATGTCAACCTCTCTTTTGTTGCTATACACAGGTGGTTATTTTGTTTCAGTATATTTCTGAAGGTTTTTTTTATGTCAGCTTGAAACCTTGATATGTCCTTTCTCTTTTATATATAACTAGCCGTTAAGCCTGTTAAAACGTGCAAGCTTTTTGTTTTCAAAAATGTAATGAAAAAGCGAAAGGAAGAAATGAAAGTTGAGGGGCGAGTTTTTTGTTGTTGTAAATTTAATAATTCTCACCTCCATCCATCCATGTCCAACAACCCTCCTCTCTCCCCTGCCCTCTCCTCCCCTCCATCGATCCCTGTCCAGCAACCCTGCTCTCTCCCCTGCCCATCCCCCATGTCCAGCAACCCTCCTCTTTCCCTTGGCCTCCCCCCATCCACCAACCAACCCTGCTCTCTCCCCTGCCCTCCCCCCATGTCCAGCAACCCTCCTCTCTCCCCTGCCCTCCCCCCATGTCCAGCAACCCTCCTCTTTCCCTTGGCCTCCCCCCATCCACCAACCCTGCTCTCTCCCCTGTCCTTCCCCCATGTCCAGCTACCCTCCTCACCGCTGTTCCCTCCCCCCTCCGTGCCGGGCCCCCTGCACTGACATGTCAATGCCTCTCACCTCCATGTGAAAGCGCTGCAGGCAGCAGAAGATCGATCTTCTGCTGCCTGCATCGCTTTCACACGGAGGTGAGAGGCGCTGTCATAGTGCACGGAAGGGTGCGGGAGCGGCGGCGGCAACGTCGGGGAGGGGTGTGGAGGTTAGTGCTTCGGTGACCTCGGGGAGGGTGGTGGAGGGGGTAGCGCCGGCGGCCTCGAGGTGGGAGCAGCGGCGTAGTTAGGCGGGCCCGGCACAGAGGGGAGCGGCGGCGACGTCGGGGAGGGGGGGGTGGAGGTTGGTGCACCAGCAACCTTGGGACGCCGGGCTCTCAAAGGCGGTTCCCACGGTGGACTCTGCAGCCATCCGGTTCTCAGAGAGGGGGGCTGCTGCTGCTCTTTCTGCTGTCTCCCTCCCCTTAGCAACGCACATAGTCTCAGTCGGTGGAAGGGGCGGGACAGCAGCGCCAGCAATGGATCACTGTGACCTGCTACGCATGTGTGGAACGTTGCTCTCTGAACGTTGGGCCTGTACTGCTGGTGGAGGTGGGGCTTATACTTTTGCTCTCTGAACGTTCGGGCTCTACTGCGCATTTGCGGGCGAGTTGGTCCAAGCTCATTTATATAGGTTGATTTGTTTTATATCATCTCTCTTTTTAATTGTATGTATTCAGTTTTCAAATATTACTCCCTTTGCAGTTTCATATATTTTTTTCATATTCATTCTTCATATCTAAGTTAGTTATATCTGTTATATATTGATAGTTTTAGCTATTTATCCATAATTTAAGTGATTTTATATTGACTCATGGTTTAAATATTTCTTGTAATTCATTGTTTTAATACTATTTATGTATGGCTATTTATATATAAGGTATTGTATCATTTACTTTTAAGAGGTTTCGTGTATTTAATGGTTATATTTATGTGTTGTTTTTAGACTCCTGATGCAGACCTGTTTCAGGTCTCGTTAATAAAAGCTGTTTGGATTTGCAAATCTTTTCATGTGTTTATACTCCACCCATTTGGCTGCTGATGCTTTCCTGTGGAGTTTCTTTTCTTGTTTTGCTATTAAATTTTAACTGCCAGACCTTTGACCATTCTGCTAATTTTGAGAGATCTCTTCTCATTGTTTCGACTCCCTCCAGGGTATCCACTCTATAGGCTCTCTTTCAGTCAGATGATCAAAAGCCCCACTCTGTTCCAAACAGCACTCTAAAAATAGCGTTGGAACAGCACGGGGCGTTACTGAACCTTTGATCAGAGATAATTGCATGTAAATTTAAGCACACAATTCTCTCTGATCATGGGGTAGACGTGCGGGAGGATTGTGCCTGAGCACCTTCCACACTCGTTTAACAGGTGTGGGCTGTCAAAAACCCAGACCTGTCAAAAACAGGGGCTGGAGGTCCATGGGACCACCACACCCCAATTACCCCTGCCCGAGCCAAGTGAAACACAGGTTCAGGGGGGGGCTGGAGATCTAGTGGGTCTCCAGCCCCCCCAACCCCTCTCAACATCACTCAGATGTCCCTGGTGACCTAGTGGGCTGCAGGTGAATCCGCCCCCCCCCCAAGATTTTCTAGCAGCCCTTCCCCACCCCCCTACCTTGTTGGAGAAAGGAGATGGCCTCCCTCCTGTTCCATCGGCGGCGCCTGCAGGAAGCACTGGGCAGGGCTGGGCACTGCCATTTTGCAAGCGGCGCTGATGGAAGAGGAGGGAGGCCACCTCCCTCCTCCAACTTAAGGTAGGGGGGTGTGGAAGGGCCGCTAGACCACCAGATAGGGGGATTCGCCCGCAGCCCACTGGGCCACCAGGGACATCTGAGAGATGTTGGGGGGGGGGGGTTAGAGGGGGCTGGAGACCCACCAGATCTCCAGCCCCCCCTGAACCTGTGTTGGGGGGCAGAAGGACCAGCGGTCTGCCGGACCTCCAGCCCCCTGTTGCTGGGGGGGGGGGGAGTCAGTCGGTTCGGGTTGGGGTTTCTGCAGGGGCTCCTGCATTGGGGAATGGGGGCCTGCTAGCATGCAAATGCATGCTGGACAGGGCTCACCATTCCTCCCCAATGGTCTGCAAACCCTAACTCCAGCTCTTAAGTTGACGTAGGGTTTGCTTCAGCCAGTGAGTTAATCTTTGGGGATTAATATGTTTAGCCCTGTTTTGCTCCACACTCATCTCTCCCTACATTCCTCCCCGGGAACGCTGTTCACAGGGTAAATCTCTCTTATCTGCACCCTTCTCCTCCACCGCTAACTCCAGACTCCGTTCCTTTTATCTTGCTGCACCATATGCCTGGAATAGGCTTCCTGAGCCGGTACATCAAGCTCCATCTCTGGCCGTCTTCAAATCTAAGCTAAAAGCCCACCTTTTTGATGCTGCTTTTAACTCCTAACCCTTATTCACTTGTTCAGAACCCTTATTTCATCATCCTCACTTTAATATTCCCTTATCTCTTGTTTGTCCTGTTTGTCCTAATTGGATTGTAAGCTATGTCGAGCACGGATTGTCTCTTCATGTTCAGGTGTACAGCGCTGCATACGTCTAGTAGCGCTATAGAAATGATGAGTAGTAGTAGTAGTAACATAGTAGATGACGGCAGAAAAAGACCTGCACGGTCCATCCAGTCTGCCCAACAAGACAACTCATGTGTGCTACTTTTGTGTATATCCTACTTTGATTTGTACCTGTGCTCTTCAGGGCACAGACCGTATAAGTCTGCCCAGCACTAGCCCCGCCTCCCAACCACCAGCCCCGCCTCCCAACCACCGGCTCTGGCACAGACCGTATAAGTCTGCCCAGCACTATCCCCGCCTCCCACCACCGGCTCTGGCACAGACCGTATAAGTCTGCCCCGCACTATCCCCGCCTCCCAACATCCAGCCCCGCCTCCCACTACCGGCTCTGCTATCCAATCTCGGTTAAGCTCCTGAGGATCCTTTCCTTCTGAACAGGATTCCTTTATGTTTATCCCACGCATGTTTGAATTCCGTTACCGTTTTCCTCTCCACCACCTCCCGCGGGAGGGCATTCCAAGCATCCACCACTCTCTCCGTGAAGAAATACTTCCTGACATTTTTCTTGAGTCTGCCCCCCTTCAATCTCATTTCATGTCCTCTCGTTCTATCGCCTTCGTATCTCCGGAAAAGTTTCGTTTGCGGATTAATACCTTTCAAATATTTGAACGTCTGTATCATATCACCCCTGTTTCTCCTTTCCTCCAGGGTATACATGTTCAGGTCAGCAAGTCTCTCCTCATACGTCTTGTTACGCAAATCTCATACCATTCTCGTAGCTTTTCTTTGCACCACTTCGATTCTTTTTACATCCTTAGCAAGATACGGCCTGCAAAACTGAACACTAGATGGGGCCTCACCAACGACTTATACAGGGGCATCAACACTCCCTTTCTTCTGCTGGTCACACCTCTCTCTATACAGCCCAGCAACCTTCTAGATACAGCCACCGCCTTGTCACACTGTTTCGTCGCCTTCAAATCCTCAGATACTATCACCCCAAGGTCCCTCTCCCCGTCCGAACCTATCAGACTCTCGCCACCTAACACATACGTCTCCCGTGGATTTCTATTCCCTAAGTGCATCACTTTGCATTTCTTCGCATTGAATTTTAATTGCCAGACCTTAGACCATTGTTCTAGCTTCTTCAGATCCTTTTTCATGCAAGTTGTGTTCAGAGCCCGCAAGCACGTTTCACGCACTCGGGGGCTGTGATCATGGGGCGGTAGCAAACGCAGGCGCTAGTATGGCACTAACAGCCTCTAGCGCCCGCATTTGCTTCTGATCATTGGCCCATTTGTGTCATCCGTAAAAAGGCAAATTTTTCCTTCTAATCTTCAACAATGTCTCTCATTTGTTCACCTGCAGGACAGCTACCTTCCTGTGTCTGCAGCAGCATCACAAAGAAACTACGTCCTTCCCCTCCTTGCAACCTACCCGTTCCCTCACCCGCTGCCTCCCCAACTCTGTAGCTGCACACTGCAAACAAATTGAAATGAGACACGGGGCCATAGCCTTGTGTGTACTGCTAGCAGCTCGTCAGTCCTGCCCCTCCGAAACAAAGTTACATCATAGAGGGCAGGACTGACAGCAGTGCGGGACTGGGGGGTAAAAAGGAGGTCATGCTGAATAGTGGGGGATGGGAGAAAAGAGAGGACAATGGTGGGAGGGAAAGAGGGGTGATACTAGATGTGGGGGGAGGAGAGAAACTGCAATGATGAAGGGAGAGAAAGATAGGGCAATGTTGGAGGGTAGCAGGAGAAAGGCAGAAGGAAAAATGTTGGATGGGGGGGGGGGGGAAGACAGACATGAGATCCTGGATGGGCAGGGGAGAGGAAGGAATAGAGGGCTGATATCAAATAGCAGGGGGTGGGGGGAGACAGAGGCAATTCTGCATGGCTGGGGGGGGGGGGGCACAGAGGAAATGCTACAGGGCTAGGAAAAAAGACAGCGGAGGTGCTGCATGGCTGGGGGAGAGAGAGACACACACACACAGCAGAGACACTGGGAATGGGGAAAGACTGAGACAGTGAAAAAGGAGATGGATATGGAGAGAGAATTAGTAAATGGACAGAAGACCTTAGCAAGAGAGTTAAGGCAGAAACCAGATATCTGGGCCAACATGATTAGAAAGATAAAATGACCAGAAGCCAAAGTTAGAAAGAGTAATTTTATTTTCTGTTTTGTCATTAGAATACGTCAAATTTTGGAATGTACATATACTAGAGCTGATCAGAGCTCGAGAGTACTCGGTTGAAATTTGACTTAAGGGTACTTGGCTTGAAGAAGCTGGGAAAAACTGCTGTAATGCACTCTACAGTGGTCTGAATAAAGGGTTTGCACCAGCTCCAGTTGAGTGACAATGCTGTAGCAAGACTGGTCACAGGTGTGTTCTGCTCTCTGTCCGGATAGGCTCTGTCTACTCAGGAGATTAGCATACAGTTAACCGGAATACAAAACATCACTGTGAAGACTCAGAACTCTTGAACCAAAATCTTCTTTAATGCAACTCAAACAAAGGGAAATAACTTTTGAGCGACTGTCGGCCTTCCCCCCGTTTCTAGCAGCTTTTAAACTAGAAACGGGGGGAAGGCCGACAGTCATTCAAAAGCGCATAGTTTGGGATAAGGTATCTTTCAAAGATATCACCAAAACAGGGAAGATAGGGTATCCTGATAGTGAGGTTGCAAAAGAGACTGTAGTAGATCAGGTGTCCTTCAATAAAAATCAGACAGAAGATTGCAAATTAATACTGTCAAGTAAATGGGAACAACATATACACTGATTCATGGTCTGTGGCAAATGGATTAGCCATGCGGCTACCTATTTGGTATAAAAACAACTGGAAAATTAATATCAAGGATTTTTGGGGCAGAGAATTGTGGCAAGATATTTGGAATTGTGTAAAATACTAATGTTATTGTTTTTTATGTAGATGCTCATTGCAAGGGTGGCTGATGACTGTGGAAGAGCCAGATAATTGCTCAGGTTTGGCAAAATGGGTGCACCAAAAATGTGAACATCTGGGAAGAAAGGCCACTTACAGGTGGGCAACAGTTCTATTCCCGGCACAGGCAGCTCCTTGTGACTCTGGGCAAGTCACTTAACCCTCCATTGCCTGCCGCATAGAGCCTGCCATGAGTGGGAAAGCGCGGGGTACAAATGTAACAAAAATTAAAAAAAAAATAAAATAAAATTAGTTTAATTATGGGTGTTATTAAAATTGTTATTGTTGAATGTCTGGTCTTTTAATACCAGACTAGGCGATCGGTTCACCACATATCTAAGGGGTAATTAAAAAGGGGAAAATTACCTGAACAAATTTGGTAGATGGATTAGATAGGACCTTTACTTAATTTGCAAGGATGTAAATATGTGTGCACAGCAGTAGATAATTATTCTAGATATGTAATTGCACATCCTTGCAGGCAACACTATTAAAACTTTAGAATTGATAATTGATAATGGTTCCCATTTTGAAGGCTAATTAGTATAACAATGTGCCTTAAGTCATAATATAACCTTGTCTTGATCCTCCGATCTGGGCAAGAATGGACTTATGTCCCAGCAAATAAGTATTATAGAGAATAACTGATCTGTATATGCTTTATTCATAGATCCTTGTAACATTCAGTGTAATCCTTCTTACAGTGTCTTTGGGTATGGTTATTACCCCTGGTGGACATTTATGACTCACAGCCAAGAGTCAGGGCAAGCTGATTGGGAGATGGAGGAATCATAGTGAAATTTGACAAGATAATTGCACATGTTCAGCTAACTAGATGTGTCCTGTGGCAACTGTCAACAACACTCAAATATGGAAAGAAGTCCTGTCACACGAATGAGTTTAATATGACTTGCACAAGTCAGAGACAGACAATACAGCATTATTGACCCAAAAATGCAGACATTGTTGATATTTACACCACCAATGTGTTATTAGCAAATGTTTATATTCTTCTTGTGTGAACAATACACCTATGAAGACCTGTGTAAATACTGTAGTACCCTTAATTGCCTTGTAGAGTAAAATGAACTTGGTATGATACACTGTTACGTAGGAGCTTTTAGTACAAGTGTAGAGATAATAAAGGCTATTGATGCTGAAACTTTAGACAAAACAAAATGTATTAGAACTGACATTAATCAGCTTATTACTTTGCAATATGATAAAGTTTTTTTATTATACTCAGATAGTTTACAAGTAGAAATTAATATAGCATAATTTACTACTTGCATGTTGTAACATTTATTTGCCCTTATACAAAGGAATAAGGCTCGAGATGACTAACTCTGAACACTTGTGGAGGTGAATTTCACCGGTGGGTTCCTTCCACAACCTGATTAATCATTTTAAATACTGCCTTGTGCACTGACCTCTTTTGTTATGGGCAAATTGTATAGTTTAATGCAACTAAGCAGTGTGTAAGGATTTGTAATACTGAATTTTGACTTCCTATTAATTTTAGTAAGTTTGTTGAAATTAGTGCTCAGTATATTATCCATTTGTATTATCTGTCTTGTTACTTTTTTTTGTTATTTTATCTGATGTAGACTAATAACTTATGTATGGACTGTCGTTCAGACAGAGTTGAAAATCAAGCGCCCCTCACGACTCACGTCGCGAGGATAACGGGGATGAGCTGCAGTCGCAACTCACGGCTCCGAGCAGCCACTCCGGCAGCGAGACCGACCCGCCTGGCAGGGTCGCGAGGCAGCGGCGAGTTCGGCCACGCAGCCGCACGGTGAGATGGCTGAGGTCCCCCGGGCGAGTGAGGATCCGTGGCGCTGACTGCAGCGGGCAGCGAGGGAGAGTCGAGGCCACATTGCGCGGCTTCAGGCGGTCATCCTTGGCCGCTCCATCCACCCAGCACTGGGATCTTCCCTGTGGTGTTGGCCTCGAGACCTGGCTGGGAGCAGCAGAGCCCACTTCGTCCCGGCGTGCACGGACCCGGGAGGAGGCCAGGGCTCGGGGAGCCAGAGACGACGGACTGATTCCCCTGTGGCGAAGGGGAGGACGAGCCAGCACCAGCACGGATTCGCTACCCAGGGTGAGTGCCGATTGCTGCAGCCGAGCGGGGGGAGAGAGGCAGGTTCCGGGGGCCCAGGTTGCGAGACGGTCTCTTGCGCTGTCAACGGCCCGTGAGCCAATCTCGCCTGGTCCGGGAGCCTACCCTCGGCCGTCGCGCTCCCTGGCAGGAATTGCCCGGGACCGTGTTGGCCGAGAGTTCCAGGTGACCCAGGTGGAGTCGGAGGGGGTTCGTCTGCGGCCTGTGGTCCCGGGCCCAGCTACCCTTCCCGCCACGTGGCAGTGCAGTGACGCGGTCTTCCCCGGGCGGCCTGGTTGCTCTGCTACTTTGGTGGCGGCCCTGCTCGGTCGCCCTGAGACCAGCCCAGCTGCTCCAGCTTTCCCGAACCGGCTTCTCTCTGCCTGCTTGCTTGCTCGCTCCAGGCCGGCAGCTCCAGCTTCCCCCTGCTTGTTCCAGTTCATCTGCTCCAGCCTGCTTGTTCCCAGCTGAGCCCAGCTGCTCCAGCTTTCCCGAACCAGCTTCTCTCTGCCTGCTTGCTTACTCGCTCCAGACCGGGGGCTCCAGCTTTCCGCCTACTTGTTCCGGTTCATCTGCTCCAGCCTGCTTGTTCCAGTCCAGATGCCCCAGCGTGTTCCAGTCCGCCTGATCCCAGCTTGTTCCAGTCAGATGCCCCAACGTGTTCCAGTCCGCCTAATCCCAGCGTGTTCCAGTCCACCTGATCCCAGCGTGTTCCAGTCCGCCTGATCTCAGCTTGTTCCGGTCCGCCTGATCCCAGCTTGTTCCAGCTTGTTCTCAGCTTGTTCCAGTCCGCCGATCCAGCTTCCCCCTTGCTTGTTCCGGTCCAACTGCTCTAGTGTGTTCCAATCTGCCTGATCCACCTGCTCCAAGCTCGTTCCAGTCTGCATGATCCAGCTTCCCCTAGCTTGTTCCAGTCCAAATCCTCTAGTGTGTTCCAGTCCGCCTGATCCGCCTGCTCCAAGCTCATCCCAGTCCGCCCGATCCCAGCTTGTTCCAGTCCACCGATCCAGCTTCCCATGCTTGCTCCAGTGTTCCAGTCCATCTGCTCCAGCCTACTTGCCCCGGTACACCTGCCCAGCCTGCCTGCTCCAGTACATCTGCTCCAGCGTGCTCCAGTCCACCTGATCCGCTGTGAGCCTCTCTGCCATTGACTTACCTGCCTGCCTGCTGCTACTACCTTGTCAACCATTGACTTATCTGCTTGCCTGCCTGCCTGCGAGCCTCTCATCCATTTACTTATCTGCCTGCCTGCTGCTAGCTTGTCAACTATTAACATACCAGTCCATCAATTCCAAACCTCCAACCCAGCTCTCCATTCTATCTATCTGCCTAACACCTTAGTCACCACACAGTCTCCTGCTACACCCAGTCACTACATATGGCTCCTATCCACATTCTCTTCCTTGCCCTGTCCCCTCCTAATCTCTTCTCCTCCCCACCCCCACTGTCCACCATTGGAACTCGTTGCCCTCCCGCCTGGCCCGCCACGACAATACCCCTTTCACCCCCATCCCTCACCACCTCACCATTCCTCTTATCCCCTTCCTCCATCCTAGCTCTCAACCTTCAACACTTCCTTCCTGCTATTAACCCATCCCCATTCCTCCTAAATGCACCCCGTCTTCGTCGCCTTCGTCGCCCATCCTCCCCCTCCCTCCTCCGCTCTCTCTTGCTCCTCCTCCTACTATCCACCGGAGACATTAACCCTAACCCAGGTCCCCCTCATCTCTCCCCGTCCTATCCACGCAGACGATCCCGGGACGTCTCCAATCTCGTCTCTATTCCCCTCCTCCCCCCTTCTTCCCTTCCCTTCTCTTGCGCCTTGTGGAATGCCCATTCAGTCTGCAACAAACTGCCCTTCACCCACCATCTCTTCATCTCCCACTCCCTTCAACTGCTCGCCCTAACCGAAACCTGGATCTCCCCGGACGACTCTGCCTCAGTCGCAGCCCTTTGCCATGGTGGTCACCTCTTCTCACACACTCCCCGCCCAGTTGGCCGCGATGGAGGCGTTGGGTTACTACTCTCACCCTCCTGTAGTTTCCAACCCCTCCTCCTACCGCAGTCTCACTGTTTCTCTTCCTTTGAAGCCCACTCCATCCGACTATTCAACCCGCTACCACTCAGAGTAGCAGTCATCTACCGCCCCCCTGATAAATCCTTCTCTTCCTTCCTTACCGACTTCGATGCCTGGCTCTGTCTTTCATGAACCCTCATCTCCATCTCTCATTCTCGGAGACTTCAATATACATGTTGATGACCCATCCGACCCTCACGCTTCTAAGTTCCTCACCCTAACTTTCTCCTTCAACCTCCAGCTGTGCTCTACCACCCCTACTCACCGTGATGGCCATTGTCTTGACCTCGTCCTTTCCTCATCCGGCTCACCCTCCAATTTCCAAGCTTCAGTTCTTCCTCTCTCCGATCACCACCTGATCACATTCACACTTCTTCACCCCCCCCCCCCCCGCCCCGCCCAACCTTAACCACCACCTCCAGGAATCTCCAGGCCATTGACCCCCTCACCTTATCCGCTAGCATCTCTAATCTCCTCCCATCCATCATGTCCTCCGAGACTGTCGACAAAGCGGTCTCCGCTTACAATGCTGCTCTCTCCTCTGCTCTGGACACCCTCGCACCATCCACCTCCCGTCCCACAAAGCGTACCAATCCCCAGCCCTGGCTGACCCCTTGCATCCGTTACCTTCGCTCCTGCGCACGATCTGCCGAACGCCTCTGGAGGAAATCTCGTACTCATTCAGACTTCCTTCACTACAAACTCATGCTATCCTCCTTCCACTCCTCCCTATTCCTTGCAAAACAGGACTATTACACCCAATTGACCAATTCTCTCAGCTCCAACCCTCGTCGTCTCTTCGCCACCCTTAACTCTCTCCTCAAGGTGCCCCCCGCTCCCACTCCCCCCTCACTCTCTCCTCAATCACTGGCTGATTACTTCCACAACAAAGTGCAAAAGATCAACCTTGAATTCACTACCAAGCCATCACCCCCCCCCCCTCTTCACCCATTAATCCTCTCCCTCAACCAACCAACCCAGGCCTCCTTCTCCTCCTTTCCTGAGATCACCGAGGATGAAACCTCCCGCCTTCTTTCCTCCTTGAAATGCACCACCTGTTCCTCTGATCCCATCCCCACCAACCTACTTAACACCATCGCCCATACTGTCAACCCCTCCATCTGTCGCATCCTTAACCTCTCTCTCTCCACTGCAACTGTCCCTGACACCTTCAAGCACGCCGTAGTCACACCTCTCCTCAAAAAAACATCACTCGACCCTACCTGACCCTCCAACTATCGCCCCATCTCTCTCCTACCCTTCCTCTCCAAAATACTTGAGCGCGCCGTTCACAGCCGCTGTCTTGATTTTCTCTCCTCTCATGCCATCCTCGACCCACTCCAATCCGGTTTCCGCCCTCTCCACTCGACAGAAACAGCACTCTCTAAAGTCTGCAATGACCTGCTCCTGGCCAAATCCAGAGGCCACTACTCCATCCTCATCCTCCTCGATCTTTCTGCCGCTTTTGACCAGGGGCGTATCTGGAATCCGGCGATAGGGGGGGGCCAGAGCCAGAGAGGGGGGGCACATTTTTGCCTCCCTCCCCCCCCCCCCCCCCCGCCGCCACCGCCTCCTCTCTCCACCCCCTCCCCGCCGTCAACCCTCCCCCGCTGCTTACTTTTGCCAGCCGAGGTCCAACCCGCAATCTCCATATTTCGTCTTCCTCCGTGGCCATGTGCTTCAAGGAAGTAACGCTGCAGTGCTGATTGGTTGAATCCAGTTCGGCGTCTGACGTCGCAGCGACGTCAGACACCGAACTGGATTCAACCAATCAGCACTGCAGGCTGCAGCGTTACTTCCTTGAAGCACATGGCCACGGAGGAAGACGAAATATGGAGATTGCGGGTCGGACCTCGGCTGGCAAAAGTAAGCAGCGGGGGAGGGTTGACGGCGGGGAGGGGGGCCAGGGCAAAATCTGCGGGGGCCCAGGCCCCTGTGGCCCCACGCAGATACGCCCCTGCTTTTGACACTGTCAATCATGATTTACTTCTCACCACACTGGCCTCATTTGGGTTCCAGGGCTCTGTGCTCTCCTGGTTCTCCTCCTATCTCTCCCACCGCACATTCAGGGTGCACTCTCATGGATCTTCCTCCACTCCCATCCCGCTATCTGTTGGAGTTCCCCAGGGATCTGTTCTTGGACCCCTTCTCTTCTCTATCTACACCTCTTCCCTAGGCTCACTGATCTCATCTCATGGCTTCCAGTATCATCTTTACGCTGATGACACCCAACTCTATCTCTCCACACCAGACATCACCGCAGAGACCCAGGCCAAGGTATCGGCCTGCCTATCTGACATTGCTGCCTGGATGTCCAACCGCCACCTGAAGCTGAACATGTTCAAGGCCAAGCTCCTTGTCTTTCCACTTAAGCCCACTTCTCCTCTTCCCCCACTCTCTATCTCAGTTGACGGCACCCTCATCCTCCCCGTCTCATCTGCCCGCAACCTGGGGGTCATCTTCGACTCCTCCCTCTCCTTCTCTGCGCATATCCAGCAGACTGCCAAAATCTGTCGCTTCTTCCTTTTCAACATCAACAAAATTCGCCCTTTCCTCTCTGAGCAAACCACCCGAACTCTCGTCCACGCTCTCATTACCTCTCGTCTCGAGTACTGCAACTTGCTCCTCACTGGCCTCCCACTCAGCCATCTATCCCCCCTTCAATCCATTCAGAACTCTGCCGCACGTCTCATATTCCGCCAGAACCGATATTCTCATATCACCCCTCTCCTCAAGTCGCTTCACTGGCTTCCGATCAGATACCGCATCCAATTCAAGCTTCTCCTCCTTACTTACAAATGCACTCACTCTGCTGCTCCACCCTACCTCTCTACCCTCATCTCCCCCTACGTTCCTGCCCGTAACCTCCGCTCACATGACAAATCCCTCCTCTCAGTACCCTTCTCCACCATTGCCAACTCCAGGCTCCGCTCATTTTCCCTTGCCTCACCATATGCCTGGAACAGTCTTCCTGAATCCCTAAGCCAAGCCCCCTCCCTACCCATCTTCAAATCCTTGCTTAAAGCTCACCTCTTCAATGCTGCTTTCGGAACCTAACCTTTCGAACACATAGGTTGCCCCAATCTGTCTGATCTATCTGATTAACTGTACATTTGTCTTTTTAGATTGTAAGCTCTTCGAACAGGGACTGTCCTTCCATGTTAAATTGTACAGCGCTGCGTAACCCTAGTAGCGCTTTAGAAATGTTAAGTAGTAGTAGTAGTAGTAATACAAGTTAATTTTAAAGATTGTTTTTCAACTCTGTCTTGACCGACCAGTGCACTCGGGGTCTGTATTGTTGATTAGAAGTAATTCTGTTTCAAAATTATTGTTTAACTTTGATTGTGTGAAAATAAGTTGGAATGCAGAAGATAAGTTACAGGTCTAATTTGGTATGTGAAGGGGAGGATGGTGCTTGTTTTCGGAAGTTCAACTTGGCCACCTGGACTTGGAAAACATGTGACCATGTTCCCACAGTATGGCTTGTTTACATAAACAGAGAAGCATTCTGTAATTTTCCTTAGCTCTGAACATGAGCTCTAAGCCTAATAAAAAGGGGAGCTTGTTACAGCAGAGTGGGGGCTCATCTGTGAGTGGATGCGCTGTGCAGAGGATCTGTTCCTGGTCAAAGAAGCTCCTGGCTCTTGCTGTGAACCGGGCCCCCACAGCTGATGTTAAGAGCCTGGATGATGTAAGGACCAATGATGTTGTATGTATATAATGTATTATTGCTTCCTTTCCTGGTCTAAGAACTCTTAGCATTGCTTAGATGTAGAGACCAGTGATGTAATGATTGTTTATATAGCTAATCATTGTGTGTATATAGCTAATCATGGTCTATATCTTAATCATTATAGATTTTAGCACCTCTAATAAAGGTTTCATTTATCTAATATGAATCCAAAAGAATCCACGGTAATTATTGAGTAGTCTGTGTCAGTGAGACAGGCTGTAAATCCATAGCAGTACAGGATGTTATAATGCCTTTGTATCACTCCATGGTGCAACCGCACCTCGAATACTGTGTTCAATTCTGGTCGCCGCATCTCAAAAAAGATATAGTGGAATTAAAAAAGGTGCAGAGAAGGGCGACGAAAATGATTAAGGGGATGGGACGACTTCCCTATGAGGAAAGGCTAAAGCGGCTAGGGCTCTTCAGCTTGGAGAAAAGGCAGCTGAGGGGATATATGATAGAGGTCTATAAAATAATGAGTGGAGTTGAATGATTAGATGTGAAGCGTCTGTTTACGCTTTCCAAAAATTCTAGGACTAGGGGGCATGCGATGAAGCTACAATGTAGTAAATAAATAAATAAAATGAATTGGAGAAACTTTTTCTTCACTCAACGTGCAATTAAACTCTGGAATTCGTTGCCAGAGAATGTGGTAAAGGTGGTTAGCTTAGCGGAGCTTAAAAAGATTTGGACGGCTTTCTAAAGGAAAAGTCCATAGACCATTATTAAATGGACTTGGGGGAAAATTCACTATTTCTGGGATAAGCAGTATAAAATGTTTTGTATTTTTTTGGGATATTGCCAGGTATTTGTGGCCTGGATTGGCCACTGTTGGAAACAGGATGCTGGGCTTGATGGACCTTTGGTCTTTCCCAGTATGGCAATACTTATGTACTTATGTAACTTACAATTAGAAGCGCTGGACAAGAGTCTCTGCCTTGCAGACTGGGAGTCTGTTCTCACCAACTCACCCTGTACACCAGGAGAGCTAGGAGTAAATTAAATGCTGTGAATACTTTTAAAATGGTAAAAACTTGGTCATTTACAGTAGCTTGAAAGGGGGGTATGCAACAGGTACAGCAAAGTTAGCTTACAGTTCTTAGAAAACCATGCTGCAAATGCACACTCAACCCTAAAATGGAAAGAGAAGGGGTAGACTCCAGCCCACATGCACAGGGACAAGGCCAACCAATAGGAAAAGTCCCACAAAGCATAGGGAACAGGGGCAAGTGCTCAGGAAGAGCCTATCACAAGAGAACTACAATTATATCACTTGATAGTCCTATCCTATTTACAAAGCACAGGACACACATAAACAATAAACACCCTGCCTCCAGGCAGAACACTCCCCGCCTGGTATTTAAATTCTCAACTTATAAATACCACAAAGTCCATACAAAATCCATAATTAAAACTGGATCTTGAAGGTTGACAACTTCTTGTTTGTCACCGGTTCACTGTTGCTCTGGTGACTTGTCTCGTAGGAGCTGAAATTAGAGACAGGCAACACAAACAGCAAACATAACAAAGAGAGAGAAAAGTCTCTGGAGTGGACTACAGTCCACGTTGTCCTCTTCATGGTGTGGATCACTGGCTCAGTGATGGCTCTGCTGAACAAATTCCTCGTCTTCCAGGGAATTCTTGTGTTGAAGTTCCCAGGTGGTGCCAGTGATCTGTAGTTCTGTATCTCTGATGGCACTTTGGTGGTAGATGTCTGCTGTTTCATCAGCTGGTTGATGAGATGAAGATGCAATGTGGTGGCAAGAATGGTCATCTCTGGACGTATCTCTGTGTAAAAGTCAGGATTTATGAGTTCAAATTATTTCTCTGTCCTGGAGATGTGTGGTCTGGTTTTAGAAGAAAGTCTGGTCCTGACAACCACGTGGTTTCCATTAGACAAGATGCTGGCACAGCTCTGGTGGCACAATCTGCTGGATTTTGGTCAGTAGGCTGTTGCTGATGTACACATAAAATCTCCTGGTCTGGTTATAAATGTAGCCCAAGATGACTTTACTGTAGGTATAGAATTTGATATCTATTTGAATGTCCATTTAATTGAGTATCATTTTTGCTATCTCTACTGCTAGCACTGCTCCACACATTTCTTAGCGTGGAATGGTATGATTGGGTTGTGGTGCTAACTTGGCTTTGCCAAAGATGAAACCCATATGAGATAGCCCATCTGTGTTTGTAGCTTTCAAGTAGGCCTCCGCTGCTATGGCCTTTTCAGAAGCATCTGAGAAGATGCAGATTTCTTTATAAGAGGCAGTACTGATTGCTGCAGGGATATAAGTGTGTGGGATGTGCAGTTGTACTAGAGTCTTTAGCAGTGTGTTTTTTCTAGCAAAAAAGGTGCCGGTACTCAAATGCTAGGTCATCCTTCAGGGGTGGGGTGATCACTGAGGGACTCATCCCACAATAGCCAGGCCCCCTGCAACCTGTCACAGAACCTATGACAACGCAGAATTGGTGTGTAGAGCCTTAGCTCTTTTTTTATTATTATTATTATTGATAGATTTTAATTTTACATTCACATAATAAACATAAATGTATGGCAATTTGAGCACTAATAATATAAGCAATTTAATAAACAGAAACTTTCTTATTCAACTTTGTCCACAAATTGTGATCCAGATACTAGGAAAATAGATAAAAAGAAAAAGGTAAAATGTAAAATAAAACTCATCTTAATCAATGGAGCAGAAGGAGCTGCTAATACTCGCAGCCAAAATATAGCATTCTTTAACTAATGGGTGCAACCAAGGAAAGCTTTCTTTCTTCCTCCTTATTGGTAATAAGTTCCTGTAGTTTCTTAGGGTTCCAGAGGGAACAGAGGTTCAATAAGACCAGCTGTGGTAACAATGGAAGTGCTGTGGGATGCAATTCCAGGTTTGAATTCCTCCCTGCAGCAGATATCCAACTCCTTCAGGGGAGAGGTTTTGGAATTAAAACAAACTTATCAACAACTGTCTGGTAAGATTGAAGCTCCAGTAAATAAAACGGAATCACTAGAATGTGAAGTTAAATGTCTTCAGAACTTTGCATCAACAGTTGTAAAGGATAATAATATTCAAGCTCGTAAGCTTGAATATTTGGAAAATCAGGCTAGAAGGAATAATCTAAGATTCTTTAATTTTCCTGAATCGCCGCTTATTCCAGCATTGGAGATGTTAAAAAATACTTTTGTGAAGTACTGGGCATTCCAGCTGAAGGCTATCCGCCTATAGTTAGCGCCCAGTATATAATGGGAATTCCAAGAGTACTAACAGATCAATGTCAGCCTGATTTAAATTTGACTGAATTCTTAGAAAGTTCTTTAGAAGTTATATCAGAACGGACTACTCTTCTGGTGACTTTTGCTCTAGAGCCAGACAAAAACAATATATTTCGCTCTTACTTTCGCCATATTAATGCTCTTTTTCTGGGATCAAAAATTCAAATATTTCCTAATTTAGCCAGGGAAACACAAAAAAGGAGAGAATTCTTGGCCTTAAAATCAAGAGTTCTCAACCTAGGTGATGTATTGTGTCTCTAAATTCAATAAATTATGGGGGTTTTTATTACCCTAAGAGCCTGAGCTCTTTTTTTAAAACCTGGGGTCCATGGGTCAATTTTAGCAGACAATGGAAAAGGTGGTGGTACTCAGTACCCCTAAGTACCCCCTCAAAAAGAGCCCTGGTCTTTAGAGAATCTTTCTCCCATTCTTGCCACATTTCTGGTGGCAATGGAACATTCCACTCATCAGTACTTTGGGAAAGTTCTCTCAATAGGGATCTTCCTTGAATGGTGACTGGAGCACAGACCCCAGTAGGTTGTTCAAACTATTGACTGTGGGCAAGACACCTCTGCATGTTTATGGTTTCTCTTGGAGAACTTGAAAGGTAAAAATGTCTTTCCTTAGATCCCAATATAATCCAAGGCTTCTCTGAAGCAGAGAAGTGACTACTCTTAGATCCAGGTCTTTTAAATCTTTAGCATGAATCTTCTGCAGGAAATGTTGTAATTACTTCGGTACTGTTGGAGGCTATTTTATGAAGTCTCAGATTAGCCTCTGCCAGCATTGTTTGTGTTCTCTTTAGCAAGTCAATGTCCTCTCCTGCAGTAGGCAACAATTTCAAATCATCATCACCAAGAAAGTCTCTTTCAATGAATGTCTGGCATCTGTGCCATATTCTCTTTCTCCCTCTTGGGCTGTCCTTCCAAGCCTATAGGTTGCTACTGAAGGTGATGGACTGTTACCAAAGACATGAACTCTCATTCTATATTCCACGATTTCCTGATTGATGTCATTGTCACAGTACCACAGGAATTTCAAGTAGTTTCTGTAGTCTGGGTATACGACAAAGCAATAGAATATTTGCTGGACATCTGCTGTTACGGTGATGGAGTCTTTTCTGAAGCGAATCAAGACTCCTATTAGGCTGTTGATCATGGCAGGTCCAGAAAGCCAGCACATTGTTAAGTGAGATTCCTTGAAATTGAACACTGAAATCAAATGCAAATCTGATCTGGCCTGCTTTTTGTGGGTGATACACCCCAAAGGTAGGTAAGTACCAACATTCTTCATTGTCTTAACGGTGGAGCTGGCTCTGCATGGCTATTATCCAGCATGTTCTGCATGAATGTTGTAAAGTGCTGTTTTTTTCTCTGGTTTCCTTCTCAGAGTCTGTTGCAATGAACTGAGATAAGAGAGAGCTTGATCTTTGTTGTCAGGTAGTTGTGTTCTGGGTGTCTGGAATGATAGCGAAGCTACTCAGCTGTTGGATTCATCCTTGTAGAATTCCTTATCCATTAATTCTCAAGAACTCTCTGTCTTCTACTGAAATAGTTGGTTTGTCATCATCCCTGGTGACTTGGAACACCGAATTCCCCAGATGTCCTCCTAAATCTGGTGGAGAGGTGTCCTGACAAATGCTTGAGCCAGGATCTGGTTCTTCCCAACTGTAAACCTCCTTCACTTGCAGATGGTTAGGACAATGCTTAAACAAGGTGGTGCACCCATTTTCCATGACTCACATTTTGTAGACATCTACAGTTGGTCTCCTCAATCTGTTAAGGCATACGCTACCTATTATCTCTCATCCCAGGGCAAGCCAGTAGGCATATGGGGCATTGGGTGGACCTGTACGTGACCCACAAACTCTGATCAATGTTGGTGCATCTTTTCCTAACAAGAGCAAGATCTTGGCCTTTGGGTCCAAAGGCTGCAGATACTCCGCTATAGGTTAGAGATGATGATGGTGTTGTGCAAACTCTGGCATGGGAATTTCTTCTCAGTTATCAGGTATCTGATTACATTCAATAAGAGTCAGTAGATGTGTATTGTTATTACCATCCATCGCTTCTATCACGTATCTACTTGCTTTTCTCCCTGTCCTTTTTCTCATCCCTGAATTGGTCTTGAGGTGGTAGGACTAGCAAACTCCTTGGATATCAAATAGGTCAAAGAACTCCATACATTTTCACTGCCTTTTCTGGTTGCTCTTTTGGAAATATTTTAGTTAGACATAGCTTGGTGCATGACCGCCACCTCCTAACACTTGTGTACAGTTTGGAGTAATGTTCGGTGGTGACATTGCTCTACCTCCTTCTCCCCACCTTGGCTTGACTCTGGGGCTAGGGTTCCTGTAGATTTAGGCTTACTCTTGTCAGGGTGTAAGGCACTAAAATTCTGGTCACTATTGCACTCCGTACACTTAATGACTGCTTTACAGTCTTAAGCCATGTGTTTGGATGAAGAGCAACATTTGTAGCAGGATTCTGTACCTTTTCAACAGATCTTTACATTCTCTTAAGGGTTTATCACTAAAACCTCTACATTTCTTAAAGGAATTAGGTTTCTTGTGTATAGGACGCTGTCTGGATCCTCTGCTTTCTCTGTATTAGGAGGATGATCAGTTGGTGAGATTGCTGTTGGTGACATATCTGTCATGTGTACAGCTATAGGCTTCTTGGTGTTGCTGTATTTCTTGACTGGCCTTTCACTCGGGAAGTAGCGTATCTTGACTGCTTCAGGCACATCAAACATGAAGCTGGAGTCTATTTTTCCTCTTTGCCAGATCCCAGATGAACTTCACAAAGACAGTGAAGGGAGGAAACCTCTCTTGGTGGCTGTCTTTATACTTGGCACCCACTGTGAAAATGATGAGGCTATTGTGAAGATGAAGCTCCCACCTCAGGATCCCAGGTCCCTCTTTCACTCAGGTTGAGCTGGTTCTCAGTATGCAGATTTTATGCAAATTAGTATCCTACCCCTTTCTACTCGGGGTGACCTGGCTCTCAAAAAGGCAAACATAGCCAGGTCTTAACAGGATTTTTCTCATACAAATCTTTATTCCCGCCTCTGGGGCACACTTCTTCTTGCACAGTTCAAACCCAACAGATTTCTTCCCCCTGAGCCCTCTCACACAGGCCTTTGGGCTCAGTACTTCTCATGGGGATCCTTCTGCTTCAGCTACCAGCCCTCTTCTGCAGCGGCTAGCTCTCCTCTTGCCTCACCACTCAGGTGGGGTATTAAGTGGTTAATGGCCAAACAGGACCCAGCCCATAACCTGCTGCACCTGTTTCTATCCCCAGGACTCCCCTCGGTCCTAGCGACCTCCTGCTATACACCCCTTACTGGCTCCCTTTAGTGACTCACCCAGCCCTTCTCCCTGGACATTTTAGGGGAACAGCGCCCTCTAGGGGCCTAACCAGGGTAGGACAGCCTTTTCCTTCTCACACCACTGATGACCATTTTTCTCTTGTCATGTGGCAGCTTTGATATAATCTCATTTATGCCCCAAGCTGTGTCCAAATAGTACAAGACAAGAAGGTTTGGATCAGCTTTGAGTGCTTCCAATTCCTGAAGGAGGTCGCCCAATGCCTGTAACTTGTTATTATCTTTGTGACATTTGGGGAAACTCCGTATTCTTTACATCAGTGCCTGTTGGTTAGCTTCTGGGCTGCCATAGTACTGGTCAAGTCTCTCCTACATTTCTTTCAATCCTCTGGAGGGGGGTCATGCAAATATGCATCTGATATTCCCTGCACACGCTCAGCTGACTCTGTTTCCAGCCATTTTATCAGCATGTTCATTTCATGGTTTGGGGTAGGCTTCATGATTGTCATGGCCTCTTTAAAGTTATATTTCCATCTTCTATACTTTTCAGGGCAGTCATTGAGCTGAGTGAGCCCCATGTTTACCATCTTTTTGCGAGACATGTACATTGCAAAATCTCTCTCTGAAGTTTCTAGCATGCTGCCTGTAGCTGGCTGTGTGCTGGGGTTGGTCTGAAGTCAGGCTTGAAGTGTGGCTGGTCAGGTGGCTCTTGCTTTTCACAGGGAGTTTTGCTGGGTGTAACTGCTCAACTTTTGTCTGAGCTCAGTTCCTGGGTAGTGCCAGAGTCTGTGGTTGAAATGAAGAGTTTCCCTTGGTGTGCTTTCCTGAAGTGAGTGTTAGTGCATCCATTTGCGTACAAGTGAGTGGATCACTATGGTGGTGGTTTGCCTCCATGGTGTGCTTTACCTTAGACTTGCTTTTTTCAAGTGAGGGAGACTCTGGTATGGTGGAACATGCTTGCTCAGAATCTGATGACAATTCTGAGTCAGAGTGTGACTATGTGCTTTTGTGAACCAGGGTATGAGCCTTCACATATTCTGCTGTCCACTGCACAGAATATTTAGCGGTGATGTGGCTGAGCTGACTCTCCCCGCCTTGTGGCATCCAAGTACTTTTACTTGGGGCTCGAGGACAGCTACTTCTTCCTTTCGCTGGAGCAGCTCGAATGCAATGTCTAACTCTACCTCCCTGTGTTCAGAGGCGGCAGCAGCAGTGGCAGCATTAGTCTTAGCAGTGGCAGCAGCAACATCAGCAGCTGCTTTCTTTCTCTCTTCTTCTAATTTAAGTTTCTACATTTTTATAGCTGCTTCTTGCTGACTATAAAGAATCTTTGATTTGGCAGCCACCCATTTGCAATTTAAAAGCAAGAGAGCTTGAAGTGGACCTGCTAGAATGGCTTGTCCTGTGTGATTCAGGGACTTAGAACTTCTAGCACTGCCAGAGTATTGGAGGAGATTCTGCTCTGTAGGAGATGTGTGTTTCTGTGCCTTTAATTACTTCAGCCATTTGGCTTGGCATGTGAGGTGTGTGGTTTCTTGTCTCTCTCTGGGCAAGACTATCTGCTGTATTTTTCCTGCTTAGAAACTGACAGTACTCCTAATGAATTTTACTGATACTGCTTATAGGTTACTTGCAATTGGTCTACATAGTGGCTCTCAGTCTGGCCTCTTTCTGATACGTCACTTATTTTCTGCACTACTTTGAGCCAGAGTTTGTTCAAAAGAGAGACATATTTTTCTAGTTCAGTTTCATACACCTCTGGATTTCACTGTGAGTATGTGTGGTCTTCCATACTTTGAACCCTTTTCACTGTTATTGCTGGGTTGTGTTGTGTGCTGTTCAGTCACTTCAGCCTCCTCAGTTACTTTGAAGGGGGGGGGGGTTGTCCCAAAAGGATACGTTTGCTTGAGACTGAAAGAAGCTGGAAGCCCTATATGGCAATCCTTCTTTTATCTTCCTTTGACTAGCTTTGAAGGCAATGTCTTAGGTCTGTGCCCACTTTAAACTTTGTTTATCTCTATAGCAACGGTGGGAAGGTTTGCTGCATGAATGGATACTTTTGCCATCACTGTGCCAGCTAATTAACTATGCAGCCTGAGCAGCAGTTGGGAATTTATTCACAGATATGTCTATTTACTTAGCGGCCCAGCAACTAGGAGTCTGTTCTCTCCAACTCACCCTGTATACCAGGGGAGCTAGGAGTAGATGCTGTGAATACTTTTACACTGGTAAAATCGTGGTCATTTACAATAGCTTGAAAGGGGAGTATGCAACAGGTACAGCAAAGTTAGCTGACAATTCTTATAAAACCATGGTGCAGACACACTCTAAACCCCAAAATGGAAAGAGAAGGAGAGGCTCCAACCCATATACACAGGGACAAGGCCAATCAATAGGAAAAGTCCCACAAGGCATAAGGAAAAGGGGCAGGTGCTCAGGAAGAGCCTATCACAAGAGAACTGCAATTGCATCACTTTCAGGCTCATTTTCAAAAGAGAAGGGCGTCCAAAAAGTGACACAAAAAGCACATGGTCGTCCCTGTGAAAGAAGGTCATCCAACTCCGATAATCGAAACAGGGCCGTAAAGACGTCCTCAGTGCGAGGACGCCCATCTATGGTCGTCCCCACAGGGGGCGTGTTCTGGGCGGCGTTAGGAGATGGGCGCCTCCAACGTATAACGGCTAGCGAAATGGGTTTGCATGGACCAAAATGATTAAGGGGATGGAATTCCTCTCATATGAGGAAAGGCTAAATAGGTTGGGGCTCCTTCAGCCTGGAAAAGAGACAGCTGAGGGGGATATGACTGAAGTCTACAAAATCCTAAATGGTGTAGAACAGATACAAAGATTAGGGAACACTCAATGAAATTACATGGAAATACTTTTAAAACAAATACGAGGAAATATTTTTTTCACTCTAAGCTCTGGAACTTGTTGCCGGAGGATGTGGTAACAGCAGTTAGCGTATCTGGGTTTAAAAAAGGTTTGGACAAGTTCCTGGAGGAAACGTCCATAGTCTGCTATTGAGATTGACATGGGGGAAGCCACTGCTTACCCTTGGTAGAATGGAAAGTAGCTACTATTTGGGTTTCTGCCAGGTACTTGTGACCTGGATTGGCCATTGCTGAAAGCAGGATACTGGGCTAGATGGACCACTGGTCTGACCCAGCATGGCTATTCTTCTTATGGATGGACCATGCAGGTTTTATATGCCGTCACCTACTACGTTACTATATAAACAGGATGGAGTCGGTCTAACAGGCAGCTACTAAAATGCTCAGTGGTCTTTGTCATAAAGCATAGGCAACAGATTTAAAGATCTCAATATGAATACTTTGGAAGAAAGGCACGAGAGGGGAGATATGATAGAGACATTTAAATACCACTGTGGCATAAATGTACAGGTGAGTCTCTTTCAATTGAAAGGAAGCTCTAGAATGAGGGGACATAAGATGAAGGTGAAAGGGGACAGACTCAGAAGTAATCTAAGGAAATGCTTCATTATGGAAAATGTTGTGGAACAGCCTCCTGGTGGAGGTGGTGGAGACAAAGACTGTATCTGAATTCAATAAAGCATGGGACAAGCACATAGAGTCTCTAAGGGAAAGGAAGGGATAGTAGACAGTGTGGATGGGCAGACAATGGGCCAAATGGTCTTTATCTGCTATCATTTTCTATTTTTCTATATATGATATAGAAGTAGGGAGTTGTGAATTAGGTTAGGAAATAGTTGAGGTACTGCGGATGATCTAGTTCATCTGACTACTTTCTTCACCTGCCTTAGCGGTCAACTCTGGAGGTCACCAAGACCTATATCAAACTGGATTGATGCTACCCTATACTCCTTGAGCTCCCAGCCAGGTACTTAGGAGGATGCAGTTCATCTGCGTACTTTGGTGGTAGACTTCAGAGGAAACCACAACCCACTTGGGCTCCCACCAGGAGGCATGCCCCATACCATTCCCTCAGGGTAGTAGGTTCTCTGTGTTTTGATTTCTTGTTACTCTGCTTAGTCATCTTCCTGATTGTAGTTTATCCCAAACTAATTCCCTCTTGCAGACCACTACTAGCATCAAGTCCACTGTACCCATTTTCTACCTTCTTCACCTCCACTGGTCATCCTGCCTTCTGGCTTGTCTAAGTTGTTTGAATTTCAACATTTTCTTCTCAATAGCAGAATAAGGAGATTAGGAACTACAGGTCAGATAGTCTGACCTCAGTGTTACGTGAATTAATACAATTGCTGCTAAAACAAAGGATAGTGCAGTTTCTGGAATCCAATAGATTACAAGATGTGAGGCAACATGGTTTTACCAGAGGTAGGTGGTGTCCAATAAATTAGTCAGATTTAATCTAAGAAGGTGATCACAGAGTTGCATCAGAGGAGAGTGCTAAATGTGAGGATCTTAGTTTTCAGAAAGGCCTTTAACATAATTCCACATAGGCAACACTGAGTGCCTTTGGTATAGGCCCTAATGTGACTGCCTAGGTTAAAAACTGGTTGAGTGGGAGGCAATAAATGGAACAATAAACTGAGCACACTGAACAAAAGGGTGTGCCGCAAGGATCGGTCTTGTTATATAAGTATTTTTTTCCCCTGTGGATGATTCAAAAATTTGCAACAGGGTAGACATTTTGGAAGGTGTGGAAAACATGAGAGATCTAGTGAAGTCTGAAGAATGATTCTGAATGTAGCAGCTAAGACGTAATGCAAAAAAATGCAGAGCCTTGTATTTGGATTGCAGAAGCTCAAGGGAATGGTACGGTCTGGGAGTAAAGTACTTCTGAGCAGAAGAGTGGGACTTGGGGGTGATTGTACCTGATGATTTTAAGGTAGCCGAACAATAGAAAAGTCAACGGAATAAGCTAGATGGATGCTTGGGTGCATAGGAAGAAGAGTAGCCAGCAGGAGAAAAGAGGTGATAGTGTCTACAGGTCTTACCAAATACCTTATTTATAGTACTGTTTACAGTTCTAGAGACCAGACTTTCAAAAAGATATAAACAGGATGAAGTTTGTCTAGAGGGCAGCTAATAGTCAGTGATTTTATAGGGACACACTTAAAGATGAACATTTATGATTTTGCAGTATAAATACATATTTGTATTTTGGAAGAAAGGCAGGATGGAGAGATATGATAGAGTCATTTCAATAAATCCAAAGTATAAATACATAGCGGTCAGGCCTCTTTCAATTGAAAGGAAGATCTGGAATGAGGGGTCACTGAATGAAAGTGAAGGGAGATAAACTCAAGAATAATTTAAGGAACACTTCTTTGTGGAAAGGGTAATGGATATGTTGATCAGTCTCCTAGGAGAAGTGATGGAGGTGAGTATTGTATCTGAATTTAAGAAAAGATCTCGGAGAGAGAAGGATTGTTGAGCTTCGTATGGACTGGCAGACTGCATAGGCCATGTGGAGGGGCATTTTCGAACTGGGATGCCCATCTCTAAGGGCGCCCAACTCCGAGGATGGCGTCGCAAAGGGGCAGGCCCGACCGTATTTTCGAAATGAGATGGTTGGCCATCTTTTGTTTCGATAATACGGTTGAGGCCAGCCAAATGTCAGAGATGGCTGGCCTCGGTTTTCGCCGATAATGGAAACCGAGGCCGGCCATCTCAAACCCAGCCAAATCTAAGGCATTTGGTCGTGGGAGGAGCCAGCATTTGTAGTGCACTGGTTCCCCTGACATGGCAGGACACCAACCAGGCACCCTAGGGGGCACTTCTAAAAATAAAAAACAAAATAAAATAAAATAGCTCCCAGGTGCATAGCTCCCTTACCTTGGGTGCTGAGCCCCCCAAACCCACTCCCCACAACTCTACACCATTATCATAGCCCTTATGGGTGAAGGGGGGCACCTACATGTGGGTACAGTGGGTTTGGGGGGGGGTTGGAGGGCTCCCATTTACCACCACAAGTGTAACAGGTGGGGGGGGGGGGAGTGTGGGCCTGGGTCCACCTGCCTGAAGTGCACTGCACCCACTAAAAACTCCAGGGATCTGGGTATGACATTTGAGGCTGGCAAAAAAAGTTTTTAAAGTTGATTTTTTTGAGGGTGGGAGGTGGTTAGTGACCACTGAGGGAGTCAGAGGAGGTCATCCCCGATTCCCTCCGGTGGTCATCTGGTCAGTTCGGGCATTTTGAGAGTTGGACCTGAAAAAAAAGGGACCAAATAAAGTGGACCAAATTCTCGCCAGGGACACCCTTCTTTTTTCCATTATCGGCTGAGAGCACCCTGGCATGCCCCTGTCCCGCCTTCACTACCCTTCCGACACGTCCTGTTGAAGTTTGGCCGGCTCCGCGACGGACTGCAGTTGAGGCCGGCCAAAATCGGCTTTTGATTATGCTGATTTCGCCGGCCATCTCCCGATTTGTGTCGGAAGATGGCCGGCCTTCTCTTTCAAAAATAAGCTGGATGGTCTTTATTCTGCCATCATGTTTCTGTGGCTCCACTGGTACTAGAGAATTAAGTGTAGTTTACCTATTTCCTTGACTTTAACCACAATCTAGCTCTTGCTATTTTGCAGAAAAAGGTCTTCTCTCCCTGAGCCCTCTCCTCTTTCCTTCTACTGCCCTCTGGTTCACTTTCAGCTTTTCTTTTAATCTGGGCCCATCCAGAGTTGGTGTTACAAAAACAAAAAGGTTTTGTCAAAAAAAGCAGTAACCACTTTTAGCTATAAAGGGAAAGGACCTCAGAAACCACTGCTGTTGACTAGTCTTCATACATAAACCTCTTGGTATTCATTCGTTCTTACAATATTCTACCAAAAATGCACTATTCATCTCCGTTTTAATTAGTGTTTTAAACTTATTAAAAATATTGTCCCATGCTGAAACATCCTTAGCTGTGGATGATACTTCAAACATAGACGGAACATTTAACAATTGATTTGCTTGTTCATTAGTAAAGCTCATTAGATGCCATCTCAACTCAGTAACTAATACTAAAACCAAAAAGAGATATCAAGAACACAAAGTTCAACAACAACAACAACAAAAAAGGTCTTGTAAAAAAAAAAGCAGTAACCGCTTTTAGTTATAAAGGGAAAGGACCTCAGAAACCACCGTTGTTGACCAGTCTTCATATGTAACCCTCTTGGTATTCGTTTATTCTTACAATATTCTACCATCACTCACCTGCCCTAGATCATCTTCTGCAGCTGCTCCTACATCCCTTTGCACCTTGCTGCCTACAGACACCTGCTTCTTCCTTACCCTTGTCTCCTTACCATGCCTGGACTTCCTTTTCTATCCCATCCGCTCAGTTATTGCCACAAGGAGATCTCTACACTCCCCAGATCCAGACCTCTCTGTATACAAGCAGAGGAGAAGGCAGAAGTCTGTGCGGTGCAGGCAACTGATGTGGTTAGTTAACTGCTTGGACTTCAGAGCTCCACTGACTGCATATACCGCTGCTCTCAACATTCCATGTGCACATTCTCCCCATCTCACTTGACATGATGATAAGAAGCAGAATGAAAAGTTTAGGAGGCAGCTTAACTCAAAGCAGGGTCTGTCTGTCTATGCCCTACAGGCTCATGCTGCAGCTAGGAAGGAGATGAAAACTTCCAGAAAGGTAGCCATGTTAGTCTGAAGCAGGAAAATTGCTAAAGGAGAGGTACAGTGCCTGCGACAGGGCAGAAATTGGGGAGGGAGCTCTGAAGCTTGCCAGCAGACTACGCCTCCTTAAGCTTTTGGCACATTTGGGGGCCAGGGCTGGATTTAAAATGTTGGAATCCATAGACAAGACCAAACAGCAGATCCCAGAGAGTGGAAGGGTGGGGTCTGCAAGAGATTCCACAAGTTGGAGAGCCAGAAGAACCATTCTGCTTCTCTATTAATCCTCATATAAGCTTTTCCAGAGGAAGACCATGGTGTCACAGTGGCGCTCTTTTGAAACAGCACAGGCACATGGCCTTAACTCAGAACAGGTGCAAGGGCAGTGGCCCGCTTGCACAGCATATGAATCGGGTGTAGCCAGACCTCGTGGTGGGAGGGGGCCAGAGCCCAAGGTGCGGGGGGGGGGGCACATTTTGGTCTGCCACCACCTCACTGCCTCCCCTGCCGCCCTGCCACTCTCCACCACTGCTGCAGCAAATACCTTGGCTGGTGGGGATCCCCAACTCCCACCAGCTGAAGTGTTGTCCAGCACTGGTCTTCGGCGACGCCACCGCATTGCCTGCCCTGCTCTGTCTTCCCCTTACGTCCTGCATGCTCCTTTTAATGAAATTGAGCATGCCCAGTTTTACTACAAGGAATGTGCCGGACGTGAGGGGAAGACAGAGCAGGGCAGGCAACGCAGCGGCGCCGGAGACCAGTGCTGGACAACACTTCAGCTGGCGGGGGTTGGAGACCCCTGCCAGCAAAACCAGGGGCCCACAGGAAATTTGGGGGGCCCAGGCCCCTGTGGCCCCATGTAGCTATGCCACTGATATGAATTCACAGCTGTGTCACACATGGCACAACAGTGCAAGAAAACCTTACAGACAGATACTATTCAGTTTCTTATGAGACTCCTAGCTGCTTGAGCTGAGGACCCAACAGTCACTCTCTCACATTTTGCATGCCTGTTCACAAGATAATTTAACCATGCTTACGGTTACCATATTTGTAGAGACAAAAAAGAAGACAGAGAAAAATAAAAATGGTTGCTACTTTTGCTAAAGAAATATTTAATTGTAGCCTTTAGTCAGGGGTGTGCTGGTAAATTTTTAACAACAGGCTCTTTCTCCGGACGTAGCCAGCTCTGGGTGGCCGGGGTGGGGGGGGAGCAACACTTGCCTCTCTCTCCTCCCTCCCTTCGTGGGGCACGCTAGGCATACCTTTGCTGGCAGCCAATAAATGGACTGCCACCACTCCCAACGTCTTGCTCTGAAGCAGCATGCTGAAACTTCTCACACATGCTGGAGAAGTCCCAGCCTGCTGCTCAGAGCTGGAAACAAGGAGTGGGGAGCAGCAGCAGTCTATTTACTTGGCTGGCAGGGATCAGCATCCCCACCAGCAAAGTAAAAGATAATTCAGCAGGGGGCCCAAGCCCACATTTTGGGAGCCAGTTGTTAAAATAGCCATGGAGGGCCCTACTTTAACAACCGGCTCCCAAAATTCTTAAAAACTTAACAACCGGCTCTTGCGAGCCTGTGAGAGCCTGCTCCAGCACACCACTGCCTTTAGTTAATTAACACATATCAAACAGTGACTGACTTGCAGTACAGTAGTAGACAATCTACTTTACAAGAACATCCGGATTTGAGTTTGACTGAGTCTGAGCCTAAGCGTACTTATCAGAAGAACGGATATCCCTCAACAACTTTGGTTGGGTTCTGAGATATGTGTGAAAGTCTTTGTATGACATATGCTTAAATTTGTGCTGCACAAACAAAATTCCTTTGACACATTCAACCAGTAGGGGAACAGAGAGGGGATCAGCATTCAGCAATGCCTTTCTCTCTCTTTAGCACCCTCATGTGTCCAGACTGTCTAACAGGTCAGAAATGGTTTCTCTCATTATGTGGGTAGGTATGTTGGTCATAGGCACAAAAGAAAAAGAGGATATTTTCCTAAAAATTTAAAATCTCGGAGGGCATATCTGAAGACAACCAAAAAGAGGACATATGGCAACCCTATCCATGCTTATGTACTTTCACAATTGCCCTTCACTGACTTTCTGATGATCCATGCCTTACTGAACCTTTAATATTTGCAATCTCATTGCTTCCAATTTATTGTGAACCATTAATACTTGCATTTGAATTGGTAATAGGGTTCCAAGTATTGTTACTAACATGCATTTCTGATGTCCTTTTTCAGTAATGTATTGTTTTTTTACAAGTTATCATGTTTTCTAATAAAGCTGGTTATTTTTCCTTTCAGTGTGCACTTAACCTGTGTTCATGCATAAGTGGGCCAGCTTATCCTGCTGCAAGTGCCAAAAAGGGAACTTACTCACAGTCACAGCTGCCGCTTTTGAGGTACAAGATTTAAACGCAGAGTGGTAGGAATAAAAAGTGGGCTGTTGCGGGAGCTGAGGGTGAGGTGGGGACCAGGGGGCTGCGGCTGGAACTGTGAGCCGGTGGCGGCGGTAAGCATGGCTTGTGGCACTCTCCAGAGGTTGGCGCCCCCCTGCCATGCTTACCACGCTTACTGGGTGGCGCCGGCCCTGCTGCCCACCTGACCGGAGCAGATGAACGGTTACCGGTTGGATGTGGGATTGCCTGGGCTTGCTCTGCAGAGATGCCTACCAAGCATGCTCAGAGGGATTTAAAAAAACCCCCAAAACCACTCACTGAACTATTGGAGAGCATCTCCATCCAATAGGAGACGATGTGTGTAACTTATCCTGCTGTTCATGGAGAACTCCCGTTGCAGGTAGGTAACTTTGTTTTATACATGTGCTCAGAAAAAAGCCGCTGCACATTTGAGAGCTGCCATTGGTTTATGTTTATTTAAAATTTCCTATCCCGCCTTAACTAACTAGGAGATCTAGGCAATCTACAATCTAAAACCATAACAACCAAAAGGAAGAAAAGAACTACAATATAAATAGGAGAGGGTAAAACATTACTTCAGATGCATTCAAAACCCAGTAAGACAGAGGGAGAATAGGGAGGAAAATAGGAGGGAAAGAAAGGGAGATTGGGTGGGGAGGGAATGACACTGGAAGAGACGGATGATGCTAAAACCAAACAGTCCTACATTAACTTATATGCTTGGTGAAAGAGCCAAGATTTTATGGCAGTTTACATTTTTGAACAACAATTCAGCACGGATATCGAGGGGAAGAGAATTCCAATAGAAAGGGGCTGTGAAATAGAAAGGATTGGGAAGAACCAGATGGTATCATTGATGGAGCGAAGAAAATGGATTGGGGGAGTATGGAATAGTAAGATTTGCTAAGTAATGTGGTAGGCCCATTCTAAAGGCCTTAAAAGTAAGTGTCAAAAGCTTGTAGATTATTCTTTGCTCAATGGGGAGCCAATGGTGATCTTGAAACAAAGGGGACACATAATCAAATCTTTTTGCATGACACAGTAACCTAATGGCAACATGGGTGTAGTTTGACTGTTTAATTTGTTGGGGGGGAGGGCATGGCATATTAGTTTATTAATTTGCATACATACATCTTATACATATTCATTATGGTTATTCAAAACACACACACACACAGAAGCCTAAAACACTGAATATGAAGCCAGCATATATATTTTCTTTAACTGAAATAAGCCAGAACCTTGGGAAAATATCTCCTCCTCTCACATTCACATAAATTAACAAGGGGAGAGTGCACTTTCCCTTTCCTCTTACCTAGGCTTGACACCACCCATTTTCTCCTTCTCCAAATCCCAGCTCTTTCTCCCTTCCTACTTCCCCATACCATGCATATGGATAGAAAAACATACCCCCCCCCCCCAACAGGCAAAATTTTTTTCCTTGGGTCATCCACAGGCAGCACTTTTTCCTCCTCCCCCCCCCTCCCCCAGAGGCAGTTATTTTCTTTCTTTCTATCTCTTCTCTCCCAAAGGCAGCACTTACCTCCCAGGCATAACTTTTTTCTCTTGACCCCCTCCACTGACAGCATTTTTCCTCAGGGGCAACTCATAGCAATCTGCTGCCTGAGGCTAGGGATGAGGTGGCATTCCCCTAGGCACCCAAAAGCGAAGGCCCCCTAAAAACTTGGATCAGGAAGGAGGGTGAGGAGCTTCCCTAACATTAAACACTAGATAGGCAGTTGCCCCGAGAAAATAAAAATGCAATTTATATATTTCCAAGCAGTAGAAAACAAATATCTGCTAAACATTGGTTATAATCAACAAAAATTATCTGAGTTAAATTATGTTGCCTGGAACTCTATTATAAAAAAAAAAAATACTGACTCCTGACTTTGCATTGTCACAGTGTTCATAGGAGTCAACTTTTCAAAATTATTGGAGGTGCTAAGCCCAGTGGAAATAACCCATCCCTGGACACATACAACTACTACTACTACTATTTAACATTTCTAGAGCGCTACAAAGTGTACGCAGCGCTGTACAAACACAGAAGAAAGACAGTCCCTGCTCAAAGAGCTTACAATCTAAATAGACAAAAAGTAAAGCATTTAATATTTAAGCAGTCAAGCTCAAGAGAACAGTCACAGAAGGACTGGAATTTTCTCAATACTGGGGGTGCTCAAGAATCCACAGAGCTGGCTTCTACGACAGTGTTAAATGCAAGCATGTATTCTGCATCCACAGGAGCCTTCCTCATGCGACAATGGGTGCAGTGTGAACTAGAGCATTTCTTTTTTTTTTTTTAATTCTTTATTTATTGATTTTTACATTCATAATATATACTTATGAGTGAAAATACACAAAAAGAAATGTCATCAATCAATACATATATATAATCAATTCCTCAAGAATATTTAACTATCGCCCACAAAATTAGGTAATTGATCCAAGAACTAGAGCATTTCTGCCGACTTTATTCCCAGATATTCAATGCCAGGCCATGTCCAGGCACCGGAATACCTGGGCACACGCAGTCAGATAAAGCATAGCTGGTTATGTGTGTATTCAGCACTTAACCGGCTAGAATGAAGCACATAAAGATAGTACTGTGTTTTATGCAGTTAATCCTAGCAGGTTAAGTGCTTTATCCCCTTACAACTCACTAGACAAAAATATTCAAATTGTGATTATCACCTCAGGAACAGCATACGCTCCTTCCACTGCCAGATACTTTGTTTAAAGTAGATGGGTTTTTGTTTGCGTGATCACTATATAAGATGTTTAGATCACTGGTGTTAAGTATATTTATTTTGAGTGGTGGGGGCCTTTGCCCCAGAGACTGTTTTAAAATACGGTCAGACACTTTATAAAATAACACAAAACCCTACAAAAAGTAACTGAAAATCTATAAAGAACACTTAACATACCATAACAGCCCTAACCCACATAGTGCAATAAATATTACACTGGACCCTATAGCACTAATATACCTGCTACTGGGAAACTGGAACAAGATGGATTATTACACATTCTGACACAGACACTACATGCCAGCAGAATCCTTCACCTCAGTTGCACATGCAGTACATAGACAGACCCTCAACCGATACAAACTAGAGGACCACAAAAAAAAAACATGCAGACACAAACTGAAATGGTCTTTCCACCCAAGAAAGTCAGACTCTAGAAGCAGGGCAATACTGGCAAGAGAGAAACAGAAATGTTTTCTTCTCCTGTACTCTGCAAAATACAAAACTAACTAAATAAAAATTTACATTTCACAAAACAGGCACATCACAATCCTTAAAAAGTACTATAGAAAAATAATTGTTTATTTTCTACCTTTTTTTCTGAGCACTATTTTTCTGATTGGGCTGGTCCCACTCTCTTCCACTTTCCATGTGTCAGTTTTCTACATTATTTTCCAGGTTGGCTTTTCCATGTCTTCTCTTTCCTCTTGTCATCTTCCTTTCCTGTTCTACATCTGCCTTGTGCTGATCTTTTGTTTTATCAGTCCTAGCTCCATCCCTGTCTCTCCTTCCTTCCCTTTCCTCCAAGGCCATTCTTCCATCTCTTACCTTATACCCCATGTCACATTGCCTCTCTTTCACAATCTTTTCAGCCCCATTTCCACTCTCACTCAACCCATTCAGAGACCCATCCTCTTTCTCCCATGCCCCTCCCAAGTACCTCCATCTCCTTTCAATGCCTCATCCTCTCTCCAGTCTTCCAGGTCATTCGCATTATGTCTCAACCGTTCCCCACAATGAAACCCTTTTCTCTTATCCCTCATTTAACACCTTCACTCGTTCTCCCAACCCATCAATATACCCCCACTCATACTTAAAATTGCCAAGTATTCACTATCTCCTTGAAACTCCCACTCCCATTTCTCCTATCCATAATTCCCTGCTCTGCTCCCCAACACTCTCCCATTCAATCACCAAGTTCCTCTCATCTTCTGCTCTGTTCCCCTCCCCCCCATACCCCTAGTCCCATCCATTCTTCTGCTCCTTCTCCCTCCCGTCCAACCACACACACCCCTAGTCTCAATCATCTTCTGCTCCTTCTCCCTCCCTCCCCCCACCCACACCCGTGTCCTATCCATCTTTTGCTCCCTGTCCCTCCTCCTCCCCCTACACCCACACCTCCTAGTACCATCCATCTTCTGCTCCTTCTCCCTCACCCCACCCATCCCTCTAGTCCTATCCATCTGCTCCTTCCCCCTCCCTCCCCTCACACCCACACCTAGTTCCATCCATCTTCTGCCTTCAGTTTCTCCTGTCCATTCTCCTCTCTTCGTGTCCACCATCATTCCTTTTGTGTCCCTAGCTGTCCTGCCCAGCACTTCCCCTCTGCCTCTATCCCTATTCCCTCCATATTCAGTATCTGCCCTCTGTGTCCCCATCCTTCCCGTGTTCACGTTCCACCTTCTATCCAGCTCCTCCCTCTTTTTTCCCCTTTCTCCTGAACCCCCACCCCAGGTCCAGAATCTCTCCCTCTCCGCACCCCTGCCCCCTCCCCATGGTACTGCATGTCTCTCTCTAGATCCAGCGTCTTTTCAACACACACACATGTCCCATCATTGTCTACCCCCATTCCAGCATGTCTCTCACTCTCTCGCCACACGCATCCTATTGTTCTCTGCCCCCATTCCAGCATGTCTTTCCCTCTCCCCCACCCCTGTGGGTCCAGCTTCTCTCCCCCATCGAAGCTGTCACTTCCTCCTCCCTCTCCCCTGCAGTCTGACATCTCTCCCTCTTTAACCCCCACCCAGTGATGTCCCATCTTTTTTACCCTCTCCGCCCCCTCCAAATCTGCAGGTACGCATCTGTGTGTCTTCCATCCCTGTGGGGCCCAGTATTGCACCCCCCCTGCAGTCTGGCATCTTTCTCCCTTCCCCTTCCCAGTAGTCTCATCTTTTTGACCCTTCCCCACCTCCTTCAAATCTGCAGGTACACGTATCTGTCTCCCCCCCCATTCCAACCCCTAGGGGCCCAATATCACCCCTCCCCTGCAGTCTGCATCTCTCTCTCTTACTGCCCCCCCCCCCCCCCCCCCGTGGTCTAATTTATTTTACCCTTCCCTGGCCCCTGGTCTCTCTTGCTTCTCCTCCAGCCCCACAGGGCCCATTATCGGCCCCTACCCACTACAGCAGCAGCACTGGAGTCTTCCAATCTGTCTTTCTCTCCTCCCCCACCCCCCCAAATCTTCCAAGCGCCGGCAGACTCAGCAAGAAAGCAGTACTTCAGACCTGTCCCTGGAAGCCTCTCTCCTTCAGCTTCCTGTTCCTGCGTAGGCTGGAAGCTGTGAGGGAGAGAGAAGGGCTTCCGGGGCAGGTTTAAAGCAGCGTGCATACTGCTTTCTCGCTAAAGCTGCTGGCGACTCGGGCGATTGGAAGACTCGAAGGGGGGGGGGGGGAGGGATGGGAAGCGATACCGGGTTCCACGGGGCTGGAAGGAGAGAAAGAGTTGCTGCTGCTGCTGCACCACTCAGTCGGGGGGATGGCAGGCAGAAAAATGGGGTGGCAGTCTAGAGGCTTTTCACTTAGGTGGCAGCTCGTTTGGGGAGGGCAATGCCCCCAAAATTACAGCCCCCAAACTAAACTCCCCAAACTACGCCCACAGGCCCCTTATCCCCAAACTACACCCCCACCCCCACACTATGCCCTAGCCCCCCAAACTACACCCACTGCCCCTAAGCAATGCCCCCCAAACTACACCCCTCAGCCTCCAAACTACACCCTGTAATGGAAGTGAATTTTAAAGATTGTTTTTCAACTGTCTTTGACCAAAAGTAACTTTTCTTGTAAATACAAAAATAAGTTGGAATGCAGAAGATAAGACACAGCTCTAATTTGGTATGCAAAGGGGAGGATGGCACTTGTTTTTCCAGGTCCAGCCTGGCCACCTGGAGTTGGAAATCCTGTGATGACGTTCCCACAGTATGGCTTGTTTGCCTAAACAGAGAAGCATTCTGTAATTTTCCTTAGCTCTGAACATGAGCTCAGAGCCTAATAAAAAGGGAGGGCTTGTCACAGCAGAGTGAGGGCTCATCTGTGAGTAGACGTACTCTAATCCCTTCCTTCACCCTTCCCTCTTTGCTTCACTCATTCCTTCTCTCCATTTTTGACCCTTCCCACTCTTACTGCAGCTCTTCTCCCCTCCCCTTTCATCTCTCTCCTTTACCTCTTCCCTCCCACCTTCTCACCCTCCTTTATCTTCCCCTCTCTATAATCTTTCATTCCCCTCTTATCTTTCTCCCATCGCTCATCTACCCTCTTCTCAGCACAGTTTTTTCGCTCTCTCCTTTCGATTCCTTTCCCCAGAAAACTCTCCCTCCTTCATCATTCCCAGAGCTCACGCTCCCTCTTCTTTCATTCCCAGAGCCCACTCAGTCTCTCATCCTCCAACCCATTCTGGCATAAGTGCTATCTCTGTGGGTGCAGTGCTCCTTAATTGTATCCAGGAGTAACTTGTTTTGTTTAGCACTTCCAGCCATTTTGAAAAGTTGATGCCTATGCCTCCTGGCACAACTTCTCTTCCCTTCTCTCCTCCAAGCCCTCTCCCCTCCCCCTGACACACTCTTTCTCTATCACCAGCCACTGTGTGAAGCAACATGAAACCCTGTCCCTTCTCCCAGCCCCAGCATCAGACCCTTCTAACATGATACCCCCTTCTCTCACTCTACTATCTACTGGTGTTGGCTTCCTTACCTCTTTCCCATTCCAGCATATCTACTCTCTTTTCCCTCCTACTACCAACACAGTCCAGCATCCTCCTTTTTGCCCCCTCCCAACACGGTCCGATATTTTCTCTCCTATCCTCTCCACTCCACTTCCTTACTCCCATCTGGTCTTGCATCTACCCCTCTTGCCCTACCCCAACAAAGTCCAGCATCACCTTTCTAATCTCCTTTTCATACTGTTCCCCTTAATTAACTAGCACCCATCTTGCCCACCCCATGTGGTCCAGCATCTTCCAGCTCCTTTTCTGCCCCCCTCTTCCACATGCTCCAGCATCTGCCTCTTTCTCCCCATCCCCCTGTGATATGGTATATTTCCTAGGGTTACCATACGTCCGGATTTCCCCGGACATGTCCTCTTTTTCAGGACATGTCCAGGGCGTCCGGGGGGTTTTGGCTGCCCGTCCATTTGTCCGGATTTGCGGGCGGGTGCGCCGAGACCGAGAAGGATGCAGGGCAAGGCAGCGCTCCAGGCAGGAAAGAGGGGGTTCTTTCCTGCCCCGAAGAAGTTACTAGACCACCAGGGCAGTAGACAGTAAGGGGAGGGGAATGTGACAGGGGGTGGGGTGTGGGCGGGACAGGGGTGTGGGGAGATGCAAAAAGGGCGGGGTGTGGGCGGGACATGTCCTCTTTTTAAGATGACAAAAAATATGGTAACCCTATTCACACCCCCACCTCCAAACTACACCCCAGCCCCTCTTGCCCCCCACTACACCTCTCCCAGCCCCCCCCCCCCCCACTACACCCATGAATGGCAGAATTCTGGTGCCTTATTTCTGCATGGTTCTGAAAGCTGAGTCATGGTGCCTGTCTGGACCTGAGCATCTGGCAGCAAGCAAGGACTTTTCTGCTGCAAGTGTAGGAGTGTTCTCTTGTGCTCCTATAATAGGTACATTGGTACTTTTTATTTATGCATGTGTAGAAAAGCAAACAGAGAACATGACAGAAAAAAAAATAGCAGTCTGGTTTCACCAACATCATCAGCTACTCGGTTATACTCTATAAACCCTTCACGGGTGGGGGACTTCAGTTGCAATGGGGGAAAGGGAGCAAGTTAAAAAGCCACTAACTATAGGCTTGGCTACATTGGGAAAATCACATTTACCACTGGAACAAATTATGCAAGTTAAGCCTGAAAAAGATATCCTATGCTAGCAAAATCAATTACCCATGGAAAATTATTCACTGAATGCACTCTTGTGTGCTACGATATAATTCTAGACTTACCAACAAAGTTCATTTTGCAAAAAAAAAGAAAACAGGGATAAAAGTTAAACTTGAATTAAAACGACCTTTTTGTTGTGAAAATCTGGAGAGTTCCTTCTTCTTGTTTTTTTTTTTTTCCGGAGATTGGGACGCCTAAACAAAAAGGGAATTTGAGTGGCCGGTAGCGCTATAGAAATGGTAAGTAGTAGTAGGGGACGGTGTAAAAGCCAGATCTGCGGGTAGTAGTAGTAGTTAACCTTGATCCGCTACCTGCTATGGACAAAGGAAGATTATACCTTGCACTAAAATCGGCCCTGGCTTAGCCATTCAGGGAGAAAAAGATCCGGGCAGAGCAATAATAGATATAACTTATATCATATAAGGAACAATAAATATAAGGAAGTAATACTTGCAATCAACCCTGTTCAATAGCCACATAATTCAAATTATATACATATGATTATTTTAATAAAATGTTCACAATTTGACGTGAATACAATCTCCATACCTATGCCACCCCCCCCACCCTACTCCCGAGTCCCAAACCAACTCACAAACCAGTCCACCACCACCTTTTCTCTGCGCCTGCACACTCCCCCCCCCCCCCCCCCCCCTTCATTCAGCCAGAAGATTCGAAGCTGAGGAAATGTGAGGGCGGGCGCACGGCGGCGATTGGGTCTATCGTTCAGTGGGCGTGCACGCTGAGCTGTGCACGGCAGCGGAGGTTGGGCGGTTGGCGGAGGGGCGGAGATTTAGGCGGTATCGTTAGACCCAAAACGCTGTGGCGGTTGGTGGGCAGGGCGCTGAGCAGTGTACATAGCACCGATTGGCCGGTTGACGGGTAGGCTAGTCCACCGTGAAGAGCGCGCGCCCAGAGAAATGGATGGGTGGGGCTACTATGTAATGCGCGCGCCCAGCTGCTAAGGTGGGCGTGTGCAGGCGCATTGGAAACAAGTAACCATCGCGGCCGCGGCGCCTCCTTCCTTGGACTAGAGTAGGGCTGTGGCGCGGCGGTTGTTTGCGTGTGTTTTGTGGTGCTGAGTAAGGGGAAGCAGGGCTTCGAGGGACTTCTTGTCGTCGCTGCTGCAGTTGTGAGAAGCTTCCATGGCGGATAACGCCGCTCAGTCCCCTTATATCTCCTCGTCACATGGAGCAGGTGGAGAGCCCAGTTCGCGGCCTGCCCCGGCTTCTCATTGTGATGCACCATGCGCCGGTAAGCAAGGTCTCCCGGTCTCGGATTATAATTTATAATTATGGTTTAGATAAAGTGGAACCTGAGCAACCTTAGGGGATTACCGTACTATTATAGAAACCTGGATCCTAGTAGCCATATATTCCCCTTATTATAGATCAGTAAAAGGGGGAACTCCTAGAGCCAGAAGGTATCTTGAACACCTTACGCTTCCCAAAACCTACCTTCCCGTCTCCCACTGTAGAAATATCTCTGAATCAGGAGTAAATCTTTAGTAATTTAACTCTTGAAGGGAATTCAAGAAATTAGCCGTCTTGTATCCTTAATTTCAGATTCTGTTGCCCATTTATTTCAGAAATACGTACTGCTAGTATCTCTGAACCCAGTAAGAAGGTCACGCTCAGAATCCTCAACCATGTAACGCAGTCTTTTCCAATTGGTTTAAGCTGCTAAACTATTCATCTGCAAGCTCCTCTCCATAAATGCTTCAGTTCTTTGGTTTTACCTTTGACCCGAGAAAGCCTTGTTTCTGTTTAACAGATCCGGCTCAGCCCCTTAAACGGTTACTGTCATGCATGAACTAGTCTGTTCCTCGATTGTTCAGGGCCCGTAAAACGATCCTACAATCCTCTTGAGCTGAGTAACGAGAGGACGCAGATCTTGAACATCAAAACCCTTTTGTCTCTTCCCCCCCCCCCCCCCCCACTCTATACACACCCTTGACACACCTGAACCTTTTTGCCCTGCCCCACAGAAAATCTTCCTTTTGCTGGTTGCTGGAATTCTTTCTATATAGAAAGCGTATATAATAAACGGGAAAACGTAAGACTACTAATGTGGGAAAGGAACTGATATTGAATAATCTTAAAACTGTTTGTTTTTCACTGGATTTGGGGGACTCTGAATGCTTGCTGTTTGCATTGGCTGCTTTGTTTAGCTGTTAACTTTTTCTTTTTTTGTGTGTATGTATTTCTTTTTGTATGTTATCACTGTATTTGTTTGCTTTATCTGTGCAAAAAACCTGATTGATTCAGGGACAAGATGGACCTTCCCTATGCTTTTAGCCGTGCTGTTTTCCCCTCCTCCCCATCCATTCTAAAGGGAATGACATAATTTGTTTTCACGTTTCCCACCCTATTGCCGTATATGCTGTATTTTAATTGAAAGGATATATGAGGAGTCAGTGAACCCCCCCCCCCCCACACACACACACACACACTCTATTTTTCTTTTTTTAGGGGGCTTGTATCAACTCTGTTTAAAAATCATTCAAAACTCTTCTTAATTCATTGTATCCTAATATGCAGCACAGTACCATAGTCGAAGTATGTCTGACCTAAAAGCTGAATCTTTAGAGAATATTTTTGTAGGGGGCGGGGGTATTTTATGCTCTTGGGTTCTGTTTTGTAGCAGGCAGCTTTAGTCTGCAGTGCAGATCCTTTTCTGGAAGGAGCTCCAGCTCTTAAGGGGATTGAAAGCATTACTATATCTCATGTAAAAGCCAGAGACTATCCCACTGGATTCAGTCCTGAGGAATAGGTTATTTAAACTTAAACATGGATAATCTTGAGCAGTGTATACAAAAACTAGTTTATACAGAAGGTTATTTGTTTTTAGTACAGTAGACTTCCCTGTAAAAACTTCATAAAGTCCAGCTACACTTTTTTTTTAATAATTATAATGCTGTTCCTAGTGTTTGCAGAAATAAACCTGCCTTCATGATGGTCCTTCCTTGTCTGAATAGCCATGTACGCTTCATGCCATATAAGCAAAACAGCAGTATAAGCTTCATGTCTCTGGCCAGGGTGTGGCCTTTGGAGTTTGAAGCATCCATATTAGCTGGAAGGTGTTGTTTGTCAGGATTTGGTTCTTTGAGCTCTTAAGTGTGTACCTTTCTAGAAACAGCTTAGAATTGCAACATAGTTGAGACAGACCATTAGTCAGCAGCTTGATACGAAAGAGGGTTGCTTCAGTAGTGCATCCTCTTGTGTCAGAGCTGCAAAGCCACTGCCTTTCACCCAGTAGCATAAGGCCTCATTGTTCACTGCTCCTAAAGGTCACTGTATACAAGCCCTGCTGTTTTGGAAGCATCTCGTGTATCTTTGTCCTTGAGTACTTTGGCCATCACTTTAGATTCCAAAAGTCAATCAGTGACAGACTTATTTGCCCGTGTCCAAATAAATGTATGCTGTAATGCCCAGCTCTTTCCTTAACTTTTAAGGAGTCAGTTGGTTTGGGAGATAGTTGAAGCTCGTATCAACAAAAAGACCAAGAGAGCTCATGGCTCAGTTGTCTTTAGCAAGGAGACTGAATATTTTCCTAATTTTTTGGCTGCCGTTGGTATGCAAAAGACTTCATTTTTGTTAAGGTAGCATTTTAGGTACGATATTGCTACAGAGAAAATTGGAATATGAGAGGTCTGAGAAGCTCATGTACCATAACACCTATTTTCTTTTCCATTTTAGGTCCTTGAAACTGTGTTGCTGCTTAATACACAAGTTATTTTACTTGAAATGTTTTGCCACTATGGCACTTAATTTCAAAGCATATGGATGTCTGCATGCCTGGAATGTCCAAATCCCAATTTTGCAAAGGTAGAAAAGGATGTGTAGCACTGCAGTACGTCCTAATAGCAAGGGGACATGCTTTAGGTGGGACTAGGGAGGGCCCAAAATCATGATGTCTAACTGATAACTGAACAGGAAGAAATGTCCAAGTCTAAAAAAGGATGTCCTTACCTGTTTCAGTCGTATCTAGGGTACAAAAAGGTGCTCTGAGGAGCTGGCCAATTGAAGGGATTAAAGTATGACACCTTAATCCCCATCTGGTTGCTGTCTTCCCCACTCCCAAAAGTGAGACTAGAATAGAATGCCAGGCTCTGTGACAGTGTCAGGTATTATGGGCATTCTGAGGAGTAGCCTAGTGGTTAAGTGCAGTGGACTAAACCAAGGGACCCAGGTACAGATCCCACTGATCTGTTCCTGTATTAAAAAAGAAAAAAAAAAAAAAAAAGTAAAATACCTACTGTGCCTAAATATATAAACCACCTGCAAGCCCTGAAGGCTGTTGAAGTGGTGTACAATCAGGCACAGTGTATTTCTGTTCCTGTAAGGCTCAAAAAGTTGTGTGATTTTTAAACCTGGGTCCCTTGGTTTGCAGGCCACTGCACTAACCACAAGGTGCCTCTCAGCTCTGCAGAGACGTCTGTGTAGCCATTCTGCTAAGAATGCTGCCAGATAGACATCCTTGTTCTGCTTTGCCATTCATATGTTGGATGTTTAAGCTTGTACAATGGCTGTTCACACTTGGCATCCGTTTTGGATGTTATGAGCTGGATGTCTCTATTTTGGTTTGTATGTCTTTTTGAAAATGCCCCTCCATGTATAAATCTGTGTTGCCCCTTTTTATTGAAAAAGACTTGTACAGATTCTGTAGGGCAGTGTCCCCTAATGTAGAAATCTGTTATTGGAGTGTTTGTCATAAACATAGATGATAAAGACCATATGACCTATCCAGTCTGCCTGTCCATACCAACTACTCTCTTCTCTTACTATAGTTATGAACCCAAACCCTGTGCTAAGTTGTCAAAAATGAGAGGCCAACTGAAACTGCTTTTTTCCCAGTTTTGGCCGAAACTGGCTAACCGGTTTTTGGTTGAAGCTGAAACGTATCACCTGGTTTTGGCTGAAAACTAAAGTTATTTGTGTGAATATGAACTAATGAGGCCCACTGGGGATTGTCAGAGATTGCAGTCAACAGCACTCTGCTAAACCCATAGGAGATTATTCCCAGTAGCTGCAAGCACAGGCTGACAACTAGGAAAGCCATTTTAACAAATACTTCTCAAGTCTGGCATGTTTAGGTTCCCAAATGATTACCATATTTTTGATTACCCAAACTGTGCACAAATTACAAGAGAAGGTAGCATTGAGATTTCCCGTTTCATATTTAGTTAAAGGACAAGCATAATATAGATTCTTACTAATACAGGATAAAAGAGTCCAGACACTGGTCTATGCTTCTCACATTATACCAGCCTGATGCACAATCCAGAATAAAAAAAGCATATTGATATTATTGAGTGTGAGGACTATAATTTTTCAGAGCATAATTAAGAGCAATATATTTCTCAAATTATTTTCTAATATATAAACTTAATTTAATTGTAATATCGTTTCCCTAAAAACACTATAAGCTTGACCAGTACTTGTGCTAGAAAACAATAGCTGCAGGTTCCTTTTTCATAGAATCTAGATTCTGCATGTCACAAGTTTGATGAAAATGCTGCATCTTCATCATACCCAACAGACCCTGGATGATATTTAGAATCACCCAAATAGTATCCAAGCCAGAATATATATAATTTAAATAGAGACCATATTTTACCTCCAAGCAAAATAGTATCTGCACACATAGACTTCAGCTAATAAAAACAAACTAAAAGCCGCAGTGCTTTTACAGTGGCTGACTTTACGACACATTTGGAGTGACCAGTGCCGTAGCGGGGGCGGCTGACACCCGGGGCGGGTCGCCGCTGTGTACCCCCCCCCCCTCGGGTGCAGCACGACGCACCCCTCCCCCCCCGGAGCGCATTCTTACTTGAATTAGGAAGCAAGGGGTGGGCGAGAGGGCCAATCCGTCCCTGAGTGCATGTCGCTGGGAGCTGCGTCAGCTCCGCTGGTTCCCTGCTCTCTCTGCCACGCAACAGGAAGTAACCTGTTCCGGGGCAGAGGGAGCAGGGAACCAGTGGAGCTGACACCCCCCCCCACCCAGCTGCGTGCACCCAGGGCGAACCGCCCCCTCCTTCTTACGCCACTGGGAGTGACAGCTGATGTCTTGTCTCCACAGAGGCTAATTCCTAAGGAGTTTATCCCAAATGTACACACTTAAATTCTTGCTAAAGTCTTGTGTCAAAAGTATTTACCCCAGTTTCTCTTGCCCGTGTTAGCTTTATGCTCAAAATGGCTGCCATTACCTCTTGTGGCAGTCTCGCAAAATTTCTACTAGAGGTCATGGTAGCCGTTTTGAGAGCAGAGGCAGCATGGACGTGAGCAACTGGGGATCACTCCTAGACCGCCAAGGCTTGTAAGATTAGGCCTGAGGAGGGCACCTACAAGTGGACAGGAGAGAAGGGTAACTCCTGTTTGGAGGGGAGTGGGAGGGAGACAAATGGATCAATGCACAAATTTTCAGCTTCCACTGAAAACACGTGGTCAGTTTCGATCAAAACAGAATCCATGGCCTTAGCCTTTTGGCCAAAACCAAATCCAAGCAGAAAAATGATTTGGGGCCAATTTGGACACGTAATCAAAATTTGGTTGGCCTCTATCGGCAATAGTTACCCCACTCAACCTCTGGTCCATAGAAATAAATACATTTTTAAAATTAAATTTGAATTTATATTTAAAAACCTTAACATTTTGTTACAATTAAACAAAAAAATAATTTTACATTCATCTAGATTACTGCAACGCACTCTACGCCAGCTGCAAAGAGCAAATAATCAAGAAACTTCAGACAGCCCAGAACACTGCAGCTAGACTCATATTCGACAAAACAAAATACGAAAGTGTTAAGCCCTTATGAGAAAAACTAAACTGGCTCCCACTCAAAGAACGCATCACGTTCAAAATTTGCTCCCTAGTTCACAAAATCATTCACGGAGATGCACCAGCCTACATATCAGACCTTATAGACTTACCACCCAGAAATGCCAAAAGATCATCCCGAACATTCCTTGATCTGCATTTCCCTAACTGCAAAGGTCTAAAATACAAATTAATGCATGCGTCAAACTTTACCTATTTAAGCACACAGTTATGGAACGCACTACCGCGCAACTTAAAAAAGATCGACAAACTAATGAACTTCCGCAAACTACTGAAGACCCATCACTTTAACAAGGCTTACCACGAAGATCAACCAATATGAATATACACAACTCATCCACACACATTCAGAATTATCTTATAATACACTAAATGTCTATTTTCTAATATATTTCCATCACTCATGATGTATTGTAAGCCACATTGAGCCTTCAGGTTCAGACTTCCGTTAGAAACTGCTTGTTACCTCTGCCAGGTAGAAAATCTCTCTGTGTTGAAGGCATAGACCAATATGATCAGCCTTGCCATTACCGTAACCTGTGTTCTCCGAGGACAAGCAGGCTGCTTGTTCTCACGACTGGGTGACGTCCGCGGCAGCCCCCACCAACCGGAAAAAGCTTCGCGGGACGGTCGGCACGCAGGGCACGCCCACCGCGCATGCACGGCCGTCTTCCCGCCCGTGCGCGACCGCTCCCGCCAGTTCCTTTTTTTCCGCTTCTGGAGAGAGTCGTGCTTTGCCGCTCTCTCTATTCTCAGCCGCCGGAAAGTCGATCGTGTTTACGCGAATCGTTTATTTTTTCGTTTCTTTTTTCTATTTGGTTTGTACACCGCCCGGTTTTCTTTTAAAAAAAAAAAAAAAAAAACCTGAGCGTGTGGAGCACGCGCTCCCCTTTTTCCCTCGCTTCTAGCGGGGACGCCGCGTTGCGGCCTAGTGGCCGCACGGTCGTTTTCCCCTTTTTCGAGGTGTGATTTCCGCCACCATCGACGACTTTGACTTCGCCGACGCGATTTTTCCGTCGATGTCCTCGAAGGTCCCGAGTGGATTTAAAAAGTGTGGTCGGTGCGGCCGGCCGATCTCGCAGACCGACACCCACGCTTGGTGCCTCCAGTGCCTCGGGCCGGAGCACAATCTCAAGTCGTGTCCCCTGTGTCTCGGTCTCCGGAAACGGACTCAGGTTGCGAGGCAAGTTCTACGGGACCGTCTTTTTGGAACTTGCGCCGGCCCCTCGACGTCGACCTCGACGGCATCGGTACCGACGCTCGGTCCTTCGGTACCGGTATCGATGCCCGAGACATCGGCACCGATGGCATCGACCCCAGGAGAACAGGGCCCGCCGGTCCTCCGGTGAGGGTAGAGGTGAGAGGCCGCGTGGGCAGTCGGCCCCGGTCACTCCCTCAGCCCGTGGTCCACGGGACCGAACCCTGTCTGACCCGGCTCCTCGAGACCGAGGGGGATCGTCCTCCTCCTCCTCCATACCTCCCGGCGCCGGTGACGTGCATCGCAAGAAGGATAAGAAGCGTCGTCACTGGTCGCCCTCGGTGCATCCGGACATCGGAGAGGAGGCGACGCCGAAGCGTCCACGTCGAGAGGAGAGGTCCCCGTCGGTTGTGGAGGTACCGATGCGTCAGGGTTCCGGCACCTCGGTGCCGTCTCCTGGCCCCCATCAGCTTCTGGCGCCGACACCCCTACCGGCCCCACCGCCTTTCCCGGCAGCGGGCCTGGACGAGTGCCTCAGAGCCATCCTTTCCGGGGATCCTGGAAGGGCTGATGCGCCAGGCTGTGCCGCCGATGTCTGTGGCGCCGGCGAGCTCTAGCCCGGCGCCGGGGCCGTCGACACCGCCGCCGCTTGCGGCGCCGGTCTCGACTGCTACGCAGGTGGAGTCCCCGTCGACATCGATGGAGGGAGCTCCGTCCCCGCCGGCGCGGGAGTCCACCGCTCGACGACACCGAGACCTCGGTGCCTCGACGTCGAGCCGGGCCCGGTTCAGGACAGCTACATGAGCTTATGTCCGATACCGAGGATGAGGCCTCGTGGGGGGAAGAGGAGGACCCTAGATATTTCTCCTCAGAGGAGTCTACGGGCCTTCCCTCGGACCCCACGCCTTCACCGGAGAGGAAGCTCTCACCTCCTGAGAGTCTCTCCTTTGCCTCCTTTGTGCGGGATATGTCTATCAGCATTCCCTTCCCCGTGGTCTCTGTGGAAGGGCCGAGATGCTCGAGGTCCTCGACTATCCATCACCACCTAGAGAGTCCTCCACGGTACCGCTGCACAATGTCCTCAAGGAGACACTGCTTCGGAACTGGGTGCGACCGTTAACTAACCCCACCATTCCCAAGAAAGCAGAGTCCCAGTACAGGATCCACTCTGACCCAGAGTTAATGCGGCCCCAACTGCCCCATGACTCGGCGGTCGTGGATTCTGCTCTCAAGAGGGCACGGAGTTCGAGGGATACCGCCTCGGCGCCCCCGGGGCGGGAGTCTCGCACTCTGGACTCGTTTGGGAGGAAGGCCTACCAATCCTCCATGCTCGTGACCCGCATCCAGTCATACCTGCTCTATATGAGCATCCACATGCGGACCAATGTGCAGCAACTGGCGGACCTGGTCGATAAGCTCCCGCCGGAGCAGTCCAGGCCTTATCAGGAGGTGGTCAGGCAGCTGAAGGCGTGCAGAAAGTTCCTGTCCAGGGGTATCTATGACACCTGTGACGTGGCTTCTCGTGCTGCGGCCCAAGGTATAGTGATGCGCAGGCTCTCATGGCTGCGTGCCTCTGACCTGGACAACCGCACCCAGCAGAGACTGGCCGACGTCCCTTGCCGGGGGGATAATATTTTTGGTGAGAAGGTCGAGCAGCTGGTGGACCAACTGCATCAGCGGGAAACCGCCCTCGACAAGCTCTCCCACCGGGCGCCTTCAGCATCCACCTCAGCAGGTGGACGTTTTTCCCGGGCACGGCAGGCTGCACCCTATTCTTTTGCAAAGCGTAGGTACAACCAGCCGGCCCGAAGGCCTCGTCAGGCACAGGGACAGACCCAGCGCGCTCGTTCTCGTCAACAGCGTGCGCCTAAGCAGCCCCCTGTGCCTCCACAGCAAAAGCCGGGGACGGGCTTTTGACTGGATCCACGGGAACATAGCCGCCCTCAAAGTGTCCGTACCGGACGATCTGCCGGTCGGGGGGAGGTTAAAATTTTTTCACCAAAGGTGGCCTCTCATAACCTCCGACCAGTGGGTTCTCCAAATAGTGCGGTGCGGATACGCCCTGAATTTGGCCTCCCTGCCACCAAATTGTCCTCCGGGAGCTCAATCTTTCAGCTCCCATCACAAGCAGGTACTTGCAGAGGAGCTCTCCGCCCTTCTCAGCGCCAATGCGGTCGAGCCCGTACCACCCGGGCAGGAAGGGCAGGGATTCTATTCCAGGTACTTCCTTGTGGAAAAGAAAACAGGGGGGATGCGTCCCATCCTAGACCTGAGAGGCCTGAACAAATTCCTGGTCAAAGAAAAGTTCAGGATGCTTTCCTTGGGCACCCTTCTGCCAATGATTCAGAAAAACGATTGGCTATGTTCCCTGGATTTAAAGGACGCATACACTCACATCCCGATACTGCCAGCTCACAGACAGTATCTCAGATTCCGCCTGGGCGCACGGCACTTTCAGTATTGTGTGCTGCCCTTTGGGCTCGCCTCTGCCCCACGAGTGTTTACAAAGTGCCTCGTGGTGGTAGCGGCCTACCTACGCAAGCTGGGAGTGCACGTGTTCCCATATCTCGACGATTGGCTGGTCAAGAACACCTCGGAGGCGGGAGCCCTCCGGTCTATGCAGTGCACTACTCGACTTCTGGAGCTGCTGGGGTTTGTGATAAATTACCCAAAGTCCCATCTCCAGCCAACACAGTCTCTGGAATTCATAGGAGCTCTGCTGAATGCCCAGACGGGTCAGGCCTACCTTCCCGAAGCGAGGGCCACCAATCTCCTGGCCCTGGCCTCGCAGACCAGAGCGTCTCAGCAGGTCACAGCTCGGCAGATGTTGAGACTTCTGGGTCATATGGCCTCCACAGTTCATGTGACTCCCATGGCTCGTCTTCACATGAGATCTGCTCAACGGACCCTAGCTTCCCAGTGGTTCCAAGCCACCGGGAATCTAGAAGATGTCATCCGCCTCTCCACCAGTTGCCGCACTTCACTGCTCTGGTGGACCATTCGGACCAATTTGACCCTGGGACGTCCATTCCAAATTCCGCAGCCCACGAAAGTGCTGACGACGGATGCATCTCGCCTGGGGTGGGGAGCTCATGTCGATGGGCTTCACACCCAGGGTCTGTGGTCCCTCCAGGAAAAGGATCTGCAGATCAGGTTGCAATGTATTACGTCAACAAGCAGGGGGGCACCGGATCTCGCCCCCTGTGTCAGGAAGCCGTCGGGATGTGGCGTTGGACGTGCCGGTTCGGCATGCTTCTCCAAGCCATGTACCTGGCAGGCGTAAACAACAGTCTGGCCGACAGACTGAGCAGAGTCATGCAACCGCACGAGTGGTCGCTCCATTCCAGAGTGGTACGCAAGATCTTCCGAGAGTGGGGCACCTCCTCGGTGGACCTTTTCGCCTCTCGGACCAACCACAAGCTGCCTCTGTTCTGTTCCAGACTTCAGACACACGGCAGGCTGGCGTCAGATGCCTTTCTCCTTCATTGGGGGACCGGCCTCCTGTATGCTTATCCTCCCATACCTTTGGTGGGGAAGACCTTACTGAAGCTCAAGCAAGACCGCGGCACCATGATTCTGATCGCGCCCTTTTGGCCTCGTCAGATCTGGTTTCCTCTTCTTCTGGAGTTGTCCTCCGAAGAACCGTGGAGATTGGAGTGTTTTCCGACTCTCATCTCGCAGAACGATGGAGCGTTGCTGCACCCCAACCTTCAATCCCTGGCTCTCACGGCCTGGATGTTGAGGGCGTAGACTTCGCTGCGTTGGGTCTGTCTGAGGGTGTCTCCCGTGTCTTGCTTGCCTCTAGGAAGGATTCCACTAAAAAGAGTTACTTTTTCAAGTGGAGGTTTGTCGTTTGGTGTGAGAGCAAGGCCCTAGAACCTCGTTCTTGTCCTGCACAGAACCTGCTTGAATACCTTCTGCACTTATCAGAGTCTGGTCTCAAGACCAACTCAGTAAGGAATCACCTTAGTGCGATTAGTGCTTACCATTATCGTGTGGAAGGTAAAGCCATCTCTGGAGAGCCCTTAGTAGTTCGATTCATGAGAGGCTTGCTCTTGTCAAAGCCCCCTATCAAGCCTCCCACAGTGTCATGGGATCTCAACGTCGTCCTCACCCAGCTGATGAAACCTCCTTTTGAGCCACTGAATACCTGCCATCTGAAGTACTTGACCTGGAAGGTCATGTTCTTGGTGGCAGTTACTTCAGCTCGTAGGGTCAGTGAGCTTCAAGCCCTAGTAGCTCATGCTCCATATACCAAATTTCATCACAACAGAGTAGTGCTCCGCACCCACCCAAAGTTCCTGCCGAAGGTGGTGTCGGAGTTCCATCTTAACCAGTCAATTGTCTTGCCAACATTCTTCCCCAGGCCGCATACCCGCCCTGCTGAACGTCAGTTGCACACATTGGACTGCAAGAGAGCATTGGCCTTCTACTTGGAGCGGACACAGCCCCACAGACAGTCCGTCCAATTGTTTGTTTCTTTCGACCCTAACAGGCTAGGGGTCGCTGTCGGGAAACGCACCATCTCCAATTGGCTAGCAGATTGCATTTCCTTCACTTACGCCCAGGCTGGGCTGGCTCTTGAGGGTCATGTCACGGCTCATAGTGTTAGAGCCATGGCAGCGTCGGTGGCCCACTTGAAGTCAGCCACTATTGAAGAGATTTGCAAGGCTGCGACGTGGTCATCTGTCCACACATTCACATCACATTACTGCCTCCAGCAGGATACCCGACGCGACAGTCGGTTCGGGCAGTCGGTGCTGCAGAATCTGTTTGGGGTGTAAATCCAACTCCACCCTCCAGGACCCGAATTTATTCTGGTCAGGCTGCACTCTCAGTTAGTTGTTCTTCGTAGGTCAATTTTCTGTTGTACCCTCGCCGTTGCGAGGTTCAATTGACCTGGGTTCTTGTTTTGAGTGAACCTGAGAGCTAGGGATACCCCAGTCGTGAGAACAAGCAGCCTGCTTGTCCTCGGAGAAAGTGAATGATACATACCTGTAGCAGGTGTTCTCCGAGGACAGCAGGCTGATTGTTCTCACCTACCCTCCCTCCTCCCCTTTGGAGTTGTGTGTTTCATCTTTTTTGCTAGTCATTCAACTGGTGGGAGCGGTCGCGCACGGGCGGGAAGACGGCCGCGCATGTGCGGTGGGCGTGCCCTGCGTGCCGACCGTCCCGCGAAGCTTTTTCCGGTTGGTGGGGGCTGCCGCGGACGTCACCCAGTCGTGAGAACAATCAGCCTGCTGTCCTCGGAGAACAACTGCTACAGGTATGTATCATTCACTAACAATTAATGCCCTGTACATTTGCCTACAAAATTTGCACCAACTCCATTTAATTCAGGATGCTATAGTATGAGTTGCAAGAATATGAACACATCCATGCCCTTCCCAAGTTAAAAACCCTATCTATGTTTAAATCATTTTTCTTGAAACGTTCATCAGTAAATTCCACAGAAGCAAAACAGAACAGACCTTTAAGCCATGAAAAAAACTCCATGTAAATACTATATTATACTATTCAACATGCATGAAAATGAAACCTTGCCCCTTTCCAATATCAATTCACATGCTGTGTCAATTCAAGAGTGCTGCTGGCTGAAGTGTCGTCCAAAACCGCTCCCAAACTCTCTGGAAGCACTCCCCCTGCAAAGAGGAAATATCAGGTGTCTCGTCGTTCCATAGAAAATAGAGAAATCATTTGTGTCATCCACATCGCCAAGGTTGGTGCGACAGGTGATCTCCATTGTTTTAATATCAACCACTGCGCCATCAGCACCAAACAGGCCAGAAACCCCTGTAAATCCTGGAAGACTGGCTTTGCAAGTCGTAATCTGTAAGCAGCCTCAAGGCCTGCATAGGAAACTGCTGTCCGTCTTAAAATTTGTCTCCAAAAGATGCGCACAGTAGGACAGCTCCAAAACATGTAGCCTAGGGAGGCCCTCAGTCGGCCGCATTTGGGGCAAGCTGAAATGACTCTATTTACAACAGAGGCATGAAACTGGGTTCCAGATAAGTCTGCCAACCGAGCACGTGCCACTTCCTCAAAATGAAAATATTCCGTCGTGTACTGCAAGTATTTGTGGTGATATGACGATGACACTCTGTTCTGCAAGCTCAATGTCAACGCCTCTGCACGAGTGTCTTGCACATCCTCCCTCAGATCTTGCCAGGGGAGCCTATGCACACAATGACAGAGCTGGAAATAGGCAAAATAGTCTGATTTAGGTAAGGAATAGGCTGACTTTGCAAATCCAAAAATGGTTTGACCGTCCCATCCTTCGAAATCACATGATAAAGGAATTTGATTCCTGCTGTCTGCCAGTGTGCAAAAGCTGCAGTGTATCCCTGGCGAGAAATCAGGGTTACCTTTGAGGGAGAGAAATGGCGTTATTGCAGATGAAAAGTGGTGTCTCCAACATAACCAATACCATGCAGGTCGCAGAACTAAGTTATGTCAAGTTACACGGAGATCGTCCCCGCATATTATGAATATTCCAACTAAAATGATTTGTAGAGAATATAGTAGTCTTCAGTAGGGTAGCTGAAAAGTCCGAGGTTACCCAATACCAGTCATTTATATGTCTCATTGCACAGCAATCCTAGTCCCCATGATCTTGTGGCTCCTGTAGTACTGAAGTCGAGCGCTCTGTCCCAACCACAATTGTCTGTAGCTCTCTATGTAGCAAGCACTTGTCCTTTGCTTTTAAGTGCAAAGAGAGCATTTGAAACACACAGCCACTGTGGTGCTATTATCGTATTAGATCAATACAACCTAACAATGAGAGGGGATAGCAGCGCCAGAGACCCAATGTACCACGCAGTTGAGAATGCAGTGGGTGTACATTTAATGCATATAGCTTATACAGAGCTATTGGGGTCAACACCCCTAGGCATTTAATATCAGTAGCCCATGACAGAGGGAAAGCCCCCGTCCAGCTATGACATACACTACTTGAGTGTGTGGGGAGAGCCTGAGATTCTGATAAATTTAGTTGGAACCCGGATAATGCTCCATATCCGTCAATAGCCTGAGGTAAAGCAGGTAATAGACTGGGGCTGCGAAAGAATAACCAGCAGATCATCTTTAAAAGCTGGGATTTTAAGTTTCACCCTGAATCTCCAGTCCCTGAACTGCAGCCTTACTCCACAATGTACATATCAGGGGTTCCAGGGTAAATAAGAGTAGCAGTGAGAGGCAGCAGCCCTAACAGGTTCCACGGTGGATGGAAAAGGCCTCTGCGCACACCCCATTGACCAGCAGAGATGCACTAGGACCTGAGTAGAGGGCTGTCATGGCTTGGTAAAACCAGTGAGAAATTTCCACATAGGTTAGTCTGAAATAGGACCACACACCACTCTGTCAAAGGAGCATTCCACATCCAGACTAATCAAGAGAAGAAGCACCTTTTTCCAACCCCTGTATGGCATTGCCAACAGTAGACTACACACATTGAGTACAGATTGGCAGCCTCTCAAATCCCACCTGATCTGTATGTATTAAATCTGGCAGAACCCCAGCCAGTCGGTCTGCCATGATTCTGGAAAAAATCTTGAGGTCCACATTAATAAGAGAGATGGGACGATATGAACTTGGCTGTTCTGGGGGCCTACCCCACTTTGGTATTAGACTGAGTGCCACGTTTTCATATTGGGGGAAATTGTTTATTCTCCACCACAACATCAAAATAGTCGACCAGAGAGCCAGTCAACTTCGTTTGTAGGAGCTTACTCACCAGAGAATCCGTCAGTGCAAGGGGCTGAATATAGCCTTGATGGCCTTTTGGGTTTTCTAGCTGTGATCGACTGGTTTAGAGATTGTATAGCCATATCTGAAAGCTTGGGCATGACAGAACTATGAAGGTAGTTGTGTATCTTGGCTATTGGGGGTGTTCTTCCAACGGGTTCACTGTGTAAGTCCCTGAAGTGAGTAAAGAAAACTTGTGCTATACATTTGTCCACTTGGGCCCTGGATAGCAGGAATAAATTTAGAACCTCGCCAAGTCTGTTGCTTGGGCCAATAAACGGCCGGACTTATTACTGTGTTTAAAACAATTTTGTATTTATGGTATGTCATGTGGGAGGTGCACTCATGCAGTACAGCATTCAGTGTGGCCTGAGTGGCTGCCAGATTTTCAAAAGCCTCTGAGTTAGGATTAATTATGCACTTGTGTTGAATATGCTATTATAGCTCCTCGCATTACGGCCTTAGTAGGCCAAAACAGGGTGGGTGCCTCCGTGTGCTGCTGCTTGATTTACAAATTAATCCTATTGTTTATGCAAATATGCAGAGAGATCCGACAATGAATAAGGGTAATCCAGAAAGTGCCAGTTTGCCCGCTCCTAGAAGCACTATTCCAGCTCCAGATTCAGCCAGATCAGAGCATCGTCAGATATTTCCTCTGGGCCAATTACTGTGGAGGAGAGCTGCTCACAAAAATGTATTCTATTCCTTGTCATCAAGCAGATGAAGCCATTACGTACGGGTTGTGTCCATCAACCAGAAGGGGGAGATAGAGAATACTGAAGAGGCAGTGGAGCTAGCTGGCCATGAGGCACTGTGAAAAGTTGAGTGCTCTCTATCTCCCCAAGCAGGGTGGCTGCAGCTTCTTTGAGCTGCATCAAAAATCTGCCTGGGGATGGCTCCTGGCTTGCCAGTTGTTAGCTGGGGTGTTAGAGGCTATAGCAGCTTCACTTTGAAGGCACATAGGTCAGCCCGTTCCCTGCCTTACCCATGCCCCAGTGGATGTGGACATATTAGCTTGCTTTTCCCTGTCCTTTATTTACCTCTTTTGCCTCTGCTTTCCTCACAGCGTTAAAAAAAATAATAATAATAAAGTCGCGTCGCGCTTTAGCGCAGCGATCTTGGAAAAGAGGTTTTTTTTTCTTGAGATTCTTCTGCAGGACCAGAGCTGTGATACTCGGTCTAGTAAGGTAAGAGTGTTTTCTGACTCCTCCGGGGTGGGCCCGCGATCGGCACATTTTTGGCGTGAACCGCCATTTTTGAATTTTACCGCCGTTTTCAGCGATGGCTGCGGAGACCGTAAAGCGCTGTTCTAAATGTGGCAAGCGCAAATCAGCGGCCCGAGCATGGCGAGCGGCGATCTTTTGCGCTCTGAGTTGGTAGCGGACGCCATTTTGGATTTTCCACATGGTGCGGCCTCCGTTGCGACGGAGAGCTCTGAATCCGGGGGGGGGGGGGGGAGGTTCCTCTGAATGAGGCTAATAATAGAGCTGATAGCCCTGGGCAGGATCCGGATGGTCAGGGAGCGGTTTTCTCCCCTGATTTTGTTTTAATGCTGCATAGGGCATACATGCTTAAAAGAGCTCTTCCAGAGGGATCTTTGGACCTTCTGCCTCCCCCCCCCCCCCCCCCGGTGGATCCTGGCCTTCTGGAGTTGGCTTTGCCTGTTTCTTATCCTCCTGATAAACCCGGAAGGGCTAATTCCCCTTCTGACCTGAAAGAAGCTTACTTGCACATACCAATTTGGCCCCCGCACCAGAAGTTTCTGCGGTTTGCGGTGTTGGGAAAGCATTTCCAGTTTTGGGCCTTGCCTTTTGGCCTTGCCACAGCTCCCCGAACCTTCTCCAAGGTAATGGTGGTAGTAGTTGCCTTTCTCAGGCGAGAGGGTATCCGGGTTCACCCGTACCTAGACGACTGGCTCATCAGAGCAGACTCAGAAAAAGAGTCATCTAGCTACAGCCAGGGTGGTTTCAGTTCTTCAATCTCTGGGCTGGGTCGTCAATATTGCCAAACGTTACCTGACCCTCTCACAATCTCTAGAATATTTGGGGGCTATGTGTTTCTTCCCGAGCAAAGGCGGTGCAAGCTTCAGAATCAGGTCCGTCTGCTCCTGAGGATGCCCCGCTCGCGAGCTTGGGACATTGTCCAGCTGTTGGGATCGATGACGGCCACCTTGGAAGTGATGCCCTGGGCGAGAGCGCACCTGAGACCTCTACAGTATTCTCTACTTCAACGATGGTCTCCAGTATCTCAGGATTATCAGTGCAGACTTTCTTGGCTCCCTGCGGCCCGCCTCAGTAAGGAGTGGTGGCTCTCAGACAGCATGTTGCGGCGGGGAATGCCGCTGGCACTCCCCGATTGGTGCCTAGTGGTGACAGATGCCAGCCTGAAGGGCTGGGGCACACATTGCCAGGGGAAGCATGCCCAGGGTCTGTGGACGCCCGAGGAGTCGGAGTGGTCTATCAACCGCCTGGATTTGAAAGCGGTGTTTCTGGCTCTTCTGACCTTTCAAGTGACCCTGGAAGGATTGGCTGTCCGAGTGATGTCGGACAACACGACAGCAGTGGCCTACATAAATCGACAAGGCGGCACTCAGTGCAGAGCTCTAGCTGCGCAGGCCGAACAAATTTGCCACTGGACTGAGCTGCATCTACATTCCCTGTCAGCAGCTCACATTGCAGGTCAGAGCAACGTGCAAGCCGACTATCTAAGCAGGCATCAGATCGATCCAGCGGAGTGGGAACTAGCAGACGATGTATTCCTGCAGATATGTGCCAAATGGGGCAAGCCAGTGATGGATCTTATGGCGACCAGTTCCAATGCCAAAGTCCCGTGCTTCTTCAGCAGACGGAGGGATCCTCGCTCTGCCGGGTTGGATGCCTTGGCTCAACCCTGGCCCCTGGGCTTGCTGTATGTCTTCCCTCCGTGGCCCTTGATAGGGCGAGTGCTCCTGCGGATTCGGCTGCATCCAGGAGAAGTGGTGCTCATCGCCCCGGATTGGCCCAGGAGGCCTTGGTATGCGGACCTCCGACAGATGCTGTTGGAGGCTCCCTTTCCGTTACCTCTGGTTCCGCACCTGTTGTCACAGGGTCCGGTGGCCATGGAGGACGCCTGCCGCTTTGGTCTTATGGCATGGCGATTGAGAGATAAAGGGTACTCAAATAAGGTAATTTCCACTCTCCTGCAGGCCCGTAAGCATTCCACTTCCGTGGCTTATGCCATGATTTGGCGCCAGTTTGAAGTCTGGTGTGTTTCAAGAGTGCTTTCTCCATTGCGGGCTCCTGTCTCGCCGATTCTGGACTTTTTGCAGGATGGTGTACACAAGGGCTTGGCCTATAATTCCCTGCGGGTGCAAGTGGCAGCATTGGCCTCCCTGCATGGCAAGGTTGAAGGCGTGTCCTTAGCTGCTCATCCGGATGTGGCACGGTTTCTTAGAGGGGTGCTTCGGCTCCGTCCTCCCATGCGGGCACCTTGTCCAGCTTGGAACCTGGGGTTAGTATTGAAGGCTCTTCAGGGGGCTCCCTTTGAACCGCTTCAGCGTGCTTCAGAGAAAGATTTGACACTTGAAGAGTTATGCTAGCCCTTGCTCTCAGTAAAATACAGGCCAATGGCTCATAATAAGAGCTAGGCTTCTTAAAATCAAAATCATCTCTGATAACAAAAGAGAGCTAGCCTGTAAAAATCAGAGATCACCTTTGACACAGTTACATTTCACTGTGGCAAGTGCTGAAATGAGGTAATTGCCCCCACCCTTGCCAGTTCTCAATCTATAAACAATCCTGAGACTGGCACCTGCAAGACATCATGCGCAAGAGTTGCTATGGTTATGTATAGATAGTACTGGGTCAGCTGCACCCTGGGTGAGAACATCCAAAGGGGGGGGGGGGCTAGAGGAAGGTTTGGGAACATATGAAGTCATTCTGATCAACTGATAAGAACCAAGAGCCCTGGTGAGAGACTGGGGTCCATTGAAATGAATAGGGCCAAAATTGTATATAAGGAGCAGTTTGAGGAGTATTAGAGCAGACGAGAGGAGAAGACCAGAGAAGGAAGACTCCAGAAGGCTAGAGAGAGAGGACGTGCCATGATATGCGGTTCCATTATGTGAATGCTTGACTCGCCTGTACTACCATTGGTAAGATTGTAATAAACTATCTTATTATATCTACTACAAACTGGGTTCCTTTCTAATTACAAGGGTCTATACTGCCTTGACGGTGTAAGCCTGTCATGAGCAGATTTAAGGTTGGGGTAATTAAGCATCTAGAGGGGATTTGCAGTTCTCTCTAGGATAGTACAGAGAGCCCATGGCTTCCGCTGCCCAAATGGGTGAGGCAGACCTAATTATAAACACACTGAAGGCCGTCTTTTTAGTGGCCATTACCTCGGCGAGACGGGTGTCAGAGCTCCAGGCGCTGTCCTGTAGAGACCCTTTTCTGCAATTCTCAGAGTCAGGGGTCACGGTTCGGACCGTGCCTTCCTTCATGCCTAAGGTGGTTTCAGCGTTTCACCTGAACCAGCCTGTTTTTCTTCCCTCCTTTGTTGAGGAGGAGTTTCCAGCTTCATTTGGGCAGTTGCACCTTTTGGATGTGCGCAGGACTCTGTTGCAGTATCTGCGAATTACAAATTCTTTCAGGACCTCTGATCATCTTTTTGTGCTGTTTGCAGGTCCTCGCAGAGGGTCTTCAGCGTCTAAAGCCACTATTGCCCGTTGGCTCAAAGAAGCTATCTTTTCAGCATATCTGCTGTCTTGCCAGGCTCCACCTGAAGCCTTTAAGGCACATTCCACGAGCGATTTCCTCTTCCTGGGCGGAAACTGGAGCACTGTCTCTTCATGAGATTTGCAGTGCTGCAACATGGGCTTCTAAGCTCTCTTTTGCCCGACATTACAGGCTGGATGTGGCTGCCAGGAGGGATGCGTGTTTTGGAGTACAGGTGCTAGCGCGTGGTGTGGCTTGTTCCCACCCTATTTAGGTATTGCTTTGTTACATCCCATATGTAATGGCTTCATCTGCTTGATGACAAGGAAGGGAAAATTAGGTTATTACCATGATAATTTTCTTTCATTTAGGCATAGCAGATGAAGCCATGAGCCCTCCCTGTATGATTGTCTGTCTGTATTGCAGTGATTCTGATTTTAGGGGCTGTTCTTGTTTCCTGAAGTTACATTCCTTCTTTGGAGAGTTGGAAAACAGTTCAGGATTCTTGCTACAGTTATAGGAGGATGAGTTCATTCCCTCCAGTTCATGTTTTGGGAGGATGAGTTTATTCCCTCCAGGAGGATGCAAGTATTCCCTCCGTTTATACAAAGTGGAGGTCGAGTATATTCCCTCCTTTTTTGAGTTTATGCCCTTGTTAAGGGGCCATCGTTCGCTGTGGAAAGTTCATGTTATTCCCATTGCGGTTTGCCATACTGCTTTGGAAGCTTCAAATACTGAAGAGGCAGTGGAGCTAGCTGGCCATGAGGCACTGTGAAAAGTTGAGTGTTCTCTATCTCCCCCTGCTGGTTGATGGACACAACCCATACGTAATGGCTTAATCTAAAGGAAAGAAAATTATCATGGTAAGAACCTAATTTTCCCATCTGGGCAGAGTTTTGTGCCTGAGAGGTATGTAAGTAGTCTCTTTCGTCTGGGTGTAGTACCCGCCAGCCGTCCACTACATCTAATGATTTACAAAAATTCACCAACACCCCGTGATTGCCCCCAATCCCTGTTCTAGGTGTTTTGAATCTATCTAAGAAGGGATTTATCACTGTATTCACATCTCCAGCTGTTATCAATAGCTTATCTAGATGTTGCATGCAAGATCGGAGCAAGTGTTGTTGAAAAAAAATTAGTGTTGCTGGTTGTCGGGCCATACACTCCTACCAGTTCATGGCCCTGGATATTGAAGTGGACCCCTACATGTGACCCTCATCATCATGGAAATGTAATTTACTTATGCAATTGTAAAGATTTGCACAGCAAAATCACTAGTCCTCATTCATCAGCAGAAGGAGATTCATGCACTTCCTCCACCCATTGTCTGGCTGACATTTGATGCTAGGTGGATGCTCAGTGAAGGACAGCCTTGTCTCCTGAAGACAGATCACATCTGCTTTGTGGCGCTTGAATGCACCAAGGATCTTGGACCGCTTCAAGGTTGATGTAATCCTCCCCCACATTCCAGAAGAGAAAATATACTGTCCCCTGAGAGGGACTACCCATCAGGTTTCAGTTGCATGTTCAACCCAAAATCCTGTGATATGCTAAGTGCACCGCACCCCCCCCCCCTCCAATGCCCAGCCTCATCTTGGGGGAGTATAAGAACCATTCAATCTGGCAAGCCCCACAATAGTTAAAGGTCTCCCAGCCTAGCAGCTACAGCAGATGAATAAACTACCACCCAATTCCCCCCTTCCCTTCCCCAATACGTGCCTCTTTCTTCCAACCTCCCCACCCCCACAGATTGCCCTGTTGGTACCCCCGCTCACATGTTGCAGGGGAACTGGAGGCTCCCCGTCTCACTTGAAAAGTTAAACCAAGACTTTACTCGTTCAAATTCTGGCAGTACACCTTATAAAAACCCAATCCATAATTAAGACACTTAGAGGGAACAACCCAAAATGTTTAAAATGTCAGTGCTTTTCATAGAAACAGAGAATCATGATGGCAGATAAGGGCTAAATGGCCCATCCAGTCTGCCCTTCCTCAGTAACCACTACTTCCCTTTTTTCCTAAGGGATCCCACGTGCCTATCCCACGCTTTCTTAAATTCTGACACAGTCCTTGTCTCCACAACCTCCACCAGGAGGCCATTCCACGCATCCACCACCCTTTCCGTGAAATAGTATTTTCTTAGGTTCTGCCTAAGGCTATTTCCTCTTAACTTCATCCTGTGCTTTCTCATTCAACAGTTTTCTGGAGGCTTTGGACAGATTTTCAGGATCACCACAATGAAAACATATTAAGTATAATTTGCATACAGTGGACATAACGTTAAGGTCCTATAGCCTGCTACAACCAACAAGTTCTAAGTGGGTAACATCAAGAAAAGGAGCATACTCCAGGTAGTTGCACAAAATGATTAGTCTTCGAGGCAAACAAAATCCTATATAATAAAAAGCACCTCCAACATTCTGAAGCTGACTGCACGGCTGAGGCATTTCTGCTCTCTGTATCCATCTCCTGAATTGACATCACGTACTTCCGGATTCGTCACAAGCAGAAGTGACCAACCACATGGGGTTTCTCGGCTTCAGAATGTTGGAGGTGCATTCTATTAAATAGGATTGGTCAATTCCGTGAAGCACAGCCAGAGCTCAGCGTCCTGCACAGTAACGTTCAGACACCAGAGAGAGGGGGGGAGGTATCTCTGTCACACACACACACACACACACACACACACACACACACTCTCTCTCCCTCTCTCTCTCTCTCTCATATTCAATGTCTTTCTCACTCTCACACACTCTGTCTCACACTGTATCACATTCACTCTCTTTGTCACACAGTCACTCGCACACTCTCTTGGTCTTATACACTCAGTCTCAGAGAGAGTCTGTGTCTCATACACTCTCACACTCTCACATACGCACTTGCACACACACTCTCATTCTCACACACACACTCGCACATACACACTCCGAGGAAAACCTTGCTAGCGCTCGTTTCATTTGTGTCAGAAACGGGCCTTTTTTTTTTTACTAGTCTTTTAATAATTTCCAAAACTTTTAATGTTCTATTTGCTTAAGAGAAGAAGGAAGGGAATCCCAATTGGAGGCTGCCTGGTAAGTTAATAAAGACTGTAAAAAAAATAAAAAAAAAAATAGAGCCTTTCCGAACAGTAGGAAATCCTAACATAAAAAGATCTCTAGTAACTCTTCCATGATTCTTAAGAAAAAACAAAATGATCAATTAAATAGCCTGGGGAGTCTCCATGAAAAGTTAAAACCAGAACCGTAAACTGTAATTTGGCCTCTGCTGGCAACCAATGCAACTGTGACATAAAAGGGGACATAGACTCATTTACTTGCTGAAAAAAAACCCCCTAACTGTGGCATTTTGCACTCTGCAGCTTAATTTTTAAAGATTTTGTACAACCAATGTAAATAGAATTACTATAATCTAATAATGACAAGATTAGACTGCACCACTAAATGAAAGATACTGGTTCAAAAAATGTACAGATGACCCATTACTTTTTGAGCAAATAGATTTACTGACCACCTTATTAAAAATGAGTATTATGACTGTTTAGTTCCACACCTAATATTCTCGAAACTGAATCAAGGCTTAAATCAAAATTGCTAGTCTTAACAATAGAATTATCTTTCAGAAAGGTCAAAGGACCAAGCCAAAGAAACTTTTTTTTTTTCTTTTTAATTTCAGCCTAAATGAACGTACCCAGGCATCAACCGCCTGTAAGCAATGCAATAAATTATCCTCATGAAGTAGATTGGCATAAAAGGTATCAACACTGTAATGTCATCCGCATATCTATAAAACTGCAGCTGTCCAAATAATTTGCTAAGGGTTGCATCAGGATGTTTAGACAATGTGGGTGAAAGGGGAGACACTGAGGCACACTACAGACTGCATCCCATGGATTAGAGAATTCACCCTGGATCTTTACCTTGTATGATCCAGTTAAAAATCCTTGAAACTTGGATTGTTCATTGTCAAGAAGGGAAAGCAAGACACTGATCCACCAGGTTGAATGCACTGGACAAGTCAAATTGAACTAGTGGTTAGGGTGGTGGACTTTGGTCCTGGGGAACTGAGGAACTGAGTTTGATTCCCACTTCAGGCACAGGCAGCTCCTTGTGACTCTGGGCAAGTCACTTAACCCTCCATTGCCCCAGGTACAAATAAGTACCTGTATACAATGTGTAAGCCGCATTGAGCCTGCCATGAGTGGGAAAGCGCGGGGTACAAATGTAACAAAAATAAAATAAAATTCCTTAGCGTCCCTCCGGACCGGACCAGGATTGGACTGATGGGTTGTGCTCGCCTACCAGCAGGTGGAGACTGAGAAAAAAACTCTGACTCTAGAGAGCCAATAGGAGCCCTGGCCATGTGACCTTAGCCCCAGTATTTTCTCAGTCTCCCAGCAGGTAGGAAGTGAGCCCATTAGTCTCTCTCCTTTTCTCTTTAGATATTACAGATATTTGTGATAATTCTTCTGTGCTTGGAATCTTATTTAAAGGCTTGACAGGGTTTCCTTTCTCTTCTTTCTTTGATAGCCTCGGGGGTGTTAAACTCGGGTGTCTCGAGTCCACCCCCCTTCCTCCCCATCTCCCTGGCTTAGCAGGGAAGGGCCGTCCCTTTCTCTGGAAAGGTGTACCGTCTTTGGGAGAGGCAGCCACTTTTAACAGGCAGCTGCTTTAAAAGAATTAAATCAAATAAAAGGAAATTCAAAGAAGCAGCCTTTCTTTCCCCAGACTTCTATGGAGCAGGCAGCTCCAGTGTTTTATTATGATTGAGGGGTTATAAAAAAAAAAAAAAAAGACAAACAGAAGAAAATAATTGTGTCTGTGACTTTAAACAGCGATTTTTCTTGTCAGATTTAATTTCCTCCATTTTCTTGCGTTTTGGCGGCGGCAGTTTAAACAAATGAAAAAAAAAAAAAAGAAAGGTGCGAACCGCGTAAGCGCGGCCACCTGTTTTTTCCGATATGGCTTAAAAGTTCAAACAGCTGCTGTCGGTCAGCGTCGCGCAGTTCACGCAGCCGGAACGTGTAAATTTTGCTCTCCCTTCAAGGTTTCTTCGGGTCCGGTGCTGCCTCCGTTTTTTTTTTTTTTTTTTTTTTTTTTTCGGGGCCTTTTTTGCCGGCTGTTGTTTCTTCGCCGTTCCATTGGGCTCCGCTTGTTCGGAGGTGTCGGGCGCGCTGTCGACGATCGCCACGGGGCCAGTGGCGCGAACGGCGGCCATTTTGTTTCTCCCTCCGTCTTTTCAGTCAGGGATCTCTCTGCTGAAGGTAAGGCTGCAGTTCATAGAGCAGTTCGGCTCCAAGATGTGTACACTTTTGTATGTGCTGAACGGCGTATTCTAAAATGCTCTTCACATCAGCAGGCAATATTTGGTTGAAAAGGGGGCTCCTTTCATATATGGATATATAACAAGCTTTTCTTGTTTTAAATTTCTATGTATCACGGGGCTGTTAACACTAGTTTTTTCTGGTGCTCAGTCATTTTTCATTGCCTGGTGGAAAATCTACATCTTATCATAATATCATAATTCATTTCAAGCATTTTCCTCAATAGCTGTAGTATTATACAGTGTTTTAAGAACTTTGGAAACTTTCTCTATAGGCATAGAGTAAATTTCTGTCTTTCTCATTCCCTGGTGGATAGGACTACATTGTCTAAGAGTCAATTGATTGGTACTTTGCACTTCTGACCATAATATCTTAGTTCCTTTCACGCATTTTACTCCATGCCTATGATGTTATATAGTGTTTTAAGAACTTAACAGACAATCACTCTCAATGGCTGTAGTGTTATACAGTGTTTTCTTTTTCAGACTTTAAGAAGCCTTCTCTAGAGGCATACAGTAGATTGTTCAGATGCCATGGGGATATATCAGCTTTTTCATATTCTCTGAGGGACAGTCCTGTCTACCAAGCTCCCAATCACTCAGCTGCCTTAGCAGGCATGCTTTATTCATGTCTTCCCTTCTTTTCCTACTGCCTTGAAGCCTCTCATATTTCATTTTAGCTTTCTTCTGGGTTTTACAGGACATATGGTCACTTAGAGAATAAAGTCATCCTTTCATTTTGCATATTTCCCACTTAAAGATAGTGGAAGGTCCTCAAACCATCTACTCGTATTTGTCTCTACTCTATCAGTGCAGCATTGGCAGATTATAAACATCCTGGTTTGGTCCAGTATGCCTATACATACCATCTGCTATCTCTTCCTCTTCCTTAGAGAACTGATGTTATATCAAGCTTTCTTGAATTCAGATACAGTCTTGTCTACACTGCCTTCACCAAGTGGCTGTGGCACAACTTCACTTTTTTCGTTACAGGTATTTTCCAAGTTTGTCCTTTCATTTTCATTCTATGCGCCTTCACTCCAGAGTGTTCTTTCAATTGGAAGGGGATTCACTCACTTCCTATGTATTTATGCCATAGGTACATAAGTGTGGTTATGCTGGGTAAGGCCTAAAGTCCATCAAGTCCAGCATTCATATCTAATGGGCATAGGTACATACGTTTTGCCATTCTGGGAAAGCTCAAATGTCCACCTGTCTACAACCAGAACAGCATTAAAAAAAAAAAAAAAAAAAAACCTCTCACGAGAGTATCGAACAGAAATCTCTGCTCCAAAAGCAAGGCTTTGCAGTAATTCTGCAAACTAACGCATATAATATTTGCCATGGCTGTTCACCACTAGGAACACCGGGGACCCTGGGCCTAGGTTCGGTGTTTTAACCTGAAACAAGCTCAACATTCATATCTATTGGGTGTGAGTCTGGTACTACTACTACTTAACATTTCTAGAGCGCTACTAGGGTTACGCAGTGCTGTACAAATTAACAAAGAAGGACGTTCCCTGCTCAAAGGAGCTTACAATCTACATCTCAGTGAGGGAGGACGCATGACCGTGGAAAGTGGATTAGTGGTATGTGAATTAGGGAGATCCAAGAAATTACAGGCCGGTGAATCAGACGTTCATACTGGGACAATTTTTTTCTGTCCGGAGCGTACTACCATAGCTGGTGGACTTCTATATTCAGAACTTACCCAACTATGGAACGCCATAGAGATAGGGTTGGAGTTTGTAGCCCTATTTAACTGGTGTCCTTGGTCACCCTTCCTCTTCTCCTCAGGATCCAGAGAATGGCTAGTTTTTTGCTTATGCATTAACCGGTCATTTTCAGCAGTACTCTCTCTTCCATTCTTTTATAGATCTAAGAGGATGTTCATTGCGCTCTTAGGGTCATTTCATTCTTACCTAGACGACTGCCTAATTGGAGAAAGTCTTATCAGCAGAGTTCTCAGGTCACGCACCGGGTGTTGCATTTCTTACAGTCTCTAGGTTGGGTGGTGATTGTAGCCAGGCCTCTCTTTTGATCTCTCATTTGATCTCTCATCAGATATCTCTGATTTTCTCTTTGTTTAGTCAGGTGGGCGCACAGTCTTTTGTCTCCTCTGCAAACATCCTAGTTTATATTTTTCTTGGTGACCTTGGGCCTTCGGCCATTTCCTCGCTCTATTCTGCAGAATGCAATTTTACTTTCTAATGCCCAAGAAGGAATTTTCCTTCATCCTATTGCGAATCTCAGGGTCATCAATCGCGCTATTTAAGTGTCATCTAGTTATCTCAAGAACCTTAGTTCTGTCATTGGGATGCTTCGTGCAGTACACGTGCAGTACACTTTTTGGCAGAAGCTTGTTTGTATATATTTTTTTCTGGGGGACCTCAGCAATTCGTTTTACCTTCAGGTGAATTTTGTTTTCCCTACTGACAAACAAGGCGGAGAGAGCTATGTTGGTCCTTGCCATGGCAATGGGTTATGTCATCCGCCAAGGAGGAGTTGAGTATACTCTTGAGTTTGTAGTCATTTTTTCTTAGTTGTCTCACCCTGCATTTAGGTGAATGGACTCTCATTTTTTCAGCCTTACTTCCTCACTGTGACACTTCAGGGCTATCTCTTTTTGCCTTCAGGCTCACGAACATTTCTTGCTTCTTCCGTTCAGCAACAGTCTTGACGGAGACAGGGACAGATGCCAACGTCCAGCAGGGGTTTTTCAACCTTCTATATGCATTTCTTCCGTCATCTCACTAGGTGTTCACGCAGAACCAAGGCACCTTTCTACATCCGGACCCCCAGTCACTCAAACTTATGGCGTGGTTACTGGGTCCGCAACGTCTTTGATATTTTCGCAGGAAGTACTTCAAGTTTTAATTGCTTCCAGACAGAAATCTACATTAAAGTCCTATGAATCAAAGGGGCGACGGTTCACTCTGTGGTGCTCCTCTCGCCACTTCATTCCACAAACAGTATCCATTTCGCAAGTTTTGGAATATCTTCTGCATCTGGCGAAATCTGGTATATCTTACTCATCCATTAGAGTTCATTTGGCAGCTCTATCAGTGATGCATGATACTGTTGACAACCGCAAGCTTATGCAGCATCCACTGTCAAAGCGGTTTTCTTAAAGGAGTCCAGCACCTGTACCCCCCGCTTCGTCCACCAGCTAGGTGAACTACGTGAACAGACTCTTAAAGTTCTGATTTCTAGTAGCCATAACTTTTTCTATAAAGTTTTCCTCTTCAAGCAGTGTTTCCTAGTAGCCATTGCAGCAAGTAGATCTATGTGTGGAATACTTCTACGGTTGGTAACTTCTTTTCAGTCTGCTGTAGTTTAAAGTTTTCACCTTTCCCAATCGTTTTTTTCTTATTGGTTTTGTCCTTCTAGCCAGTAGGTGTAAAAGTTTTTCATTGTTTCTAACCCGCTATATCTCGAAGGATCAAGGAAATGAGAATGTCTATTTCTCTTCTCGCTGAGAGGGCAGTTCCACAGAGTATTACAACATATTCCACAACTTCAGAAGCGGGCTCTATTACTACAGCGATTTTTGGTGATCTCGGTGCACATTGGTAAGTTGGCAACTTAGTCCTAGTTTCATTTTATTTTGCTCATTGGGACACACTACATGTTAGTTGTCGCCAGGTGGCCTATGCAGCATGAACATTTCTCTGCAGTTTTCATAGGGTCCCTCCCTTCAGATTACTGCTTTGGTACTTCCCATCAGTCCAATCCTGGTCCGGTCCGGAGGGATGCTAAGGAAGGAGAAATTAGATCTTACCTGCTAATTTGCTTTCCTTTAGTCCCTCCGGACCGGACCAGGACCCTCCCATGTTTTCTCTACTCTTTAGCTTCTTTTATTAAGTAGGAAGTGTATTCATTCCTTTACGATTTGTGGAACAATACTATATATATACAGAACTTTACGTGGTCTATACCACTTCTCTGGTGGTTGCTGGTGAGCTCAATTGCTGGAATCTATCTATAAAACCTTAAATACGCCATACCACTTCTCTGGTGAGAGTTGTGGCTGAGCTCAGTTGCTGGAATATCTATAAAACCTTAAATATGATTTACCACTTTTCTGGTGAGAGTTGCTGGTAAGCTCAGTTGTTGGAATATATATAAAATCTTAAGTGGGCCATACCACTTCTCTGGTGAGAGTTGCTGGTGAGCTATAAGACAAGTGAGCCATACCACTTTGCTGGTGAGCTATATTATACGTGAGCCATACCACTTCTCTGGGGAGAGTTGCTGGTGAGCTATGTTACATGTGAGCCATATCGCTTCTCTGGTGAGAGTTGCTGGTGAGCTATAGTACAAGTGAGCCATACCACTTCTCTGGTGAGAGTTGCTGGTGAGCTGTAATACATATCGGGCCATACCACTTCTCTGGTGAGAGTTGCTGGTGAGCTCTGATACTTGGCATTGCCGAGTGCTTTGTGGCTGCTAGGATTCCATACGGCACAGAAGGTCTTTCTTTCTTTCCTGCTTTGTTATTCAAATACTGAGGCTAAGGTCACATGGCCAGGGCTCCTATTGGCTCTCTAGAGTCAGAGTTTTTTTCTCAGTCTCCACCTGCTGGTAGGCGAGCACAACCCATCAGTCCAATCCTGGTCCGGTCCGGAGGGACTAAAGGAAAGCAAATTAGCAGGTAAGATCTAATTTCTCCATAAAATGTAACCTAAGAGCAGACCACGGTGTCCGTGATGAAACCCCGACAACAACCTGTCCATTATCATGCGCTAAGCTTTAATAAAAGGACCCCCTTCTTGGTGTCTGTTCTGCTGTGCTTAGCAATAGGTGTTGTCCATTCCTACCAGCAGGTGGAAGTAGAGAGAACTGAATTCTGACACTGGGCGCAGATGTGGCTTCCAAGAAGCTTTTGTCAGCTGCCCTTTAGGGACAGTTGCTCTTCAACTTGAGATGTTGGTGAAGGATATGGGGGAGGCGTGGTGCTCTGTCTCCTTGAACTGTGGCAAGGGTGTGCAACGATCCTCGGCCTCAAGGGGGCAGGCCACTTCAGGTCCACTTGGTGCCCTTTAGCCCAGGGCGGGGGGCAGAATAGTTCCTTCAAGCGGTTGTCCTTTCAAGGCCCCAAGTGAGCAGATCCCGTGGATGGTACTGTAGCCCAATGAGGGTGTGCCAGGCCCCTCATTTCCAGTGGGAGGCAGGCTTCTCTTCCGCAATGAGTGGGTCCACATTACCTCAAATCAATGGGTTTTGGAGGTGGTTCCAAATGCCTTTGTGACCTGTCCTGCGGCTCAGTACTAAAGCCACCAAGCTGTCGTCGTTATCCTTCAGCATATCTGCAATAAGGAGCGGCAGAACCTGTTCTGGCGGATTGCGGCCTAGACAGGTACTCCATCTATTTTATAATCCTACAGAAGGGTGGCTTCTTCAGGCCCATCTTGGACCTCAAAGGGGTCAATGCTTGTCTCGGAGTCCAACACTTTCTGATGGATGCTCTATGGTCAGTCATCATGTCGGTGTGGCCAGGGGAGTTTTTGACTTCCCTGGACCTCATGGAGGATAATCTCCCCATTCCCATTGTGATTCATCATAGGTGTCTGTGCTTCTGTGTGCTGGGGCCTTGCCTTTTGGCCTGGCTACATCACTGCATGTTCTCCAAAGTGATTGTGATGGTGGCTGCATGTCTTTGGCGCCAGGGGGTTTGTGTTCACCCATACCTGGACAACTGGTTGATTTGAGCGGATTTAGTGATGGCGGCCAGTCAGGCCGCCGCTCAGGTCAACTCTCATGAAGTCTCTGGGCTGTATCGTGATTTGATACAAGAGCTACATCGCTCATCTCGGCTTCTGGAGTATCTAGGAGTCTGTTTTGACATGAGCCAGAGGATGGTTTTCCATCCAGAGAATTGGGCGCAGAGGCACCAGATGTGCAAGCTTCTGTAGCCCATGGTCTGGGACTATTTGCAGCTCCTGTGCTCCATGGCTGCAACTCTGGAGGTGGTGCTGTGGGTGAGGTTGCACATGTTCCCTCTACAGCGGGCCCTGTTGTCCTGGTGGTCGTCAGCCTCTCGGGACTTCCATCGTTCTCTCATGCTTAGGGCAAGGATCAGTCTGGTCTGGGAACCAGTCCTGAGAACCTTTTGAAAGGGGTCCCTCTGGATCCTCCTCAGTGGGTGCTGATCACCACAGATATGAGTCTCCTTGGTTGGGGAGCTCACTGTCTTGGGTATGTAGCACAGGGCACCTGGTCAACACAGGAGACGTCCTGGTTCTATCAACTATCTAGAGACCCAGGTGGTCCATCCAGCTCTGCAGGAGTTTCAGCTGCTCTTGGAAGAGAGCGGTCATCGGAGAGTGCCACTGTGGTGGTGTACAAGCAGGGTGGAACCAGGAGTCTTGCAGTGGTCCTGGAGGTGGCAAGTCTGTCGGTGGGGGAGGGGTGGGGAGACATCCGCATGCTCTCTCAGCAGTTTGTATTGTGGGCAGTGGGACTGTGAAGGTGGAGTTTTATTTATTTATTTTACATTTGTATCCCACATTTTCCCACCTTTTTGCAGGTTCAATGTGGCTTATATAATACCGTGAAGGCGTTCGCCAAAACCGGTAGAGAAATAATTTAAGGTGTGGTCGAATAAGGTTTATGTGTACAGACACATTTAGGAATCATAAGAGGAACAGAAGTTAGTTTATGACCATTACGAGTTTTGGTTTCATTGTGTTGCAGGGTTCAGGCATTTAAGTTGGGTCGGTAGGGTATGCCTTTTTGAACATATTGGTTTTTAATAGTTTTCGGAAGTTTAGATAGTTATACGTTTTCACGGCTTTTGGTAGTGCGTTCCATAATTGTGTGCTTATGTAGGAGAAGCTGGATGCATATGTTGATTTGTATTAGTCCTTTGCAGTTTGGGTAGTGGAGATTTAGATATGCTTGTGTTGATCCGATTGTGTTTCTGGATGGTAGGTCTATGAGGTCGGTCATGTATCCCGGGGCTTCGCCGTAGATAATTCTGTGAACCAGGGTGCAGATTTTGAAAGCAATACGTTCTTTGGGAGCCAGTGCAGTTTTTCTCGGAGGGAGTTGGCGCTTTCGAATTGCGTTTTTCCAAATAGCCTGGCTGCCAAGTTTTGAGCGGTCTGAAGTTTTTTTATGAGTTCTTTGCATCCTGCATAGATTCCTTTGCAGTAGTCAGCATGGCTTAGTACCATTGATTGTATCAAATTATGAAATGTTTCCCTGGGGAAGAATGGTTTCACGCGTTTGAGTTTCCACATTGAGTGGAACATTTTCTTGTAGATTTCACTTGGCTCTCAAGTGTAAGGTTTTGGTCGATTGTAACGCTGAGGATTTTCAGGCTATCTGAGCTTATGAGCTCTACATGAGGATGCAGAACATGTGGCAGTTTGCAAACAGTCTGCCCTTCTCCCCCCCCCCCCCCCCCCCTAGATCAAGCTGCTGATCTCTGCCAGCTAGTAGCCATCAACAGATTGCTTCAGTTTTTCTTTTCTCTTTGATTGTGGGAAGAGCCTTCTGTGTACACTTTTTCCCATACCTCTGGAAAACTCTTCTGAAACTCAAACAAGATAAGGAATCGTGATCCTCATTGCACTGACTATGACTATGGTTCCCCCCTACTTTTAGAGTTAGCCTCAAGGGATCCATGGAGACTGGACTGTTTCCAATCCTCACCACCCAAAACGAGGGGTGTCTTCTGCATCCCAACCTCCAGATCCTGGCTCTCGGGGCTTGAATGTTGAGAGCTTAGAACTATGCACCCTCCAACTGCATGAGGGTGTCTTCAGAATCCTGCTTGCTTCTAGGAAAGACTTTCACTAAGTGGTCATACAACTTCAAGTGGAAGAGGTTTGCTGTCTTGTGTGAGGGATAAGGCCCTAGATCTTTTCTCTTGCCCAACATAAATACTGCGTGAATACCTTCTGCAACTTTTCTGCAGCATATATGCATTGACATGCAGATGTGTGTACACACACGCAAAGCACTCACAGTACAGATGCAAATAATAAGAGTTTGCTTATGTGCACACAGAGGGGTTGAATTGAAGCCTAAGTCTACACCATCACAGAATGTTTTAGCTTGTGTAACCTAGCTTGCATCTTGTTAAGACTTGCAAGCTTTGCCAAGGTCTGGCTGCCTTTGAAACTTGTGGACACTTCCTTTTAGTTGCAAGAGAAGACAAAAGTGGCAGTTAAATCTGAAACTGGTATCAAATCTTCTTTTTAAATCCTTCTATGCTACCCAAGATGTCGAAAATTTAACGTGTATGCGTGTCAGAAACTCCTCTGCATTGCACAGAATAGTTAAACTCATTACATTTTAATAACAATTGTGGCCATGTTGTACGCTCAACTTCTTTGTTCTGCTCCTAATGTGCTTGCACATCCTGCAGTAACCGTGCAGTTGTCATCACAATAGCTTTCTGCTTTAGCCCCTTGAAAGGCTGAGGGCTATATAGGGTCACTTTGTGAGGATTTTATTTTTCCTTCTCTAAAGCGGGAGATCTCCTTTTATTCAAAGATGAATTTCAGTCTTTTTTTTTTTGTCTGAAATGCTTCATATGCTGCTTAGCGAAATGGGAAGATGGAGTTGAGCTTGAGCCAGTCAAAACTTGATTTGATTTTCATTTGTTAAAACTTGATTGATTGCCTTTCCTCAACGATGATAAAGCTATGTTTGCATTCCATAAAATAAGAGCATAAAAACACCACATTTTAAAAAGTAAAAGGAAGACAGGAATAGAGAGACAACTGCAGAGCTAGTGGAGAGCTGTCCGATTCAAGCGAATAGAAAAGGCCTTTTGAAAGAGATATTTCAGAAGTACTTTGTTTTAACGGTTTTTATTGATGATACAATGCTTGACAAAACGTAAAATTTAACATGTGACCTTGAAACAACATCTTAGACTTGTGTTCAAACATCAAAAATGCCATCATCAATAGTTTATCAATTTCACCCCTCCTCCCCCCCTCATCCCCCCCACTCCCCCCTCCCCCCCTTCAAACAACCCACTAACCTTTATGTACCATATCTTAACCTTTTAACCTTCGTTCCCCATTCTCCCCTCTCCTTCACCCTTTGAGCTTAGTAAGTATTCACTCAGCCCTTGTGCATTTAGCCTTTCCAGGGTAACCCTATTATCCATAATATCCTAGCCTATGTTAACCATGGTCCTTTTCCTCTTAGGACCGTTAATATGGTACCCTGGGACAAAGATCTGCACTCGAATCGGGGGCGGTTTTCCCTGCACACCCCTCGCTTGTCTGCGTCACCCTTTGAGTGAATCCCTCTGTTCCCTCTTACTAAAAAAAAAAAAAAAACCCCTTTCTTTTATAGGCTATTCAATATTAAGCTTCGCGCACGCGGCGCCAGGGATTGAATGTAAGGTCTCCAAATCTCCAGAAATTGTGCTCTCTTCTTCGGGGAAGTTCCCACCATCCTACGCTCATGCACTAAGAGCTCGTGAAATCTGTTTCTCCAATGCCAGAACTCTGGTGGGTCTACACTCAACCACCCAGTCATAATCAATTTTTTCCCCAGCAGGCAGGCCTTGCGCACCAATGTCTTCTGACTTCCTCTTTGGAGGACGAAGAGCTCGTGTTTATCAAAGATAATCCCCATGAAAGAACAGTTGATTCGAGATTCCACTAAGCCCTCCAAGTATTGTATTTTCCATATCATCAAGCTGATCAATCCATAGACTGGTGGGTTGTGTCCATCTACCAGCAGGTGGAGATAGAGAGCAAACTTTTGCCTCCCTATATGTGGTCATGTGCTGCCGGAAACTCCTCAGTATGTTCTCTATCTCAGCAGGTGGTGGTCACACACAGCAGCAGCTCTGGCTAGGCCTCCAAGCCTAATCCTTAGGTTTTGTTGAGGCCTGGGGTTGAGGGCTCTTTTGAGCAAGTGCAAACCTGGTGGTGCCAGGTCCCTCCTTTTCTCCCCCCTCCCGCTGGCTCCGTTTAAAAAAAAAAAAAAAAAAAATTTAAACGTCTTTAAAGGCGTTTAATTCGACGTTTCTTTAAACGTTCATTGCAGCTACTCACTGGGACACCAGTTCGTTACAGCTCGGAGCGGCAAGCAGGTAATTTTACCTTTTTATAGCGGGCAGGGGGTTCCCCGATTCTTCTCCTCGTGGCTTATGGCGTCGGAGGGCGAGGGCGCAAAGGGTCGCTCCCCGGATCGCTGGAGCGCTTCTAGAGGGGATGCGGGGGTTTTACAACCTGATTCGCCCTTGATGGGTGACAGTTTAGTGACCGATGAATGTCCCGGTCGTTCCTCCGGCGTGGCGGTTTTTTCCCGCCATAAACGCCCATCCCCCGCTCCTCGCCTCCGCCATCTTGGCCGGCCACGCGGCTCGGACGGCTTCTTCGTGGGCCGCCCTTGAGGTTGGAGACATTAATGCCATGAACGCCCTTAATTTGGGCGACGGCACAAGCGGCTAAAGTTAAGCGCCGTTCTCCCGCGCGGCTCCTTCGCGGAGTTTCGCGCCGGACGCCATTTTGGATGCGCAGCATGTCTCTCCCCCGCTATTGCGAGCGCCGGTTGAGAGTGCGTCTAGGGCTGTTGCCCAGGCTGCGGAAGTGCACAGTCTGGGGGGTTTCTCCCCCGAGTTTGTTTTGCTGCTGCATCAGGCTTTCCTCATGCAAAACGCTGCCCCTGCTCCCTCTTCTGATAAAGAGGTTGAGGTTCCCAGAGGTAAACGCCCTCGGGTTGATTTCCAGGCCTTGGAGGACTTTGTCTCCTCCGATGTAGATGAGGGCAGCGTGTCTGAGGTCTCCCAACGGTCCTTTGCGGATTCCTTGGAGGAGATAGATCCCCGCTCGGATGGAGCGGATGACCCCTCTGCAGCGCGGCTTTTTAGCCCAGAGGATTTGCCCAACCTGTTTTTACAGGCCATGGACACTTTGAAGATTTCCTCTCCGGAGGACGTCTCTCCCTCAGCCCCTGTTGGCTCTGCCATTATGCTGGGGACGAAGCGCCCGCCTAGATCCTTCCACGTGCATGATGCCATGCACACCTTAATTGCGGCTCAATGGGATGTCCCGGAAACGAGCCTTAAAGTGGCTAGGGCTATGTCCCGCCTCTATCCTTTGGCTGTGAGTGAACGTGAGGCCTATCTGTGGCCTACCGTGGATTCTTTAATCACTGCGGTGACTAAGAAAACGGCGTTGCCGGTGGAAGGTGGCACGGCCCTAAAGGACGCCCAAGACAGAAGATTGGAGGCGGCCTTAAGGTCGTCCTTTGAGGCAGCTGCTTTAAGTTTGCAGGCCTCAGTTTGCGGCTCCTATGTGGCCAGGGCGTGCCTGACTATGGTGCAGCGGGCTTCCCCCTCGGATCTTTCCTTGAGGGCTGATTGGCCGGCCCTGGAATCGGGCTTAGCCTATTTGGCAGACTTGCTGTATGATGTCTTGAGAGCCTCAGCTAAAGGCATGGCTCAGACAGTCTCTGCGCGGCGGTGGCTTTGGCTGAAACATTGGTCTGCTGACCACGCCTCTAAATCCCGCCTGGCTAGATTGCCTTTTAAAGGCAAGCTGCTCTTTGGGGTCGAGCTGGACAAAATCGTGACCGATCTCAGCACGTCTAAGGGCAAGAAATTACCAGAGGTCAGGGCTCGGGCTAGTACTCGTCCCGGTACCTCCAGAGGACGGCTGCTGGAAGCCCGTCGGTACCGCCCGGGCAAGTCGGGTTCCTCTGCCCCCTCTTCCTTCAAGAGGAATTTCTCCCCCAAGCAGCATTCCTTTCGCAGAGACCGCCGTCCCGGAGGTGCTCCCTCCGGTCCTCCCCCAGGGTCTCGTACCCAATGACGGGGCCTTGGTCCACGCCCCAGTGCAGATTGGAGGACGGCTGTCCTCGTTTCTGGGCGAGTGGACCGCTATAACTTCAGACGCGTGGGTGCTGGAAGTCATCAGAGACGGCTACAAGCTAGAGTTTTGCCAACCCTTAAGAGACGGGTTTGTACTCTCTCCCTGCAAGTCTCCGGTCAAGCTGTGGCAGTGCAGCAGACCTTGGACAACCTGATCCGCCTGGGTGCGGTCGTTCCGGTGCCAAAAAATCAGATTGGCAAGGGACGTTACTCCATTTACTTTGTGGTTCCAAAGAAAGGAGGTTCTGTCCGGCCTATCCTCGACCTCAAAGGGGTCAATCGGGCCTTGAAAGTGCGGCACTTTCGCATGGAGACTCTCCGCTCTGTTATAGCGGCAGTGAAGGCAGGAGAGTTCCTGGCATCCTTGGACATCAAGGAAGCGTACCTGCATATTCCCATCTGGCCTCCTCATCAACGCTTTCTGCGTTTTGCAGTCCTGGGACGACACTTCCAGTTCAGAGCCCTCCCTTTCGGGTTGGCTACTGCTCCGCGGACCTTTTCCAAAGTAATGGTGGTCATCGCGGCCTTCCTACGAAAGGAAGGGGTACAAGTCCATCCTTATCTGGACGACTGGTTGATCCGAGCCCCCTCTTATGCAGAGTGCGGCAAAGCTATGGACCGGGTAGTTGCTCTTGTGAGCTCCCTGGGATGGATCATCAACTGGAAGAAGAGCCAGCTGCGCCCGACTCAGTCCCTGGAGTATCTGGGAGTTCGATTCGACACCCAAGTGGGCAGAGTGTTCCTGCCAGACAATCGGATTGTCAAGCTTCAGGCTCAGGTGGACTAGTTCCTAGTAGCCTCTCCTATTCGGGCTTGGGACTACGTGCAGCTGTTGGGCTCTATGACGGCCATGATGGAAGTAGTGCCCTGGGCCAGGGCTCATATGAGACCACTACAGCTATCTCTGCTGCTGCGCTGGACTCCGATGTCGGAGGATTATACTGTGCGCCTTCCCGTGGACCCAGCAGTGCGCAAGGCGCTGAGCTGGTGGACGCAGACAGACAAGTTGTCTGCAGGATTGCCTCTGGTGACCCCGGAGTGGATTGTCGTCACGACAGACGCCTCTTTGATGGGCTGGGGAGCCCACTGCTTGGGAAGGACAGCGCAGGGGCTCTAGTCTCCTGCAGAGGCAAGTGGTCTATCAACCTCCTGGAACTCAGAGCCATTCGGTTGGTGTTATTGGAGTTCATCCCGGTACTGATGTTGTAGCCTGTACGGGTCCTGTCGGACAATGCCACGGCTGTGGCCTATATCAACCGCCAGGGAGGTACCAAGAGCGCCCCTCTAGCCAAGGAGGCTATGAGTCTTTGCCAGTGGGCGGAAGCGAACCTGGAGCAGCTTTCAGCGGCCCACATTGCCGGAGTCATGAATGTCAAGGCGGACTTTCTCAGTCGCCATACCTTGGAGCCCGGAGAGTGGCAACTATCTGCTCAGGCGTTCTTGGACATCACGAAGCGCTGGGGCCAGCCGAGCCTAGATCTGATGGCGTCATCGGCCAATTGCCAAGTGCCGCGCTTTTTCAGCAGAGGACGGGACCCTCGATCCCTGGGAGTAGATGCTCTTCTCCAACAGTGGCCGACACAAGAGCTCCTCTATGTGTTCCCGCCCTGGCCCATGTTGGGCAGGGTGCTAGACCGGGTGGCAAAGCATCCCGGCAGGGTAATCCTGGTGGGTCCGGATTGGCCCAGACGTCCCTGGTATGCGGACTTGATCAGGCTCTCAGTCGACGATCCTCTGCGGCTGTCAGTGGAGCAGGGCCGGTTACATCAGGGTCCCGTGGTGATGGAGGATCCCTCTCCCTTTGGTCTTACGGCCTGGCTATTGAGCGGCAGCGTCTGAGGAAGAAGGGCTTCTCAGACAAGGTCATCGCCACTATGCTGAGAGCGAGGAAACGCTCTACTTCTACTGCTTACGCCAGGGTTTGGCGTATCTTTGCAGCATGGTGTGAAGCAGGCTCACTTTCTCCCTTCACTGCTCCAATTTCTTCAGTGTTGGCGTTCCTGCAAGAAGGTCTGGAGAAAGGCCTGTCGCTCAGTTCCCTTAAAGTCCAGGTAGCGGCTCTGGCTTGCTTCAGGGGCCGCCTGAAGGGTGCTTCCCTGGCTTCGCAGCCAGATGTGGTGCGCTTTCTCAAGGGAGTTAATCACCTGCGCCCTCCTCTGCACTCAGTGGTGCCTGCGTGGAATCTCAACCTGGTGCTAAGAGCATTGCAGAAGCCGCCTTTTGAACCCTTGTCGAGGGCATCTCTGAAAGACCTGACGTTGAAAGCAGTCTTTTTGGTGGCTATCACTTCAGCCAGAAGAGTTTCCGAGCTCCAGGCGCTCTCATGTCGAGAGCCTTTTCTGCAGTTCACTGAGGCAGGAGTGACTATTCGCACAGTGCCTTCCTTCCTGCCCAAGATTGTTTCTCGCTTCCATGTGAATCAGCAGCTCTGTCTCCCTTCCTTTCGTAGGGAGGACTACCCAGAGGAGTACTCTGCTCTTAAATATCTGGATGTGAGACGAGTCATCTTCAGATACTTGGAAGTGACCAATGATTTCCGGAAATTGGATCATCTGTTTGTCTTGTTTGCAGGTCCTCGTAAGGGTCTGCAGGCTGCTAAGCCTACAGTGGCAAGATGGGTCAAGGAAGCCATTGCAGCGGCTTATGTGGCCGCGGGGAAGGTGCCGCCTATCCAGCTGAAGGCTCACGCCACGAGAGCTCAGGCGGCCTCGATGGCAGAGGCCGGATCCGTCTCCTTGGAAGAGATATGCAAGGCGGCAACTTGGGCTTCGGCTCATACATTCTCCAAGCATTACCGTTTGACTGTGGCTGCACGGGCGGAGGCCCGGTTTGGAGCTTCAGTGTTGAGGTCAGGGATTTCAATGTCCCGCCCTGGGTGAGTACTGCTTCGGTACATCCCACCAGTCTATGGATTGATCAGCTTGATGATATGGAAGGTAAAATTATGTATAATCATACCTGATAATTTTCTTTCCATTAATCATAGCTGATCAATCCATAGCCCCTCCCAGATATCTGTTCTGTTTTTATTCTGGTTGCATTTCAGGTTCAAGTTTAGTCTTCAGTTATTTCAGAAAGACTTCGTGTTCAAGTTCTTTCACTTGGATTCTTCAAGAGTTGAGACGAGTTTGTGTTACAGTGAGCTGCTGCATTCCTCTCCCCTCCGTTTTACGGGGCTGGATTGAGACATAAATTCTGCCGGCACTCCCTCCCGCTTCGTACGGCTGTAGGGCAGCTTTGTACCCCTCCCGCTTCGGCGGTGTTAGGGTCAGTCAGCTCCTCCCGCGGTTGCGGTTGCAGGATAAGCCAGATCCCCCCGCATCGGCGGGTGTGGTGTCCCTCCCCCGCTCCGCGGGGATGAGCTGGACGGATTCCCCTCCCCCACTTGTGTGGGGATGAGCTGGGTTAATTCCCCTCCCCCGTTTCGGCGGTGGTGAGCTGGGCAGAGTGTCCCTTCGTGGGTGTAATTCTCTAAGTGCTGAGTCCTGCGGATGGAGCTTTGATATCGACATACTGAGGAGTTTCCGGCAGCACATGACCACATATAGGGAGGCAAAAGTTTGCTCTCTATCTCCACCTGCTGGTAGATGGACACAACCCACCAGTCTATGGATTGATCAGCTATGATTAATGGAAAGAAAATTATCAGGTATGATTATACATAATTTTACCATATTGTGCCAAAACCTTTGCACTCCGGGGCATTCCCACAAACAATGATAAAGTGTGCTCTCCCGTTGCCTGCACTTAGAACATAGTGGGTCCGGCACTCCTCCCATCTTAAATATCTGTAGTTTGGTCATGTATGCACGGTGTAAAATTCGATATTGACATTCCCGTAGTGTCGCATTGATCGATATCTCAGGTATTCGAGATGTCAACTTATTATAATCCAGTACTAAACTGGGCTTCTGCATATCTCGTGCCCAGCGTGCGGTAATTGCTTCAGTTTTTTTCTGTGGGCCCACCGCCCACAGAGCCTTGTGTAGTTTCGATACTGTGAACCTCTCCCCAGTTACTGTTTTGAAAAATTCCCTGATTTTCTTCCCATGCCCACTAGACAGCTTTTCAATATTAAGGGATCTAACATAATGAGCTAATTGCTGATAAGTGAATATGTGACTAGTAGTGAAACCAACCCCCAGAGCACCCAAATTTAACAGATCTCCTCTGGTCCCTAATACGTGTTCCAACCTCGTAATCCCCTGTGAGGCCCACCTTCGGAACACCCTGTTCTCTGACCCAGGTGAGAAGTTTGGGTTACCTTGTAATGGCAGGATATCCGACAAATCTCCCTCCATCCCCCAGTAGCCATTGAGATCTCGCCAAATCGCCCGCATTGGTTCCAATAGCAAACTTCCCTTAAACTTATTGGGTAACTTGTTCTCTGCCTCGTGTAGTAAGTAATGCGGGTGAAATGGCAGGAAATATACCTGTTCCAATCTCCATGGGGTAAAGTCTTGTTTATTTAATAACCAGTCTCCCAGATGCCTCAACAGACACGCCTGGTTATATTTTTTAATATCTGGGAGCCCTATGCCTCCTAATTTCCAAGGGCCTATCAGTATGTCTAAAGGCATTTTAGGTTTTTTCCCCCCCCCATAGAAACTGACTTAAGTACTTATAGAACTGCTTAATATCTTTGTTTTTTAAGCGCAGCGGTAAGACCTGTAGTGTGTAGAGCCATCGGGGAAACTCCACCATGCGAAATAACTGGACCCTCCCATGTAACGTCAGCGACAAGGCCTCCCATTGCTTCAGCCGACCTCTCATATTATCCAGCAATTTAGTGAAGTTGAGAGTGTAAAAAAGCTTTGTGTTCATGGCCACTTGTACTCCTAGGTATTTGAGGCTCTCCCTGACCCACTTTAACGGAAAATCATTCCCCCACTCCATTCTTACGCTATCTGTATCTGTCAACGCCAAAGACTTGGAGTAGTTTATTTTAAAACCAGTAAAATCTCCATATTCTTGAAACAATTCCAATAGGGCTCCCAATGATCTCTTGGGTTCTGTGAGATGCACTAATAAGTCATCCGCAAATGCAGATATTTTAAAACCAACAGAACCCCAGTTAACCCCCACTATCTCCGGGTGAGACTCAATCTCTCGTATTAATGGGTCTAAAGATAGTACAAATAGTAGCGGAGAGAGAGGACACCCCTGCCTTACTCCCCTCCTTATCAAAAACGGTTGCGACCCCACCCCATTTATCCACATGTACGCTTGGGGGTCTGAGTAGAGAGCCTCCACTGCATTCCTAAAAAATCCCCCGATACCCACTCTCTGCAAAACTTTAAACATAAAGGGCCATACCACCCGATCAAAGGCCTTCTCTGCATCAAAACTTATTAGCAGAGAAGGCCTTTGTTGCTCCCTCACTTTCTCCAAGGAAGCAATAAGCGCTCTGACATTACCCACCACCGACCTTCCCTTTACAAACCCAACTTGCGGAGGGGCCACCAAATCTGGCAGCACTCGGGCCAATCTATTTGCCAAAATTTTTGCATATAATTTGACATCACAATTTAGTAGGGAGATCGGTCTATATGATCCCATGTCCCCTGGATCCTTACCGGGCTTAGGTAGAACAATAATTTTAGCTAGTCCAAGAGTCTCTGGCATCGTGGCAGTACTAGCCATATGGTTAAATAAATTTAATAGAGGTAAAGTCACCTGTTCCTGTAGAATCTTATAAAAAGCCATACTAAAACCATCTGGTCCTGGTGCCTTATGCGCCTCACTCTGTTGCAAGGCCAACATTAATTCCCCCTCCTCAATAGGGGCGTCAAGAATCTCCCCCTGTTTCGTCGATATCTGTGGCAGGTCAATATTTTCCAAAAACAATGCGCTATCTGGTATTATCCCCGATGGCTCCCCATACAGGTCCGCATAGTATCTGCAAAAACTCTGTCCTTTTCACGTCTGACTGCTATGCCATCCTGTTTTTTTATTTGTAATATTCGGGTCATCCCTTTTTTTCCCTTAGCCAAACGACTCAACAACGTTCCTGCCTTGTTCCAATATTGGAACAACTGATGTTTATAGTACATTATGGATTTCTTAGCCCTCTCATGCAGGAGCTCATTTAAATCTCTCTGTGTTGTCAGGTAGACTAATTTCTGTTCTTCTGTTTGTGTAGCCCCATATTGCTGCCTGTGTGTTCGGACTTCTTTTTCTAAACGTAATATTTCTTTATCCCTTCGCTTCCGCGTCCAGGCCTTATAATTTATAATTTCTCCTCTCAGGACTGCCTTTGCCGTTTCCCAGTACAACCCATATTGATTTTTGTGTTCTTTGTTATTGTTTTCATAGTCTTTCCATTTGCTCTGCAACATTTCTCGAAATTTCGCATCTTTGTACAGCTCAAATGGAAAAGACCACCCTCTATACCCACTCCGGTCCCCTCCCAATTCCAGCCTTACCCATATGGGGGAATGATCCGAGATTTCACTCGGACCAATCTCTGCCTCCACAGTTTTAGCAAAAAGGGGATGTGAGATAAGTATGTAATCTATTCTGGATAGTGAAGAGTGTGCCCGAGATAAATGAGTATAGTCCTTGCATCCTGGGTGTAGCAACTTCCAAGCATCCACCAGTTCCAATGTAGAACATAAGAATGGTAGCCCCCTCTGATAGTGTCGTGGCCCCGAGCCCCCTTTGCTAGTTTTATCCATCTCCGGGTCATATACCATGTTAAAGTCTCCTCCCAGCACTACGTTGCCCACCTGATATGGGGCCAACAGATTTATAATTTCTTTGTAGAAATTTTTTTCATATACGTTCGGTGCATATATGTTACAGAAAACGTAGGGAATTCCCCCCAACTCCACCTCTATCAGGACATATCTACCCATTGCGCTCCTCCTGACCGCTTTTATAGTTATTGGTAGCCCCTTACGAAATAGAACCAATACTCCCGCCTTTTTATTATGAGCGGGAACGCCCACTACCGCACTTACTACTAAACATTTCTAGTGCGCTACTAGGGTTACGCAGCGCTGTACAATTTAACAAAGAGACAGTCCCTGCTCAAAGAGCTTACAATCTAATAGACAAGTGAACGGTCGGTCCGATAGGGGCAGTCAAATTGGGGCAGTCTGGATTCACTGAACGGTAAGGGTTAGGTGCCGAACGCAGCATTGAAGAGGTGGGCTTTAAGCAAAGACTTGAAGACGGGCAGGGAGGGGGCTTGGCGTAAGGGTTCAGGAAGGTTGTTCCAAGCATAGGGTGAGGCGAGGCAGAATGAGCACCTACCCAGCCCTGTTGGAATTTATCATGTTCTTGCGTCGTTAAATGTGTCTCTTGAAGAAACACAATATCAGCCGCCTGGCGCTGCAAAGCCTGCAAGATTTTTTTCGTTTTATGGGCGAGGAAACTCCCCCTACGTTCCAAGACAACAATTTAAGTGACCCCAACACTCCACTTCATCCATTTCCCTTGTCTCGGCCTTTTCTTGTTAAGCAGAGAACGTACCTCCCAGCCCTTAGGTACCCCTCTTTTTATCCGTAATAACCTCCCCTGCCGCTCTTCGGTGCGCGAAGCCAACAATGACGAAACATTTAAATAAAATATCGTAAACCAAATTAATTAAAAAAAAAACAAATTACAAATCCCCTTCTCCTCTACCCGCTGCTCACTCCCCCCCTCCCTCCCCCCCTCCCTCCCCCTCTTCCATACTCTATACATTGTGTTCTCTAAGAACCGGTCGCGCTACCGCCCTGCCCCTCCCCCCTGCAGCTCCCTCTTTACCAAAGTGTTCGGGGCCCACTCCCCTGTGCCCCTTTATATTGCCAACTCTCCTCTTTCGTTTACTTATTTAGGAACTCCCATTTCAAACAACATACAGATTAAACATCTTTATCTTGAAAACTCCCTCCTCCCTTAAACATTTGAGGCATTCCCTTCTGGTTAACCTTCAATTAAAATCTCAACCTTGTCTCTTAAACCAACTTGTTATGCATATTTAACTTTTGCCTCTCCACAAGTCCCCAACTCACATGGAATTTATTGTCCAAAATGTCTCACAACAGTAGCGCTCTCAAAGCTCTGCTCCCGCTACTGCTTTGAAAATCCTCTGCCTCTTCGGCAGAACACTGTGAAAATTCTTAGCCCTCGTTCTTGCAATAGTTTCCACTGTTTCCTTCAGTGCCTTTCATCCTCGCCAGTCTGTTCCGTGCCTTCTTTTATCTGCTTGGCAAACTGCAGCGCTTCCTTTGCGGTGTCAAAAAAGCGGGTCCGGCCTTCATGTTGGACCCTTAATCTTGCCGGGTAGAGCAGTGCGAACCGGATCCGTCTGTTGTGGAATTCTGTGCATGCTTCTACAAATTGTTTTCGCTGTGCCGCCACTGCAGTCGAAAAATCTTGAAAGCACAACACCTTGTGCTTTTCGTAGTTCACCGTGCCCTGGGAACGCCATAGCCTCAAAATCTCCTGTTTGTGGTTATAGTTTAATATTTTGCAAATTACCACTCGAGGTCTTTGCGCTTCAGGTCTCAGCTGACCCAGACGGTGCGCTCGTTCAATTTTTAAATTATTCGCCAACTCCTGCGCTTCAAGCGCTTTCGGCAACCAGGTTTCCAGCATGGCCCTCAGATCTACTTCCCTTACAGCCTCTGGGATCCCCACCAGCCTGATATTATTTCTGCGTGATCTATTTTCTAGATCGTCCACTTTGGACTCCAACTGGGTGATCCTCTGCTGCCATTCTTTATGTTGACCCTCCTGCTGGGTACTCCTGTCTTCCAGCTCCGATAGCCGCTGCTGGAATCCCGTCAGGTCAGTTTTTAAAACTTCTAGTTTCTCATCCATAACATCGAGTTTCTCCGAAATTCTCTGCTATTTCAAATCCACGGAGGATTCCAGTAATTGCGATACCTCCATTGCTATTTCATTGGCCCAAGCGGAGCTCACTGTTTCCCCCGAGGGGCCGGGATCCGCCATTTTATTTTCTCCCGTTCTCCCTCGTGCTCCGTCTTTTCTCATCGTTTTGGAGGACATATTGTTGGTTTTCGCCTTTTAAATTCCACAGTTCGCTAGTTTGGGATGTCCCGTCTGTCTACTGTCTTTTATAGCTTCCGAATTCACCGATTTAAGCTGCTAGGGGGGCGATCTTACAACGGGGCCTCAGAGCTCAGTCTTGCGGCGTCCTACCCCTCGCCTAGCATCACGTGACCCTCTCAGAAGTACTTTAAATTTAGGATAGGAGCACTGGAAGTGAATAGTGGAAAGAAGAGTTCCAAATCGATGGAGCAAGCCAGAAAAAAAAAAATCATGAGCTCAAGTAAAGGGAATTCGCAAACAATTATTAAGAGAACGAAAGGCTCTAGTTGGAGTATAAGGGATGAGGAAAGGAAGAAGGGATTACTGGAATAGTATATTTTATGGGTAAGAGCTAAGGTCTTATAGTGAATATGAGACGTGATAGTTAACCAGTGTTTGAATAAGAAGAGGGTGAATATGATTGAATCTAGTGGCGCAAATAAGAATTTGAACTGCTGTATCTTGAATTGTTTGAAGACTAATAGAATGTTGTGGGAGACCTGAATAGATATTATTGTAATAGTCAAGAAGTGGATATGAAGTGCATAAAGGAGTATCATTTGAGAAGTATCAAGATAGGATCTGACACTTGATGTAGAGAAAAGAAACTGGTTCAGGCTAAGGACAAGATTTCTTTTTTTTTTTTTTTTTTTTTTTGAGTAAAATGTTCTTGGTCAAAGAACATGGAGCACTGAATGCTTGTAATGGAGGGACATGCAGGAGGAGATAAGATTGTGGCTGTAAAGGTGTAGGTTAGCCTCATGACTTTTGACTTAACTGTTCTACCATTCTTTCCCTCTTAACACTAAATGTTTGAAAAGTATTGATCCACAAACATTGAATTCATTGGTTTCTAGCTTTCCTCAAGATTTCACCTCTCTACTGTTAGAGGAAATGTTCTCTGTATGGACTGAGCCCTTAAGAATGTATTGGATACAGTTGCAAAAACAAAAAAGAAAGGGGAAGACCAATTGAATTCCTACCCAAGGACAAACATTCATATTAAAATATACAGTAGATACTTAGACTCAACGCTGTTTGGTGAAAAATAAACTTTTACTTTAATTGCTGATGATTTCTTCAAAGAGCACCCCCCCCCCCCAAACTTTTTGCTGTTCTTACAAACCTCACCTCATTGAGGCCTAATGCAGAACTTCCTACTCCTGTGTCTACAGCAGACAATCTTGCTCAAGTGTTTAGGTTTAAGGTGACTACACTTAGATCCAGCTCACTAACACATGATTCCAAATATTCAGTTCGAGAGCCGCAGTGGCCGTTGGCTGAGAGAAGCTATTTCTTCGGCTGGCCTCTATATGGGGCGGTCTCTCCCATTGCGGGTGGCAGTGTTTTTTCTTCCAGAGCGGAATAGACTTTTTCCTGAGTCCCATCTAGCTTCCATGGCTGCCTTTTTCAGTTCGGCCACTTGGTCTTCTGTCCTGCCGTGGATGACTTTTGCAGATTGTCCACTTGGTCTGCAGTCCTTCCTTTTCTAGGCTTGATGTGGTAGCGTGGGTGACTGCGACTTGTGGAGCATCGCTGCAGTGTGCTGAGGTTGTAGTACCCTACCCCACTTGACTGCTTTGGTACATCTCTGGATTGATCTGTGGGACGCTATGGAAGGTAAAGCTAGTCCTTATATAATTTTCTTTCTATTAGTTCCAACAGATCAATCCAGAGGCTCGCCCTTTGTTTTGGGTTGAGTGTTTTCTTCTAGTTGCTTCAGTTTAATCAGATTCCTTTTTTTTATTTTGGCTACAACCAACAAAAAAACAAAACACACACACACACAAAGGAATCTTCTGTTACCCTCGCGCAGGAACGGTTGAGGAGCCTACACGGACTTTATGCGGGCAGGAGGGGACTTGTTGGATTTCTTCTTTCTTATTCCACTGCTTTGGTATCTACAATACTGAGGTTAAGGTGGCTGCACATGATCACATATAGTAAATTCTTGAAGTTCTCTCTATCTCTACCTGCTGGTAGAGGGACATAACTTACAAGTCTCTGGATTGATCTGTTGGGACTAATAGACAAAAATATGATCAGGTAAGGACTAATTTTACCATATGCATGACCATACAGTATAATAAAACACTTGGTAATGAATCCATTAGGTAGTCCAAAGCAATGGACAAAGTGGTTAACATGCACACAAAGCAAGAAATTCACCATCAGCCCTGAGGCAGTGTAGAAGAGCCAGTCAAGATTTACTGGTAGGTTGCCCCCCCCCCCCCCCCCCCCAATAAACTGAAAACTCCAAGATAATTTATAATTCTTGATATATTGCGAATTGTAGAACATCTAAGTGGTTTACAATTAGACATGAAATGCATTATGGCCACATACTGAACGGGGATGACATAAACACAAGAGGGTTATTAAAAAAGGGTAGATATGATTTATAATCTATTAGGAAGAGAGGATAGAAGCAAGAGGAAAGGTCCAATATGGATTATGGTTGCGGGTATGCCTAGGTAAAGAGAATTTTTAAGTGCCTTAAATTGTAAGAATGAGGGTGCCATCCAAAGAGTAAGAGGAAGACTGTTCCAAATGGATGGGACAACACTAAAGCAGGATGTTCAGATTGTATATAGCCAAATGTGAAAATGAGATGGAACTATAAGGAGATTTTGATTATAAGGCTACAAAGCACGTGTTGCATATGGTATGAGTAGGTCAGATAAGAATGAAAGACTTCTTTCTGTACAATACCTGACGCGTAATGGCTGAATATTTGTAGATATGAGAGGGTACTGGTGTAAGAATGGAAGAGATGGGAAATATGGTCAAACTTTAACTTTATAGCCGTTTTCTATACGAGTTGTAATCTCCTTACTTGAGAGAGAGGAAGGGCAAGAGGCCTTCCCAACATTTAACTATTGGCTTGATAAAGTGAACACAGGTCCCTGAAGCATGTTACAAAATGAAGACCCAATTTATAAGCCTTTAGTTGCATTGGACTCTGCTCATAGCTAAGTGTGAAATTTGATTTTGAACATTAGTTTGCTTTTCACAACTGGAATTCACAAGGGCTTTTTGAGTTGGATTATCATTTTTATTAGCACAAACGCATTTTTGTGATGCACATAGAGACCTGTGATTGCAGCCGCCATGAGCAATGTGGGCAACTGTACAACATTCAACGGGTTACAGTCATTTTGTCTGATGCCATACTCAGTGTTTCAGCAATGTTGCAATTATAGTAGCCTGAAAAACAGTGCTTTACATAGCTAACAGTCTCAAAAATAATTCATTATTGCTATCTGTGTTGTGCAGTTAGGTCTTGGAGTTTTGGGGCATTTTTGTTCTTGGTATTAGTTTCTCCTTTAAAAAAAGTTTTTTTGCCAGTAGTGGAGACTGATGAATATGCCTACCTTCAATTGCATCATTTCCTTAAAACATGGGCAGTCCGTGAAGTGATGCTTAGGGAAAAGTCAGTATTAGAGCACCTTTGTGAGGGCACAGAAACGAACAGTGGACTGATATCACGTCTCCACAATGTCATCATACAGCAAGCACCCCGATACACTCTTCATAGGAGGAGTTGGCAGCGGGAGTTGGGCATGGAGGTGGAGGAGGTGGTATGGGAGAGGATGGAGAGAGATGCGGCGAAGGTGTCGTCTCATGTTCCTTTTAAGGAGAATGCCATTAAAGTCCTATTTAGGTGGTATATGTCACCTGATCGCCTTCAGCGCATTTACCCAGCGTTGTCGGGGTTGTGCTGGAGGGGTTGTGGGGTTAAGGGTTCTATGGGGCATGTTTGGTGGAACTGTAGGAAAATCAGGGCTTTCTGGAAAGTGGTCCGCAGCAGACTGCAGGTGTGGTTGGGAAGCCCTGTCCCGTGGCACCCCACAGTCTTTCTCTTCTCAGCAAAAGTGGTGGGATTTTCCCCCGCTCAATACCACCTTTTACGTTATGCCACATGTGCTGCTAGAATTGTCATAGCCGCATGTTGGAAACAACCTGCAGTCCCACCATTAGCTCGGTGGCTTAAGAAACTGGGATACGTCTGTGAGATGGAAAAATTAATAGCTGAGAGGTGTAACCAACTCAGTAGGTGGCACTCAATATGGGATCCTTTTCTCATAACTACAAAACCTGCAGAATGATACGAGTACTAGTTGTGCAAGTTCAAATAGGGAGGGGGTAAGGGGGGAGGGGTGGGTTAGGGGGTGGGGTGTTGTTCTATAAAGATTGAAGTGTTGGAGGCTTTGTTTGTACATGTACAGTGGCAAGCCAGTATATGGATCTGGGCTTACTTGGCTGGCAATGTGGGGTTTTGCTTATGCTATGTGGTATGACATTCTATGTAACATATGGATGGATTACTCGCGAAACCTGGAAAAACTGGCCGAGAGGTTCCTGGCCAAGACCCGCAGTGCCAAAGACCAGCAGTTCAAGTAGGTTATAAATACATCTTCTGATTTTAGGTTTCAGCTTGGAAAACGCCAATAAAACACTCGAGGAAGTTGCATGGAAATACTTTTAAAACAAATAGGAGGAAATATTTTTTCACTCAATGAATAGTTAAGCTCTGGAGGAGGTGGTAACAGGGGTTAGCGTATCTGGGTTTAAAAAAGGTTCATTCCTGGAGGAAAAATCCGTAGTCTGCTATTGAGACAGAAGTAGGGGAAGCCACTGCTCGCCCTGGGATTGGAGTGTTGCCACAATTTGGGTTTCTGCCAGGTACTTGTGACCTGGCTTGGCCACTGTTGGAAAACAGGTTACTGGGCTAGATGGACCATTGGTCTGACCCAGTATGGCTACTCTTATGTTCTTATGTTCTTATATAAGGTCCATTCTTGTTATGTTTTGTTGGACAATTGTTCATATTTTTTTCAATAAAGACTTCATATAAATTTAAAAAAAAGTGTTTTGCATTGTAGGGTTTTTTTTTTTTCCTGCAAATAGCAAATACCTGCAACTTTAAAGAAGTAATAGCTGTGTGCAGAGGTAAGCAGTTTCATGTGCATACCCAAAGAGTACTAGCATATATCTGCACATGCTACTTGTGTTTCTTTTGGTTTGTTGCACATATATTAGCTTCTCAAATTTTTATGTGCAAGAAATGTTTGTAAGGCTGATAACTTATGTGCAGAACATGCACAGATGTGTACTCGTACTTCCATTTTCTTATTTATTCAGGCTTGATATACCACCTTTATATGTAGAGCATATCAATTCAGTATACAGTGTGTAAAGTAAAATTAAAAGAATAAGATTCATGAAATAAATGGAAAGGTGGTAAAACATAGAGCAATCAATCCCATGTTCTAGGACAGAACATCTGGGCTTATCCAGTCAATAGCACAGCCATCTGGTAGACAAGATACAGACTTCAGAGGGACTGTTTACCTGTCTTTAGTTTAATTAGGAAATGCAGTCTGAAAAATATTTTAAGGGCTGACCTAGACCATGTGTAGGAAGGCATATGGACAGAGAGAGTGCATTCCAGAGTGACAGTTCTAGGAAAGAAGGCACTATAGCGGATTCCCAGCTGGCTCAGGAGGGGCTGGAAAGTACCAACCTGTAATTTATGTAGTGGAGAAAAAGTATGGGAACATATGGAATAATAAGAGTAGGTAGGTGGGAGTACCAGTGTGTAGAGCGCTGTCAGTTCTGAATTCAACGAGTAATCGTGATCATAGAAGCAGTGTCGTGGCATGATCTCATCATTTGGCATAACAACACATGTGCCTCTCTGCTTTTCAAGGTTTGCAGTCTCCAACTCGCACTTTGGAACTCCTCTATATATAGAATTGTAGTAATCGAGACGGAATGTGATATGATGAACGCATGAAGTAAGATATGCAATGAGTCATCTAGATAGCTGCAGATGGACCACAGCTGCTGTAGTACTAAGGAACCTGTGCATAAGACAGATACCTTTTGTGAGAAGGATGACCTAGAATCAAGAATGGTCCCCAAGTAATGGAAAAAATCGACGAGGGATACAGGCAAATTGAATAGTGGGACAAAGATGGAGTAGAGGGGAATGTCCTGTCAGCCAGAAGACAGTCTGTCTTGGGTATAGAGCAAGATGGTGAACTTGAATTCAAGTTAGCCACATCCTTTAGACAAGATGGAAGGAGGAGAAGGTCAAGGGGAATCGGAGGTAGTATAGTGAATAAGAAGGATGTAGTAAGCGCTGATGCCGTGTGGCTAAGGGACTGAGGAAAAGGTTGAACATGTTGGAGAGAGGATGGAACCCAGAGGGACTCCAGTGAGAGGATATGTACTGGAGAGTGATGAAGAAATGGAAACTTGAAAGGAACGATCTTGTAAAGAGGCAAGCCAATCTAAAACAGAACCTGCAACACCTATGGAGGATAGACAACAGAGTAACAAGGTGTGACTGACCAGGTCAAATGCATCAGAGAGATCTAACATAAGCTTTGTGCGTGTACACCCATCAACTTTACAGTTGGGGTCTTACAAGTCCAGATCTTTTAAGAGATGCAAACTATATTTAATTTTTTCCTTAACTTTATTAGAACACAGCTTTTGAACATCTGTCCTGGTGAAACCTCACAGTTGAGGCTTCAAGATATTCACAGTAAATATATATGGAAGCTTCTTATTTCTCCATTAGCAAGCAAGATAGATCAGCTGTATGAATGGATGATGTCATCCAGCAATGCTGATATGGAATGCTCAGAGCTCAAACTCTCTTGGGTTTTCTGAGCATGTTAGGAAGTTCATACAGTTGTTGCCTTATGTGACCCCTTGGTCTTCATCTGAGCAGACTTGGCTCTATTTTGTGAATATCCTGAAAATGACTGGGTGCGAGGTCACTGATTAGCTTCAGGAAGCCCTGCTCCAAAACTGTGAAAATGTAACTATGTTACTATGTTAGAAGCCTTGGAATCTTTGGAGCATGTCCTTATTTGTAAAAAGTGTACATGAGTAATCATGGCACTAGTTACTGCATTTTATGGAAGAAAGGATGCAACTGCTTCATTAATTCATTGAAAGTTGGAACTAAAGAACTTGATGCTTGTTCTGAAATGGTAACAACTGAGACCTTTATGCCTAGTGTTCTCTCAGAAGTGTAGGAATGGTCAGGCAACAGACTTAGTTGCTGATCTGTAGTGCTTTTATAGTATCTGCACTCACCAAATGTTTCTTACTTACAGCTTGCTCTTCTTTGTTTGACCTATTGAACCTTGAAGGTAATTAGTACAATTTGATGTCACTTGGTGGCTTAAAGATAATTGGCACCTGTGGGGCTCAGGGTGGCACATGTAGGCACAGTAATGCACTTGGGAAGTGGAGACTATACGTACTAGATGTCTTAATACACCAAAATTGAGACCAGGATGCTTTCTTATGATGTAAGATCACATTGGGGATTCTGTACTGAGGGCTCTGTTCGTCTCTTTACCAGTTTCAAATACATATTCTGTTGTACATTGGAAAGAATTGTAGATTATGCAGTGTATGTATGTGTGTGTGTGTGTGTATATATATATATATATATATATATATATATATATAATTTTATAAATACTGTTCCAGAAGATGACATTGTTATTGGGGGGGGGGGGGGGGAGGCTTAAATGTTGAAAGCTGCAATATCTTGGAGCAGGTTGCAGAGGTACTGTCACAGTATGCCTCGTCCAAAGCAGTAGGAAGCTGAAGAGAAGCCTGCAGCAGATTGAGGAACTGGAGTCAACTGCAGAAGCAGTATAGAACAGCCAAAGCCAAGAAGGCTATGGTGGTTTCCAGGTGTTGGGAGGTTGCTGATAACCAGCTTTCTCCATGGCCATAGCCAGGTCTAGCATGACCCACTTGGACTTTTCACTGTTGTTAGCCTGCACTTCATCCAGTGGTTTACCAGAAGGCATGTGATACCATCACCTTAAGCATAGTAGTATGGTCTTCAGAAAGAGATTCTATTCATGTTCTACACTTTTCACCTCACCAACCATTTTCCTTCTGTCTTGTCCTTCTTGAGATTCATGGGGTTTTTTTTTTTCTACATCTTATTCTGTCATCTCCTTTTTCCTTGGGAGCATATCATTCTCATCGCACCTCCCATTTATTCCTAACTGGCCCTTTAAGGCAACCCATCTATTCATATTACATAATACCCTCTGGTCTTTTATCCCTTTCCTTCCAGTCCTCTTTCTCATACTGTTTGTAGAATGTTTGCTGTATCCAATAAGTATACCTATATTTAATGACCTCTTTCTGCGTCATGCTCTATTTTTTTCTTTAACTGAAACCTGGCTTCCAAAGCGTCCTCAAGATCAATCCAGAGATGTACGAGTTGTCTGTCTACCAGCAGGTGGCGATAGAGAGAACACCAGAGCTATGCCGTATAGGACCCTGTGCAGCAGCCTCTCTTTCAGTATTCTCTTTATCTAGCAGGTGGACAGACATCTCCTGTGTAGCTCTGTATTGGTGCTGCCTCCTACCCTTCCCTGGGTAAGTTGCGGTCAGCATTGAGGGGGCCCGGTGGGCTTCAGGGTACACCTGGTGGTGCCAGGTTCCTCCTCCCCTGTTCTGCCGGGCTCTCCTGCTGGGTTAAAATCTCTTGCCGCCATCTCTTTAAAAAATTTAAAAAAATAAGCATTGGGTAGCAGTTTTCATAGTTAGGCACAGTGGTTTTCTGCTTGTGGCAGTGGGGCCAACTGTTAACACAGGGTTCTGTCCTGCATTGGAATCTGTAAGTACTGGCGAAGAGCAGTTTCGGGAGTCTATGGTGTGTGCATTCGCGTCCCTTCGCAAGAAGGCTCCATCAGACACCATTCCTTCTCTGTCCAGGTCAGTGGTTGAACTGCTGGGAGAGGTTTTGGCAAGCTTCACAGACATGCACTCATCTTGTGGTTCGGCGGCTGCCATTTTGGGTGGATTGCCATGTGCGGCTTTGGGTGACGTAGCAATAGAATTACCACAGGGAGCAGCTGTTTCATCTGCGGAGGGCTCACATTTTCAGCAGCCATATGCCAGTATTTGAGAGAACCAGATATTGACAACAGTTGGCCCCATGGCCCAGATGCCCCACTGGCTGCCCCAAATAGAAAACCGCTGTGCCTGACTGGGGAAACCACTACCCAATACATTTTGTTTTATTTATTTTTTTTAAAGAGGAGGCAGGAGATTTTAACCCAGCAGGAGAGCCCAGCGCAAAGACAAAACAGAGGAAGGCATATCTACAAAAAAATTAAAAATCCCCACTCTAAGCAGGCAACCGACCTGCATTTTCTCATACACGTCCAAGCAGTGCTGGACCTGCTGGGCTTTCTGTAGTAGGATGGCCGTCCTTTGCTAGTGTTGCGGCTTTGGCTCGCTGGCTGTTTCAAGTTTCCTGTTCCAGTTGGCTTGTTGCCTGGTTGGTTTTTTCTTATTCAGTGGTATTTCGAGAGGCAGGGCATTTTTTTTGCTCCTTTGGTTGTGTGCTTCTGCTTTGGTATCGACCATACTGAAAGGGAGGCTGCTGTACAAGGTCCTATATGGCAGAGCTCTGGTGTTCTCTTTCTTGCCACCTGCTGGTAGATGGACATAACCTATATGTCACTGGATTGATCTGAGGGGACTAATGGAAAGAAAATTATCAGGTAAGAAACTAATTTTTCCTTTCTCTTGAAGATTCTGCTTTAATTGCAGTCCTCTGAGTTCCTCTCCCCCCCCCCCACCCCCCCATATACCTTGTTTGTTGACTATAGTTTGGTGGTGGGCTGCTACTGTCCGCTTCTGTAGGTTTCAGTCCCTTCCACCCAAGTCTTCCCCCCACCCTTGAGATCCACACTGTCTGTATTTTTTTCTGCAGACAGGCAGGGGGTTTCAAGCACACTATAGTAATGTCATGCTGACTGCCTGTGGGATGGAGCTCTCTCTAACCTCGGATATCTTTTTGACTTAAGAGCTTGTTCACAGGTGTTCCCATACTATTCTCCCTTTAGTCTGTCGGGAACAGATGCTCTCTCTCTCTTCACCATACAAGGTAAAAACAAAGAAATAATCATCTTGCAAGGCTGCTCAGTTACAGGCAGACCAGGGAGAGGCTATTGAGGATTTTGATATTTTATAAAGGTTGGAATACTGATACCTCAAACTATTGAGCAAACCAGAAAGAAATGGACAAAACACCCCCTTCGGAAGCCCCCCCCCCCCCCCCCCAAAACAGATCTCATTTGGGGTGCCTTTGTGTCTTACAGTGAACCCCTCCATTGAGGTTTCCATGGCCCCCTTATACAACTTGAGAAATTGAGGGGACAGTGTCTCAAGCAAACATTTTCCTTCCTTCATTGTGGAAGAGTCAGAACCCATCTATCCCAAGATCACAACTTCCTTCTCAATGTACATGGGTTCCAGACCCATGTTCTCAAGATGACACTTACAAAGCAGGCTCTGCTCTGAAAATCAGTGGGATTCTGGTATTGGTGGGCTCGATCTCCCCAGTTTTCTGTCCTCGGAGGATCAACCTGTCACAGATGATTCAGTGAAACATGTTTCTACCCTAAGTTCTTGCAGAAGAAATCCAAAGCATTCTCAGAGTTCCACCCAGGTTTCATGGAATAAGTAGAATTTTCACTCAATTTTCCAATCTCGCAGCACACCAAAGAGATTGTAGAAATGTTGGTTTACTGACTCCTTCAAAGATCTGTGGCTTTCCATAGGAAAATTTCTAAGTACAAGGTCCTTATTATAAAATCGTTTAATTGAAAATGAAGAAATCGGCATTCTGCTGCAAACCACAATACAAGGTAAACTCAAAAACAAGTACATAGTCCTTAAAGTGCCAGTACACAATCACCTGCAACTTATCAGTCAGTGGTGTAAGAGGCAGCTGTAAAGTGAGTCAAAACTGAGGGTGTGTTTCTGGTGCTCCTGGAAAAGAGTAGAAAATGTTGGATGCCATAGACCAATGTTTATCAGAGCAAGATGCTTAATCTAAATATTGTTGTGCATCACTGTGAATCCTACATTATTAACATCTTATTCTGTAACAGCTTGGTGAATTAAGTACTGGTACCTCTTCCAGCAAACCAAGATCAATTAGAACAGGTTTGGGTGGCTTCTTTTTTTTGTTTCCCTTTTTTTAATAGCTTGCACGAATACACATAACACCTTATCTGGTCTACTTATGCCTATGACACTGCTTCCAGAACACAGCAACAGCTGCCATAGCTCACGGACTGTATGGCACATAGTGTCAGGACTCGGGGAAGGCTTCCATGATCACCTAGCTGATGCTCCTTGTTCTGGAAATGTCTTTGGAGATAAGGTCAAGCTATTTCTCAAACACAAGATCAGTACTCTGTAATCCAGGAACTGACATGCTAACAGCAGATCAAAATTCTCAGTATTGCAGAAGCCAACAAACACAGGTTGAAACCATTCACCAATATTTTCAGCAATTTTATTCTTGATGGTGATAAGTGTATACCAGATCCCAGCATCAGCTGGCCCTATCTTACCCTAAAACAGGGGTTCTCAGCCCACTCCTCAATATATACCCAGCCAGTTATTATTTATTGCATTTATATCCCACATTATCCCATCTATTTGCAGGCTCAATGTGGCTTAAGAGACTTCCAGGTTAACAGATACAGTTGGTGATTCAAAAAGATATAGGATAAGGAAAAGAGGTCTAGGTCGAGAGTTAAAGATAACTTTCAGCGCATGGGTGGATTGGCGTTGTGGTGTGGTTAAGCTATTTGTTTTCATTATAGGCCTTATTGAAGAAGTAGGTTTTCAGAGATTTATGGAAGTTAGTTGTTTCATTGTTTTCAAGTCGATTGGTAGTGCATTCCACAACTTCGTGCTCAGGTAGGAGAAGGTAGTTGCATGTGTTAGCTTGTATTTTAATCCTTTACAGCTGGGGAAGTGAAGCTTGAGAAATTTATGGGATGATGTTTTGGCATTTCTGGAAGGTAAGTCCACGAGGTCTAGCATGTAGGCCGGGGTGTCTCCGTGGCTGATTTTGTGTACAATTGTGCAAATCTTGAACGCAATGCATTCTTTAAGTGGGAGCCAGTGAAGTTTCTCTCAAGGGTTTTGCACTTTCATATTTTGTTTTTCCATATATGAGTCTGATGGCGGTATTCTGGGCTGTTTGGAGTTTCTTAATATTTTGTTCTTTGCAGCCAGTGTAGAGTGCGTTGCAGTAGTCCAGGTGACTTAATACCATAGACTATATCAGGATACGGAAGATGGATCTTGTGAAAGAAGGTTTTAGTCTTTTGAGTTTCCACATAGCGTGGAACATTTTTTTCATTGTGTTCTTCACGTGGGTTTCAAGTGTGAGGTTTCGATCAATAGTGACTCCAAGAATTTTCAGATTGTTTGAAACAGGGACTGAGAAGTCTGGTGTGGTTATGGTGGTGAAATTGCTGGTGTTATGTGGTGAGGTGAGTACCAGACATTGTGTTTTTTTCTGCATTAAGTTTTAACTGGAACGCATCCGCCAGGAGTGCATGATTTGGAGGCTTTGGTTGATCTCGGTGATGATTTCATTTAGATTGTGTTTGAACGGGATGTAGATTGTGACGTCATCTGCATATATGTAAGGATTGAGGTTTTGATTGGCTAGCAGTTTGGCTAACGGTATCATCATTAGGTTGAATAAGGTTGGTGATAGGGGGGATCCTTGGGGTACTCCACATTCGGGTGTCGACGGGGGTGATCTGTCTGCGTTCATTGTTACTTGGTATGATCTTGTGGTTAGGAATCCTTTAAACCATTTGATTACTGTGCCTCCTACTCCGAAGTATTCTAGTGTATGTAATAGTATTTCATGATTAACCATGTCGAAGGCACTGGACATGTCAAATTGTAAAAGGAGTATGTTGCCAGTTGCGATTGCTTGTTTAAATGAGTTCATTACAGACACTTGTATTGCTTCAGTGCTGTGATTTGATATGAATCCTGACTGCGATTCATGCAGGATTGAGTATTTTTCTAGGTAGTCAGAGTTGTTTCATCACTACGCCTTTGATAAGTTTGGTTATGAGCAGGATAGATGCTACTGGGCGATAGTTGGTTAGGTCCATTGTGCTTTTCTTAGCATCTTTAGGTAGAGGAGTAAGTAAGATATTTCCTTTATCCGTGGGGAAGAGGCCATTTTGTAGCATGTAGTTTAGGTGTTTTCAGGGTTTCCATAATGAATATGTATAAGCTACACTTGCATGCGCTGCTTCCCCAGTATGCCAGTCTCTCATATGCATTCATTGTGGATATCTTGAAAACCTGACTGGTAGTGTGTTCCTCGAGGACTGGGTTGAAAATCACTGCACTAAAAGATCATGGCTGAGAGAATGTAAACAGCAATTGAGTCAAACTTCCAGTTTTTGACTTTTTTGGTGTGTGTGTGGGGGGGGGGGGGGGGGGGGGGGGGGGGAGATGCAGCTTCAATACTTTTAAACATTATGGAAAGCTATTATATTAGATTGTTGGGTCCTCAGCATAATCTCTCAAGGTTACAGGTTAAATTTCACCAGAAAACCTCCCCAGCACCATAAAATCATTTTGTCAGACATTGCCTACCAACACATAGTTTTACCAGAGATCATCAATGAGCTCTTGCAAGGGACGTAGAAGTACCTACTCCCCATAAACGTCAAGGATTCTACTTGAAATTCTTCCTAATTCCAAAGAAATCAGGATTCCTGAGCTTTGTCTTGCAGGGTCTCAATTGCTATTTTAAAGAGACAAATTCAAAAACGAATTCACTGGCCTTCATAATGCCTCTGCTTGTAAAAGGCAATTGGCTTACCTCCCTTGCTCCTCAGATGCCTATTTTTTTTTTTTTTTTTTTTTTACATCTAATTCATCTCTGAAGTGGAAATTCTGCAGTTCATATTCCTTCAACATTTTCAATGTTTTTTTTTTTTTTTTCTTTTTTCCCATTCAGTCTTTCCGCCGTTCCCTCGTTTACCAAGTTCAGGTCAGATTTTTTTTTTTTTTTTTTTACCTAGACCACTAGCTTATCTTCTGTCCATCGCCGGACTCAGTGCGATACACTGAACAAAACTACAGGCTTTCTGTAGATACTGGGTTTTCTAATCAACAAAGAAAAATCTATGCTCCTTCCACCAAAGCAACTACAGATTACTGGGGCTTGTTGGCACCAGAGTTACAAAGGACTTCCTACCAAGGAAGTGGGCCCAGACAATCAAGGTGCTAGGCAGCATACATGATCCATGCATCCTCAAATTTCCCCACAATGTTCTCAGATACCTGGGAAATATGGCTGCAGCTTTTCCTGTCATCCCATTGGCCAGGCTGCCCATATAAACTCTGCAGTGATCCCCAAATCTTCAGCGGTACCAACACATCAACCTCTTTCCAAGAACTTTAGATTGTGAGCCCACTAGGGACAGAGAAAGTATAATGTGTACAGCACGGCATATGTCTAGTGTCACGTTTGTGACCGGCGTTTCCTTGTCTGTGCTCACCTCGCCCTCTGGTTGCCAGACCTGGTGGCTGCAATGGACTGTCTGTTTACTGTCACCCATTCCAGACTTCAGCCGAGTTCAGTCCAGATCTTCTGGGCTGCCAGAATTACTTTCCTTGTTTGTACCTGAACAGCACCCGTAGTTGCCATGTGATTGCTGCAGCTGAGCTTTAGCAGCTGATGGACTTTATTAATCACCTAGAAACTTCTGTGTTTGCCTTTGCATTGTCTAAGGTCCCTGGTTTGTGGGTGTGCTCTGTGCACTTCTGCCTAGTCCAGTTTTATTCTGAGTTCTTGCCTGGTTCTTTGTGTGTAGTTAGCTTTGGTTTTGTTTAGTTCCTAGTCTTGTTTCTGGTCTGCATTTCCTTGTCTTGTGTCTGTGTTCTTTATTAGTGGCGGTTTGGCAGCTTTTAGTCCTGACTCCCTCCTGTCTGTGTTTCTGTCTTAGTGGCTGCCTGGCAGCTTGTAGTCTTGACTCTGTTGTGTGTTTCCTGCTGGTATCCAGTTCCTGCCCAGTCCGGTAAGTCCTGCCGGACGCCTGTACCCAGGGGCTCAACTCCTGGGGAAGGGTGGTCAAGTGCAGGTGAAGCCTTGTTCCAGTCCAAGTGTTCTTGTCCAGTATGTTCCTGCTTTGCGTATCCCTGTCTGCAGTCCCTTCTTTGTGTGTGTGTTAGCCCAGTGCTGGTTGGGGTGGTTTTGCCTGCCACTGCTGCTCCTTGGCAGTGCCCCAAGGGCTCACAAACCTAGTTGCTGCTTTGAGACCTGACATCTAGTAGTAGCTATAGAAATGATTCATAGTAATAGAATACCACTTTGAATTTCTGTTGTAGTTCCTTCAGTGGTGGATGAGCTAAGACAATTTGTTCAAGGGGTTCCCATTTCAGATGCAAACCCTGTTAAGTAGCTGCACCATGGTTGCTTCCACACAAGGCTAGGGTGCTTATTTGCTCCATATCACCACACAGGGTGTTTGAGTGTGCAGGAGCCACTTCAGCCCTAGAACTGAGGGTAATATTCCATATAAACATTGTAGCACTTCCCATTTATACTCAGGCTGATAATGTTAATATTGCAAAACAATAGCAAGAAATAATCACGTGGCAACAATATAAATGAACTACCTAAACAACTGCTTAGTTTATTTTTGTGAACACTATCGTAAATGTTTATCAATTTGTTCTCAGGACAGAGACATCAGATGTTATCAAATTAGAGCTCTAAAGCGTGCATCAGTCATTTTGCCTGAATTGTTTCTCCTATTCTTTTGCATAAAACCATATATCCAAAAATACCACTTATGGAACAATTTTTTTTAAACATAAATCTCTGAATGTCAAAACAGCAACCAGTTAACTTATATGGATATACAAATTACAGCGCTGTAGAAACTTAAGCCCAGATGCACGAAGCCTAACGAGCCAGCAACGTGCTTGTTACACTGGTTTTAGCTGGTTTAGTGAGCAAGGAGTACAGCGAGATATACACGAAAGGGTTATCTGAATTCTCTTCCTGTCATGGTAGCAGCTAACGAAAACAGAATGCAAAGTTGTTGTTATGAGCTAATTACTATACAAATGTGCATGCAAAGCGATGTACAGCCGTTTCCCGAACGATGCACACACACACACACACAGTCCCTGCCATTTACCATGGAAAATTTAACGGGAGGTCTGGAGCCATTGGTAATGGCTGGTGCTGTTGAGAGCTGCGGACAGTCTGTTGTGCTGTTCAGATTAGGCGGAGGAATGGCTTCCGACATGTGCTGATGATAGTTAAAACAAGAAGTTCCAACTGCCTCTGCTTGAACTGTTCTTTAAAAAAAAAAAAAAAGAAATTGAAGCTCAGTGATCTGCCGGTTTTAACCTTATAGTCCACAAGGTGAGTTAAAATCCAAAGACCTCTAGTGAAATTGTGCAGTTTAAAAGGATAGGAACCATGAAAAGACAGTGCTTGCTTGGGCTTTGCTTGTTGTGTTAACCGGCACTTTCAGTTTCACCGGCAGCTCCGTATGTTAAATTACCGTGAGTTAAAAAAAAAAAAAAAAAAAAAGTGCAGCTCCAGCAAACGTCAGCAGGAAAGATGTGCATTGTAATCAACAGCTTGCTGACATCCCAGAGAGACGTTTTGGACAATAAAAGCAACGGCTGGAAATTGCTGTCGCGTGTGCACTCTTGCTTCACACTACTGCTGGCTGCGAGGGTGGGGACATCATGGAGCGCCCCACGACACCAGTTAAAAAGAGTAGGAAGATGAGGAGGCAAAAAAAAAAAAAAGGCTACCTCTACTGCTTTCTGTGTATGAAAGCTGTCTGTAGCATGCAAAAAGCAGCTGCGCTAAGTAATTGGCTGCTCTGTGCATGTTCAGCTGACTGGTGGTTCTGCTTTCATACATGCAGCTTGTCTGCATATATGAAAGCTATCTGTAGCATTCACAGAAGAGCCAACTTCTGTAGCATGCACAGAGCAGCTGCACTAAGCAGTTGGTTGCTCTGTGCATGCTCAGCTGACCTAAAGCAGTGACCAGCTCATTTGCATGTGATTCGCTTTGGGAATCCTTTTGTATTTCCAAATTGGTAATTTTTACTGAGGTGGAGATACAAAGCGATTCTTTACCAGGATCTTTGTGCATCTGTGCCTTAATCTTAACACCTGACACCCATAATCATCTTAATAGTGTTTTGGTCTTTACGACCTGCTTCCAGGGTAGTCAAACATAGTCGCTGATACTACATCACAATCGAAGAGATAAAGGAGGGTGAAAATACTACTACTACTACTACTACTACTATTTAGCATTTCTATAGCGATACAAAGCGTACGCAGCGCTTCACAAACATAGAAGAAAGACAGTCCCTGCTCAAAGAGCTTACAATCTAATAGACAAAAATAATCGTTGCCATTATAAAACACAGATTTAAGGAACTGCAATATAATTTTCTGATACAATGCCATCTTCAAAATTCTCACATTCAAATGCACTGACGAAATGTGAGTATTTTGAAGATGGCATTGATATTGTTGCTACATGATTGACTCCTGTATTTCTTGTTCTGTGGAGTTCCCCCCCCCCTTTTTTTTTTTTTAATATCTCAAAAAACAAAGCAGCCCTTAGTTCTGAAGTCACTAGCACCCCTCTGCTTTTCTGCAGGGAAAGCATAGTTGCTTGATGGGGGTTCTCCGATAAACTAGAGAATGTACTCACATTCACCCTCTTTCCTAGCCCACAAAAGAGGACATGAAGTAGTATTTCAGATTATAGCCAAAAATGTTTTCCTCTAGAATTCACTGAAGAGGGAGAAGGGGAAAGGGGATGGGTTTTGATACACCACTTTACACCCAATGGGTATGAGAGAGGAGGGGCAATGTTGTAGCATAGGAATGCCAGCATGTACTTCTCTGAGAAATTGGATTTCTCTGAGCTTAGAACTACGACACACAGGAACATTAGTGTGATGTCCTACAACTTATCAGTATACTTCAGCTGAAGCTGAAACACTGAGTAAAACGTGAATCAATCAGTCTTTGGGTGTTTATGCTACTACTACTACTATTTAGCATTTCTATAGCGCTACAAGGCGTACGCAGCGCTGCACAAACATAGAAGAAAGACAGTCCCTGCTCAAAGAGCTTACAATCTAATAGACAAAAAATAAAGTTAGCAAATCAAATCAATGTGTACAGGAAGGAGGAGGGTAGGTGGAGGCGAGTGGTTACGAGTCAAGAGCAATGTTAAAGAGGTGGGCTTTCAGTCTAGATTTAAAGGTGGCCAAGGATGGGGCAAGACGTAGGGGCTCAGGAAGTTTATTCCAGCGTAGGGTGCAGCAAGACAGAAGGCGCGAAGTCTGGAGTTGGCAGTAGCGGAGAAGGGAACAGATAAGAAGGATTTATCCATGGAGCGGAGTGCACGGGAAGGGGTGTAGGGAAGGACAAGTGTGGAGAGATACTGGGGAGCAGCAGAGTGAGTACATTTATAGGTTAGTAGAAGAAGTTTGAACAGGATGCGAAAATGGATAGGGAGCCAGTAAAGCGACTTGAGGAGAGGGGTAGTATGAGTAAAGCGACCCTGGCGGAAGACAAGATGGGCAGCAGAGTTTTGAACCGATTGTAGAGGGGAGAGGTGACTAAGTGGGAGGCCAGCAAGAAGCAGATTGCAGTAGTCTAAACGAGAGGTGACAAGGGTGTGGATGAGGGTTTTGGTAGAGTGCTCGGAAAGAAAGAGGCGGATTTTACGGATGTTCTAAAGAAAGAAACGACAGGTCTTGGCGATCTGCTGGATATGAGCAGAGAAGGAGAGAGAAGAGTCAAAGATGACCCCAAGGTTTCGAGCTGAGGAGACAGGGAGAATGAGAGAGCCATCAACAGAAATAGAAAATGTGGGGAGGTGGGTTTGGGGGGAAAAATGAGAAGCTCGGTTTTGGTCATGTTTAATTTCAGGTGGCGTTGGCATCCAGACAGCAATGACAGACAAGCACGCTGAAACTTTGGTTTGGATGCAAGGTGAGATATCAGGGGTAGAGAGGTTGATTTGGGAGTCATCAGCATAGAGATGGTAGAAAAAGCCATGGGATGAGATTAATGAACCAAGGGAAGAAGTGTAGATAGAAAAGAGGAGGGGACCAAGAACAGAACCCTGAGGTACGCCGACAGGCAGAGGGATAGAAGTAGAAGAGGATCCACCAGAGTGAACACTGAAGGTGCGGAGGGAGAGGTAGGAAGAGAACCAGGAAAGGACAGAGTCCTGGAATCCAAGTGAGGACAGGGTATCGAGAAGTATGCTATGATCGACAGTGTCAAAAGCAGCGGAAAGATCAAGAAGAATGAGGATGGAATACTCTGGATTTAGCCAGTAATAGGTCATTGGAGACTTTAGTAAGCGCAGTTTTGATTGACTGGAGAGGGCGAAAACCAGATTGTAGTGGGTCAAGAATAGCATGTGAGGAGAGAAAATCAAGGCAGCGGTGGTGAACAGCAGGCTCAAGTAATTTGGAGAGAAAAGGGAGGAGGGAGATGGGTCGGTAATTAGAGGGACAAGTAGGGTTGAGTGAAGGCTTCTTAAGGAGAGGTGTGACCACAGCATGTTTAAAGGTAGTAGGGACAGTTGCAGTGGAAAGTGAGAGGTTGAGAATGTGACAGATAAAAGGAATAAGAGCAGGTGAGATGGCATTAAGAAGGTGGGTGGGAATGGGATCAGAGGAACAGGTGGTACATTTTGAGGAAGAAAGGAGAAGTGTAGTTTCCTCTATAGTAACTTCAGGAAAGGAGGAAAAGGAATGAGGGGAACGGACTAGTGGAAGAAGAGGTGGCGAGTTAGAGAATTCAAGGTTTATCTTTTGAACCTTGTCGTGAAAGAATTCAGCAAGGGTCTGAGGAGATAATGAAGGGGGGAGTTGGGGCACCTTGAGGAGAGAGTTCAATGTGGTGAAGAGAAGTCGAGGGTTAGAGCCAAGAGAGTTGGTCAGTTGGATATAATAATCCTGTTTGGCGCGTAAAAGAGCAGATTGGGAGGCGGTCAGCATGAACTTAAAGTGTAAGAAATCAGCAAGGGCCAGAGAATTCCGCCAGAGGCGTTTGGCGGAGCGGGTACAGGAACGTAGGTAGCGGATATTAGAAGTCAGCCAAGGTTGGGGTTTTGTACCTCTTATAGGGCAGGTCATCAAAGGTGCAAGTGTGTCTAAGGCAGAGGATAGAGTATTGTTGTAAGAAGAAACAGCCTTGTTGACAGACGTGGATGGTGCCACAGTAGAGAGGAGGTTTGAAACATGGGAGGATAGAGATGAAGGGTCAATATCGTGAAGATTCCTAGATAAATTAGATAAGATAGGACGGGACTGGGAGAGAGGAGATTTAAGTGTGAAAGTTATAAGATGGTGATCAGAGAGGGGAAGATCAGAGGCAAGGAAACTAGAGGGTGAACAGTTGGAGGAGAAGATAAGATCAAGACAGTGACCATTTTGATGAGTGGGGGAGGAGGAGCATAGTTGGAGATTAAAGGAGGATGTTAAAGCAAGTAACTTGGAAATATAAGAGTTGGAAGGATCATTAGCAGGAATATTAGTCACCAAGGATGAGAGAGGGGGAGGAAGGATCATGGAAGAAGGCAAGCCAGGCATCAAAGTCACTGAGAAAGGATGAAAGGGACTTAGGGGGACGATAAATGACCGCTATTCGAAGAGGCAGAGGAGAGAAAAGGCGGATAGAGTGGACTTCAAAGGAGGAAAAACAGTGAGATTGAGGTGGAAGAAGGGGTTAAAATCTGGAGGAGGGAGAGAGAAGTAGGCCAACACCGTCCCCGCGACCAGCAGGGCGAGGAGTATGTGAAAAAAGATAACTGCCATGGCAGAGGGCAGCAACTGAAGCAGAGTCGTCAGGGCAGAGCCAGGTTTCTGTTACGGCGAGCAGATGGAGGTGACGCAAGATAGAGGTCCTGGATATAGGGGAGTTTGTTACAGATAGAGCAGGCATTCCATAGGGCGCAAGAGAAGGGCAGAGAAGAGGAGGGGAGTAGAGGAATAGAGATGAGGTTAGAGAGGTCATGGTGAGATCTGTAGAGTTGGGATAATAGTTGGTGAGGAGGGCCAGGATTGGGATTGACGTCACCGGCTGAGAGTAAGATAAGGAATAAAAGAGAGCGGAGGAGAGTAGGAGAGGTGTGGCCACGAAGGCGTCGAAGGCGAGAGGTATTTAGGTGGAATAGGGAAGAAAGAGACGGAGATTAAAAGCCAAGAGGGGAGGAAGAGGGTAGGAGAGAAGGTGAGGTGATGAAGTCGATGGATGGGTAGTGAGTTCCTGTTGCGGAGAGAGGTTAGGGGGTGAGGGAAAAAATTAGGAAGGGACAGGGCTAGGAAGAGAATGTGAATAGGGGCCATTAAAGATTGATTGAACAGAATATAACGATCAGTGTATGTAATAAGTTAGGTTTGAGGGCCCTGGAGATCTTATTAAAGATACTGTCGACATCTGGGCTCAGTATTTACTGTTACCTGTTCATTTTCTGCTGTGTTCATATTAGTCCAGAGTTCCCTCAAGCCATGAGCACGTGGAAGCCAAGGTAAGACTATCTAGCTTACCCATGTTTAATTGTCTGAATATTCTACTTTACTTCAGGCTTTGCCTGAAGATCCTAAAATTGTTTATGGGCTAAACATCAATGGGTATGAATTTTAGATTTTGTTGTCCTTTTAAACATCGGTACTATATCCTATTAAAAACTGTTTTAAATGGTTTTACCATACCTCACTGCTGACCCAGAGGACATCAGTTGGCATATAGAGAAGCATCCAGTGCTCTATTAGAAACTAGATGTGTACCATGTTCTTGAAATGACAACTGATAACTTATTTCCCAATTTATTTTTTGGCTGAAATATTAGATTCCATAGCGTCCCTCAGATCAGTCCAGAGACTTGTGGGTTGTGTCTGTCTACCGGCAGGTGGAGATAGAGAACGCCAGAGCTTAGTCATATAGGACCCTGGAAGCAGCCTCACTTTCAGCATTCTCTCTAACAGGTGGACACAAATACCCTGGCTGCTTTAAATTGATTGCTCTCCTGGCCTTCTTTGGGGGCACAATTGAGCAGTGGGGTTGAGCAGGCTTTTTTTTGGCTTGGGGGATACACCTGGTGGGGCCAGGTCTCTCCCCGTCTCCCCCTGAAATCTCCTCCCTGCTGTAGTGCTCTCTGTATTTAGGTTGAGCTGGACTCTCCTTCCTCTTTACAAAAAAAAAAGTCTGTACAGCTTTAAGGGAGCTCTGCTGCACTTGCTCTAAAGCTTGGGGCAGGCAGTGGGAGACCCCTTTAGTTGTGGAGTCTGACTGTTTCTGGTCTTATGTGCAGCTCTGCCTTGACCCTAATTCTCCCAGTTTCCTGTGAGTACTACCTTTTTTTTTTCTGCATTTAATGTCTGTGCCAGCAAACTCTGCATTGGGTGGGGGTGTATGGCCTGTGTGCACTTCTCTTCCTTTTTCCTGCTGTCGGATCGTTTGCTCAAGGGAGGAGGGGCTATCCCTGATGTTATGGCATGGAGGGAGGTGTTCCTGGGATGGGGGCTGGGTGGGGGTAGGCAGGAGGTGCCCTTCTCTCCCTGAATTCGTTCTGCTGATGCACCCAGGCGTTCTTGTTGAGGAGGCCGCAGTTGGCTCATGCCCCCACCCATGGAGACCCCAGATGGGGATTCCATGGCTCCTGGCCTGAAGAGGGCAGGGAACCACCCAGGGATTTGGATGAGCTCTCCCTGGTGTTGGTCCCAGTGTCACATGACCGTCTCTCAGTGGTGTCGGTGCTGTCCTCAGGAGACCTGCTGGAGGATGGGCAGTTGTCCCCCGGATCAGGGGAATGATCCAACAGTTACCCATATGTTCCAAAAGGAGTTGGTTTCTCTCATTGTGGAGCTGGAAGTGTTGATCTCTGCCCTGGATCAGCCTGTGTCAGAGACAACTGCTCATCTGATGATGTCTGGTATGAAGAAGACCCTGCAGAACTTTCATGTCCATCTTGTCGTGTGGGTCCTGATTTTGGATCACTGGGACACACTCCAGAGGTGGGGTTGCTGATGATTAGGGCTATGGCTAAGCTGTACCCATTACTGGCGAAGTTGGGAGTCCATTTGGCTGTCTAAGGTGGACTTGCTTATTACGGCAGTCACGGACGACCACCTGGCTGGTAGAGGGTGGTAAGGCCCTCAAAAGATGTGCAGGACAGGTGATTGGAGTCTTCCAACGAGCCAGCTTTGTCTGCTGGCCACTGTTTGTGGCTCCTACATGGCACACTCCTGCTTGATCTGGGTGCAGGTAGCCTCCGCTGGGGAAGATTTTGGTGCCTCATTCACTGTTTGGCTGATCTGTATGATCTTCTCCAGGTGTCAGCGAAGGAGATGTCCTTGGCTGTGATAGCACAGTGGTGGTTGTGGCATTGCCACTGGGCCACAGATCTGGCATCAAAGGTGCACTTGGCAAAGCTTCCCTTTAGGGGTCATCCTTCTTGTTGGGAATAACCTTGCCAAGATTTTGAAGGATCTGGGGGATTCCAAGGGGCAGCAGCTGCCAGAGGACAAGACAAAGTCTTCACGCAGGTCCCATTCCCACTCATTTATGGGAGGTGTCTGTACCATCCTGGGAAGTCTGGTTCATTTCAGTACCCATGCTATCAGCAGAAGGAGCAGCAGTTCTTGGGGACATGTAGAGGCATCAACCTGTCAACTAACCCCTGCCTTCTGCACCTTGCAATGATGGGGTCTCGGCCCATTCTTCCAGGCTTGTAATTGGAGGGTGTTTGTTCTTTCTGGAGCATTAGATCAAGATCACGTCTGATCCTGGAGATCATTCAGGACTGTACAACCTGGAGTTCAATCATGACCTGCCGGATTTTTTCCTGGAGTCCCCTAAGGTGCAGGCGGTGCGGTCCACCCTCGACAGACTGCTCTGTCTAGGGGTGGTATGGCCGGTTCCACCAGAGGATTGTTGTCTGTGCCAGTACTCTATTTTGTGGTGCTAAAGAAAATTGGCTTCTTTTTTCATCAGGCATTTGACCTCAAGTGGGTCAGTCAGGCTCTGAAGGTGTCACCTTTCACATGGAGATGTTGTTCTGTGATCACGACAGTGCAACTGCAGTAATTTCTCATATTCCTTGACCTCAAGACAGTATCTCCATAGTCCCGTCTGGCTGCTACATCAGCATTTCCTCTGGCTCACAATCCTTGGAGGGCATTATCAGTTTGAAGCTATGCTGTTTAGCTTGGCGACAGCTCCTTGTGCCTTTTCCAAGGTGATAGTGATGGTGGCAGCCTTCCTGCAGAAGGATGGCATCCGGGTGCATCCTTACCTAGAAGACTAGCTCATTTGGGTGTCTGCAATGGAGAAGAGTGTGCATGATGCGCTAGGTTGTCTTTGGTGGACGAATACCATCTTCGGCTCCTGTGGATGGCACAAGCCTGACTTGGGATGCGCCTGTGGCTTCAGGCCTGCAGTATTCAGCAGGGAGTCTCTTTGGACCCCCCCTCCCCTTAGATTTGGTGGTGGTGGTGACAACAGACGCCAGCCTGTTGGGATGGGGGGGGGGGGGGGCTCATTGCCTGCGCAGGGCTGCCAGTCTCCGGTGGAAGCATCATGGCCAATCAATCACTTGGAGTTGCGAGCAGTACACAGGACCCTGCTGGAGTTCCTTGAGTTGTTGCAGGGCCAGGCTGTTTGGGTCTTTTCCAACAACACGTATATCAATAAGCAAGGCAGCACAAGAAGCGCTGCTCTGTTGCAGTAAGCTGCTTGTCTTTGCCTCTGGATGGAGTGCCATCTGGATCAGCTCTCGGCAGCACAAATAGCTGGAGAGCCCAATATGCAAGCGGATTTTTCAATTGCACGCTGCTGGATCCGGGAGAGTGGCAGCTCTCCTGGCAGACGTTCCACCTGATAATGGACTGCTAGGAGATCCCGGAGTTGGATCTTATGATGACTTTGAAGAACGCAAAGATGTCCCGGTTCTTCAGCATGTGGAGGGAGTCTGTGGCGGAGGGCATGGATGCCCTGCTGCAGCCGTGGTCCTCTGGGAGTCTGCTCTACATCTTTATTCCCTGGCCGATCGCCAGGCTTTTGGGATGCATTGTTGGGCAGTCGGGCCCAGTGATTCTGGTAGTGCTGGGTTGGCCTCAGAGGCCCTGGTATGCGGACCTGATCCAGTTACTGGTGGATCATCTGCTTCCGTTGCTGGGTGGCAGGGGGCTTTTGGCACAGGGTCCGGGCCTCAAGGAGAATCCCTCCTCCCTTTGGTCTTATGGCCTGGCTCTTGAGCAGTCAAGATTAGGAAGAGAGGATATTCAGACTGATTACAGTGCTGCTGCAGACCTTCCATCGCATATGTGAAGATTTGCCGTACTTTCGACTCCTGGTGCGAAGCGTAGGGTGTAGCCACCTCTGCGTCGTCGATGCGCTCTTTATCCTTTTGTCCAGTCCAGCATGCAAAAAAAAAAAAAAAAGTCTGGTGCTTGGCTCCCTGAAGGTACAGATGGTGGCCTTGGCATATTTCCATGGCCGCTTGCATGGCACCTAGGTGTGATACTCTGGGCTTTCCAGTGGCTGCTGTTTGAGGCCTTGGCGAAGCTTACGCTTAAGGAGTTGACCTTGAAAGCGATGTTTCTGATGGAGTGGAGGAGTAGCCTAGTGGTTAGTGCAGTGGACTTTGATCCTGGGGAACTGAGTTCAATTCCCACTGCAGCTCCTTGGGACTCTGGGCAAGTCACTTAACCCTCCATTGCCCCTGGTACAAAATAAGTACCTGAATATATGTAAACCGCTTTGAATGTAGTTGCAAAAAACCTCAGAAAGGCGGTATATCAAGTCCCATTTCCCTTCCCATAGCGTTCACTTGTCAGGTTTCAGTGTTGCGGGCTTTTTCGTGCAGGGATGTGTTTTTCCAAAGGTAGTGACAGGGTTCCATTTGAACCTACCATGTTATTTTTAAGGGAGAATTACTTGGATGACTTCCATGTGCTTCTATGGCTGGATGTGTCTGGTCCTTCTCTGATATTTGGAGGTCGTCAATGATTTTTGGCACTCTGATCACCTGTTTGTGTTCTTTGCGAGTTAGTGTAAGAGTCAGCAGGCCTCTAAGGCTATTGTGGCCCGCTGGTTGAGGGAAGCCATTTTGTCTTAACTGTTTGGGAGTTGTTCGCTCCTCTTCTGAGGGCGCATTCCACCCGAGCACAGGTGATTTATCCTTTTCAGAGGCTCCAGGTGGTGTCGATGGATGAGATTTGCAGATTGGCAACATGGACCTTGGTGCATAAGTTTGTGAGACGTTACCATCTGGATGTGGCAGCTTGACTGGACGTGGCTTTTGGCATGGCCATGTTATATAGGCTGGGATGGTACCGCCCCACCCTACTTGAGGACTGCTTTGTTGCATCCCTCAAGTCTCTGGATTGATCTGAGGGGTGCTGTGGAAGTGAAAATTAGTTTATACCTGTTAATTTTCTTTCCATTAGTCCTGAAAAATCAATCCAGAGGCCTACCCTTTGTGTAGTCCTTCAGTTTTTTTTTGATGATTTTCTGTCTCCCTCCCCCCCGGGGGGGGGGGGGGGGATTGTGGCAGAGGTATTGCGCATATTGGAAGAAACCTTTTTGGACATGGGTCCGACTTATGCACGGCAGACTTTGCTGCAGTTCACCTTGTGCCCCCGGATGCAAGGATTCTGGCTTTGGATGTTGCATGGCTCCGGGGCGTTGGTCACGCCAGGGTCCTGGGCCCTGGTGCTAGCAGAGCCCCTTTTTGCTGTGTCAGTTGGTCCTTGGTTTTGTTCTTTCTTCTGTTTAGAGGCAGTAGATTCCTCTCTTCTTAATCATGTTCTTCACTGCTTGAGTATCGACAATATTGAAAGTGAGGGTGCTGCTAGGGTCCTATATGGCTGAGCTGTGCTCTGGCGATCTCTCCACCTGCTGGTAGATGGACACAACCCACAAGTCTGGATATCTTTCAGGACTAATGGAATTAACAGGCATAAACTAATTTTCCCATGTTTCCATCCTTTTTTTTTTTTGCCATTTTTCTCAGTAGGGATAAGAGCAGTTTTCAGAAAACAGCCAATCCTTATGGTGTGTGTGAAAGCTGTTTGACAACAAGAACTAAGAGAAAATATCCATGAGCATAGGTTGGTAATCTAGTGGTAGTAGAGCTTTCTTATATGAAATTGTTCTAAACAAGCAAGGATGGCCCTCTTGGATTCCAGGTGGAAAACATCTGGATTTGGGTTTATGGGTGTCTGCATCAGTGGGGTTTTTGTTTTTCTGTTGAAGTACAGCTGCTTATTATACTAGTAAAACTGGTTTTCTATCACTACCAGCTTGCTTGCCTGCCTGCCTTCTACCTTTTGAGCAAGTTTGACAGTGTATTATAGAACCTCCATTTTTGTAAAATACAGCAGTATATAAGTAGACTGTTTTTGTTTGCTCATCCAGGTATTCGACATATACTATTCAGATTTTGCCCAAAATATTCTGTCATTCTCTTGTAGAAACTGTGCATTCTTAAATTGGGGCCTGATTTTTCTCAAAGCCCTATACATACTAATTGATCTTACTTATTACTCCAGTAACATGGCAAAAAGCAAAGTTTCGTTCTTTTCTTTTCATATATGCACTTTAGCATGCAGCAGCATTTTTCAAGCCTACGTTTTGTTGGAGTTTTGCAGAACTCCCTTTTCTCTTGCTCTTCTAGGCTGGGAGTGCTGCTGGGAGACAGGTTGATGAATGTTTGTTTTTCTTTGTTGCAGTCTCCGTTAAGATCTTCCCCCCACCCTCCACCCCATTATTTTTGTGCATGCAGCTCAGAGCTTGGTTACAGTAGTTTTCATCTTTTCCTTTGCTTATGATAGTAAGCATGTGCTTTCACCTGCCGCCTACCTCCATTCACCAGTAGTTTATCTGTGTTTTTGTACTGTTTGAATCTCTCTCTTTTTAAACCTTGAACATAGAAGGGAAGACTTCACTCTTCTCTGATCACACGTGCTTGGATATGCATACAGTCTCATCTTCCTCTCTTGACTACTTACTGCCACTCACATCTGCAGTGAAACCACCAGATACATCTACAGTTTCAGCAAGAGATGAAGCATTAGAAAACAGGCTTGTGCTCAGAGAAGAGAGAGATTGTTTGAACAAGATTGATGTCTCCTGTTGGTCTTCAGCAAATTCTGAAACAAAAGTTGTATCCGGTGGGATGCTAGGTCTAGAATCAGTTGCTACAGGAGTAGATGCTCGCCCCTATAATCCATTTATTCCAAATCATTCTCTTGAAAATAATCAAGCTAATTGTGATCATGTGTTTTTTTTGGAGAAAGATGGAAAAACGGAGGGCATTAGGAGTCATGATCTCATGTATCCAACCACCGACAATGCTGTCCTAGAGGCAGATCAATATGCGTGGACAGAGAGAAATCGGCTCAAAGATGAGCAAATACCTACCAAACCTCTTGAGGCAATGAGCCCTGATGGGGAATCTCCTGATTCACCTTTTGAAGTCATTTCAGACAAAGCTGTGTTTGATCATGAGTTTCAAGCCACCAAGAAATCCTTAAATGACACTGGCAGTAGTTTGAAAAGTAGTGAAACAGAGTGGCTAACTGACTCGATCCACCATAGCTGCAGCCGTGAAGTTCAGCTTAGAACGCAAAGCGATGGCAGTGTCCCTGCTAGTGCTGAGTTGTATGCCAGTCCTCCTCCATATTCCGCCACTGTATATCAAGATCAATTAGGGTCCACAAGTGGCATTCAGCATTTTTCAAGTGACCTGTTGTCAAACTGGGATTTTGTTCCAAAAATTGAGAGAGAGGCAATGAAGACCTTTGATACAGTCTGTAAGTCTCTGGGGTCCAACATATCTGTATCTGGTCCTGAAAATAACATGACAGACTGCCAAACATTTGCATCTGTAAAAATTCAGGAAAGTTTATGGCATCCAAGAGACTGCAGTAGCACCAGTACTAAGGAGGTGGATGAATGGGCCGACATAAATGAAATATGTGCCTTTCGAAAATCTATGGAATTTAACATGTCTCTAAATGAGACTGATGATGGGAATCCATGTGATAGCAAGCAAAATATAGACACCTTTACAAATGCATCTGGTGCATCACTTGAAGATACTCCTCTAGAAGATAAAAGCTATGTTATAAAACCATTACCAGAGACTTCTGGAATGAAAGATTTGACCAAAGCAGACAGTTCAGGGGAATCTGAGGATACAGTTATAGAAGACTCAACAACCTATCTGGCGTTTGAAAACAAGAAAATAGAGGAGGAATTTCGCATGACTTTTAATATCTCAGGTTCAGTGAAACCAGCTTCTGTTATGACAGTAGTTGAAACTGGAGATGATTGGATTAAGGAAGATGTATCTAATGGGCTATCTAAACATAATGAAAGAGATGGACAGCTCTATGAAATACCAGAAGACCAAGTCCTTGAATTTGAGACTGTACCGGGCCCCTTAAATGTTTTTGTCAAAAACCCAGTTGGTAAAGCAGAAATTTTCACTGTAACTTCTACATTGTCTAAAGATGCAAATATAATGTGCAGCTTATATGAGGATGTACTTAATAAACCACTAGTGTGTGAAACCTCCAACACCTTTCCAACAGAGATTGCAGCTGTGGAATTGGGTAAGACCGTACATGAGATGGAGCCATTCTTGTCATTCAGTAATACAGTTCAACCAAAACAGGGAGAAGAATTGCATGGGGAGAATTTTATGGATTTCATGAAGGAGTGCCTGACTTTAATGAAGGATAAAACACAAGACAGCTTCCAAGAAACCACTTCAGGGGCAAGGCAATCTGAGGCTGAAACATGCAAAAGAGTAGAAACTTCCACAGAGGGTGATGTAGCTACTGCTGAATTTAGAGAGATGGTTGCAGTGGGCAGGAAGTATAATGCCCAATTAGAGAGAGCTCAGCTTGATTTTGAACAGGAGCAGCAGACAATCAGGGCACTCAAGGAAGTGAGCATGAGCTTGAATGTCAAGATGCCCGATGATGAGAGTGAAGGATCATCGGCTAAAGATGAAACCCTCAAAGAGCTTGAAACTGAGTCTGTTTTGGTTGCACAAAGATCATTCTGGCCAGATATGCTGGCCTGGACCGAAGAAACAAGTGAGCTGTCGCCTTGCCTTGTTGTAGAAGAGCTGTTGGTTCCTAAAGAGACTGCCTGGGAAAGTATAAGTTCCAAGGTTGAGCCTACACTAGATCATGATCTAGCAAGACATCTGGCCAGATCTTCAGGTAACATTGCTCTTCCATAAGTAATTTAGCATGTTTACTAAGTGTGTGTGTGTGGTTGTTTTTTTTTTTTTTTTTACATATTTGGCAACTTTTGCAATATAGATATTGGCCCATCTGATAGGAAAGTAAAATGAACCCTTGGGCTCCAGTGAACCTTAGTATGTGGCTTCAGGGGCAACAAATCAAATTCATTTTTCTCTAAATAAGAGCTTTGATTTTCAGTAGACCTTTCTATAATCTGTATCTATCCTGACCTACACATTTTTAAGGTGGATGTTGATTCTTGCACATATAAGACTAAAGTTCAGTCACAGAATAATGGTCTTTGTAGGCTTGCTGCAATAGTTCATCCTAGGTACTGAAGTTTTCATTCTCCTCTTTGAGGGTAGATGTGGTCCATTAAATCCCAAATAGTTTGTTCCAGCACATGTGCTTCACTGATACGCTTCAAGGATTTTCTCATTCTGCACCTTTAAAGTGCTGATATCTTGGCTCCTTTGGTCCCAGGGACCTGAGGGCATAGTTTCATAATTATACCCATTTATCTTTTAAATGGATTTGTAAGAAGAGTTCATCCTCCTCTAGCTGTTCATGAGGTTCTGCCTATGCATTATACTACTTGCTTCAGTGTTGGCCTTGACCAGAATAAAATTCTTGAGGTCCTCTTGAGTACCTGCATCAATGCCAAACTGTTTAAAAACTTTTTTTTATTCCCCACTGGCATGGAGTGATTCAATGCTAATGTCTCTTCTAGCATCGAGATGTCACATCAGCACAATCAATGGCAATGTTTGCCCAGATGACTAAAGCCAGCTTTTAGGACCCTCAGGCTTCATATACATTTTTAATTATAGATTAAGTCTGATCCATTCTGAGGGTACATTCATGGACCTGAAGAGAATTCTCCTGATCACCCCTCAGAGAAAAAGAAATCTTCCTCCCTCCTAGGAGTAACCTAGTGGTTAGTGCAGTGGACTTTGATCCTGGGGAACTGAGTTCGATTCCCACTGCAGCTCCTTGTGACTCTGGGCAAGTCACTTAACCCTCCATTGCCCCTGGTACAAAATAAGTACCTGAATATATGTAAACCGCTTTGAATGTAGTTTAAAAAACCTCAGAAAGGTGGTATATCAAGTCCCATTTCCCTTCCCTTTCCCTGAAAAATCTTGACTTTTTTTCATGGAGAATGGCTGTCTTTAATTCTAGAGACATAGGTTGAGCTTAAGGAATTAGTGGCAGTACCTGTCCAACAACTTTTATAGACAAGTGTGTTGGAAATGTTAGTGTGGCAACAGGCCTACTTTTCTTGTTCACATAATCTATAATGTTGCCTTCTAGAAGAGGCTTCTCATTTATTGGTACCTTCAGGTTGTGACTGTCAAGAAGATGAGACTTTGTAAGTTTTCAAAATGCTATCTTAAATTCCCACATAGTATTCTATCACATCTTCATGAGTATCTCCCTCGAGGGTTTTGTTTTTTTAGTGTTCAGGTGATTGGTGTTCAGTTTGATAAACTGCAGTTCATACATGCATCAGAGCAGTCTGAGGACAAAATAAAATCCATAAACTAGAAGAAAAGGCATGAAATAGTTGAGATGGTTTTTCTATACTTTTCAGCTTCAAAATCATAAGTAGGTAGTGGGCTTCTGCTATGGCAATCTGCATCTGCAAATTCACATGGCTGTAGCTTCTAGCTTTTGAGCAAATGTGCCAGAAAGGCTAACACGTGCCTTGAAGGATAGGAAGAAAGGGAGCGGCAGAGTAGCCATTAAATGTTACATATTAATGCTATAGAATCGCAGTAATTAAGAGATAAGGAAGAGGCACTGTGGGTCCAGATTCCAGAAAGAGGGAATGGAAAATGTATTTACATTGGTGTGGATGTACAGGCCACCTCCACAGACAGAAGTGGACAGATTTAAAGACATTCAAAATATAGCTGTGAAAGGGAAAGTACTAATAAGTGATCTTAGTATGCTAGTTGTTGATTGCGATATCCCTTTTGCGCAGGGTCTTCTAGCAGTAGGGAGATCTGGATTTTCTACAGGGAGAACTGTTCCAGCAGTTGGTAATAGAACCCACTCAGGATGGGGCCATGTGCTTATATATGTGTTAGTGGGTAATCTGGTGTCCAGTAAATACCAAATGTATTAAGACAGGTGTAGAGAGGGTTTGTTCAAAAGTGAAGGTTCTACACTTCAAAAAACCTAACTTTGTTGAAATGGGGGGATTACCTCAGAGTTGTTGGATCAGAAAATATGAAGAAAGAAGGCAGTGGGCAAAACGGACAGGAGCTATTTTAAGGTCAACAAACATATCTTGTAAGGAAAGGAAAAAGGAAAAAAAACTGCTTTTGTTCTCAAAAGTAGTAGCTGAAAAGGTAAGGAACAAGAGGTTAGCCTTCATAAACTACAAGAGATCGTAGAAACGAAGACAGGCAACAATATCTGGAAAACCTAAGAGAAGCTGGTAAAGTTGTCAGGAAAATAAAGATGCAGTGGAAGAAAAAATAGCCAATACAGTGAAATGGTGGGACAAGACAATTTTTTAGATGTTGGCAATAGGAGGAAGCGCAAAAATGGCATTGTGAGGCTCCAGAGTGAAGGGGAGTGAGAGAGCACAAATGCTAGGTTTTCATTGCTTTTCTTTAGTTGATCGGATAGATTAGAGGGAACGCACACCTTGTATACTAGACCCACAACTGATTGACCATCTATATATCCCCAGAGGGGTCCTCGGGGATGATGCCAGGCAGTGCAGAGATGACAGCAAGGTGCCATGGTTTACAAACTGTGTAGATCTGAGGCATGGGCAGCTCAGATCTGGGAGACAGTTCTCATGTGGTGAGCAGATAACCTCTTGCTTCCCAAGAGGCTCCTTATTTTCAGTTCTTGGATGAGAAAGTGACCCCAAAGCTATCACAGCAGTCTTGTTTCCAGATGTTATGACTTGAAGAACCACAAGACTGTCCTTTTTTATGTTCTGGAGGGTTTTCTCTGGGTTAGCTTGACCAGGAGTAATTGCTCCCAAACAATAAGCACATGCTGCTATGATTGCTTACCTATTACATCAGCCAAGTAAGTAAGCAAGCAAGGGACTTTCCTGCTGACATTGAAGATCTTGGCAAATGCTGACATAGGTTAGTCTGAATTTAATCCATGTCTATAGCATGTAATGCAATAGGCTCTTGCAGGAGAGTTTTAACTAGCCAGGTTTTGAATTTTAGTGCTATGTAGAGGTTTCATTCCCATAGGAGGAAACCGGTAAGGATAAGGCAGACTTGCTTAAATATTTGTTCTGTGTTAACAGCTGAATGGCTGGGAGTAGGACTACAGAAGACCAACACAGTAGGAATGGAGGTGTGGTAGACCCTGAAACATTTTCAGAGGACTTTTGTTCCTGGGGAGCTAGCTAAACTAAAGCTGGATGAAGCGATAGAACTGGATAGCATACATCCAAGAGTACTGAAGGAACTTTAGGAAGTTCTGGCAGCTCCGATGGCTGACCTTTTCAATGCTTCTTTTATACAGGCAGATCTTACATCTTCTTCCATACCATAAAGACAGAAGCAAAAAATTCATTGTTTCTCTGCTATGGCCTTGGCCTCCTTGAGTGCCCTTTTTGATCCTTCATGATATAACAGTCCCACAGATTCCCTGACAGGCTTTCTGCATCTTGCTTGAATTGTCTCATGCTGGTTGGAATAGACTACTTGATTCTGGAAGTTTGATTGCATCTGCTCCTCACTGTGTTCTTCACTGGACTAGACAAGATTAAGTAGGGTGCCTCAATAGCTTAAAACTATTCACAAGTACAGAGCTAAGAGAGACATCTTTTCTCTGACTTCACTTGCAATGACCTGGGAAATAGATATAATGGAAAAGGGATTAGAGCAACTGTTGAGGAAACTGGGGGCTGAGAAGATATGGTAAATCTAAGGTATAGATAGAACGCATGGTTCTGGAGGGTTAATCTAAAGACAATTCCCAAGAACCTTCCCACTGAACTGCTATGAATTTACAGCCTGCTTCACTGACACAGACTACTCAGTAATTACTGTGGATTCTTTTGGATTCGTATTAGATAAATGAAACCTTTATTAGAGGAGCTAAATTCTACAACGATTAAGGTATATACAATAATTAGCCATATACACACAATGATTATAAACAATCATTAAAATTCACTTCCATTATTCCCACGCATTTTCTACATCTGTGAGTTTTTTTTTAATTTTTTTTAATTTTTTGAGCAGTTCCATTGTAATGAACCAAAGTAAAGAGAAAGCCGCATGGCACTCAGTGTAGATAAAACTTTAAGATTTGTTTATAATCCAAGGTGACATCTTCTGCAGTAAAAATCTTTCAGCCATTAAGTGCAACAATCCCAGACAAAGAGGTACAAGATAATTTGAGGAGAGAGAGCTTCTATTACACATAGTAGCCACAATTTGCTTGTCATCAATACCAGATCAGTCCAGACTAATGGGTTATGTCCATCCATCAGCAGACGGAGAAAATGGTTCCAAATACTTTGCCCCTTAAGGATATTGTGCAACCTGGAATGCTTAGTATTTTCTCTATCTCCTATCGGATGGTGGACAGATGTGCAGCTGCTCTTGGTGCTTGCTGGCTAGCTCCTGTCCCAGCTCGACTGCGTGACTGTTGAGCAAGGGGTGTGCTGGTAACCTGGAGTTGGGTTTATTTAAGAAGACCCCCAGTGGTACTGGGTTCCTCATCTGCCAGCTAGGGTGATATCTAATGGTACTGGGTCCCTCCTCTCCCTCGCCTGGAGGCTTGGCAAGCTTGGATGTGGCATGATGCAGGATTGTATTTCCTTCTCCTCTGGGCAGGTATGATTATTTCTGCTTGCAATGTGAGCTGTGACAGGCTTTGTACACTTGTGGTGAGGTAAGCTGTTCTTTTATTTTCTTTCTGAAGCCTCCTGGGCGACAGAAAAAAAAGCCTTTAAACTAGGCTCATTTAAAAGCTCTAAGAAGCTGGGGGGTTTGTTATAGGTGGCTGGTGTCAGTGTTTTTGGTCAGTCAGGACGCTGGATTGTTTTTTTTTTTTTTCTACTTTTCATTTTGGTGGGCATTTGGTGTGTCGGTGGCAGGCTTGCTTCTCTCTGTCTGCAGTTCTGATGTGCGCTTTTCACAATGGAGCAGCATATTCCTTTGGTTCACAGTGTACTTCGGTCCATGCCTTTGGGTGTTCCTGCAGGAGTTATTGCACTTGTGATGAGCCTTGTCACTTCTGCTGGCCTGGCAGGAGGGTATTGCGGCTGCTGTCCGTGGAGCTTAGTTTGCGTCTTGCGGATGGTGCATTGATCCTGTCATCTTGTTTCTCATCTTGATTCTTGTCTCTGGGCCTGACCGCGTGGGTGCCTTCTGGAAGTCCTAGTTCCACTGTTTCCTGCCTTTGGGGGGGAATGGGTCCTTCCTTGTCACTTGCAGCAGATGAATCCAGGAACTAGTGGGTTAAGTCTGCCTACCAGCAGGTGGAGATAGAGATAAACTAAAGGCAGTGATGTCAGACGGCCAGCTCCTTCCTCAGTTAGTATGTCTCTATCTCAGCAGGTGGTGGATGGCTTTTTCTTCAGCTCCTGGGCCCAAGGCCTCTGAGGGTGCTCCTGGGCCGGTGGCCAGTTTGAGCCGGGGGTGGCGGACTGGTGGTGTCCCCTTTGGCAGCATACGGAGTTGCTGGGTCCCTGCTGCACCTCAAATTCCCTCTGAACAGGCTTTTGCTGTTCCTTTCCTTCCCTGTTTTTCTGCCTCTTCACTAAAAAAAAAAAAAAAAAAAACCACAGAATTTAAAAAAAGAAACAGAGAAGCACAGGGAAGTGTGTGTTTGCTGAGAGCAGGTTTGTGTTACTGCTGTCCGAGTCCTGTTTTCTGTTGCCTGCTTGTCTGACCCTGCCTAGAAGTGGAGTTGGAGAGTTTTTTTTTTTCTTGGGCTCAGCTGTCAGTTCCCGTGCTTTCCTGGTCCAGAGTAAGTCCTGCTGGGTTCCTGTTCAGGGACGGGCGATGGCAGCGGAGGCGGTAAAACGCTGTTCCTGATGCGGGAAACTGCGTTCGGCAGTGGGCCTTTGCAGCGCTGGGTGTGCTGATTTGACGGGATTCGACGGAGCGGTGCCCCCCCCCCCCCCCAGAGAGCGTGCTTTCCTGCCCGGAGCCTGGCGATTCTCGTGCCATTTTGCGATCTGACGTGGAGCCAGCTCCAGTAGCGGTTTTGGGCAAAGCTTCTCCACTGGTAGTGGAGTCGGGGGGGGGGGGGGGGGCGTCAGGCACTGTGGGCGGTGGTGCAGGTGCCATGGCTGCGACCTCCTCCATTGTGGGGGAGGGGTTTTTGCCAGAGTTTATTTTGCTACTCCATCAAGCGTTTTTGTTGAAAAGGGCCTTGCCCCTCCCCCACGCATCGGGGTAACCAAGAGATTTTGGGTTTTCCCCCCCAGAGGATTTCTCCTCCCTTAAAAAGTCTAGGCTTTCTTTGGGGTCTGAGGAGGGGTCCTGCATACGGTTGCGTGCAGCTTCCTCCGCGGTGGCTCTTTGAGCAGATGGTGGTAGAGGACATGGAGGGACGGTGTCCTCACTGACCAACCAGAGGACTCTTCCGCCATGAGGATTTTCCATAAGGAGAAGTTATCCTCCTTTATCTCTCAGGCGCTGGAAGCCCTGAATGTAGAAGACCCTGAGGTTGCGGCTTCTCAGGCGGTCAACCCCAAGATGGCTAGTACCAGACGACCTTCTAAGGCCTTTCCTGTACATGAAGCTATTGAAGAGTTGATTTTGGCCCAGTGGGCGGATCCGGATGGGGGGCTGAAAGTAGCCAGGGCTATGGCCAGGCTGTATCCGGTTTCAGCGGACCGTTTAGAGCAGTTTGCTCTACCTAGGGTGGATGCCCTGGTGACGGTGGTCACTAAGAAGACTGCTGTTCCAGTGGAAGGTGGTGTGGCACTTAAGGATGTGCAAGACAGATGGCTAGAGGCCTTTTTAAAACGTTCCTTTGAGGTGGCCGCTTTGAAACTCAAGCTTCTGTTTGTAGTTCTTATGCGGCTAGAGCTTGTCTCAGTTGGCTACATTCTGTCATGGATTCGATTTCGGAGTCTGATATTGCTTTCTCAGGTACGGACCTTATTGGGTCGTGGAACTATGTTCAGCTCCTCGGTTCCATGACGGCGACCTTGGAGGTCATTCCATGGGCAAGGGCTCACATGCGGCCTTTTCAAAATTTCCTTTTGAGCAGATGGTCGCCGACGTCGCTGGATTGTCAAGGACTCCTTCCTTGGTCGAGCCGGGCCAGAGAAAGTCTTGCTTGGTGGCTCCGGTCAGCCAATATGCAGTAGGGTGTTTCTCTGGCGTCTCCCAGTTGGGTGGTAGTTGACAGATGCCAGCCTTGCGGGCTGGGGAGCCCATTGTCTTCATCGAGTAGCACAGGAATTGTGGACCCCTCTCGAAGCGACTTGGCCAATAAATCGTCCTGAGTTGTGAGCAGTCGTGAATGCGCTGCAGAGTTTTCAGGACCTTCTGCAGGGGTTAGGCGGTTTGTGTATTCTCAGACAACACCATGACGGTGGCCTACATCAATTGGCAGGGGGGCACTCGCAGTCTTCCCTTGGCAGTGGAAGCGTCTCATCTTCTAGTATGGGCAGAAGCGCATGTTCAGAGTCTGTCGGCAGCGCACATTGCGGGTCAAGACAATGTTCAAGCGGATTTTCTCAACTGGACTCTTTTGGACACAGCAGAATGGACGCTGTCAGACTCGGCTTTTCGGCTGATCTGTCAACGTTGGGAAGACCAGTAATGGATCTCATGGCCATGGCTTGCAATGCCAAAGTTCCCCAGTTCTTCAACCGCAAACGGCAGCCAGGATCTGCAGGATTGGACGCTGTTCTCCTGCCATGGCCGGAACAGCTACTGTATGTTTTTCCTCTGTGACCTCTGATAGGGAGAGTTCTTTGCCGCATAGGGCGGCATCGGGGGCCGGTCGTTCTAATGGCCCCAGACTGGCTCTGACGGCTGTGGTATGTGGATCTCGTTCGAGCACTCTCGGAGCCACCATTGCGCCTTCCGGTTACTCCTGATCTGCTGCATCAAGGGCCAGTTCAGATGGAAAATCCTTCCCGCTTTGGTCTTACGGCCTGGCAATTGAGAGGCGGCAGTTGAGGAAGAAGAGATTTTCAGGACCAGTCATTGCTACTCTTGGGGGCACGGAAGCAGTCTACTTCAGCAGCGTACACGCGAGTGTGGAAAGCTTTCTTGGCGTGGTGTGCTTTGTGTACTGAATCGCCTTTTCGGGCGAACATTCTGGTTATTCTGGAGTTCCTTCAGGATGGTCTTCAAAAGGGATTGGCATATAATTCCCTTCAAGTGCAGGTGGCTGCGCTAGCTTGTTTTAGGGGCAAACTGGACGATTCCTCTTTAGCAGCTCACTCTGATGTGGTCCGTTTCGTACGCGGGGCTCTTCAGCTTCGGCCTCCTCTGCGGCAGCCATGCCCGGCGTGGCATTTGAATGTGGTACTGCGAGCCCTCCAGGCCCCACCGTTTTGAGCCATTGAATAAGGTTTCTGAGAAGGATCTAACACTTAAGACAGTGTTTTTGGTGGCCATTGCTTCGGCTAGGAGGATTTCTGAAATTCAGACTGTCTTCCAGAGATTCTTTTTTGCAGTTTTCTGAAGCAGGGGTGTCGATCCGGACGGTGCCGTTGTTTCTACCTAAAGTGGTTTCGGCTTTCCATGTCAATCAGGTGGTTTATCTTCCGTCTTTTCGAAGAGAAGATTATCTGGGGGAGTTTGTCTTGCTATGTTTCCTGGACGTGTGGAGAGCCCTGAAGGTGCATTCTACTCGGGCATAGGCGGCTTCTTGGGTGGAGGCGTCGGCCTTATCTCTGGAAGAGATTTGTCTGGCGGCTACTTGGGCATCCCGTCATACTTTTGCGAAGCATTACAGGCTAGATGTGTCTGCTCGAAGGATGTGAGCTTTGGGGCGGGAGTGTTGGCGTGGGGAGCGTCGCCTTCCCACCCTACTTAAGGAATGCTTTGGTACATCCCACTAGTTCCTGGATTCATCTGCTGCAAGTGACAAGGAAGGTAAAATTATGTCTTACCGGATAATTTTCTTTGCTTTAACGCAGCAGATGAATCCAGGATCCCTCCCTAGTTCTGCCAACGTTTTTTTTCATTTTCCGCGCAGTGTGGCTATTTTTTCCTTCTGGGTTCTCTTTTACAGAGTTCAGACAGATATGGGAACACGGAAAGGATTCTGATTTCTGGATCAAGTTGCAGTTATTTTGAAGTTCTTATTTGGTTCTCTGTTTTTCATAGTGAGGATGGTTTCTGGTTATTATTGGTTTCATATTTTTGGCCTTGGCAAATGCTTACGAATGACATACTAACTGAGGAAGGAGCTGGCTGTCTGACATCACTGCCTTTAGTTTGTTTATCTCTGGTAGACGGACTTAACCCACTAGTTCCTGAATTCATCTGCTGTGTTAAAGGAAAGAAAATTATCAGGTAAGACATAATTTTATCGTCTCGGCCTTGCAGCTTGGTGGTTCCTAGCCTCGATGTCGTCTTTGGTTGGTGACTGTATTGTGGTCCCTCTGGGGTGCTGCTGGTGCTGCTCGGGAGGGATCTGATGTTTGCCTTCATCGGTTCTCCATTTCTGCATGTTCTTTGCCAGTTTCCTCTCCCTTGGTGTGAATAGCGGAGCATTCTCCCGCATCTGTAGGATGACGTCTGTGCTGTATTAGGCTGCTTTTGGTGCTATTCTCTGAGCACAAAAAAGTTGGACAGGAATTAGAGAAAGTGTTATTACTCATCAGCACAGGATCAGATATCAGTAGCAAGTTGTGGAAAAATAATAGCAAACTTACATGATCAGTAGCTCTGGTAGTAATCCGACTAATTATATAAAGAAGAGAAAAAGGAGGAAGGACAGTTTATTCCTCTCTGTCATACAAAGGTCACAGAGCAGATTCTTAGCTATAAAGACCTAGATTTTACGAGGGAGGAAAGTACCCCCCCCCCCCCCCCCCCCCTTTGGGAAAAATAGGCCATGGGAGGATATGAAACTCTTACCAGCATGGCTATTTTCAGTTTCTTTGTTTGCAGCATACTTTTATAGGCCTGTAGTGAGCATTCGCTTCTCCTCTACCCTGGACCAATCATAGGTGCTGCATATGTGCTGGAGACTTGTAATTGGTTCCTTCATATGTGCTGGAGACTTGCAATTGGTGTCCTTGCCACACCTCTTCTCGGTAAATTACATTGTAACAAGTTATACCAGGCAGCTGAGTTGCCCTAGCAACAGGAGGCCCCATCAGAGTCTGTGACCAGCCAGAAATTCCAGCATGTGGCTGATAGTAAAGAAAGATGGTGTATGGGAAGTAGTGCAGCATACCTGAAGTAGAACATTATAGCTACAGATTTATAGACGGTGCCTGCAAGGTTGCCTCTCCGATGGCCAGTGAGGTTTTCTTCTCCTCCTACAGGCCAGGTACTACCTCTGGTCTTGTCTTTTTTTTTTTTTTGTAGTGTGGGTCTCTTTCTGTTGGCTGCACAATTGTTTCCTGTAGTTTGGGTTGCCCCTGCCTCATGATCCTGTTTGGGGCACAGTTTGGGGTCTTTAGAGTACTCTGTGGCTGCGTTTTGTATTCCATTCCTTCTCGGCCCTACTCACGGCTCCATTTTCTCTCATGGAGGTTGATGGCAGTAGCTGCACCTCAGCTGGTGTGGCGCAGCTTATCCTTTCCTTTTCTTGCAGCTTCCTTCTTGGGGTTTTACTAGCTTCTCCATTTGGTAATGGGAGCATAGCTCCCCTCTCGCTGTTGGGGCATCAGGTTGGCTTTTCTTGGCAACTTCATGGCTGGGGCTGGGTGCTCCTCTGCTTATTGCTGGGTAGTACCTCTCTATATGCTGTAGGGTGCATTACTCTCTCCCTTTCGGGTTCTCCTAGTTTCAATGCCCGCTGACCTTGTTTCGGTGGCAGCCTATCAGTCTCAGGCAAGCAGTTTAGCTTTGCGTTAGGTATAGTTTATCTTGGCCTGGGCTGCGCAGCTCGCTCGGGTGGGACATTGATCCATGTTGTTGTCTCTGGGTTACATCTCGCTCACTAGTGGTGCATTTCTTTCTGTGGGGAACAGCTCCATATCTGCAGTGGAGCATGCCTCCTTTTCTGCCAGTTCAGCACGGAGCTTGTGGTTCTTGTTCTGTCAGCCACTTAAGTGCATTTTTTTGCTCTCCACACTGTGTGTAATCCGTTTCTGCCGTTGTTTGAACTCTGGATGTTGAGTGTGAATCATTTTCATTATGTCAGGCATGGCTTCTTTTCAGTGGGCTGAGCATACCTCCCTCTCTGCTGGGCGGATGTAGCTCCATCTCTGCCTGGTGAGCCTTACTCTTGGCAGGTTGGACATTGCTCCATCGTTGCATGTCTAGTGTAGATCCTTGGCTGCATGCAGGGATTGCATGTCAGGTGTGGTTCGTTCTCTGCTCTCCAGTCAGGTTCCATCTCAGAGTGTGGAGCTTGGCTCCATCTCTGGTTGTCAGCCCTTACTCCTTTTCTGGATATCGACCCTTGCTCTATCTCTGGCTGTCTAGCCTTGCTCCTCTTGTGGATGTTTAGCTTGTTCTGTCTCTGGCTGCCGAGTCTCACTCCGTCTCTGGTTGCATGACGGGCTTCACTCCATCTCTGGCTGCCTCTAGTGAGCTCAAGCGGGGCTTCATTCCTGGATGCTTGACATCACTTCCTTGTTGTTTTCCTTGAGTTTCTTCATCTCCGGGGATGGAGCGTATTTCTATTCCTGGATGTGGGGACGTGGTTCCGTCCCTATCTGTTGTGCCTGGCTCGAAGCACCGGGCTTTCGTTTATCTCTGGTGTGTTTGTTCCTGTGTCTGGCGTTCTTGGCAGGCCTCTGTCACTGATTGGAATCTGTGGCTCTGTCTTTATCGGGTAAGTGCCCCCCCTCCTCTGGATACGGGCAGTTCATCTTGGGGGAGTCGGAGTGTTCCCAACTCCCCAGATGGTGCCAGAATTTCTGTTTTTTCCTGGTTGCCTCTGTCTCTGCCTGTGGAATTTTGACTTTGCTTTAGGGGGGGAGGGGTCATCTCCCTTTTCAAATGAGGCTACGGAATGGGTCTGCTGCTGGGCTGTGAGCCAGTTCCCATCTTAGGGGACTCACGGCTCGATTCGTATTTTTTCCATTGGCTTGGTTCAGGTAGATGGTGCATTCCTCCGTCTATATTGGTGGCGCCTCTCTGTCATGTTGGTGGGACATAGCTCTCTTGGTCCACCTGTTGGGGTCCAGACCACTTTTGGTTCTATCTCGAGGCTCCATGTCTGCTGCTACGGTGTGGGTTCCACACGACGTCAGCTTGGGAGACGGTACGTTCCTCCCTTTGTTTTCTGTGGCGTGCTTCTTCTGCCGGTGTCGTCTCGGGTGCCTGTGTGCATTTTTTTGCACTCTGCTGGGCTGTTCGCGGTCAGAGTTTGGAACGCCATGGCTGCTTTATTTGGGTTGGCTGTTGGGCTTCCACATCTTGATCTGAGCCTTTGAAGACTCCCTAGGCTCCTCTCTCGATCTGTTCTGCGACTTTGGGAAGGGGCTCCCTTTCTTGGTGACTTTGCTTTCTCTCTTTAGAGGGCTCCGATTTCTTCCCACATTTGGGAAATTCTGGACGTCTCCGCCTCTCGTGGTTCCTATCTAGAATTCTCGGCATCTTCGTGCACATTTCTTTTTCCCTAGTAGAGCATTGATATATTTCTGTTTGTGGGTTTGTTTGTTTTTTTGCCCAAATTCATGTGATTGCTTTGTTACATCCCTTTAGTCTGGACTGGTCTGGTATTGATGATAAGGAAGGATAAATTATGTTCTTACCTGGATAATTTTTTTTCCTTTAATCATACCAGACCAGTCCAGACACCCACCCTTTCGGTTTTCTTTTGGATGTCTTCATTGTTGCTTATTCTCGGACTCGCTTCGTTTGCTTATGTGACTGAGTCCCTTTTGGTATCCTGGAAACGGGGTCCCCTTCAGAGGGCGGGATTTGCCTTTACTCTCCTTGCAATCTAGCTATGCCAGCTGTACATGGCTCACGCTTGGGCTTCATTGACAAGCCACGTCTCCTGCTTTGGGGGTGGGTCTGCACGACAAAAGAGAAGACTGAATGGTGCCTCACCTCGCTCCTTGATGGATGGTATGGCTGGCCCTTAGTCACACAAGAGTATTGGAGAGTCTTCCCGGTGGACTCTGTTCCTTTTTTTGTTGTTTGTAGCAGTTGAGAGCACCATTGCTTGGCTATTTGAAATACTGAGCATTCTAGGCTGCACGATACCCTTAAGGGGCAAAGTACTTGGAACTATTTTCTCTGTCTCCTGCTAGTGGATGAACATAACCCATTAGTTTGGGCTGGTCTGGTGTGATGAAAGGAATGAAAATTATCAAGTAAGAACATAAATTTTCCACAGGCCCACTGTCTAGTGGATAATAAATTCCATGATTGACTGTAAGTGTGATCAGATTTTTCCTTGTGATGGTAAGCAAGTATCTGATAATTTGATGACGTAAACACTCCTTGCCTCTAGAGACTCATCATCTTGAGTGATTCTCAATCCTAGACAACGCAGCGGATGATTTATCGGAAGTGCTTGAATGTGCATTAGGAATGTTTGCGCTGCTTCTATTTACCAAACTTGTTTTAATTTGCCATCCTGATAAAATGCTAAAGCAAAGAGGCGCACACCTTTTTCCCGCAAATGCTGTGTCAGAGGTCTAAGGTTCACTTGGTATTTTAATGTGGCAGGAAGGTCTTGATGCAGCTTAATTCATACGTGTCCTAGTCTATTGATTTTCATCATGAATTTAGCCAAGACTGCCTCTAATCTATTTTTTTTTAATGAATTTTAAGCACGTCATGGTCTTTTGGCTGGTTTGGGCGTCTCCTTCCTAATGTGTAGTATGCTGTTAACCAGCTTGATCTCTGTTTCAGGAACCTAGTTATTTTCATCTGATAGTAGCATTGAGGCTATTTTTTGGACTATTGCCTCAGTATGTATATTCTGCTCCCTCAGGCACTCTGCATATGCGGGGGTTGCACCTTCTGCAGTTTTCAAGGTCTTCCAACTTGCCTAAAACAAGCTGTTTATATTCTTGTTACATGAGTTGAGGCCCACCAAAGCTGTGGCCTGGTCCTCCAGTCGAGACTCAACCTCGTTCACCTTTCGGGTCTGTGGATAGAGTGGCCAACTCTGTATGCACTGCCCCAATGTCTGCTTTAATCTTATAGACTAAGTGTGAAATTCTCCCCGAGTGGCTGGTATTATGTTCACAATCTAGTTGTTCTTGATCTTGTAATATTAAACTTGACCAAGCTGGAGGTTTACACACTTCATCTGTTACCAGCTTTGTGTCTGCAGCAACTAGACCTGGGATACCGGGTGACACAGGATAGATGGGAACTTAGAAGTAAACTACACTATGTATTTCAAATCCAATTTTTCAAGATTTGTGCCATTTGTGCACTCAATGTGGATGTACTAGATTGTAAAAGCTGAGTGCAGACCTCTGGACTCATTCAGCCATCTACTTTCAGTGACATCGCTTCCTCCTCCTAGCCTCTGGTTCTGCTTTGGTCCTGGGTCCCCAGTTGAGCTTTGTGGGTAGCTTGAGTCTGTAGTGTCATATTTGGAGTTTTTCAGATTCCTGTCTCTGGTGCCCTTCAAATTTACTTCTTTCCTCCCTTTACCTGTTTCCTGTGGAGCTGTCCTTTTTCCAGCACAACAACCTATGAAAAAAAAAAGGGGGGGGGGGGGGGTTGCTGGAGAAAGTGGGACAGAGTATTAGTCCTGAGCCTTTCTCATCTGTGGTAAGCCTTGTAGAGACAGCTTGGGGGGAGAAGCAGGCAATGTTAAGTCAGAGTAAAGTTTGACTCAGAACTGCTTGGACAGCTGCAAGTTCCATTTGGTGCAGGGAGGGAATCCTGACTTATCACTTTGGACACGTGCTGCACTTGTGACAACCAATCTGTGGAGCTAGTCCTTTCGCAGAGAGGACAAAGAGGCTCTGTATTCTTCCTTGAAGCTTCTTGATGTGCATAATCCTCATTTAGATATCTGGAAGTCATAAATGAGTTTCGCAAATCGGACAGACTGTGCTTTCTTGGCCTTATGGCATCCAAGCCCACATTTGCTAGATGGCTGAAGGAGACTATCGCATCAGCTTATTTTGCTTGCAGGGAAGCAGGCCCCTCAGAGCTTGTGGTCTCTTTGTACAAGGTGTATAGCAACACCTTGGGCAGAGATTACCTTACTGTCTCTGGATATTTGCAAGGCAGCAATGTGGTCGGTGCTGCATAACTTTGCCAAGCACTACAGGGTGGATGTTAACAGCATGCTTGGAAGCCTGTTTTGGTGCTTCAGTCATTAAGGTGGTGGTGCCAGGATCCCACCCACTGTAGAGATTGCCTTTGAACATCCCACAGGTTTTGGAATATTGGCAGCTATATAATGGAAGGTGAAATTAGATCTGTTTTGAAGATGATTTTTTTCCATTAGTCCTTTCCACTATTGCAGAGGCCCACTTGAGGTTTTTGAGATTAGTCTGTGCGAACTAGGTGACTATCACCTTGCATGGTACTTCCTGCATATCTCTTGTTCTCTACAAGTTGTCTAGAGATGAGAGGACCACACGTTTACTCATCTGGTTAATGTTTGGGTTAGAGAGGCATTTAAGGTGGTTGGTGGTTCTTACTTCTCGCCTTTGTAAATACTAAGGAGCTGGACTGGATGCCAAGAGATGGCTCAGTTTTCAGTTCTCTATCTCCACCTGCTGGTTGATGGACACAACTATCCCACAGGTTCTGGAATAGTGGGAAGGACTAACGGAAAGAAAATGATCAGATAAGACCTAATTTCTCTGTCTTCCTGGCCTTAAAACTTAGCTGCATACTCAAACTTTTAGTTCCATTTTTTTTTTTTGAGACGTGAGGAGAAAGACCTGTGGCACTACCTCCTGCAGTCTGCTGCATTCATAACTGTCAGTGTCCTACCTTCCCTCTTTCTCTTTTTTAGCTCTGTCTGTAGTTTTCTTCACCATTTAGTATGTTTATTCTCTCCATCTGCTTTTGTTTTCGGTGTATGTACTGTAGCTCTATTCCCTTGGCTGTTTCAAATGAAAAGGCAGTGTAGCAAAGTCATAATGAATTATAGTGGCTCCACATACCCAAAGTTGTTGACTGAGATGGTGCTTGACTTGCACCTTAATTGTCCTTGGCAGGTCACACAAAATCACAGGAAATAGCAAATCAAACAGTATAGACATCTTTTCTAGATTGTGTCCATAAAAGGGTCTTAATTCCTTGGATTGCAAAAATGGTCATCTGCATGGAGTGGACTCCAAACCCACATGTCAAAAATGGTATAAGTTGTTTCATATGAGCAGGCATTTCTGACCTTTTGAAAGATGCATTTAAGAGATTTGCAGATCTGCAGCATGGTGTTCATTCCAGACATCAACATCCCATTACAGCGTAGACCTCCAATTTAGATAGTACATTTGGACCGTTCATTCTGTTGGATAGAGCCCAGTGGTGTTTCTTGAAGAGCCAGTTCTGTACTTTTGGGTAGTTTAATTTTTTTTCCAGTATGTAACAAAAATATGCTTTTCCTATTGCCTGACCTTGTTCTGGTCCCCTCTTGACACACCTTACTTAAGGAGTTGACATGTGGCTATGTCTTTGGAGGAAGTCATTGCTTACTTGTAAAAATGTGTTCTGAAAACAGCAGTCCACATTTATCTATTGGATGAATTCTCTCTCCCCCCCCCCTCCCCCCACTTTGCCACAGCTAAATGGAGATGTTAGGGTTCTGCAATGTAGGAACTACTATTGTAAGGTTAGTGAAAGGTTAAGGACTTTACACTTACCAGAAAGCTCTGGAAGTTTTCATTTTTTGCTAAGAATGTCATTACCCACTGTGTAAACCCACACTTTTGAACACAGGTCTCTGAAAACTAGTAATTTGTGGTTTGTTTGGCCCTGTTGCTATCGCTCTGCCTCTTCTGCAGGTCAGTTACAGCCCTTAAAACAAGAATAATGCTATATTTCCTGAGAGCATCATTTAGAATCATGGTTTTCATAAAATTTCTCTTGATGTAGCCTGTCAAATAGAGGAAGGCTACAAGAAAAAGCTGGGAAACTAATGCTGCTCCCTGGTGGGAAGCTGGATGGGAAGGGAAGAGATTGTATATAATGTAATTTTATCCTGTTCTTTTTTTCCTGGCAGTTCGAGACCTGGTCTTCTGGCGAGATGTTAAGAAGACTGGTGCAGTATTCGGCACGAGCATGATCGTGCTGCTCTCTCTGGCAGCTTTCAGTGTCATCAGTGTGGTTGCTTACCTCATTCTGGCAGTGCTCTCTGTTACCATCACTTTCCGAATCTACAGGTCTGTTGTCCAGGCCGTACAGAAGTCTGAAGAAGGGCATCCTTTCAAGTAGGTGGCTCTTTCCCTCTTTTTGGGGGGTGGGGACACAAGTAGAGAGCATGCTCTAATTAGGCAGTTTGAAAAATGTTAAAACATTCTCTTGTCACTGGTACTAAGTTGTAAATATGGTGTGCATTTTGGATCCTGACACACTGCGCTTTATCTCTGCTGTTTTCTTGAACCTTTGCCTCACAAATGCTGAAGCAGAGGGATAAGACTGCAACACATTCCTCTTGACAGCCCCGTCTCATTCCCCCTACTTCGGGTCCGATGAACTCTTGTGAGAAGGGCTGGGAAGCCTTCAGGGTTGAAGGAAATCCTGCTGGAGAAATGTGAGTAGTAGTACCCCCGGCGTCTCCTGGGCTGGATGCTACCTTAAACCTTGATTCCTTGTCATCAGCAGCAGATGAATCCATTAACTGATGGGTTGTATCCGCCTACCAGCAGGTGGAGATAGAGAACACTGAAAAACCACAGTGACCCTTGGACGACTAGCCCCACCTGCCTTCAGTATTTCTCTATCTCCCAGCAGGTGTGGACGTAGCTTGATCAGCTCCTGGATTTCTGCCTGGGGTGGCTCCTGTGCTTTGCTAGTTGAGCAGGGGTATTGTGGCTGGTGGTGCCCACTTTAAAGGCATATAGGTTCGCCCTTTCCCTGCCTTACCCATTCCCCCGTTCTCCTGGAGTCCCTCTGTTGCTGCCTGCCTCCAACTTTCCTCACAGCGTTTAAAAAAAAAAAAAAAAGCCCTTTTACTGCGTGGCTGTTCTGAGGCTTTTTCCAGAGATTCTGGTTCAGTGCAGCTTGACTGGAGCTCATTGACTCGGTCTTCTGAGGTGAGAGTGGTGCCCAGCTCCGTGGACGCCATTCCGAACGGGGTAAGTTTTGGTGCATATCCTCCTCTCTCTCTTCCCCCCCCCAGTGGTCGGGCTGTGGGGAGTCTGAGGGATCTGGCAGGCCCTCAGGGACAGATGATCCAGAGGAGGATGCCAGTTTGCCACTGGATTTGGATGATCCCAGTGCGGTTCAGATTTTCCACCGCGACAAGCTGCCAGCTCTCATTACCGACGCCTTGCAGGCCCTCTCGGTTGATGATCCTGCTGAAGGCGAGGCCTCATCTGTTAATCTTAGGATGGCGAGTACTAAGAAGCCTACTCGGGCCTTGCCGGTGCATGACTCCACCCAAGAGCTTATTTCAGCTCAATGGTCTGACCCCGATGGGCCTTTGAAAGTGGCCATGGCTATGGGTGTTTGAGTGAGGAGCACTTGGCCCCTTTGGGATGCCTAAAGTGGATGCGTTGGTCACGGCGGTGACTAAAAAGACCACTCTCCCAGTAGAGGGAGGGGTCGCTTTGAAAGACATGCAGGACCGGCGGTTGGAATCCGTGCTGAAGCAGTCCTTTGAAATTGTGGACCTTGCCTTAAGGGCGTCTATTTGCAGTTCCTATGCAGCCCGGTCATGTCTTTCCTGGTTACAACAGGCGGTGGAACAGCCCGCAGATGGTGTGGGGTCCCTCTCTGAGGTTGCCCCGCGGATGGAATCGGCCCTGTCATTTTTGGCTAACGCCCTTTATGATCTGGTCAGAGCTTCGGCTAAACAGATATGTGGTGGTTTCTGCCTGCCGCCTTCTTTGGCTGCGGCATTGGGCGACTGACATGGCCTCTAAGCAAAGGCTGGTGAAGTTACCCTTTCGGGGCCTCCTGTTATTTGGAGAGGAATTGGAGAAGATTGTGAAAGACACAAGCCCCAGCGGTTACCTGAAGATAGGCCGAGGCCTTCTTCCAAGGGTCCTGTATTTCCCTCCTCTTTCAGACCTCACTTCTGTGAAGCTCGCAGGTATCGCCCGGGGCGCTCTGCTGGGTTTCTCAACGTGCCCGTTTTCAGCAGAGGAACTCCTTTCGCTCAAACGTTCCGCAGGGTCCGGTTCAAGGCCAGGAGCTCAGGGGCGTCCTCCACAATGATGGGACGCAGGTCCACTCCTCGATTCCTGCAGTAGGATGTCTATCCCTCTTTCTAGAGGAGTGGACTAAGATTACCTCGGATCAGTGGGTCCTGGACCTGATTAGAGAAGGTTACCGACTGGAATTCGGTGCCCCGGTGAGAGACGTGTTTGTGGAGTCCCGATGTGGCACTGTCGTAAAACGGGTGGCGTTAGAGGAGACCTTACAAGTCTTGCTGCACCTCGGAGCGGTGATCCCGGTGCCTCCCACCGAACGCGGCTGTGGCCGCTATTCCATTTATTTTGTCATGCTTCGAAAAGGTGGGTCTTTCAAGACCGATCCTCGACTTACGAAGAGTCAACGAGGCCCTCAGAGTATGACGCTTTTGCATGGAAACCCTGCGCGCCGTCATTGCGGCGGTACAGCCAGGAGAGTTTCTCACGTTTCTGTACCTAAAAGAAGCGTATTTGCACATTCCTATCTGGCCCCCGCATCGGCAGTTTCTCCGGTTTGAGGTGTTGGGACAACATTTCCAGTTTCGGGCCTTGCCTTTCGGCCTAGCCACACTTCCCCGTACCTTTTCCAAGGTAATGGTGGTCGTAGCTGCCTGTCTCAGACGAGAGGGTATCAGAGTTCACCCTTATCTCAAAGACTGGCTTATCAGAGCGGATTTGGCAACCGAAAGTCGTCTTGCCACTGCCAGAGTGGTAACAGTCCTGCAGGCACTAGGCTGGATGGTCAATATACCGAAAAGTCACCTGACCCCCTCTGTCTCTCGAGTATTTGGGGGGTCTGGTTCGACATGGCCTCGGTGTTTGTCTTTCTCCCCAACCAAAGGCGGTGCAAGCTTCAGAATCAGGTCCGTCTGCTCCTGCGGATGCCTCGCCTGCGAGCTTGGGACTTTGTCCAGCAGCTGGGGTCGATGACGGCCACCTTGGAGGTGGTTCTTTGGGCGAGAGCGCATATGAGGCCTCTGCAGATTGTCCTGCTTCAACAATGGTCTCCGATTTCCCAGGAATATCAACGCAGACTAATGTGGCTCCCTGCGGCCTGGCTCAGTATGGAGTGGTGGCTCTCCGACAGGATGCTGCGCCAAGGAATGCCGCTTGCGCTTCCTTTTTGGTGCCTGGTGATAACAGATGCCAGCCTTTTGGGCTGGAGAGCACATTGCCAGGGAAGCTATGCTCAGGGTCAGTGGAAGCGGGGTGGTCCATCAATCGCTTGGAACTGAGAGCGATATTCCAGGCTCTTATGGCCTTTCAAAAGACTCTGAAGGGGCTTGCTGTCCGGGTCCTGTCAGACAACACGACAGTGGTGGCCTACATAAATCGTCAGGGCAGCACTCAGTGCAGGGCCCTGGCCGCAGAGGCCGCTCAGATTTGCCACTGGGCTGAGCTCCACCTGCAGCTTCTGTCAGCAGCTCACATAGCAGGTCAGAGCAACGTGCAAGCCGATTTTCTCAGCAGGCATCAAATTGACCTGGCGGAATGGGAACTGGCAGAAGAAGTTTTTCTTCAGATTTGTGCCAAATGGGGGACACCCGGAATGGTTCTAATGGCGTCAAGTGCAAACACCAAAATGCCTCGCTTTTTCAGCAGAAGGAGAGAAGGTTGGATGCTCTGGATCAGCTCTGGCCCTCAGGCCTCCTGTATGTGTTCCCTCCTTGGCCATTGATAGGGCGAGTCCTACTTCGGATTCGACTACACCGGGGATTGGTGATTCTTATCACTCCAGACTGGCCAAGGCTTCCGTGGTATGCGGATCTCCGGATGATGGTGGAGGCTCTATTTCATTTGCCCCTGGTGCTGAACCTGTTGGTTCAGGGTCCGGTGTCTATGGAGGATCCCTGCCGATTTGGTCTTACGGTCTGGCTCTTGAGAGGTCGCAATTGAGACAAGGGCTATTCTAATAAGGTCATTTCCACTCTCTTGCAGGCCCGCAAGTGGTTCACCTCCGCCGCTTATGCTCGGATGTGGTGCAAGTTTGAGGCGTGGTGTATTTCAAAGGAGATCACTCCCACGTGGGCTTCTGTCTCGCCGGTGCTGGACTTTTTGCAGGATGGCTTACAAAAAGGCCTGGCTTACAATTCCCTGCGAGTTCAATTTGGCAGCATTGGCATGCTATCGAGGGAAAGTCTCTGGCTTGTCCCTTGCTGCTCATCCAGACATTGCCCGATTTCTCAGAGAGGTGCTTAGTCTCCGTCCTTCCGTGCGGTTGCCTTGTCTGGCCTGGAATCTGGGGCTGGTGTTGAAGGCTCTCCAGTGTTCGCCTTTCGAGCCACTTAAGCGAGCTTCGGAGAAGGGTGTGACTCTCAAGACAGTCTTTTTGGTGGCCATGACATCAGCTAGATGTGTGTCTGAGCTGCAGGCGCTGTCCTGTCGGGACCCTTTTCTACAGTTCTCAGAGTCTGGAGTAACTGTATGTACAGTGCCTTCCTTCCTGCCTAAAGTGGTTTCAGCGTTTCACCTGAACCAGCCCATTTTTCTTCCTTTTTCTAGGGAAGATTTCCCAGACTCCTTTGGGCAGTTACATCTTTTGGATGTCCGCAGGGTGCTGTTGCAGTATCTACAGATGTCAAATGACTTCAGGACCTCTGATCACCTTTTTGTATTGTTGACAGGTCCTCGACGCGGGTGTCCAGCATCTAAGGCCACTATAGCCCGTTGGCTCAAGGAAGTCATTTTTTCTGCATATCTGCTTTCAGGCCGGTCTCCGCCTGAAGCGTTTAAGGCGCATTCCATGAGAGCGATTTCCTCATCGTGGGCTGAAACGGGTGCACTCTCTCTTCAAGAGATCTGTAGTGCGGCTACTTGGGCTTCTCAGCTCTCATTTGTCCGGCATTATAGGCTGGATGTAGCAGCGAAGCAGGACGCGATTTTTGGAGCACAAGTGCTTGCTCGCGGTGTGGCCTGTTCCCACCCTAAGTAGGGATTGCTTTTGTACATCCCATCAGTTAATGGATTCATCTGCTGCTGATGACAAGGAAGGGAAAATTGGGTTCTTAACTTGGTAATTTTCTTTCCTTTAGTCACAGCAGATGAATCCATGATCCCTCCATGTCTGGCGTTGTTTTTTGTTCAGATCTTTCATGCAGATATATATCTCATTGGGAGAAGTTGGAAACCAGTTCTCAAAATTTCTACATGATGTTCTACTACAGGAGGTTGAGATCGTCCCTCCTTTGTATGGTTATTGCTCCTGTTCTGGGGTGTTTGTTCGCTGTGAGGAAAGTTTGTTGTTCTACCTTTATGGTTCATTCTGCTTTGGAAATCTCAAATACTGAAGGCAGTTGGGGCTAGCCGTCCAAGGGTCACTGTGGTTTTTCAGTATTCTCTATCTCCACCTGCTGGTAGGCGGATACAACCCATCAGTTAATGGATTCATCTGCTGTGACTAAAGGAAAGAAAATTACCAAGGTAAGAACCTAATTTTCCCCTGTAGAGCCCCTCCTCCATAGCCGCAGGGCAGTAATTCACTGCTAGCAGCAGCAGGGGCGGTTTCCCTGTGAGAACCAACTCAGCGGTATTCTGAGGAGCCTGGCAGCGTTGGGCTTCTTGAATGGATCTGCTACAGTGGAAGGAGCTTCTTTCTTTTTGTGGCTTCCCTTGAAATGAGCAATCGGATACCAATCTCTAATCCCTCACGTTTGAAATTTTTGACATTTCTGGCTACTAAGCGTATATCTGGGGAACAACCTGCTAACTCTGTGAGATGTATTTTGCAACCTGGTAGTGTCAGTGATCTATTTTTTCTCTTCTTTGTAGTCTTGGATCCTATTATGGACTTGAGTGATTTTCCTTTTGTTCATTGTCCTGTTTTAAGAATTATATTTGATTATTTTTCTGTACAAGTATTGTTTTGCTTGGTTGTAAAACTGAAATCCTATAAATAAATTTAAAAAACGAAATACTGTACACATAATGAAAAAACAGTGGAATTTAACATGTAACAAGTAGGATATCAGCCAGACAACAGAGCCAAGATGGATTATTGCTCACAGCTCAAAAACCTTCTTGCATGTGCAGGTGTTCTTTCGCTGCCTTTTGCCTTGCAGATCTGTTTTTCTTCTGCTGAATTGAATAGATTGGTTCTCTTGATTTTAACAATTTTGCTACATTGTACTACTTTAGATTTTCTCATTTTTTCCTCCTGAGTTCAGCCTCATGGATATCCATTTTGATAACTGCAAGTAGCATATGTGGCTTTAAGCACTGCCTGACGTGCAAATGGTAGATGGCAATAGTTGGACACATGGGCTCTGTCTGCAGCAGTGGCGTAGCCAGAAGGCAATTTTTGGGTGGGCCAAGAGGTTGGATGGATGGGCACCTGATATGCCCTGCCCACGCCCCTACTCCTACCGCACACCTACCCCACTCCCAATAACTTACAAATCTGTGAGTGAATAACTAATTCAAATAGGCACAGTTTTCAGGCTCTCTTAAAAGTAGCTAAAGCCCCAAGAGAAACCCCCCCCCCCCCCCCCCCCCCCCCACACACAACACACAATAAGCCAAAATAAGTCACCATAATAAAATACAATGCTGCCTCATTATTCTCCAGGAACAAGTCACTTTTCCTTTGCAGCTGTTTTCAGCAAAAACATAAAGGTAACCATACTGGGTCAGAGTTGCCATCCTGGATGCAGAAAGTATAAAACAAAACACAAACCCCCACCACCAGCAAAACTAAAATCAACTTTTACTTGTAGAAAGGTTTGCTTTTTTCGTTCCTCGGCAGCGCTGCAATTCACACAGGCACTCCACTCCCCTTTGCTGCATCTATATGGCCCTCTCTGGTGCACTTCCTGTTTACGCAGGGCCAGATGGAAGCGGTGGGGGGAGCGGAGCTGCCTGTATGAAAAAAATATTTTTAATAATAATCCATGACTCACACAACAAGGGTGTACCTACGAAAACAACCAAAATACAGAAGAACACCTAGGAAAAGGCAGCATCTTAAACGTTGCAGTGAGCACTAGAACATCAAAACACCAATTGTAAAACTACACAAGACATTAGTAAAAATGATCCTGCCAACACAAAACCATGTCCAGATACATCCTCACCAAGTATAGAATAAGTAACCACAAACTAAAAACAGAAATATGTAGACAAAAGTTAAACTGAACCCCCAATAAGTCAGATTCTGCATACAATGCAACACCACAGAAACAGTGATGCATGTCCCCTAGTACTGTGCAATATAAAGATAGCACATGTAAATGTGAAAAAACTGACAAATACCAATCACCACTTTACAAATTAACAAACAGAAATAAAACAAAAAAAATGGAAAATAAGGTACCATGTTATTATACATTTTTCAATTAGCTTTCAGAGGCCAAAACCTCCTTCCTCAGGTCAGTACAGTGTACTGCTGTTATGTTATCCTGTCCTGACCGGAGGATGGGTTTTTGGTCTCTGAAAGTTAGTCAATAATGTATTAAAGTAGTCTAATAGAAAGATCACCTTATTTTCATTTTCTATTTATCACCACAACTGTAATACTACTTTATCCTAAAGCAAAAAATAAAATATAATAATAATCTTTTTTCTACCTTTGTTGTCTCTGGTTTCTGCTTTCCTCATCTTCTCTTCACTCTCTCCCTTCTATCCAGAATCTGCTCCCTCACTTCTATCCAGCATTTGACCTCTTTCTCTGCCCCTTCCACCCAGCGTCTACCCTCTTTCTCGCTCCCTTCCATCCAGCGTCTGCCCTCTCTTTCTTTCTTTCTTCCTTCCTTCCATCCAGCGTTTGCCTGCTTTCTCTGCCCCGTCCATCCACTGTTGCCCTCTCTTCTATCCTGTGTCTGCCATATCCCCCTTTCCACGTGGTGTCTGCTTGCTTTCTCTGCCCCTTCCATCCACTGCCTGCCCTTCCCTTCAGCCTGTGCCCCCTCTCCTTTTTACATGATGCACTCCAGCATCTCCCCCTCTCTCCATCTTTATCTCTCCTCTCCCCATCCCCATCCATCTTCTGCTTTCCAGTATCTCCTGAATATTTTACTTTTCTCCTTCCCCTGTGGTCTGGTATCACTTTCCCTCCTCTTTCCACCCTTATTTCCCCTTCCCCTGAGGTCTGGGATCGCTCTCTGCCTCTCCACCCCCTCTTCCCCTTCGGTCCGGCATTGCTTTTCCTTCTCTCTCCACCCTCCTTTTCCGTTCCCCTGAGGTCTGGCATTGCTCTTCCTCTTCTTTCCACCCCTTCTTCCCCTTCAAACTCGCCCGGTGATCTTCCTCCTCTCTTCACTCCCCCGTATCCTTTCCGTGCGGTCAGGTTGACTTGGCATCGCGCTTCTACCTCGGCTCTCTCCACCCCTACCGCGCTTTGCAGACCTCCAAGCTTTCCAGGCCCATCGGCAGCATCAGCGATGTAAAAGCTGCCTTTAGCCTGCCCCGGAAGTGTTCTCTGTACAGCTTCCCGCGTAGGCGGGACGTTGTACAGAAAAGGCTTCCGGGGTTAGCCAAAGGCAGCGCTTGTATTGCTGATGTACACTCCTGAAGTTCTGGAAGTTAAAGGCCTACAGAGCGGGGCGGGCGAAGGTGGAGCGAAAAGGGAGAGCGATACATCCCACTAGTTGGAGGGAGGGGACGCCCGCCGGAACGAAACCTTCATTGCCGCACCAGCACCGAGGGATGTTGGGTTGGCAGGCCTGGAGGGAAAGTGGGTGGGCCCAGGCCCACCCGTGGCTACGCCCCTGGTCTGCAGTATGTGTCAAAGTGCAGTTTCCTTTCCTATGAAAAACTCATGTCATGGAGAGCCAGAATAATGAGAAATTGGACATGGCACAATTTCCTTGTGTGATGTCGTGTGTAGGCTTGCTCTTTTCTCAGACCTAGATGAGTGGTTAGAATCCCTGAAGAGGCACAAGGAGGAAAGCTTCTGCATCTTAATAATAATGGTGTTAAGTCCAAGGGTCTTAGTACACAAAAAGAAGAGGAAAACTCCCTTATTGTCCTACTAGACCAGTCAAAACCAGTGGCTTGTGTCTTCCTGACAACAGATGAAGATAGAGATACTGAAGTCTTCCAGTGTCATTCTGAGTATAAGGAAGGGGACTAGTGTAGGCTGGAACCCTCCAGTATTTGCTGCCTCCAGTAGATGATGTTGACTGAATCTAGGTAAGCCTGATCCCCTGGCTAGCAGTCCATGGTCTGCATTCAGGGCTGGGTCAATGGGCCATTTGATCTTGGGTTTCAGACCAATGTCCTTAACCCAGTTGAGCCTGTAGGCCTTGTAGGGGTCTCCTTGCCCTAAGCTTAAGTCTATTGGTTCTAGTTTGCTGAGCAAGCTGACACAGGTCCCTGCCGACAGAAGAGTGTTGTAGGTGTCACAAATTAACAAATGGAAACTGTGTCAACTCCACTGTTCTGAATGAATGGGATTATTATCCCCTCCCTCCAGCAGATGGAGGAAGAGAAAACTGAAGTCCACCAGTGCTCCCTGGAACAATTAGTATTTTTCTCTACCTTCCAGCAGGTGGTAGGTCTATTGTTGGTGCTCCTGGCCTTGCTCCCCACTTTGCTGGTCATTCCTAGGTTCAGTTGCTGATGGTACCTGGACAAGCGCGGAGTCGTGCTCTGCAACCCCCAGTTGCACTCCTTAGTGCCACTGAGTGAGTCTCCAGCTTGATCCCACAGGATCGTGCCGGGGGAGGGGGGAGGAGGAGTGCGGGTCTCCGTTCCCTCCACCCCTTTTGCCTGTTCACCCTGTTTGGGTGTATCCCCACAGGCTTCCTCTGCAGCTCCAAGGTGCTAAAATTGATCTAAATTGCCTGGTCAGCTTTATTCCATATTCCATATCATCATGCTGATCAATCCATAGACTGGTGGGTTGTGTCCATCTACCAGTAGGTGGAGATAGAGAGCAATCCTTTTGCCTCCCTATATGTGGTCATGTGCTGCCGGAAACTCCTCAGTATGTTCTCTATCTCAGCAGGTGGTGGTCACACACAGCAGCAGCTCTGGCTAGGTCGCCAAGCCTAATTTTTAGGTTTTGTTGAGTACCTGGGGTTGAGGGCTCTTCTTGAGGAAGTGCAAACCTGGTGGTGCCAGGTCCCTCCTTTTCTCCCCCCTCCCGCTGGCTCCGTTTAAAAAAAAAAAAAAAATTTTGGATGTCCTTAAGGGGCGTTTATTTCAACGTTTATTGCAGCTGCTCACTCGGACACCAGTTCGTTACAGCTCGGAGCGAGAAGCAGGTAATTTTACCTTTTTATAGCGGGCAGGGGGTTCCCCGTTCGGTCTCCACGTGGCTTATGGCGTCGGAGGGCGAGGGCGCGAGGATTCGCTCCCCGGACCGCGTGGGTGCATCTAGCGGGGATTTCAAAACCTGAATCGCCTTTGTTAAGCATCAGTTCGGAGGCCGGTCAGTGTCCCGGTTCTTCCTCCGGTGCGGCGGGTTTTCCCCACCATAAGCGCCCATCCCCCACTACTCGCCCACTCCATGTTGGCCGGCCACTCTGTTCGGACGGCTTCTTCTTGGGCCGACCTCGAGCTGGGAGATGTTAATACTATGGTCGCCCTTGATTCGGGCGACGGTAAGAAAGCGGCCAAAGTTAAGCGCCGTTCTTCCCGCGCGGCTCCTCGGAGTATCGCGCCAGACGCCATTTTGGATGCGCAGCATGTTTCTCCCCCGCTCTTGCGAGCGCCAGTTGAGGGTGCGGCTAGGGCCGTGGCCCAAGCTGCAGAAGTGCACTGTTCGGGGGGATTCTCCCCTGAGTTCATTTTGCTGCTGCATCAGGCCTTTCTAATGCAAAACGCTGCCCCTGCCCCCCTGTCTGATAAAGGAGTTGAGGCCTCCAGAAGCAAACGCCCTCGGGTGGATTTCCAGGCCCTAGAGGACTCTGTCTCCTCTGATGTAGATGAGGGCAGCGTATCTGAGTTCTCCCAACGGTCCTTTGGGGATTCCTTGGAGGAGATGGATTCCCGCTCGGATGGAGCGGGTGACCCCTCTGCAGCGCGGATCTTTCGCTCAGAGGATTTGCCCAACCTGTTAGTGCAGGCCATGAGCATTTTGAAGATTTCCTCTCTGGAGGACGTCTCTCCCTCAGCCTCTGTTGGCTCCGCCTAGAACCTTCCACGTGCATGAGGCCATGCGCACCTTGATTTCGGCTCAATGGGGATGTCCCAGAAGCGAGCCTCAAAGTGGCTAGGGCTATGTCCCGCCTCTATCCTCTGCCTGAAGGTGAACTGGAGGCCTTTTTTTGGCCTACCGTGGATTCTTTAATCACTGCGGTGACTAAGAAAACGGCGTTGCCGGTGGAAGGTGGCACGGCCCTAAAGGACGCCCAAGACAGAAGATTGGAGGTGGCCTTAAGGTCGTCCTTTGAGGCGGCTGCTTTGTTTGCAGGTCTCAGTTTGCGGCTCCTATGTGGCCAGGGCATGCCTGACGATTGTGCAGCGGGCTTCCCCCTCGGATCCTTCCTTGAGGGCTGATTGGCCGGCCCTGGAATCGGGCTTGGCTTATTTGGCAGACTTGGTGTATGTCGTCTTGAGAGCCTCAGCTAAAGGTATGGCTCAGACAGTCTCTGCGCGGCGGTGGCTTTGGCTGAAGCATTGGTCTGCGGACCACGCCTCTGTCTCGCCTGGCTAAGTTGTCTTTTAAAGGCAAGCTGCTTTTTGGGGTCGAGCTGGACAAAATTGTGACCAATCTCGGCACGTCTAAGGGCAAGAGGTTACCAGAGGTCAGGGCTCGGGCCAGTGGTGCTCGCCCCGGTAACTCCAAAGGACGGTTTTAGGAAGCCCGTCGGTATCGCCCGGGCAAGTCGGGCTCCTCTGCCCCCTCTTCCTTCAAGAGGAACTTCTCCCCCAAGCAGCATTCCTTTCGCAGAGACCGCCGTCCCGGAGGTGCTTCCTCCGGTCCTCCCCCAGGGTCTCGTACCCAATGACGGGGTCCTGGTCCATGGCCCAGTGCAGATTGGAGGACGCCTGTCCTCGTTTCTGGGCGAGTGGACCAGGGTAACTTCAGGCGCTTGGGTGCTGGAAGTCATCAGAGACGGCTACAAGCTAGAGTTCTGCCGACCCTTAAGAGACGGGTTTGTACTCTCTCCCTTCAAGTCTCCGGTCAAAGCTGTGGCAGGGCAGCAGACTTTGGACAATCTGATCCACCTGGGTGCGGTCGTTCCGGTGCCAGAAGATCAGCTTGGCAAGGGACGTTACTCCATTTACTTTGTGGTACCAAAGAAAGGAGGTTCTGCACGGCCTATCCTCGACCTCAAAGGGGTCAATCGGGCCTTGAAAGTTCGGCACTTCCGAATGGAGACTCTCCGCTCTGTTATAGCGGCAGTGAAGGCAGGGGAGTTCCTGGCATCCTTGGACATCAAGGAAGCTTACCTGCATATTCCCATCTGGCCTCCTCATCAACGCTTTCTGCGTTTTGCAGTCCTGGGCCGACACTTCCAGTTCAGAGCCCTCCCGTTCGGGTTGGCTACTGCTCCGCGGACCTTCTCCAAAGTAATGGTGGTCATCGCGGCCTTCCTTCGAAAGGAAGGAGTACAAGTCAATCCTTATCTGGACGACTGGTTGATCCGAGCCCCCTCTTATGCAGAGTGCGGCAGAGCTGTAGACCGGGTGATTGCTCTTCTGAGCTCCCTGGGGTGGATCATCAACTGGGAGAAAAGCCAGCTGCGCCCGACTCAGTCCCTGGAATATCTGGGAGTTCGTTTCGACACCCAAGTGGGCAGAGTGTTCCTGCCGGACAATCGAATTGTCAAGCTTCAGGCTCAGGTGGACCAGTTCCTAGTAGCCTCTCCTCTTCGGGCTTGGGACTATGTGCAGCTGTTGGGCTCTATGACGGCCACGATGGAAGTAGTGCCCTGGGCCAGGGCTCATATGAGACCACTACAACACTCTCTGCTGCAGCGCTGGACTCCAGTGTCAGAGGATTACGCTGTGCGCCTTCCCTTGGACCTAGTGGTGCGCAAGGCGCTGAGCTGGTGGCTGAGGACAGACAAGTTGTCCGCAGGGATGCCTCTTTTGACTCCGGAGTGGGTTGTCGTCACGACGGACACCTCTTTGTCGGGCTGGGGAGCCCATTGCTTGGGAAGGACAGCGCAGGGGCTCTGGTCTCCTGCAGAGGCAAAGTGGTCTATCAACCTCCTGGAACTCAGAGCCATTCGGTTGGCGCTTTTGGAGTTTCTCCCGGTACTGGCGTTGAAGCCAGTACGGGTCCTGTTGGACAATGCCACGGCTGTGGCCTATGTCAATCGCCAGGGAGGTACCAAGAGCGCCCCTCTAGCCAAGGAGGTCATGAATCTATGCCAGTGGGCGGAAGCGAACCTGGAACAGCTGTCGGCGGCCCACGTTGCAGGAGTCATGAATGTCAAGGCGGACTTTCTCAGTCGCCATACCTTGGATCCCGGAGAGTGGCAGCTATCGGCTCAGGTGTTCTTGGACATCACGAAGCGCTGGGGCCAGCCGAGTCTAGACCTGATGGCGTCATCGGCCAATTGCCAAGTGCCACGCTTTTTCAGCAGAGGACGGGACCCTCGATCTCTGGGAGTAGATGCTCTTCTCCAACAGTGGCCGACACAGGAGCTTCTCTGTGTTCCCGCCCTGGCCCATGTTGGGCAGGGTACTAGACCGGGTGGCAAAGCATCTGGGCCGGGTAATCCTGGTGGGTCCGGACTGGCCCAGACGTCCCTGGTATGCGGACTTGATCAGACTCTCAGTGGACGGACCTCTGCGACTGCCAGCGGAGCAGGGCCTGTTGCATCAGGGTCCCGTGGTGATGGAGGATCCCTCCCCCTTTGGTCTTACGGCCTGGCTATTGAGCAGCAGCGTCTGAGGAAGAAAGGCTTCTCAGACAAGGTCATCGCCACTATGCTGAGAGCGAGGAAGCGCTCTACTTCTACTGCTTACGCCAGGGTTTGGCGTACCTTTGCATCGTGGTGTGAGGCAGGCTCCCTTTCTCCCTTCACTGCTCCAATTTCTTCAGTGTTGGCGTTCCTGCAAGAAGGTCTGGAGAAAGGCCTGTCGCTCAGTTCCCTTAAAGTCCAGGTAGCGGCTCTGGTTTGCTTCAGGGGCCGTCTGAAGGGTGCTTCCCTGGCTTCGCAGCCAGATGTGGTGCGCTTTCTCAAGGGAGTTAATCACCTGCGCCCTCCTCTGCACTCAGTGGTACCTGCGTGGAATCTCAATCTAGTGCTAAGAGCCTTGCAGAAGCCGCCTTTTGAACCCTTGTCAAGGGCATCTCTGAAAGACCTGACGTTGAAAGCAGTCTTTTTGGTGGCTATCACTTCAGCCAGAAGAGTTTCCGAGCTCCAGGCGCTATCATGTCGAGAGCCCTTTCTGCAGTTCACTGAGGCAGGAGTGTCTATTCGCACAGTGCCTTCCTTCCTGCCCAAGATTGTTTCTCGCTTCCATGTGAATCAGCAGCTCTGTCTCCCATCCTTTCGTAGGGAGGACTACCCAGAGGAGTACTCTGCTCTCAAATATCTAGATGTGAGACGAGTCATCATCAGATACTTGGAAGTGACCAATGATTTCCGGAAGTCGGATCATCTGTTTGTCCTGTTTGCAGGTCCTCGTAAGGGTCTGCAGGCTGCTAAGCCTACAGTGGCAAGGTGGGTCAAGGAAGCCATTGCAGTGGCTTATGTGGCCGCGGGGAAGGTGCCGCCTATCCGGCTGAAGGCTCACTCCACTAGAGCTCAGGTGGCCTCGATGGCGGAGGCCGGGTCCGTCTCCTTGGAAGAGATTTGCAAGGCGGCAGCTTGGGCATCGGCTCATACCTTCTCCAGGCATTACCGCTTGACTGTGGCTGCTCGGGCGGAGGCCCGGTTTGGAGCTTCAGTGTTGCGGTCAGGGATTTCTATGTCCCGCCCTGGGTGAGTACTGCTTCGGTATATCCCACCAGTCTATGGATTGATCAGCATGATGATATGGAAGGTAAAATTATGTATCATACCTGATAATTTTCTTTCCGTTAATCATAGCTGATCAATCCATAGCCCCTCCCAGATATCTGTACTGTTTTTATTCTGGTTGCATTTCAGGTTCAAGTTTAGTCTTCAGTTCCTGTTCAGGAGGACTTCGTGTTCAAGTTTTTTCAATTGGATTCTTCAGGAGTTGAGACTATCTTGTGTTACAGTGAGCTGCTGCATTCCTCTCCCCTCCGTTTTAAGGGGCTGGATTGACACCTAAATTCTGCCGGCGCTCCCTCCCGCTTCGTGTGGCTGTAGGGCAGCTTTGTACCCCTCCCGCTTCGGCGGTGCTAGGGTCAGTCAGCTCCTCCCGGGGTTGCGGTTGCAGGATAAGCCAGATCCCCCCCCCCCCGCATCGGCGGGTGTGATGTCCCTCCCCCGCTCCGCGGGGATGAGCTGGACGGATTCCCCTCCCCCACTTGTGTGGGGATGAGCTGGGTTAATTCCCCTCCCCGGCGGTGGTGAGCTGGGCAGAGTGGCCCTTTGTGGGTGTAATTCTCGAAGTGCTGAGTCCTGCGGATGGAGCTTTGATATCAACATACTGAGGAGTTTCCGGTAGCACATGACCACATATAGGGAGGCAAAAGGATTGCTCTCTATCTCCACCTGCTGGTAGATGGACACAACCACCAGTCTATGGATTGATCAGCTATGATTAATGGAAAGAAAATTATCAGGTATGATACATAATTTTACCTTATATTATTCCCTGCTGCAGCTTTAAGGCTACATGTGATTTAAAATATATATTTTTTTAAAAGCCCAGAATGGGGAAATCCCTGACTCACAGTTAACTTCACTGAGACTACTACAAATCTTTTATATACATCAACCATATGTTTTCATTTATTAATTATAATATTGCACATTCCACTCCATCATACATCAAATCCCACACTTCTGACGTCAAGTCCAGATGATAGTCCATTATACAGGAAATAGAGTCCAAAAAATTCCCAACTTTATAAGATAAAACCTTGCACCGTTGATCTCCAATGTGTCCCAAATCCACGCTCTCCGTGCTTCACCAGGTTTTATCAAGTGTCATCCAATCAACTTGGGACAGTTTTTAAGAATTAAGAGGTTAAGTTCAGACCAGACCAGATACACACAACAAGCTCGTCTATTAGCAGGGAGATTTCAAGATCGTGGGTATCCCCAGTATGCCATCAGAGCAGCTTATAAGCGTGCAAAAAATGTACATCAATGTTGGCTCAATGAGAGAGAGAGGATAGAACAGGATGGGGATGGTCGTATTAATTGTGTATTACTGTTTTATAAACAGACGAGTACCATCCAACAGATCTTATTGAAGCACTGGTCTACGTTGTCTTTGCATCCATCATTGAGCATGAAACCACGGTTCTCGTGCACCCGTGATAGAAATATAGGGGAGATCTTGTCCAGGAATTAATAAATGAAAAAATATGGTTGATGTATATAAAAGATTTGTAGTAGTCTGAGTGAAGTATATTATATTTGAGACTTACTAACATTACGTGTAACCCTTGTATGGTGAAACTGACTCACAGTTAAGAGATTTCCCTGTTTAACCACTCCCAGAGAGCTGTGACTGTTCTGGAGCTGGATCCCCCAGGCTAAGGCAGGTTCATGCGTGTCTGCCCTCAGTGTGACGGGCCGTTTCCGACTTCGGAAATGGCTTGGGTGGGCGACCCGCTGGAGTTGATGTGAGACCCTCCCCGGTATTGGCAGCTATTTTCTCTTCTGCTGCATCTCAGCAGCAAGGGAATGCTCCTACCTTGGGGCTCAGGGGGAGTGGAGAGTTTTTCTCTCCTACCTCCTTCTGTTTGGGTGGGGGGGGGGCCCTGTGGGCTACTTGATGTAGTTAGTTCGATGATAGTTGTAGTCAGGCTGGGGGCTGGTATGGGCCCCAGTTTGAATACTAAAAAAGACAGGATTGAGGTGAGGATGGTGGAGGTAGGGGTGGACTCGGAGGTCTTCTTGGACTCCCAGTCCCTTCTGGAGTCAGATGTGGAGGAACCCCCCCCCCCCCCCCCCCAACCTCAGGAAGAGCGGTCTCATGTGATCTGGAGAGAGGAGCTGTCTCGTCTCATTGACAAAGTTACTAGGGCCCTCTCCATGCCCACTACATCAAACCCTATGGAGAGGTATTTGCTGCTGGAGGGCTTTGGCGGACACCCAAAGTATTTTTCCCTTACACAAGGCCCTTGTCTGCATGATGCTGGTGGTGGGTGAACCCTAATGGGCCCCATCAGGGCGCCAGGGTTCTTGATCCCCTTTATACCTTTGCTGCAGAGAAGATCGACCGTAACTGGATGTTGCCAAAGGTGGATGCCCTGCTTAAGGAAGTTACGAAGACAACTGTGCCAGTTTGGAGTGGGGGGCAGGGGTTTGGCCCTTAAAGAGCTCCATCACAAGAAGGTGGAGCAGCAGTTCCATCTGGCCTTTTCCATGGGTGCTTCCAGCATTCAGGGCCACCATCTGTTGTGGTTATGTGGCGAGGGCCATGCAATGGTTGAAGTAGCTCCTAGTATCCCCAGAGGTGGCTTTCCTGGAATCTGGGACAGCCTTTTTTTTTTTTTTAACCATTTATTTTATTATTTTCATGCACAAACATGGCAGCAAGGAAAACAGTTCTAATACAACCAAATCGCTAACCAAAAAAAAAAATTTTTTTCCATAACTGTTCCCCCTCACCATGTCCGAACGTATTCTTTTTATCTCACCCTCTCCCTCTCCCTCCCTCCCTACTTCAGTGTCTCATAATTCTATCACAGCATTGTATTTTCTCCGCGAATGTCCAGAGATGCGTTGTGAGGATTGCCATTGTTCATAAGATTTTCAGATTTTTTGATGCTGCATCAATCTACCTGTCCGCAGTGCAGTGAGTTTAGCCATCAGGCCAATGTAGTCCAGTTTCTGCAGGACCCTCGAAAGACCCGGTAGCACGGGCTGTTTCCAAGCTGCTGCCAGGACCAGCTTGCTGGCCACAAACACCTGGCCGGCAAATTGATGTATTGAATTTCGAACTTCTGCAGGTTTGAAATGCAGCAAGCAGTGGTCCATTTTCATTGGGTAGCTCACCCCAGTGACCTCATGTAGGAATCTCAGTATCTCTCCCCAGTAGGCCTGGGCATGTCTACAGGTCCACCAGATGTGAGTCATATCACCTGTAGCGTCGCACTGTCGCCAGCATTTAGCTGAGCCAGTGCGAAACATTTTTACAATGCGATGTGGAGTGTAATACCAACTATATAATAATTTATGGCCATTTTCGACCATAGCGCTAGACACTGAAACTCTGAGCAGAGATCTAATTGCTAATTTCCATTGGGGAAACGTATATGTTACCCCCATGGCATCACCCCATTTATTTAGATAGTGTTCTATTGGGTTGGTGTACAGAAGTAACGCTGCATAAAGTCGTGATATGCTACCCCTGCCTCCCCCTTTCATTAATCCATTCTCTACCTTTGTTTCTGCTAGGCTAAGTTCTCCTTTTGCCCGCCGGGTTAGAAAGTCTCGTACTTGGTAGTACTGGAAAGCCTGCAGGGGGGATAGCCCATGCTCTCTACGAAGCACTTCAAAAGATAGCGTCCCACCTTCCTCCCACATTTGGCCTAGTGTACGTAATCCCATGTTCTCCCAACTGCAATAGGTTGTGTCCTCCCTGCCTGGCCCAAAATGAGGAGCAAATCTAAGATACATGTGGCGAAAGTATCTGCGCCCGGAAAAAAAGCGCTCTCGGACCCTGCTCCAAGTGAGCAAGGGCCATTGTATCAATGGTGGGCATCGTTTTATTAATTCCTCTAACTCCTGTTTAGCCAGCCAGGGAATGGCCTTAAGCGGAAAAGGTCCCATCTAGCCTTGTTCTATTTGAGTCCCAATATTCCCTACATCCGTGAACCATGTGGCTATGGTCCTCAGGTGTGCTGCTTGGAAATATAGGGCAAAAGACGGGTCCCCCATCCCCCCTCTCTCTTTAGATTAGTACATAACTTCCCTTCGGACACGCGGGGGTCTTTTTTTCCAGATGAAGGAGAATACCTTTCGCTGGAGGTTTCGTAGGAAACTATCAGGGATTGCAATTGGTAATGCCATAAAGAGATAGAGTACCCTAGGGAGTATCACCATTTTTACTGCGCTGATTCTCCCAACCCAGGACAGTTGCAGGCCATCCCACCTTTGTAGGTCTTGGAAGAGTTTTCGTAGCGTCTCAGGGAAGTTAACTTGAAAAAGCTCATCAATGTTTCTCGGCATATTTACCCCGAGATATCTGATATAGCGCGTGGCCCATCGAAATGAGGCAACCTGTTGCAGTCGGGCTTTTTGCTCAGTAGAGATATTTATATCTAATGCCTCAGATTTGTCTAGATTAATTTTGAAACCCGAGACTCTCCCATAAGCATATAGTATTTCTAGCACTCTTGGGAAGGAGGTCTCAGGATCTCTCAGCGTTAACAGAATGTCGTCAGCGAAGAGGAGTGTCCGTGTCTCTAGGCCTCCCAACCGTGGGCCTCTAATATCAGGGTGTGCTCGAAGTCGTATCGCAAGTGGCTCCATTACGATGGCAAAGAGCAAGGGGGATAACGCACACCCTTGTCTTGTCCCCCTATGAAGGAGGAAGGGTTCTGTAAGCCTACCATTTAATTGTATTGAGGCTGTGGGAGTCTTATAGATTAGGTGGAGCCAGTTGATGAATCGCCCCGAAAATCCCATTTTAACTAACACTCCGAATAGAAAGGCCCAACTCACTCTGTCAAACGCCTTTTCAGCGTCAAGTGACAGGATGCATAGAGGGGACCGTGTGTCCTGTGCGTGGTAAATCATGTGTAGGGCTCGTCGAATGTTATCAAACGTCTGTCTCCCATGCACAAATCCCGCCTGGTCTTTGTGGATGAGAGAAGGTAGACATTTCTGTACCCGTGTTGCCAGAATTTTTGTAAAGATTTTATAGTCTACCCCTAAGAGAGAGATTGGCCTGTATGATCCGCAAAGCTGGGGGTCTTTCCCGGGTTTATGAATAACCGTTATGTTGGCCAGGTTCCACGTTGGCGGGAGCCCCGAGCTAGTCTCCAGTGAATTAAATACCCTTAACATCAAAGGGGCTAACAGTTTCCCGAATGTTTTGTAGAACTTATTGGTAAAGCCGTCAGGGCCTGGTGCTTTTCCTGTAGGTAGCCCTTTTATAGTGTCAGCAATTTCATCCAACTCAATAGGCTGTGACAACCTCTGGACGTCATTACTTGCCAATTTAGGGAGCTCCTCACCCTCTAGGTAAGCCTCCATCTCTATATCAGTTATTTCTTCCCCTCTAGCATACAGTGTGCCATAATAGTCTGTAAATGCCTCTTCTATATAATCAGGGTCTGTATGGATCTCTCCCCCCTCATCTCTCAAACTCGCGATCGTATTGCGGGTTGCCTGCTGTTTGAGTTTATAGGCTAGCAGGCGGCTAGCCTTATTACCAAATTCATATTCCATATCATCAAGCTGATCAATCCATAGACTGGTGGGTTGTGTCCATCTACCAGCAGGTGGAGATAGAGAGCAAACTTTTGCCTCCCTATATGTGGTCATGTGCTGCCGGAAACTCCTCAGTATGTTCTCTATCTCAGCAGGTGGTGGTCACACACAGCAGCAGCTCTGGCTAGGCCTCCAAGCCTAATCCTTAGGTTTTGTTGAGGCCTGGGGTTGAGGGCTCTTTTGAGCAAGTGCAAACCTGGTGGTGCCAGGTCCCTCCTTTTCTCCCCCCTCCCGCTGGCTCCGTTTAAAAAAAAAAAAAAAAAAAAAAAAAAAAATTTTTAAACGTCTTTAAAGGCGTTTAATTCGACGTTTCTTTAAACGTTCATTGCAGCTACTCACTGGGACACCAGTTCGTTACAGCTCGGAGCGGCAAGCAGGTAATTTTACCTTTTTATAGCGGGCAGGGGGTTCCCCGATTCTTCTCCTCGTGGCATATGGCGTCGGAGGGCGAGGGCACAAAGGGTCGCTCCCCGGATCGCTGGAGCGCTTCTAGAGGGGATGCGGGGGTTTTACAACCTGATTCGCCCTTGATGGGTGACAGTTTAGTGACCGATGAATGTCCCGGTCGTTCCTCCGGCGTGGCGGTTTTTTCCCGCCATAAACGCCCATCCCCCGCTCCTCGCCTCCGCCATCTTGGCCGGCCACGCGGCTCGGACGGCTTCTTCGTGGGCCGCCCTTGAGGTTGGAGACATTAATGCCATGAACGCCCTTAATTTGGGCGACGGCACAAGCGGCTAAAGTTAAGCGCCGTTCTTCCCGCGCGGCTCCTTCGCGGAGTTTCGCGCCGGACGCCATTTTGGATGCGCAGCATGTCTCTCCCCCGCTATTGCGAGCGCCGGTTGAGAGTGCGTCTAGGGCTGTTGCCCAGGCTGCGGAAGTGCACAGTCTGGGGGGTTTCTCCCCCGAGTTTGTTTGCTGCTGCATCAGGCTTTCCTCATGCAAAACGCTGCCCCTGCTCCCTCTTCTGATAAAGAGGTTGAGGTTCCCAGAGGTAAACGCCCTCGGGTTGATTTCCAGGCCTTGGAGGACTTTGTCTCCTCCGATGTAGATGAGGGCAGCGTGTCTGAGGTCTCCCAACGGTCCTTTGCGGATTCCTTGGAGGAGATAGATCCCCGCTCGGATGGAGCGGATGACCCCTCTGCAGCGCGGCTTTTTAGCCCAGAGGATTTGCCCAACCTGTTTTTACAGGCCATGGACACTTTGAAGATTTCCTCTCCGGAGGACGTCTCTCCCTCAGCCCCTGTTGGCTCTGCCATTATGCTGGGGACGAAGCGCCCGCCTAGATCCTTCCACGTGCATGATGCCATGCACACCTTAATTGCGGCTCAATGGGATGTCCCGGAAACGAGCCTTAAAGTGGCTAGGGCTATGTCCCGCCTCTATCCTTTGGCTGTGAGTGAACGTGAGGCCTATCTGTGGCCTACCGTGGATTCTTTAATCACTGCGGTGACTAAGAAAACGGCGTTGCCGGTGGAAGGTGGCACGGCCCTAAAGGACGCCCAAGACAGAAGATTGGAGGCGGCCTTAAGGTCGTCCTTTGAGGCAGCTGCTTTAAGTTTGCAGGCCTCAGTTTGCGGCTCCTATGTGGCCAGGGCGTGCCTGACTATGGTGCAGCGGGCTTCCCCCTCGGATCTTTCCTTGAGGGCTGATTGGCCGGCCCTGGAATCGGGCTTAGCCTATTTGGCAGACTTGCTGTATGATGTCTTGAGAGCCTCAGCTAAAGGCATGGCTCAGACAGTCTCTGCGCGGCGGTGGCTTTGGCTGAAACATTGGTCTGCTGACCACGCCTCTAAATCCCGCCTGGCTAGATTGCCTTTTAAAGGCAAGCTGCTCTTTGGGGTCGAGCTGGACAAAATCGTGACCGATCTCGGCACGTCTAAGGGCAAGAAATTACCAGAGGTCAGGGCTAGTACTCGTCCCGGTACCTCCAGAGGACGGTTGCTGGAAGCCCGTCGGTACCGCCCGGGCAAGTCGGGTTCCTCTGCCCCCTCTTCCTTCAAGAGGAATTTCTCCCCCAAGCAGCATTCCTTTCGCAGAGACCGCCGTCCCGGAGGTGCTCCCTCCGGTCCTCCCCCAGGGTCTCGTACCCAATGACGGGGCCTTGGTCCACGCCCCAGTGCAGATTGGAGGACGGCTGTCCTCGTTTCTGGGCGAGTGGACCACTATAACTTCAGACGCGTGGGTGCTGGAAGTCATCAGGGACGGCTACAAGCTAGAGTTCTGCCAACCCTTAAGAGACGGGTTTGTACTCTCTCCCTGCAAGTCTCCGGTCAAGCTGTGGCAGTGCAGCAGACCTTGGACAACCTGATCCGCCTGGGTGCGGTCGTTCCGGTGCCAAAAAATCAGATTGGCAAGGGACGTTACTCCATTTACTTTGTGGTTCCAAAGAAAGGAGGTTCTGTCCGGCCTATCCTCGACCTCAAAGGGGTCAATCGGGCCTGGAAAGTGAGGCACTTTCGCATGGAGACTCTCCGCTCTGTTATAGCGGCAGTGAAGGCAGGAGAGTTCTTGGCTTCCTTGGACATCAAGGAAGCGTACCTGCATATTCCCATCTGGCCTCCTCTCCAACGCTTTCTGCGTTTTACAGTCCTGAGACGACACTTCCAGTTCAGAGCCCTCCCTTTCGGGTTGGCTACTGCTCCGCGGACCTTTTCCAAAGTAATGGGGGTCATAGCGGCCTTCCTGCTAAAGGAAGGAGTACAAGTCCATCCTTATCTGGACGACTGGTTGATCCGAGCCCCCTCTTATGCAGAGTGCGGCAAAGCTATGGACCGGGTAGTTGCTCTTGTGAGCTCCCTGGGATGGATCATCAACTGGAAGAAGAGCCAGCTGCGCCCGACTCAGTCCCTGGAGTATCTGGGAGTTCGATTCGACACCCAAGTGGGCAGAGTGTTCCTGCCAGACAATCGGATTGTCAAGCTTCAGGCTCAGGTGGACTAGTTCCTAGTAGCCTCTCCTATTCGGGCTTGGGACTACGTGCAGCTGTTGGGCTCTGACGGCCATGATGGAAGTAGTGCCCTGGGCCAGGGCTCATATGAGACCACTACAGCTATCTCTGCTGCTGCGCTGGACTCCGATGTCGGAGGATTATGCTGTGCGCCTTCCCGTGGACCCAGCAGTGCGCAAGGCGCTGGGCTGGTGGACGCAGACAGACAAGTTGTCTGCAGGATTGCCTCTGGTGACCCCGGAGTGGATTGTCGTCACGACAGACGCCTCTTTGATGGGCTGGGGAGCCCACTGCTTGGGAAGGACAGCGCAGGGGCTCTAGTCTCCTGCAGAGGCAAGTGGTCTATCAACCTCCTGGAACTCAGAGCCATTCGGTTGGTGTTATTGGAGTTCATCCCGGTACTGGTGTTGTAGCCTGTACGGGTCCTGTCGGACAAGGCCACGGCTGTGGCCTATATCAACCGCCAGGGAGGTACCAAGAGCGCCCCTCTAGCCAAGGAGGCTATGAGTCTTTGCCAGTGGGCGGAAGCGAACCTGGAGCAGCTTTCAGCGGCCCACATTGCCGGAGTCATGAATGTCAAGGCGGACTTTCTCAGTCGCCATACCTTGGAGCCCGGAGAGTGGCAACTATCTGCTCAGGCGTTCTTGGACATCACGAAGCGCTGGGGCCAGCCGAGCCTAGATCTGATGGCGTCATCGGCCAATTGCCAAGTGCCGCGCTTTTTCAGCAGAGGACGGGACCCTCGATCCCTGGGAGTAGATGCTCTTCTCCAACAGTGGCCGACACAAGAGCTCCTCTATGTGTTCCCGCCCTGGCCCATGTTGGGCAGGGTGCTAGACCGGGTGGCAAAGCATCCCGGCAGGGTAATCCTGGTGGGTCCGGATTGGCCCAGACGTCCCTGGTATGCGGACTTGATCAGGCTCTCAGTCGACGATCCTCTGCGGCTGTCAGTGGAGCAGGTCCTGTTACATCAGGGTCCCGTGGTGATGGAGGATCCCTCTCCCTTTGGTCTTACGGCCTGGCTATTGAGCGGCAGCGTCTGAGGAAGAAGGGCTTCTCAGACAAGGTCATCGCCACTATGCTGAGAGCGAGGAAGCGCTCTACTGCTACTGCTTACGCCAGGGTTTGGCGTATCTTTGCAGCATGGTGTGAAGCAGGCTCACTTTCTCCCTTCACTGCTCCAATTTCTTCAGTGTTGGCGTTCCTGCAAGAAGGTCTGGAGAAAGGCCTGTCGCTCAGTTCCCTTAAAGTCCAGGTAGCGGCTCTGGCTTGCTTCAGGGGCCGCCTGAAGGGTGCTTCCCTGGCTTCGCAGCCAGATGTGGTGCGCTTTCTCAAGGGAGTTAATCACCTGCGCCCTCCTCTGCACTCAGTGGTGCCTGCGTGGAATCTCAACCTGGTGCTAAGAGCATTGCAGAAGCCGCCTTTTGAACCCTTGTCGAGGGCATCTCTGAAAGACCTGACGTTGAAAGCAGTCTTTTTGGTGGCTATCACTTCAGCCAGAAGAGTTTCCGAGCTCCAGGCGCTCTCATGTCGAGAGCCTTTTCTGCAGTTCACTGAGGCAGGAGTGACTATTCGCACAGTGCCTTCCTTCCTGCCCAAGATTGTTTCTCGCTTCCATGTGAATCAGCAGCTCTGTCTCCCTTCCTTTCGTAGGGAGGACTACCCAGAGGAGTACTCTGCTCTTAAATATCTGGATGTGAGACGAGTCATCTTCAGATACTTGGAAGTGACCAATGATTTCCGGAAATCGGATCATCTGTTTGTCCTGTTTGCAGGTCCTCGTAAGGGTCTGCAGGCTGCTAAGCCTACAGTGGCAAGATGGGTCAAGGAAGCCATTGCAGCGGCTTATGTGGCCGCGGGGAAGGTGCCGCCTATCCAGCTGAAGGCTCACTCCACGAGAGCTCAGGCGGCCTCGATGGCAGAGGCCGGATCCGTCTCCTTGGAAGAGATATGCAAGGCGGCAACTTGGGCTTCGGCTCATACATTCTCCAAGCATTACTGTTTGACTGTGGCTGCACGGGCGGAGGCCCGGTTTGGAGCTTCAGTGTTGAGGTCAGGGATTTCAATGTCCCGCCCTGGGTGAGTACTGCTTCGGTACATCCCACCAGTCTATGGATTGATCAGCTTGATGATATGGAAGGTAAAATTATGTATAATCATACCTGATAATTTTCTTTCCATTAATCATAGCTGATCAATCCATAGCCCCTCCCAGATATCTGTTCTGTTTTTATTCTGGTTGCATTTCAGGTTCAAGTTTAGTCTTCAGTTATTTCAGAAAGACTTCGTGTTCAAGTTCTTTCACTTGGATTCTTCAAGAGTTGAGACGAGTTTGTGTTACAGTGAGCTGCTGCATTCCTCTCCCCTCCGTTTTACGGGGCTGGATTGAGACATAAATTCTGCCGGCACTCCCTCCCGCTTCGTGCGGCTGTAGGGCAGCTTTGTACCCCTCCCGCTTCGGCGGTGTTAGGGTCAGTCAGCTCCTCCCGCGGTTGCGGTTGCAGGATAAGCCAGATCCCCCCGCATCGGCGGGTGTGGTGTCCCTCCCCCGCTCCGCGGGGATGAGCTGGACGGATTCCCCTCCCCCACTTGTGTGGGGATGAGCTGGGTTAATTCCCCTCCCCCGTTTCGGCGGTGGTGAGCTGGGCAGAGTGTCCCTTCGTGGGTGTAATTCTCTAAGTGCTGAGTCCTGCGGATGGAGCTTTGATATCGACATACTGAGGAGTTTCCGGCAGCACATGACCACATATAGGGAGGCAAAAGTTTGCTCTCTATCTCCACCTGCTGGTAGATGGACACAACCCACCAGTCTATGGATTGATCAGCTATGATTAATGGAAAGAAAATTATCAGGTATGATTATACATAATTTTACCATGGGACTGCTGGGCTCTCTGTAAATCCTCGGCTAGATCCGCCAGCTCTAGATCACAAATTTGATTCCGGAGCCGACGGATCCCGTCCATAATTGTCTGCGAGTCACTCAGACTGTCCCGATGAAGTTTGGATTCCTCCTGCTCTAATTGACTCCGGAGTGTAGCCTCCTTGGACATTCTCTGCTTTCTAACATGTGCCTTAAGCACTATTAGGTGGCCTCTCATGGTTGCTTTAAATCCCTCCCAAACTGTAATGGGTGAGACCTCTCCATTATCATTGAACTGGATATATTCATTAATATTTTTTTCTATGCTCGTAACATTAAGCGGATCTTGCAAGAGAGCATCATCTAAGCGCCACTCCTTCCTCCCTCCTCGGGCTTTGGGCAGCATCAATTGCATCAGTACTGGGGAATGGTCTGACCAGGTTCTGGGCAGTATCTGGTGGGTCCCCATCTTTCCTGCTACTGATATTTCCCCTAGCCAAAAATCTATCCGGGAGAACGACTGGTGGACTGCAGAGTAGTACGTGTAAGTTTGCTCTTGTGGATATAGCTGGCGCCACAAATCTATTAAATGCCAATGGGCAATAAATTCTTGCAGTCGTATTCTATCTCTATGACCATAATGTGTGTTACCCGAAGAGTTATCGAGGCGAGGCTGTAAGGTAAGGTTGAAATCTCCCCCGACTATTAGAGAGCCCTCTTTGTGTTGTTGAATGACCTGATCTAGTTCAGAAAAGAATCCCTCTTGCTGCATATTGGGGCCGTAAACATTCACTATAGTGTAAACCTGCCCCATTAATGAGAAAATCACTAGGAGGTATCTTCCTCGTTTATCCCTGACCACTTTTAAAATATTCCATGATTTATCTCCCGCGAATGCTATGAGCACTCCTTTACTCTTCGTATTATCCCCATTGGACGCAAAATATATAATTGGAAACTTTTTATGGCGACACAGGTATTCAGATTTGGGCAATAGATGGGTTTCCTGCACCAGGACCACGTCCGCCCGAAGGCGAAGCATTTCTCTAAACAGGAGTTGCCGCTTCCTTGGGATATTCAGCCCTCTCACATTGAGCAGCAATAAATTAAGTTCAGACATATTTCCTCTTAGTATAACTTTCCATAGCATTCTGGAATTTTAGCTGGCTCCTCATTTTCTGCCATCCCTGTTGGGCCTGTCCCCTAATTTCTCTGAAGTAGGCCTTCCCACCCTTCCCCCCCTGTCTCCACCCCTCCTCCCACCCACCCCCCTGATTTTTAAAGCTGCCCCTGTGAACCATCAAGGGCATCTAGGGAAGGAGTGTGAACTAAGTGTACGTCATGTCAAGACCCCGCTAGCACTCATATAATATAAACAATCAAAGCCCCATATTGGTTTTAAGTCACATAACATTCTTATTAAACCGTTTAACTTTGTAACAATCGAACTTGAAAAACATAGTGCCAACACATTGAGGTATCGCTCCTGACCACATCACATAGTCATCCAGAACTGTACCTGTGCCCCTCAGCAGTGCAACAAGCACCTTGATGATCTGTAGCCTGAAATCTCTGCCAGGGCAAATCCGCCTCTCTGAAAGGCGTAAACAGATGGGATATCCTGTCTCCTAATCTGGCTCCCTTCAGGAGACTTTAGTTGCCGACTGCTGGCGCTTCAAACGTTTCTGGCCATTTCCCACTCGTTGCCATTTTGGTGGTATCATCCGCGCTGTGCCTTGCTTCGCTGTTACTCCTAAGTTAGATGCCTTGCCCGTATCTTCTTCTGGCAGAATCTCCTTCGCCTCTGAGAGTGATCTTATTTGCTGCATCTTTCCCTCTTTATAAAATACTAGGGCGAAGGGGTGCCTCCATTTGTATCGGATTCCAAGTTCCTGAAGGCGTCTGGTGACCGGTCTAAGATCTGCTCTGCGTTTGAGTAGTGGCCGCAAGATCTTGATATATTTCTACTGCATATGTGTCCCAGGTAAAGTTTGGAGTCTGCCGTGCCGCTTTTGCCACTTGTTCTTTCAACTTATAGTCTCTAAAGCAGACTATTATGTCCTTTGGGAGGTTAGCCCGCGGGGATCCGAGCGCTCGGTGGGCCCGTTCTAGTTGGATCGAAGCTGGGTCCATCACTGTGCCGCCCACCGCCAGGAGCTCACTCACCAATTTTTGGACCGTGGATTCGCAGTCAAGGTAGGCAGGGGATTCCGGTAGCCCTCTAAACCGCAAATTGCACCTACGGCTCCGATTCTCCAGGTCCTCCAGCTTGTCTAAGACCTGATGGTGTGCCGATTCAGTTGCCGTGGTTCGCTGGTCCAGGGCTTCGATCGTCTCTGACTGGGCATCCAATCTAGTCTCCACTTCCTCTATTCTGGACCCCAGCTCTCGTATTTCGCCTTTTAAGTCAGCTCCCATTGTTACCAGATCATTGCGCATTGCTTTTAGATCTGCTCTGATTTCTTGGAGCCATTGCTGCCATTCGGGTCCCATTTCCTCCGCGGGCTTCCCCCGGTCTGTGCTAGCCTCTGCTTCCATCGGAGGTGTTGCCTCGCTGGGAGACGCCGGCTGCTCTCGCTCCTGGCGGTTTTGCTGTGCGGCCGCCATTTTGTTTTTTCCCCCTCGCGGCTCCGAGGAGTATGCAAAGCGGGCGAAATCTACCTTCCTCGCCTCTTCCCGCATCAAAATCGCCTTCAGCCGCTGTCACTTGGGTCTCCACTCTCCGATGGCGCTTAATACGCTTTCCAGAGCGGGCTTTCGATCGTTTAATCGCTACGAGTCATGCGGAGCTCAGCTCTTAAGCGACCATGCCGCTCGATGACGTCACTTCCTCCCTGGGACAGCCTTTTTGACATTTTGGTTTGCCTGGCTTCCCGTTCTGTGGGTGCTTTGGTAGTTGGTCACTGATGGTTACAGCTATATCACTGGGTGGCAAGTGCAGCTTCTAAGAAGCGTTGAGTCAGCTGCCTTTTAGAGGGGAACTTGCTCTTTGGAGAAAACCTAGAGAAGTTGGTGAAAGACATGAGGGAGGTGTGTCCTCTCTGGTTACTGGAGATGAAACAGAAGGGTACACAGCTCTCCTCAGCCTCCAAGAGGTGCTGTTGGGGTGGGGAGTCATTTTCAGTCTGCTCGATGCTCTTCAGCTCAGAGAAGTAGCCAAGGCAGATCTTTCAAGCAGGTCTCCTTTCACAACTCCAAGAGTTATTGCCACAAGCCCTTCGGGTGGCTTGGGTAGATGGGGGGGGGGGGGGGGGGTGGAGACAGTGGCTGCCTGTTCGGTCTAATTAGGGTGCACCAGGCCTGTTGTGCATCCAGGTAGGAGGCAGGCTCTCTCTTGTCCTGGACAAGTGGGCCCTTAGATCAGTGAGTCCTGGAGGTGGTCAGGCAGGGGTTACTCTCTGGAGTTTGCCCTGTTGGTGCCAGATACCTTTATGGCCTTTCCATGTGACTCAGTCTTGAAGCAGCAGGCTGTTGTCTCCATCTTGCAGAATCTGTGCACTCAGAGTGGTGAAAACTATGCCTCCGGTGGAGCACGGCCTGGGATGGTATCTTTCGTGGTCCCAAAGAAAGGCGGCTCTTTCGTCCCTTCTTGGACCTCAAAACGGGTCAATGCTTGCCTTAAAAAGTCCAGCACTTTTGAATGGAGAATGCTTGGTGGTCATATCTGTGCAGCTGAGAGTTTTTTTTTTTTTTTTTAATTGTTTTTATTTTTTACTTCCCTGGACCTCACAGAGGCTTGTCACCATATTCCCGGTGTGGTTCACCACAGGAGAGAATTTGTGCTTCTGTGTCCTGAGGCAGCATCTTTATTTTCAGGCCTGGCTATGGTCCTGCATACATTCTCCAATGTGATGATGACTGCACATCTTTGGCACCGGTTGTTCAGGTTTACCTGGATGGCTTGAGCAGATTCAGTGACAGAGGCCAATTGGGCCACTGCTCAGGTCATCTCTCTTGGTGTCTCTGGGCTGGGTCGTGAATTGGCCCAAGAGTCATCCCACTCTTTCTCAGATTCTGGAGTACCTAGGAGTTTATTTCAACGATAGGCCAGGGGTGGATTTCCTTCTGGAGGAGCAGGCGGAGAAGCTGCAGGCACAAAACCACCAGTTGTGTGAGCTTTGGTCTGGGACTATTTGCAGTTTCTGGGTTCCATGGCTATGACTGGAGATGATGGTGTGGGTGATGGCTCACATACATCCTCTACAGCACGGGCCCTGTTACCTTGGTGGCCTCTGGTCTCTCAGGACTTCAATCATTCTCTTCTGCTCTTGCCCAGGGTGATGCTTAGTCTGGCCTGGTGGCACAGTCAATGAACCTTTCGAGAAGGATCCCTCTAGAACCCTCTCAGTGAATTCTTGTCACCACCAATGTAAGTCTCCTTAGTTGGGGAACTCGCTTTCTTGGAAGTGTGGCACAGGGCACCTGGTCAAGCCAGGAGGTGTTCTGGTCCATCAACCACCTGGAGACCCGGGTGGGCGGTTTAGCCCTGCAGGAGTTCTGCTGCTCCTGGAAGGGGAAGCAGTTAAGGTGATGTCAGAACAGCGGTAGCGAACATCAACAAGCAGAGCGGCATCAGGAGTCAGGTGGTAACCCTGGAGGTAGTGAGTCTGTCAGTGGATACATGGCATCTGCAAGCTGTTGGCGGTCTATATTGCGGGCAAAGAATGTGCAAGCGGACTTTCTCAGTCACGCTTTCCTGGATCTGGGAAAATAGGAGCTGGGGCTTCAGGCCTTTCAACTCATTGTGGACTGCTGAGAGCCTCCTCAGTTCAACTTGATGGTATCCAGAGCCAATGTGAAGATGGAGCACTTTTTTCTGTCACCGGAGGGACCCAGCCTCTCAAGGGATAGATGCTGTGGTACATATTTGGCTGGTAGTGGGGCCTCCTCCCTGCGTGGCCTCTCATTGGCTGCTTGTTGTGCAGGTTTGCGCATCATCATCATCTGGTCTTGCTGGTGGTGCCAGATTGGCCTTGCAAACCTTGGTATGTGGATCTCGGGGGGGGGGGGGGGGGGGTTTGCTGATGGAGGACCCGCTTCCACTGCGGGATGGGGTTTGCTCCAGTAAGGACTGGTAGTGATGGAAGATTTGGATCCCTTTTGGCTTGTGGTATGGCCATTAAGAGGCAGCGTTCAGGGAAACTGAGATTCTCCCCCCCCCCCCCCCCACTGAGAGTTCTACCCTGCTTTGCGCCAGGAAGTGTTCTGTGTCCCTGGCTTTTGTCAGGGTCTGACATGTTTGAAACCTGGTGCAGAGAATGGTCCCTTTCTCCCTGCGGGGCTCGGGTTCCTAATGTCTTAGGTTTTCTGCAGCAGGGGCTGGCCTTGGGCTCCCTAAGGGTCCTGGTGGCTGCATTTGTCCAGCTTTTGGGGGAAGCTGAAGGGAATATCAGGCTTTGCATAGAGAGGTGGCTTAATTTCTGAAGGGAGTGGCATGCGTCCCCCTCTTTGTCCCTTTCCTTCTTGGGACCCCAATCTAGTCTCTGGGTGCTGTCAAAGCTCCATTCGAGCCTCTTCACTTGGCTTCCATCAAGGATCTTACCCTCAAGTCTGTGTTTTTGGTGACTGTCACCTCTGCTAGGAGGGCTTCAGAATTGCAGGCCCTGTTTAGTCAGGATCCCTATCTCTTCTTCTCAGAGGATGCCACGTCCTTGCACACAGTTCCATCCTTCTGAAGGTGGTGTCTCCGTTCCATGTGAACCAGAAGGTTTGTTTGCCCTCTTTCATGGCACAGGGATCATCACCAGAGGATTGGAGACTTCACAAGCTGGATTTCCGGAGGACGTTGCTCCAGGTACCTCAAGGAGATGAAAATTTTGTCTCAGATGTAAGCACATCTGATTCGTTCAGAATAGTGGAGCTGATGCATGTGGTAAAGAGGAACTCTAACTATAGCTACGTAATGCAAGGTTCCACGTTAGGAGTCACCGACCAAGAAAGGGATCTCTGTGTCATTGTTGATAGCACATTGAAACCCTCTGCTCAGTGTGCTGTGGTGGCTAAGAAAGCAAATGGAATGTTAGGTGTTATTAGGAAAGGAATGGAAAACAAGTGAGGATGTTATAATGCCTTTGTATCAGTCCATGGTGCGACTGCATCTCGGATATTGTGTTCAATTCTGGTCACCGCATCTCAAAGATATAGTGGAATTAGAAAAGGTACAGAGAAGGGCAACGAAAATGATAGTGGATTAGATGACTTCCTTATGAGGAAAGGCTGAAGTGTCTAGAGCTCTTCAGCCAAGGTTGGGGTTTTGTACGCCTTATAGGGCGGGTCATCAAAGGTGCAAGAGTGTCTAAGGCAGTGGATAGAATATTGTTGTAAGAAGAAACAGCCTCGTTGACAGACGTGGATGGTGTCACAGTAGAGAGGAGGTTTGAAACATGGGAGGATAGAGATGAAGGGTCAATATCGTGAAGATTCCTAGAAAAATTAGATAAGATAGGACGGGACTGGGAGGGAGGAGATTTAAGTGTGAAAGTTATAAGATGGTGATCAGAGAGGGGAAGATCAGAGGCAAGGAAACTAGAGGGTGAACAGTTGGAGGAGAAAATGAGATCAAGACAGTGACCATTTTGATGAGTGGGGGAGGTGGAGCATAGTTGGAGATTAAAGGAGGATGTTAAAGCGAGTAACTTGGAAATATAAGAGTTGGAAGGATCATTAGCAGGAATATTAGTCACCAAGGATGAGAGAGGGGGAGGAAGGATCATGGAAGAAGGCAAGCCAGGCATCAAAGTCACTGAGAAAGGATGAAAGGGGCTTATCAGGGGGACGATAAATGACCGCTATTCGAAGAGGCAGAGGAGAGAAAAGGCAGAGTGGACTTCAAAGGAGGAAAAACAGTGAGATTGAGGTGGAAGAAGGGGCAGAGGAGGGAGAGAGAAGTAGTCCAACACCGCCCCCGCGACCAGCAGGGCGAGGAGTATGTGAAAAAAGATAACCACCATGGCAGAGGGCAGCAACTGAAGCAGAGTCGTCAGGGCAGAGCCAGGTTTCTGTTACGGCGAGCAGATGGAGGTGACGCAAGATAGAGGTCCTGGATATAGGGGAGTTTGTTACAGATCAGGCATTCCATAGGGCGCAAGAGAAGGGCAGAGAAGAGGAGGGGAGTAGAGGAATAGAGATGAGGTTAGAGAGGTCACGGTGAGATCTGTAGAGTTGGGATAATTGTTGGTGAGGAGGGCCAGGATTCGGATTGATGTCACCGGCTGAGAGTTAGAGAAGGAGTAAAAGAGAGCGGAGGAGAGTAGGAGAGGTGTGGCCACGAAGGCGTCGAAGGCGAGAGGTATTTAGGTGGAATGGGGAAGGCAAAATGGAGGGAAGAAAGAGACAGATTAAAAGCCAAGAGGGAGGAAGAGGGTAGGAGAGAAGGTGAGGTGATGAAGTCAATGGATGGGCAGTGAGTTCCTGTAGCGGAGAGAGGTAGGGGGTGAGGGAAAAGATTAGGAAGAGAATGTGAATAGGGGCCATAAACGATTGAGGTACTTTAGCAATTGGGAAGAAGATTAGATGTAAAGAGAAAAATGCCCCACGTGCCGTTAGGCGCACGGCACCTAGAGCGGAGGCCCTGAGTGGATCGGAGTGGACCTGGGTGTCGCCCAGAGAAGGCTGTAAGGATATGCAGATGAGCTGCAAGTTCTCCACAGCACCTGAAAGGCAGCCGGTGGTAGAGCTGGGCACCTCTCAGCTGAGGAAAGGCTTACCAGGGGTTAGGCCGAAGCCAGCATTCCTCCCCCTGAGGGTCGCCTGATCTCAGGCCCTTGCTGATTTCTTACACTTTAAGTTCATGCTGACCTCCTTCCAATCTGTTCTTTTACGCACCAAACAGGATTATTATATCCAACTGACCAACTCTCTAACCCTCGACTTCTCTTCACCACATTGAACTCTCTCCTCAATGTGCCACCTCCCCCAACTCCCCCTTCATTATCTCCTCAGACCCTTGCTGAATTCTTTCACGAGAAGGTTCAAAAGATGAACCTTGAATTCTCTACCTTGCCACCTCTCCCTCCACTAGTCTTTTCCCCTCTCTCTCCTCCCCCTCATTCCCTTTCCTCCTTTCCTGAAGTTACTATTGAGGAAACTACACTTCTCCTTTCTTCCTCAAAATGTACCACCTGTTCCTCTAATCTCATTCCCACCCACCTTCTTAATGCCATCTCTCCTGCTCTTATTCCTTTTATAAGTCACATTCTTAACCTCTCAATTTCCACTGCGACTGTCCCTGCTGCCTTTAAACATGCTGTGGTCACACCTCTCCTTAAGAAGCCTTCATTCAACCCTACTTGTCCCTCTAATTACCGACCCATCTCCCTCCTTCCCTTTCTCTCCAAATTACTTGAGCATGCTGTTCACCGCCGCTGCCTTGATTTTCTCTCCTCACATGCTATTCTTGACCCACTACAATCTGGTTTTTGCCCTCTTCACTCAACCGAAACTGTGCTTACTAAAGTCTCAAATGACCTATTACTGGCTAAATCCAGAGGTCTCTATTCCATCCTCATTCTTCTTGATCTTTCCGCGGCTTTTGACACTGTCGATCACAGCATACTCCTCGATACCCTGTCCTCACTTGGATTCCAGGGCTCTGTCCTTTCCTGGTTCTCTTCCTACCTCTCCCTCCGCACCTTCAGTGTTCACTCTGGTGGATCCTCTTGTACTTCTATCCCTCTGCCTGTCGGCGTACCTCAGGGTTCTGTTCTTAATCCCCTCCTCTTTTCTATCTACACTTCTTCCCTTGGTTCATTAATCTCATCCCATGGCTTTTCCTACCATCTCTATGCTGATGACTCCCAAATCTACCTTTCTACCCCTGATATCTCACCTTGCATCCAAACCAAAGTTTCAGCATGCTTGTCTGACATTGCTGTCTGGATGTCTCAACGCCACCTGAAATTAAACATGACCAAAACTGAGCTTCTCAATTTTCCCCCCAAACCCACCTCCCCACTCCCCCCATTTTCTATTTCTGTTGATGGCTCTCGCATTCTCCCTGTCTCCTCAGCTCGAAACCTTGGGGTCATCTTTGACTCTTCTCTCTCCTTCTCTGCTCATATCCAGCAGATCGCCAAGACCTGTTGTTTCTTTCTTTACAACATCCGTAAAATCCGCCCCTTTCTTTCCGAGCACTCTACCAAAACCCTCATCCACACCCTTGTCACCTCTCGTTTAGACTACTGCAATCTGCTTCTTGCTGGCCTCCCACTTAGTCACTTCTCCCCTCTCCAATCGGTTCAAAACTCTGCTGCCTGTCTCGTCTTCCGCCAGGGTCGCTTTACTCATACTACCCCTCTCAAGTCGCTTCACTGGCTCCCTATCCGTTTTCATATCCTGTTCAAACTTCTTCTACTAACCTATAAATGTACTCACTCTGCTGCTCCCCAGTATCTCTCCACACTCGTCCTTCCCGTGCACTCTGCTCCATGGATAAATCCTTCTTATCTGTTCCCTTCTCCACTACTGCCAACTCCAGACTTCGCGCCTTCTGTCTCGCTGCACCCTACACCTGGAATAAACTTCCTGAGCCCCTACGTCTTGCCCCATCCTTGGCCACCTTTAAATCTAGACTGAAAGCCCACCTCTTTAACATTTGCTTTTGACTCTTAATCACTTGTAACCACTCTCCTCCACCTACCCTCCTCTCCTCCTTCCTGTACACATTAATTGATTTGATTTGCTTACTTTATTTTTGTCTATTAGATTGTAAGCTCTTTGAACAGGGACTGTCTTTCTTCTATGTTTGTGCAGCGCTGCGTACGCCTTGTAGCGCTATAGAAATGCTAAATAGTAGTAGTAGTAGTCTTCAGCTTGGAGAAAAGACGGCTGAGATATAGAGGTCTATAAAATAATGAGTGGAGTGGATTGGGTAGATGTGAATCGTTTATTTACTCTTTCCAAAAATGCTAGGACTAGGGGGCATGCGATGAAGCTACAAAATAGTAAATTTAATACGAAACTGAGAAAATGTTTCTTCACTCAATGTGTAATTAAACTCTGGAATTCATTGCCAGAGAATGTGGTAAAGGCGGTTAGCTTAGTGGTGTTTAAAAAAAGGTCTGGACGGCTTCTTAAAGTCCATAGACCATTATTAAATTGACTTGGAGAAAATTCACTGCTTATTTCTGGGACATGCAGCTTAAAACGTATTGAATTTTTTTGGAATCTTGCCAGGTATTTGTGACCTGGGTTGGCCGCTGTTGGAGACAGGATGCTGGGCTTAATGGACCTTTGGTCTGTTCCAGTGTGGCAATACTTATGTAGAACAGACTACCTCTTTGTACTCTTCTATGGGCCTCCATGCAAGGTAGATTAAGGCGGCTGCCAAGTGGAAATAGTCCGGTGCCTCGGGCTCAAGGCCTATTCTACTAGTGCTCAGTCTGCTTTTTGAGTGGGGGCCCGGGCAATAACCCTGAGGAAATCTGCAGTGCGGTGATTTGGTCATTGCTTCGTTCCTTTGCTAAGCATTACAGATTGGATATGCTGGCCAGAGCCTGTCTGGACTTTGGCAGAGCCATCATTTGGGGGGAGGGGGGCTTGTCTTCCCCCACCCGATAGATTTGGTTCGGTACATCTTATTCGTTCAGAATAGTGGAGCTCATGCTAAGAAAGGAGAAATTGTATTACCTGGTAATTTTTCTTTGGCTAGTGACACTGTTCTGAAATCCTGCCCTAAGATGACCTCAGCCCTGGCTTCTGGGTGTGCTCTGTTCCCTTTCAATTCATTGGGGAAAAAACCCCTAAAACCAATTATTTTGATTAGCAGTCATATGTGGTTTCCGTAGAGATAGCTATTCACTAGTATATGCAGGGTAGTGAGTGCCACTCTGTGGTGGTTTGCTCTCTTGCTTATTGCAGCTGCGGTGGTTGATGGCGCGTGTTGGGTGTGTTACAAAAAGGGACCGTCTGCTGCTTGGGCATATGCATACTGCATTGTTCCAGGGAGCACCACAGCTTATACAGTGATGTCGCTGGTAGAATTCAGTTTTCTCTACCTCCATCTGCTGTTAGGCAAGCTAAGGGAACAAAGTTGTAGGGGAGAGGCAGCACAGAGGCTTGATGCTGAGGGCTTGAGGGGGCAAAGCAGCCAATGTTTTCAGCGGCAGATGACCTGGTCCCAACCTCAGTCCCAGAAAAAGAGCTGGTCAGTCGGGTTGGGACCATGAAGGGTAGATGGAGGCCCTGATACCAGTGTTGCTGGCTTCTTGTGCCCAGCTTGTGTCAGGGCTGTGTCTGAAAGTTCACTGCCAGCTCCCAACATGAGAGCCTGAGAACAAATCACTCCTGGCTCTGTGGTGCAGGGCAGTCTTGTTCCTGTGGCTGTCCCATCTTTGTCAACATTCCAAAGTGTGTGGTGGATAGACCTAGTGATACAGTTGCTATTGTGGGGAGAGATTTGCGAGTCCTCCGCATTCCTTAGATGTGCATAGGAGGTGTCTGTATCTGGACCAAGAGGGTTTGGCAGATTGGCTTTTGTCATGGAGGTTCCTGTGGAGGATACCTGGGACTCTGAAGACTCTCCTTCCCAGAGGGCAATGAATTTGGGACAGAGGTTGAGTCGGTAATGCTGTTCTGGAGAGAGGAACTGAATCCAGCTGACTGATTCAGTCTCCTCCTGTCCTACAGATTGCAGCCTTCTGATGGAAATCCCATATTGGAAGGGGTCTGTAAGCGCGCCCCCCCCCTCCCAGCCTTTCTCTTGATCCCCAGAACTCTGTCTCAATTGGTGTTGACTGAGTGGAAGTTGCCAGGCAGCCACTTCAGAGGTGTGAGGTGCCTAGGCAAACTTACAGTGGTGGAAATAAGTATTTGATCCCTTGCTGATTTTGTAAGTTTGCCCACTGACAAAGACATGAGCAGCCCATAATTGAAGGGTAGGTTATTGGTAACAGTGAGAGATAGCACATCACAAATTAAATCCGGAAAATCACATTGTGGAAAGTATATGAATTTATTTGCATTCTGCAGAGGGAAATAAGTATTTAATCCCTCTGGCAAACAAGACCTAATACTTGGTGGCAAAATCCTTGTTGGCAAGCACAGCGGTCAGACGTCTTCTGTAGTTGATGATGAGGTTTGCACACATGTCAGGAGGAATTTTGGTCCACTCCTCTTTGCAGATCATCTCTAAATCATTAAGAGTTCTGGGCTGTCACTTGGCAACTCGCAGCTTCAGCTCCCTCCATAAGTTTTCAATGGGATTAAGGTCTGGTGACTGGCTAGGCCACTCCATGACCCTAATATGCTTCTTCCTGAGCCACTCCTTTGTTGCCTTGGCTGTATGTTTTGGGTCATTGTCGTGCTGGAAGACCCAGCCACGACCCATTTTTAAGGCCCTGGCGGAGGGAAGGAGGTTGTCACTCAGAATTGTACGGTACATGGCCCCATCCATTCTCCCATTGATGCGGTGAAGTAGTCCTGTGCCCTTAGCAGAGAAACACCCCCAAAACATAACATTTCCACCTCCATGCTTGACAGTGGGGACGGTGTTCTTTGGGTCATAGGCAGCATTTCTCTTCCTCCAAACACGGCGAGTTGAGTTCATGCCAAAGAGCTCAATTTTTGTCTCATCTGACCACAGCACCTTCTCCCAATCACTCTCGGCATCATCCAGGTGTTCACTGGCAAACTTCAGACGGGCCGTCACATGTGCCTTCCGGAGCAGGGGGACCTTGCGGGCACTGCAGGATTGCAATCCGTTATGTCGTAATGTGTTACCAATGGTTTTCGTGGTGACAGTGGTCCCAGCTGCCTTGAGATCATTGACAAGTTCCCCCCTTGTAGTTGTAGGCTGATTTCTAACCTTCCTCATGATCAAGGATACCCCACGAGGTGAGATTTTGCGTGGAGCCCCAGATCTTTGTCGATTGACAGTCATTTTGTACTTCTTCCATTTTCTTACTATGGCACCAACAGTTGTCTCCTTCTCGCCCAGCGTCTTACTGATGGTTTTGTAGCCCATTCCAGCCTTGTGCAGGTGTATGATCTTGTCCCTGACATCCTTAGACAGCTCCTTGCTCTTGGCCATTTTGTAGAGGTTAGAGTCTGACTGATTCACTGAGTCTGTGGACAGGTGTCTTTCATACAGGTGACCATTGCCGACAGCTGTCTGTCATGCAGGTAACGAGTTGATTTGGAGCATCTACCTGGTCTGTAGGGGCCAGATCTCTTACTGGTTGGTGGGGGATCAAATACTTATTTCCCTCTGCAGAATGCAAATAAATTCATATACTTTCCACAATGTGATTTTCCGGATTTAATTTGTGATGTGCTATCTCTCACTGTTACCAATAACCTACCCTTCAATTATGGGCTGCTCATGTCTTTGTCAGTGGGCAAACTTACAAAATCAGCAAGGGATCAAATACTTATTTCCACCACTGTACCTCTTACTATAGGATGACCTAGAGAGGTTATTTGCCTTTCAAGGGTGTATGCAGCAGTCACTGCTGTGACCAAGATGATGACATCCCAGTTGGAGGGTCTGCATTGAAGGAAACTCAGGACAGGCAGGTAGAGCAGCTCCTCAAGCAGATTTTCTCCTCAGCAGCACTGGGGTTGTACTTCTCGGACAGTGCAGGTTATATTGCCTGAGCTGTCCTAGGGGCATAGCAGCTCCTGTCTTTGGAAAGGGTGGAAAAATCTATCACACAGAGCTTGAGGATAACTATCTTCAAACAATGTAAATTCTCACTCAATTCTTATAATCTAGTAGTATACCTGCATACTTCATAAATAGCAAAAATTTGAAGGAAAATGCCTCAGCAGACTCCATTCTTTTGGGCACACAGTCCATCAAATCAAGGAGCTCTTGCTGTCATTGGCAAAAAAAAATCTCCAGATTCAATCCCATGCTTATGATAAATCAAAAAATCAGCAAAAACATCAGGATGCCCAGCGTTTTTCCTCTAGCCAAGGTCGACTGGCCAATGTTTTGGAGCTTCCTCAGGGTCTGCGGCAGGTATCGCTGTTAAAACCAAAACATCACATTAGTATTTCATAACCAAGCTGCAGCTAATACTCTCAAACATTAAACCTCACTTCACTGCTATCCGGCTTAACTTCTCTGGTCCAAACCTTAGAAAATGGCGTTTCCTCTTATATACTGACATCAAGACGCCAGCAGAACATTTTATCCAATCAGAGAAGACTCTGTGCGGAATCCTGTCCATTGAATTGTCTTATTATTTTTTTATTTGTTACATTTGTATCCCACATTTTCCCACCTATTTGTAGGCTGAATGTAAGTACTGGAGAGGTGTTTGCAGACTCTGGGGTAAACAAATACAAAGTGATGTTATGGTAGGATAAGGTTCATGTGGTAAGACCACATAAAGGAATCGTACAACGGGAGAGTGGTGTAATGCCCATTAAATTACTTTAGTGTTGTTGTGTTGCAGAGGTCAGGCATTTATGTTGGATCAGTAGGGTATGCCTTTTTAAACAGGTGAGTTTTTAGAGTTTTCCTGAAGTGTAGGTGGTCGTACGTAGTGTTCAAGGCTTTTGGTAGTGCATTCCACAGTTGTGTGCTGATGTAGGAAAAACTAGATGCGTAAGTTGATTTTTTTGAAACCTTTGCAGCTTGGGTAGTGCAGATTTAGGTACATTTTGTGTTGATTCGGGTGTGTTTCTGGTAGGTCGGTCAAGTCTGTCATGTATCCCGGAGCTTCACCGTAGATAATTTTGTGAACCACAATGCAGATTTTGAAAGCGATGCATTCTTTGATTGGGAGCCAGCGCAGTTTTTCACGGAGGGGTTTTGCACTTTCAAATTGTGTTTTTCAGAAGATGAGCCTTGCTGCCGTGTTTTCAGCGGTCTGAAGTTTCTGAAGTCTTAGGGAATATCTCTTTAGAAAAAATGACACCATTCCAATCTAGAATTTAAGCCCTTTGCATCATCTGTAAAAGGAAAATCCATTTCTGTTCCTGTTGAACTAGCAAGTGTTTGCTGTTACCTCCTCTGTCATTTAACTTAAGTTGTTGTAAAACCACACAGCACAAAGACTCAAAGCTAGGTTGTTCTTGATCACAATGTGCTGCCAAGGGAACCGAGGTCGTCATAATATTGACATTACTCATGTTCAATTAAACGTGTTGCTAACTTTCTTGCTGTCTGTCTTGTATATAGTTTCTTACAAGGACATAAAATACAATAGACTACATAACTCGAGGTACATGAAGTCCTGAATCGCAACCTAAACCTTCTGCCAGACTAAGGATCCTCAAATTCTTCAGTGGACAACATAATGTCACACATCTGACAGTCACCACAACCTGAACGTCCAAGGCATTCCTCTCTTTCCTCCGGGATTGTCCTTAAAACTGCTGGTGATAAGGTCTCTTTTAGGTTACTGCCTCTACTATAGGCAAACCTCAATCTAGCTTCCGCTAGCATCAGTATTGTTTGTATAATGTGCCAATGTTTCCTTATCACCTTTAACTTTGAGATAGTAGCCGTAAATTTCATCACACAAGTTAGAACATTTTCTTCATCATCCTTTGAGTCAAAAGGTAATCCCGATTCTTGAATCTTGCTCGCTTATAAGCCTTATTAATTACTTGCTTTGGGTAACCTCTCTCCCTTAATCTTCTCTTCACATCTGAAATCTCCTTCATTTGAACAGATCCTCCTGTATCTCAAAATTTGGAAGAGGGGTAGGCTTTCAATCTTCTTGGATGACAACTGCTGTACTTTTTTTTGAGTATTCCTGTCTGTATTTTTACGGAAAACTGTTGTTACAAACCTCATCTCATGTTTCTTGACCAGGACATCAAAGTATGTAATCGCCACATTTGTCACATTGTACAGTGAACCTCAATTTGGAGTGACATCCATTAAGATATTGAACAAATCTCATCAACTCAGTTTCTGAACCACTCCATATATATATATATATATATATATATATATATATATATATATATATATAAAATGTCATCAATAAACCTGACCCACATCTTCATATGTTCAACAAACCTGGAACAGTAAACAAACCATTCCTCAAACTGGGCCATGAAGAAATTTGCTACAGAGGGAGCCATGGTTCTTGGAAGGGGTGGCACACCTACAGTCAGGCACTCGCTTCTTCCCAGGCACTCTATATGACTTTATGCATGACTCCTCTCAGATGGTGGTTTCTTCAGTGGGCAACAGTTTTGGCCTCCAAGGCTCACCTAAGCAAGCTACCGTTCAGGAGCCTATCGAGGAGTTAGGGGAGGCTAAACCTCTTCAGTTGTCTGAAGATCTCCCCTCTAGGTCCTCCATTCGCATCTCAAAGACTGGGCATTTTCAACAGGCTAGATGGGCCCTCTTGAGGAGCTTGTCTAGTGTTAAGGGCCATAAGAACCTGCTTTTCTATGGCACCAGGCAACCTAAGGACACAGGGTATCCCCTCTGGCACCTCCAGCCTCTAAAGGGTGTCTGGGTCCGCCACCCCTTGGAGGTGGCGGCGGACCCAGATACCCTCGGACCAGTGGGACCTGGAAGGAATTCAGAAAATATTCCCTAGAGTTCACCAGCCCCATTTCAGATTCTTTATGGTATCTCCCTACAGGTTGTCCAGGAAGGCAGAGGTAGTACACCTAACCCTAGAATGCTTCATCCAGCTGGGAACAGTAGAGCCAGTCCTGCCTCCTGGAGTGGACTTGACCAGTATAATATCTACTTTAAAGTCCCAAAGAAGGGAGGCTTCTTTCACCCCATTTTGGGTCTGTGTAGAGGTGTTGCGCTCTGGATCTGAAAGAAGCACGTAGCTATTCAGCAGCACCACAAGCACTTCCTGTAGTTTTTTAATCTTGGGCAACCATTTTCAATTCAGATCCCTGATTTTTTTTTTTTTTAAGTTGCCAGCAGCCCCACATACCTTTTCCAAGGTGGTGGTGGCAACATAAGTATTGCCATACTGGGAAAGACCAAAGGTCCATCAAGCCCAGCATCCTGTTTCCAATTGTGGCCAATCCAGGTCAAATACCTGGCAAGATCCCAAAAAAGTACGAAACATTTTAAGCAGAGAACAAGTCCAACCCTGGTGAGATTGGCTGATCCAGGCAGGCTCAAGAAGTCAGGGATGTTACTGCCAGGTTGATGCCTTACGGGAGCACATCGGCTGGGTAGTGAATTTTGACCAAGAGTCAACTGTGATTCCATTACAAATCATGGAGTACCTCAAGGGATGGCTTCCCTCCCAGAGAAGCAGATGCACCATTGACAATACCAGCTGCAAGCCTTTTGCATACAGGATACCTCAAAAGTATGGGACTTCTACAGCTGCTGAAGTTGGTAGTAGCTGTGATCAAGGTTGGGCCTTGGGTAAGGGCTCCCATGAGACCAATGCAGAGGGTGCTGCTGTCCAGGTGAGCTCTCCTGAGGGAAATTCTTGACGGGATCAATTGTCTCACCTTTGGAAAGGGGTGAGGGAGATTAGTTGAATCCTCCTGAGCAGATAGGGGGGGGGGGGGGGGGGGGGGGGGGCAGCCTGGTACAGGCAGATGTTCAACCTTGGCAGTATCTTGGTCCATCAGCCAACCAGAGATGAGGGCCATGCAGCTGGATCTCCAGCACCCACTCCCAGCTGGCAAGGAAGGCAAGTTAAGGGATGTCAGACATTGGGGGAGGGGTGGCTTACTCATTGTTTGATCTTTGATGTATTGCAGTGGCGCAGAATGGCAGAATTCTACCTGATGGCGCTCTCAGCTGTGCACCTAACTGGGACCAACATCCAGATTGACTTCTTGAACCAGTGTTCCCTGGATCTGGAAGAATGGGAACTGAACCTGGAAGCATTTCAGAAGCTGGACGACTGCAATCGCCCTGCTACGCCTTTATGGCCTCATGACAAAATGCAAAGTGGACTTGCTTCTATACCCAGTGCAGAGAACCCAGCTCGGATGGCATGGATGCACTAGTGCAGCCCTGGCCAAGTCAAATTGCTTTGTTTCCTTTGTGGTTACTGGTGGCTCTAGATTGGTATGCTGTCCTGATTCACCTGATGGCAGACGCTCCACACTTCTGTGTGTGTTTTGGGGGGGGGTCCTTCATCATGTCTGGGAATTGATGGGATGTGTTTAAGGGGCTTTGACGTTATCTTCAGAACTTTTAGTACAAGAACAGTGCTGGGCAGACTTCTATGGTCTGTGCCCTGAGAATAGCAAGGACAAATCAAACTCTGGTATACATAAGTATCACATACCAAGGGGGCGTGGCAAGATGGCAGTGTGATCCTGGTGGTGTGTGAGACGCTGATCTTTTGCTGGGTTTTTTCCTGGTTTACCTATCCTTGAAAATATGCCTCATACAAAGAGAAAAGGGACTGTGAGGTTTGTTCCCCCGCCTACCTCAGCATCGTCCCCAATCCAGCAAAGATTGGAGCGTTTCCTCACTGGAGCCTCTCCTTGTGAGTCGAGGGAGGTGAGCCCTGTTGCGGAGGAATTCGGAATAGCGAAACCTCTGCTGGGACATGAAACATCTTTCTCCCCCCTCTGCTTCCAACATCCCTCCATGTTCAGTGTCGGCTGCTTTGCTGGGAGATAGCCTGCTTGTTTCCGGAAGTGTGGCATGCGGGGTCTCTGGCAAGGGTCCAGTGTCCCAGTGAAAGAGCCCGGAGAATGAGACACAGGGTATGACCGGAGTCTCAGATACATCTATGGAGGTTAATCTTGGAAGGATTTGGTTGATGCTCAATAAGATGGACACAACTCTCCAGAAATCCTCAGGTGAGGTAACAGCTTTATATCTTAAGTTTGAAGATCTGGTTAAGACAGTTGAGTCAGTGAAAGAGGACCTCTCCACTCAGGTCAAGCAAATTCAAAATGAAGTGAAACAACTTCAGGATTTCAAGTTTACTACGGTTAAAGATAAACTGGCTCTCCATAAAAGGATAGAGTAGATAGAGAACTTTAATAGCCGTTTGAATCTTAACCTTCTGAATTTTCCTAAAGTCCCTGGGACTCTGCCTATGGATTTATTTAGAAGATATTTGGTTGAAAACTTGAAAATACCACAGGACGCTATTCCTCCTATTAAGGTTTTCTTTCTGCCCAAGAGTCCAAGGAAGAAAGAAGAAGGCGGAGAAGATATAAGCACTGACGTGAACAATATATCTGCCATTTTGAAGCAATCGATAGAAAATGCTACAGAGAGAGCCACACTCCTAGTTTCTTTTGTGCTTGAACAAGATCTCAGTGCCGTTTTAAGGCTTTACTTTAAATACTCAAGTGTTTTCTTTGGAGAGGAAAAAATTTGGATTTATCCGGATGTTACTAAATTAACTCAAGAACGGAGAAAAATGTTTTTGGCTATGAAACAGGAAACATTGAAATTAGGGGGAACTTTTTCCTTGATTACCCATGTAAATGTTTGGTCCGATTTGGAGAGATGAAATACATTTTTTATTCACCAGAGCAATTAAAAGCTTTTCTAGATTTAAAAAAGTTAAAATAATGTTGGAAATAGTAATATAGGTTAGGTATTCACACGTAGCCTTTGTCTATATTTTGTATTACCTATGAATAATCTCCTATGATCTAGCCACGCCTCCCAATTAACTGTGGTCTAAAAGTTGACTTTAATTTTGATATACGATTCTTCTATTTGCTTTGGCTTCTACTGTGTTTCTGAATGACAAGTGTATGGCTTGTAAAAAGTTCTGTAAAATTATTATAAACTAGTAAAAAAGCCCAGTTTCTGATGCAAATGAAACGGGGGGCTAGCAAGGTTTTCTTCAGAGTGTGCATGTGGGAGTGTGTGTCCCTGCCCTCTGCCCTCTCTCCCTCCCCCTCCCTCCTTGGAGTCCAGTCCTTCAGTGTTAAGTTTCCTGCTGTTCTGTGTTACAGAGAGAGTGAGGGCATCTCTCTCCCCTCCCCCTCTGAGTCCTTCACTGTTACAGAGAGAGGGATTTCGTGCTGTGCTGTTTTCCTTCACTCATGGGGAAACCGGATATCTCTGGCGCTTCACACTTCCGGCTGGAGGCTTCAGAACGTTGGTCTTGCCTTTTATATATATATAGATATTTTTTTTAAAAACCTCATTTTACATGGTATGTGATACTATCTTGTTGGGCAGACTGGATAGACTATTCAGGTCTTTTTTCTGCAGTCATTTACTATGTTACTGTGTTACCTGGCTTATGGCTTGGCCCTTGGAGCACTCGCATCAGGTCGTTTCCACCCTACTACAGGCCTGTCAGAGGTCCACGTCCCTGGTGTTTGCAATGGTTTGGAAACTCTTTGAAAAATAGTGTACAGAAAGCAGCTGTTCTCTTCTTGGTCAACTCATTTGGCTGACATTCTTGCCTTCCTGAGAAGGGAGGCTTAGAACAGTGCTTGGCTTTCAGTTCCCTGATGGTGCTGTTGGCAGTTCTTTCCTGCTATTGAGGGGAAGCTTCAAGGGGTCTCTTTGGCTGTCTACCTGCAGATGTAGCAAGGTTCTTGTGTGGTAGACAGGGGTCATATGTTTGCTCCCCTATATCAGGTGGTTCTGCCCCAATATGACCAAGGATCTAGATCAGGAGAGGGCATCCTTTATACACAGAGAGCTGCGTGAATGTTGTTACTACTCCAAGCGGGCCGCAACCTTTTGTACTGTTGGAACCAGAAATAAATAGAGCTCCATAGACTTTCTGTAATATGGAAAAATTTAACTAAAAACAATGGGAACAAACTGATAAGTGGCTATTCTGAAAATATTTGCAAAATACAGTATGCAAAATCACCAACACTCTGGTTTCTGGTATACTTCCTGTGGTCTCAGGGGCCACCTGTTCTAGAGGTCCCCCTGTTCAGCTCCAGGCCATGTCTTGCAGAGATCCATACTTCTTTTTTGGAGGACAGATATTTGATTTAGGAAGCTCTATCCTTCTTGTCTAAAGTGATTTCTTCCTTTTCACCTCAGTTGGGCAATGATCGACTTGGAGAGGTGGGTTTGAGGTGGCAGAGAGCATCCACAAATTGGATGTTGAAGAGTTCTCTATCTGGAAGTCACTTTTGCTTGCATGTCTGATTTTGTTCATAAAAGAAGCAACCTCCAAACCTTCACTGGCAAGGTAGATCAAGGCAGCTATTGAAGCAGCTTATGTATTTTGGGGGAAATGGTCCCTAAGGGAGCATGCTCATATTCTATTTACACATACATAGTAAACATAGAGGCATATTTTCAAAGCACTTTGGGAGGCTAAGTTCCATAGGTTTCTATGGAACTTTGGGAGGCTAAGTGCTTTGAAAATGAGCTTGATAGTAACATAGTAGATGATGGCAGAAAAAGACCTGCACGGTCCATCCATTCTGCCCAACAAGACAAACATATGTGTATACCTTACCTTGATTTGTACCTTCCTTATTCAGGGTACAGACCGTACAAGTCTGCCCAGCAGTACGTCCCGCCTCCCATCACCGGCTCTGGCACAGACCGTATAAGTCTGCCCTCCACTATCCTCACCTCCCAACCACCAACCCCTCTTCCCCCCACCTGCTCCGCCACCCAATTTCGGCTAAGCTTCTGAGGATCCATTCCTTCTGCACAGGATTCCTTTATGCATATCCCACGCATGTTTGAATTCAGGCAACCTCCTGGGCTGTAACACCAGAAGATATATTCAGGGCAGAAATGGTCATTCTTTCACTCTTTTTGTGAACTACAAACTGGATGTCCATTCTAACTGTGCCTTTTACTACTAATCATTTCTATAGTGCTACCAGACATACTTAGCGCTGACAGCAGTCATTTAGAGGGCCTTTCCTTCCTCCCTTTAAGGGACTGCGCTTGTGTATCCCATTGGTTCAGACTGGTCTAGTGGGATAACGGATATCAATCGAATTTCACCTTAATTTCCTATCCTTGAGCCCTGCTAAGACAGTCTGTGTCCCACCCTGAAAGACTGCAGTGCAGCGTTGGGATACCATTCCTTGGTCTGCTTTCCTGGTCTGGGTTGGGGGTAGTTTATATTGTGTTGTTTTTTCTGCATAGGTCTCAAAAAAAAAAAAAAAAGTGTCATGTGGTAAACAAAAAGTACTAAAAAAACCAGTACCCATTCTGCTTTTGGCATTCACATAAAGGATTCCAGCCTGCACTAGTCCCATTAGTGAATTAAAGTGACATTACTGATAATCTTTACCGCCGGAGGTGGCGGGACTGGTGGTGTCCCCTTTGGCAGCATCCGCAGTTGCTGGGTCCCTGCTGCACCTCAAATTCCCTCTGAACAGGCTTTTGCTGTTCCTTTCCTTCCCTGTTTTTCTGCCTCCTCACTAAAAAAAAGAGAACCATAGAATTTATTTAAAAGAGAAACAGAAGCACAGGGAAGTGTTCTTGCTGAGAGCAGGTTTGTGTTACTGCTGTCCGAGTCCTGTTTTCTGTTGCCTGCTTGTCTGAGCCTGCCTTGAAGTGGAGTTGGAGAGGTTTTTTTTCTTGGGCTCAGCTGTCAGTTCCCAAGCTTTCCCGGTCCGGGGTAAGTCCTGCTGGGTTCCTGTTCGGGGGCGGGCGATGGCAGCGGAGGTGGTAAAACGCTGTTCCCGATGCGGGAAACGTTTGGCAGCGGGCCTTTGCAGCGCAGGGTGCACTGATTTGGCGGGACTCAAGGGAGCGGTGCCCCCCCCCCCCCCCCCCCCCCCGAGAGCATGCTTTCCCGCCCAGAGCCTGGCAATTCTCGTGCCATTTTGTGATTGGTCGTGGAGCCGGCTCCGGTAGTGGTTTTGGGCAAAGCCTTCTCCGCTGGTAGGGGGGGGGCGGGGGACCATCAGGCACTGTGGGCGGTGGTGCAGGTGTCATGGCTGCGACCTCCGGCGAGGGCTTTTCGCCAGAGTTTATTTTGCTACTCCATTAGGCGTTTTTGTTGGAAAGGGACTTGCCCCCCCCCCCCCCCCCCCCCATCACGCGGCTGCGACAGCTTCGGCCTTTGATTCTCTCGGGGTCAGGGGGTAACCAAGAGATTTGGGGTTTTTCCCCAGAGAATTTCTCCTCCCATTAAAAAGCCTAGGCTTTTTTGGGGGGGAGGGGGTCTGAGGAGGGGTCCTGCATACGGTCGCCTGCAGCTTCCTCCGTGATGGCTCTGAGTAGACGGGGGTGGAGGATGGTATCCTCACTGACCAACCGGAGGACTCTTCTGCCGTGAGGATTTTCCATAAGGAGGAGTTATCCTCCTTTATCTCTCAGGCGCTGGAAGCCCTGAATATAGAGGACCCTGAGGTTGCGGCTTCTCAGGCAGTCAACTCCAAGATGACCTTCTAAGGCCTTTCCGGTACATGAAGCTATTGAAGAGTTGATTTCGGCCCAGTGGGCGGATCCGGGGGGGGGGGGGGGGGGCTGAAAGTAGCCAGGGCTATGGCCAGGCTGTATCCGGTTTCAGCTGACCGTTTAGAGCAGTGTTTGCTCTACCTAGGGTGGATGCCCTGGTGACAGCGGTCACTAAGAAGACTACTCTTCCAGTGGATTGTGGTGTGGCACTTAAGGATATGCAAGACAGATGGCTAGAGGCCTCTTTAAAACGTTCCTTTGAGGTGGCCGCTTTGACACTTCAAGCTTCCATATCATCAAGCAGATCAATCCATAGACTGGTGGGTTGTGTCCATCTACCAATAGGTGGAGATAGCAATCTTTTGCCTCTCTATATGTGGTCATGTGCTACCAGGAAATCCTCAGTATTCTCTCTATCTAGCAGGTGTGTGGTCACACGCAGCAGCTCTGGCTTGGTCTCCACGCCTATTTACTTAGGCTTTGAGTACCTGGGGTTGAGGGCTCTTCATGAGCAAGTGCAAACCTGGTGGTGCCAGGTCCCTCCTTTTCTCTCCCCTCCCGCTGGCTCCGTTAAAAACGAAAACATAACAATCTTGAAGCAGAAAAGATTTTACTTGCAGCTGCTCACTGGGACACAATTCGTTGTAGCTCGGAGCAAGTAATTTTACCTTTTCCTAGCGGGCAGGGGGTTCCCCGAACGCTTCTCTTGTGGATCATGGCATCGGATGGTAAGGGCGCAAAAAAGCTCTCCCCGGACCGCGATCGCGCGGCTAGTGGGGAGGCGTGGGGATCGGAGGCAGAGAAGCCCGTTTTGGGTGCCCTTCCGGACTTTGCTGATTTAGCCAGTTTTTCCTCTGCTGGGGCGTCTGCGGCCTTTCCCGCCTTAGGTGCCCATCCCCTATGTCCGCCCTTCCGACGTCGGCCGCCCATGCAGCTCGGACGGCCTCTGGTATGGCCGCCTTTTGAGTTGGGCGGCGGTAAGAAGATGGCAAAGTTTAAGCGCCATGCTTCCTGTGTGGCTCCTTCGCGGAGTGATGCGCCGGACGCCATTTTGGATGCGCAGCGCGCCTCTCCCCCGCTCAATGGAGTGGAGGTTGAGAGTTCCTCTAGGGCTGTGGCCCAGGTTGCAGAGGTGCACAAACAGGGGGGTTTCTCTCCCGAGTTTATTTTGTTGCTGCATCAGGCCTTTCAACTGCAAAACGCTGCTCCTGCTCCCCTGTCAGATATGGGGGAAGAGGCTTCCCTGATCAAGCGTCCTCGGGTGGATCTTCAGGTCTTGGGGGACTCTGTCTCCTCTGATGTAGATGAGGGCAGCGTTTGAGTTCTCCCAAAGGTCCCTTGGGGATTCTTTGGAGGAGGCTGATCCTTGCCCTGATGGGGGAGATGACCCCTCTGCAGCGCAGCTTTTTCGCTCAGAGGAATTGCCAAACCTGTTAGTTCAAGCTATGAGCATCTTGAGTATTTCCTCTCCGGAGGAAGGCCCTCCTTCAGCCTCGGCGGGTTCCGCTATTATGTTGGGAACCAAGCACCCTTCCAGGACCTTCCACATCCATGAAGCCATGAAAACTCTAATTTCGGCTCAATGGGATTCTCCTGAGGCGAGCCTCAAGGTAGCCAGGGCCATGACTCGTCTGTACCCTCTGGCAGAGGGTGAACAGGAGGCCTTGCGCTGGTTGGCAGTGGACTCTCTAATCACTGCTGTGACAAAAAAGATGGCTTTGCCGGTGGAAGGTGGCTCTGCCCTTAAGGATTCACAGGACAGGAAATTGGAAGCGGCCTTAAAGTTAGCCTTTGAAGCGGCCGCCTTGAGTTTGCAGGCCTCGGTTTGCGGCTCCTATGTGGCCAGGGCATGCCTGACGGTGGTGCAGCGGGCCTCCCCCTCGGATCCTTCCTTGAGGGCGGATTGGCCGGTCCTGGAGTCGGGCTTGGCTTACTTGGCAGACTTGCTGTATAATGTTTTGAGAGCCTCGGCTAAAGGTATGTCTCAGACAGTCTCTGCCCGTCGATGGCTGTGGCTTAAGCATTGGTCAGCTGACCATGCCTCCAAATCCCACTTAGCCAAGTTGCCTTTTAATGGCAAGCTGCTCTTCAGGGATGAGCTGGACAAGATCGTGACGGATCTCGGCAGTTCTAAAGGCAAGAGGTTGCCGGAGGTCAAGGCAAGGGCCAGCAATGCTCGCCCTGGTTCCTCTAAGGGCCGTTTTCAAGAAGCCCGTCGGGCAAGTCGGGCTCCTCCTCCTCCTCCAAACAGAGGTTCTCCCCGAAGCAGCATTCCTTTCACAGAGACTGCCGCTCAGGATGTTCTTCCTCTGGTCCTCCCCCAGGGTCTCGTACCCAATGACGGGGCCGTGGTCCATGGCCCAGAGCAGATAGGAGGAAGGCAACACCCAAGTGGGCACAGTGTTCCTGCCGGGCAACTGGAGCCTCAAGCTTCAGGCCCAGGTGGGCCGGTTCCTACTCTCAGCTCCTCAGGCTTGGGATTATGTGCAACTGTTAGGCTCCATGACGGCCACGATGGAGGTAGTGCCCTGGGCCAGGGCCCATATGAGGCCACTACAGCACTCTCTCTTCTGCGGCGCTGCATTGTTCATTCAGACAGTATTAAAAAACAAAAAAAATTAGAAGTAGAGTTGTCAGCTTCTAGTTGTACAAAGCGCTTGCCAATCTCTTATAGTGGAGGCTCCTTTGAATAAAGCATGGAATCCGGTCTCAAATACCCTTCCAGGGAAAGACCAAAAAACTTGGATTCTCTGGGGACAAGCAAGGTTATGAATCATGGGTGACGTCACTGATGGAGCCCCAGTGCAGAGATGCTGCCCAGTGTTCCATTTTCTAGAAGCTTTTGGAAGCAGTCTGCCACACACGCATGCATCTACCCTCCATTGTCATGCAGGACCGGGTTAGTCTTCAGTTTTCCGTGGAGCCGTGAGGGTTTCTCTCTCCTTTCAGCTCGCTCAAATGTATTGATGGTTTGCCTTGTTCTTTCTTTTGCCTACTTGTGTAAGTGTTGTTTGGGGCCACAGCTGCCTTTGCCCTTTTTCCCTGTTTTTTGGCATTTATAAGTTTCCTTTATTTTCTATGGCTCACCAGGCCCCCTTAGGCCTAGAGCTTCCTGGTTGGTGTTTCTTTTTAACAATTGAGTCTCGGCTATTTTTCCAGTTACGTCCCTTAAAACTCTCAGTGGTTTTAAGAAGTGCACTCGGTATAGCAGAGACATGTCCTTTTAGACATCCACAATTGGTGGTTGCTATACAGGGGCCTGATCATAATCTCTTTTTGAATTGAAAATTAATATACATATTAAAAAAAATCTAACATTTTCCTAGTTAATCACTCAAATTTTCCTGTGTTGCACATCCTCACAAAAGAGAGGAAAAAAATAACTGGCAGCTTACTTATAAATGGTTCTCTGTAGACATGCACAACATATCACTTTTCTTCAGTATGCAGTTCAAGCTGGCTATGTAAAAGAGATCAAAGCAGGCAGTAATCGTGCTCAGAAAAACCTACTCCTAGTTTTTTTTTTCTGAGCACTAATCCATCTTGGAGCTGTCAGATGTCCACGTGTGGCTCTTTTATCCTGCTGTCTGCAGACATCTGTTACAGGTAAAGCAACTTTGCTGTGTCTAGAGATGTGTAATTGCCAACTTTGGCATACAGACTGTAGTGTGTTTTTAGTCATGTGTTTTTATTAAATAGCAGTACCAGCTGAACGCCATGCTAATTTTACAAGTGCAGTCAGCATGTAAAAAAACAGATCACAGTATGTATGTTGGGTTTTATTGAATGCTTGTGTGAGGGAATTTTATAATTATGTTGTCACTGATTTCTTTTTATTGAGTATTTTTATTTTTTTTTAAATTTTTGTTACATTTGTACCCCGCACTTTCCCACTCATGGCAGGCTCAATGCGGCTTACATGGGGCAATGGAGGGTTAAGTGACTTGCCCAGAGTCACAAGGAGCTGCCTGTGCCTGAAGTGGGAATCGAACTCAGTTCCTCAGTTCCCCAGGACCAAAGTCCACCACCCTAACCACTAGGCTGCTACTCCATTCCATTTCAAAAGTTTAAAAAAAAAAAAAAAAAACCCTGAACGCAAACTGTTTTTGAGAGTTGGGGTTTTGACATAAAATGAGCCTGTGACTTATTCTGTATCCAGTCAGGAAGTTTTCAGACTGCCATCTCCTCTGCTCATTTTCTGTCTAATGTTAAAGTTCTGTTGAGATACTTTATGATAAGTTGCGGTAGTAACTGTCATTTTGAGTGCTTGGCATTTACTCCATGAAGTGATTGTGTATTTTTCCCTTTATCATGCAGGTCCCTGCTGGATATGGACATAACTATGTCTTCTGAGGCATTTCATAAGCACGTGAACGCTTCTCTGGTGCACGTTAACAATATTCTGAAGGTAGTGGTCCGCCTCTTCTTGGTGGAAGACCTTGTTGATTCCTTAAAGGTAGGTAGACTCAGCTTTGCTGTCTTACTTCCAGCTGTAACTTCATTCACTGGTTCAAAGCCTACATGTTTTCAAAATGGTAGATTCCCAGGGGTAGTTTCTGTAGTAAAAAGATGTAAGACTTGAGAAAAAAATGATTTCATTTCAACCTATTTTGACCTAATGGAGAAGGAAGTGGAGGAGTAGCCTAGTGGTTAGTGCAGCAGACTTTGATCCTGGGAAACTGTTTGATTCCCACTGCAGCTCCTTGTAACTCTGGGCAAGTCACTTAACCCTCCATTGCCTCAGGTACAAATAAGTACCTGTATATACTATGTAAACCGCTTTGAATGTAATTGCAAAAACCACAGAAAGGCAGTATGTCAAGTCCCATTCCCTTTCCCCCTTAATGCAGTCACTCTTGATGTTTGGTAATCAGGCTTGTACTTGGCTGCCTTTTTTAATTATCCTGTTTTTTTGTTTTTGTTTTTTTCATTCACTGTTTAAATCTGGTGGCTGCTGCAATCTTGCAGCTCAGTGACTCTTACGATTGTTTAAATCTTGTGTTAAACACAAATTACAGTACCAAGATAGCAATTATGAATAAAACAACCTTCTCACCACACACACATATTAACCCGCTTCAAAAATGTGCCTTAAAAGCTGTTAAAACATTTTCAAAAATTTTAAATATGTATTTCCCCCAAAGCAGCCCATTCCACAAGTAAAGCACCATCATCTGCTAAGCTTTTAGAACACGGCCTGCAAACACATGCCCTGTGTTGGGATCGCAAGCCTGCAATTTTCAAGTTTATTTACTAGTTGAGATGAGAGCTCATTGATAACTCATCTTAATTAAGTTGTGTGCGCAAATCCAAAATATGACCAGATTGGCGCACGCAATTTAGCTCGTACTATATAGAATCCGGGGAATATTCTATAATGGCCTCTGGGCCCCCAAAACCTTACATCGTATTGGACATTATATATTCCTTATTTCCTTGACCCTTATTGTACTTGTATGCCTTTACCTTACCTGACCATTATTTTATACTGTATTTGTTTAACATCTACTGGACCTGGTGATTGCCTTTTCAGTATTATGTAAGCCACATTGAGCCTGCTAATGGGTGGGGAAATGTGGGATACAAATGTTACAAATAAGAGATAAAAGGAAAAAAAACAATGTTTTAGTGAAGGAGAGATGGTAAAAAAGGAAACAGCCATTCTACTGCAAGCTCCAGGCCCACTCCTCTCATACTCCATCTGGGATTCATTCGCCAGCTATAACTGACTCAAGCAGAGAGACTTACAAGTTGAAAGCATTGACAGACGTGTTTTGAGGCTTTTGTAAAGGATAGAAGCCTGGTATGTCTGAATAAAGGGGTCATTAAGTAGGTTCTGATAGGAGAATCTAACAGCTTTAGAGGAACTATAAGGCATTAATGGGTGAAAGATACTTTAAGCTATATTTATCTTGTATACCAAGGTCAAGATCTTGAAAGGTAGCCAGCACTCATTTTTCAATAAAAGTTTACAAGATTGAATTTGAGTGCCTGTGATCTTAATTGCTAGATGCCTTATTTTCTTCTAGGACAAGCACAATCCATCTGCCACATGTAGGTGATGTCAACCAGCAGCTCCTATTGGATGTGCTTTCCGGTAGCTCTGTGTGGGATGTCTTTTGTGTGTTTTATTTATTTATTTTTTTAATTTAAAGATTCCTCTGAGCATGTGTAGTAGGCACCCAGGACATAATGTTCGGTCAGTATGTCCTCAGAAACCTATTTGCCTACTAAGGGACTTTCCAATTACCCAGCACATTTTTTCAGCTAGACTCAAGTATGCCTGCATCTCCCCTCCCCTGCTTGTATCTGAAGAAAGTGGAGTGGCTTACCTGTCAAAGGATTCTCCATAGTCAGCAGGGGAAAGCAGCCGTACTTACCCACCCTCCAGCTCCATTTACTCACACGCTCAGCCAGCTAAGCTCAAAACTGTAGTGGGTATGTGGTCTTGCACCAAGTGCAGGAACTCCTGTGCATGCCCGGTAATTCAAAAAAGACTTGGTTTGGCTAAAGGAGGGCTCTAGCATATTAGATCTGTCAGATGATCACCAAAAATGTGTGGCTGCATTCCCCTGTGAAAACTAGTTTGGTGTGAATACAAGGTGTTGGCCTTTCCTAGGTAGTCCAGAAGTTGGGTAGCCACTATACTCTGCTACCTTGGAGGTAAAAAGTAGGTTAGGAATTGGACAATTTGACACTAATGTTCTATTGTCATTTTGGTTCTTTAGTCGAGGGCAAATATAGGTGGATTTCAAAAGAATGGGTGCTACACCATATTCTAAGCTAGGAGAGACCATATGTAGATAGGGTGCCTGAAGATTTCACACTTTTAATTAAAATTCAGAGTTCTGGGATCATGTGATGCAGTTGTAGATTTTTATTTTGCAACAGTGAGGGTGGATGGTAAGTTAAACATCAGAAGAATTATGTGGAAGCTCCTAGTCAGATTCTACACTAGTTTTTTGGGAGGGATTTTGCTTTTTATGTAGGAACTAATGTTGCTTGTGTGTGTAGTTTCAAAAATGGGAGGCTAGCTCCTTAGCAGCAATTTCCTCAGTTTAAAAACCTTACAGGCTCATCATAGAACTTAATTATCCCAAAAAGCCTAGTTGGGCCGAGGGTTATTTTCTATTCATTCTTGAATAATAACTTTTCTTCCATTATGTAGCTTCCCACTATTTCAGAACCTGTGGGATAAGTACATAAGTATTGCCATACTGGGAAAGACCGAAGGTCCATCAAGCCCAGCATCTTGTTTCCAACAGTGGCCAATCCAGGTCACAAATACCTGACAAGATCCCAAAATAGTGCAATATATTTTATGCTGCTCTGATTTGTTTCAAATTTACTTCTTTGTAGCTTCATTGCGTGCCCCCTAATCCTAGTATTTTTGGGAAGAGTAAACAATTGATTCACGTCTACCCATTCCATTCCACTCCACTCATTATTTTGTAGACCTGTATCATATCTTCCCTCAGCCGTTTCGTCTCTAAGCTGAAGAGCCCTAGATGCGTTAGCCTTTCCTCATAGGGAAGTCGTCCCATCCCCTTTATTATTTTCGTCGCCCTTTTCTGTACCTCTTCTAATTCTACCTTATCTTTTTTGAGATGTGGTGACCAGAACTGCACACAAAATTTGAGGTGCAGTCACACCATGGAGCAATACAAAGGCGTTATAACGTGCTTGTTTTTGTTTTCTATTCCTTCTTAATAGCTAACATTCTATTTGCTTTCTTAGCCGCTGCCGCCACATACTGTGTAGAAGGTTTCAACGTATCATTAACATGACACCTAGATCCCTTTCTTGGTCAGTGATTCCTAATGTGGAACCTTGCATAACATAGCTATAGTTCGGGTTCCTCTTTCCCACATGCATCAGTTTGCAATTGCTCACATTAAAAACATCTGCCATTTGGATTCCCAGTCTTGTAAGGTCCTTTTGTAATTTTTCACAATCTTGCAATTTAACAACTTTGAATAACTTTGTGTCATCAGCAAATTTAATTACCTCACTAGTTACTCCCATCTCTAGATCATTTATAAGTATGTTAGAAAGCAACAGTCCTAGCGCAGACCCCCGGGGAACCCCACTATCTACCCTTCTCCATTGAGAATACTGACCATTTAACCTTACTCTTTTAACCACTTTTTAATCCACAATAGAACACTACCTCCTATCCCATGACTCTCCAATTTCCTCTGGAGTCTTTCGTGAGGTACTTTGTCACACGGCTTTTGAAAATCCAGGTATCTACCGGCTCACCTTTATCCGTATATTTGTTCACCCCTTCAAAGAAATGTAATAGATTGGTGAGGCAAGATTTCCCTTCACTAAATCCATTCTTTTGAATATGCTCTGTAATTTTGTTCTTTATAATAGTCTGCCCGGCACAGACGTCAGGCTCACCGGTCTATAATTTCCTGGATCACTTCTGGAACCTTTTAAAAAAAATCAGCGTTAGGAGGAAGTGACGTCACGCTAGCAAATGGAGCAGTGAAAATGGAGCTCCCGTCTACCAGCCTAATAATAGCGCTTATCTAGCTCACCTACCCCGGGAAAAAGGTGGAAGAAACTGCATTCGATAGGCGAAAAGAAGCGGAGTCGAGCAATGTCACACTCAAAGCTCAAAACACCGGATTTAGCAGCGTTCTTGTACCAGCAGAAAGGCAGAAATGGAGGGCTGCAGGCGGAAGAAGATGGCACCCAGACTACGAGAACGGAGCAGAAAGATCCAGAGCAAGCACGAGGTGAATCGCCAATAGAAATAACGGAGGTAGAGCCTGAGGTCTGGACGAAACTATGCACGTGGTTTCAGGAAATTAAAACGGACCTCAAGGAAGTGCACAAGGACTTTGCCCAATTGAGCTCGGAGCTAAGAGGAGAAATATCAGAGCTGGGCAACCGCGTGATGGAGGTTGAAAATGGCCAGGAAGAACAATCGGAAGCGATTAGGGCCATGGACCAGCAACTCAGTGAGAGAAAAACAGAAGCCAGGTACCTTATGGATAAAATTGAGGACTTGGAAAATAGGAGCAGGCGCTCCAATATTAGAATCCGTGGGGTGCCTGAGACTCCAAAGTTTGACTAATCGCAGCGCAAATACTGTCAACGGAGGAGATGCCATATGATAAAACCACAGTCCGACTAGAGCGAGCGTATCGCGCGCTGGGCATGAGGAAATCAAACCAGCCTAAAGACATTGTGGCATGCTTCACAGAATTCAAAGTTAAAGAGGCTGTGATGAAGAAGGCGAGAGCGGTGAACCCACTGATATGGGAAAGCTACTCGATAGAGCTATATCAAGATATATCAGCCATAACCTTAAAAAGACGGGGTGAACTGTGGCCATTAACAGCGCAGTTAAGAGAGGAGGGTGTACCATACAAATGGCAGTACCCATTTGTGCTAACCTTTTTCCAAGAGGGAAAACAGAGGAGAGTGGCATCGCTGGAGGAAGCACAGGAATATTTAAAGCAAGCAGAGGCAGCAGAAGACAATCACCACCATGAACAAGGAGGCGTAGCACGGGCCGCCAAGCCCAAATGGCAGAGAATATCTGGGAAGCAACTGGATCCACAAGTGGGAAAATGAAGGGATCAACAATGTGTCCTGAGGGGACGAATGAAACCGAGTAGCGGAGCAGAAAAATGGTGCGAAGAATCATTCCACGGGGGAGGAAATCTAGAACAGGCTGAGAGGCGATGGGGACATCACCCCTCTCAGGAATAGACATGGCTCAAGAAGTTAGTGGGATATGTCTTCAATGGAAGTGGGAAGGAGGGGAAGGGATGGGGAAAATACCAAAGTATCTGGTGGTTGCTGAATAGGTTAGAAAGTTGGGGAAGAATATATAGAGAATGTGTAATTTGGAATGTTAAAGGTCTCAATTCACCAGTAAAGCGCAAGCGAATGTTTACTGGTATGTTGAGGCTAAACAGTGATATAATTATGTTGCAAGAAACACACTTAAAAAAATGTCATGAGAAATTGATAATCCCATAGGCGATACCCAGTGGTAATACACTCAACAAATCAAAATTTAAAAAAAAGGGGGGGGGGGGTACTCATGGCCTTCTCGGACTCATTACCCTGGGAAATTATCAAAACTGTAACAGATAAGACGGGCAGGTTTCTATTGGTAATAGCCTCACTCTATAAAATACAGTATACATTTGTCACAATATATGCACCCAGTGAAGGGCAGGGCGAATTCCTGGAGGAAATAGAACAAAAGCTTTGACAGAATGTGCAAGGCAAGATATTAATGGGTGGAGATTTTAATCTGACAATAGATCCCCCCCCCCCTTAGATAACTCAGCGGGGCAAGTGGGGTATGCTAGGAAAGACAGAGAGGTCTTGAAAAGCTTTATGAGTAGGTGGGGCCTGATTGATCTATGGAGGGTAACACATGGACAGGAAAAAGATTATACTTTTCAGCCACACACAATTCGTACTCGAGGATAGATCTCTGGTTGGGGGATGGGGTAGTGGCTAAAGCTATGCAGAAAATACAAATAGAACTCTGTACATGGTCAGACCACGCCCTGGTTCTCCTGAGGTTAAGGATTGGAAGGGAAGCGGGACCATGACATTGGCGTTTAGATGAGGCACTCCTAAACGAACCAGAAAATGTGGGCAGGATAGAACAATATATAAAGGACTACCTGGAATTTAATGATGTGGAAGATGTCCACCCAGTGAACCTATGGGAGGGCCTAAAGGCTGTGCTGAGGGGGCAGCTAATCGCTCTCAAAGCTCACTTGAATAAAACAAAAAAAGCTCAAGAACAGGTACTAAGGGATAGGATAGAGCAGGCAGAGCGGCAGCATAAAGCAGACCATACGGATAGGACAGCTATGGAGGAGCTTCATAAAAATAGACTACAACTTAATGAACTACAGATGGCGGAGGTGGCCAGTCAGCTGCAGCAAGTGCAACAGGAATACTATGAGCTGGGGGATAAAGCGAGTAGGTTACTAGCGAATAAGCTGAAAAAATAGGTCCACCGCAATCATATCAATAGTCTCATTAATCAGCAAGGCCAAACTGTCACTCAAATAGGAGATATCCAAGCAACCTGTCATGCCTTTTATACAAGCCTGTATAAATCCGAAGTGGAGGTAACCCCCAGTAATATAGAAGAGTACATACAAGGGATAGAGACACCCCAGATGTTGCAGGGGGAAAGGGAAAACCTATCGGCACCTATAAGGCTGGATGAGATCAAGGAAGCGGATCAGAGAGTTACCACATGCCAAGGCACCGGGACCAGATGGGTTCCCCGCCAGAGTATACAAGCTATATGTATCCATACTGGCACCGCTCTTAAGGCTTTTCCAATCCTGTGATCAGGCGCAAGAGCTGCCCTACTCATGGTGCTTGGCGGCGGTGGCCCTATTGCTTAAACTCGGGAAGGATCCGCAGCACTGTGGGTCCTATAGACCGATATCCCTCCTAAATGTAGACTATAAAATCTTTACAAAAATCTTAGCAAAAAGACTGCAAATAGTATTGCCCAAGCTAATTCATGAAGATCAGGTGGGTTTCATAGCGGGGCGCCAGGCCTTTGATAACACTAGATGCTTTATTCCTGTGCTGAAACAGGTGAGGGACAAACAGGAACCGACAGTAGTACTTTCGGTCGATGCAGAAAAAGCATTTGATCGAGTGGAATGGCCATTCCTGTTTGCAATGGTGCAAAAGGTAGGGATAGGGGGGTGCTATTTGAAATGGCTACAACTATTATATCAGGCCCCATTAGCGGTACTAAAAATCAACGGAACATATTCAGAGCCCATAAAACTCCAAAGAGGCACAAGGCAGGGGTGAGCAGTATCTCCGCTACTGTTTGCTTTATCTATTGAACCACTGGTCTGTATTATTAGAGCAGATTCAGGAATTAAAGGAGTGGTGAGAGGGAAGAGGGAGCATAAGCTGATGCTATTCGCAGACGATATCCTAATGACGCTGACGAGCCATGAGCCATCTGTGAGGAGGGCAGTAGAACTAATGAGGCAATATGGGGAAAGGTCGGGATTTAAGGTAAATATTAACAAGACAGAATTACTTAATATCACGGTACCTAGGCAGGAGATATCCCAGATGAAAGCAGCGTTCCCTCTTGTTTGGGCCACTAAATCTACCCAATACTTGGGGGTACAGATTACTCCCAAAGTGGAAGAACTGTATGAGGCAAATTTTCCAATGAAAATAACTATTAGCTGAGCTTGACAGATGGGAAGGTCTAAATGTCTCGTGGATAGGGCGCATCAATGCAATTAAAATGATGTTGCCTAAATTGCTTTATCTTTTTATGGCTCTTCCCGTCCCAATTCCTCGGAACTTCTTTGCCCGCCTCAATAGAAAGATGTTTGCGTTTATCTGGAGGAAAAGACCACCACTGGTGAGATGAGCCATAATGTTTCAACCACAGGCGAGGGGAGGGATGGGAGTACCAAACTTCTTCCTATATTATCAGGCGGCCCAACTGAGAATCCTAGCAGATTGGCATCCGGCAGTTAACAAAAAATGGTTACACTGGGAAAGGGCATGGTTGGGGATGAGAGAGGTGGGAGATATACTGTGGATACCGAATAAGGAGTTGAGGAACATAGGGCGAGGGGTGCCCATAGGAGTAAGGCATATTCTGCTCACCTGGTACCAAATAAGGAAACGATGGTTCCCAGAGCGGAAATACTTCCATCAGACAGGGATACGTAGGGCCCTGTGGTTTCCACTAGGAGCCACAGAGGCAGCCTACACGCACTGGGCACGAGCAGGATTGCACACACTGGGACAACTATGGGACAATGACAAGGTAATCGGATTTGCAGAATTACAAGAGGAATATGGACTGCAGGCTAGAGATCAAGTGTTTTATTGCTGTGTACGTAATTATATACGCTCCAGGGCCCGAGAAGAGTTAGAACTGGGGGAAACCTCCTTGGAAGTAGCATTGAGAAAGGGAGGGGGCAGAGGAAGTGTGTCGCACATATATATGGCACTGCTACAGCGAACAGACCCCCAGATATGTTAGCAGATGGGCGGAAGCGCTGCAATGCACATTCTCAAAGGAGAGTTGGAAGAGAGGATACCAATATTTGTTTAAACCATCTGTGGCCCAGGGAGCAATAGAGAATGGTTTCAAAATATACTACTGGTGGTATTATACACCAGAGAGACTGCAGCGCATTTACCTAGAGAACTCTGCAGAGTGCTGGCGGACATGTGGAGCCAGAGTAACGTTCATGCATATCTGGTGGGACTGTCCAAGGATACTAGACTATTGGAGGACTGTGGTAACATTGATAACTAAGGTTCTTCAACGTCCTTACCCGTGCCAGCCGGAAAATTGTCTTCTACATCTTAAGCCGGCTTCAATGACAGTAACCCAACATAAACTGAGTATTCAATACCTGGTGACAGACAAAATAGTGGCAGCCAAAATAGCAATAGCCAGAGAATGGAAAAAACAGCCGCCGGGAATACAGAGGGTGTTGCAAAGAGTGGATTTTATGTACCAGATGGCAAAACTGACAGCCATAAAAAAGGGCGAATGGGAGCCTTTAACAAGGTATGGCAACCCTATGAACAATATCAAGAACAGAAATCAGCACCACCATGATACAGGGGAGGGGGGGATAGGGGAGAGGAAATGTAGATAGGAGGTGAAACCGGAGTGTGTTAAGATTCGTAATGATGTTGAAGGAGAACATGAGAAGATGTAACTCAAGGTTAAATGTTATGCATTTCAGAGAATTAATAAAAATGTTTTTTAAAAAATCAGCGTTACATTGGCCACCCTCCAATCTTCGATACCATGCTTGATTTTAAAGATAAATTACATATTACTAACAATAGTTTTGCAAGTTCATTTTTCAACTCTATCAGTACTCTGGGATGAATACCATTCGGACCAGGTGATTTGCTACTCTTCAAGTTGTCAAATTGCGCCATTACGTCTTCCAGGTTTATAGAGATTGCATTCAGTTTCTCTGACTCATTAGTTTTGCATATCTTTTCAGGCACTGGTATCTCTCCCAAATCTTCCTCAGTGAAGACCGAAGCAAATAATTTAATCTCTGCTATGGCTTTGTTTTCCTAAGTGCCCCCTTTACCCCTCGATCATCTAGTGTCCAACTGATTCTTTTGCTGGCTTATTGCTTTTTAATATACCTAAAAAAGTTTTTACTATGTGTGTTTTTTTTTTTTTTTTTTTTTTTTGCCTCCAATGCAGTCTTTTTTTTTTTTTTTTTTTTTTTTTTTTTTTTTTATAAAGTCCCTCTTTGCCTTCCTTATCAGCACTTTGCATTTGACTTGCTATTCCTTATGCTGTTTCTTATTTTCAGTCTGATCAGTCTTCCATTTTTCTGAAGGATTTTCTTTTAGCTCTAATAGCTTCCTTCACCTCACTTTTTAACCACGTTGGCTGTCATTTTGTCTTCCTTCTTTCCTTTTTTAATACACGGATTATATTTGGCCTGGTCTTTCAGGAAGGTATTTTTGAACAGCATCCATGCCTGATATAAATGTTTGACCTTCACAGCTGCTCCTCTAAGCTTTTTTTTTTTTTTTTTTTTTTTCACCATTCTTCTCATTTTATCAGTTTCCTTGCTAACGGATTTCCTGCGGGCATTTACTCCAAAGCTGATATGAAATTTCATCATATTATGATCACTGTTATCAAGAGGCCCCATCACCATTATCTCCTGCACCAGATCATGCACTCCACTAAGGACTGGGTCTAGAATTTTTCCTCCTCTTGTTGGCTCCTGTACTAGCTGCTCCATAAAGCAGCCCTTGATTTCGTCGAGAAATTTTACCTCCCTAGCATGCCCTGATGTTGTAATTACCCAGTCAATATCATGGTAATTAAAACCACCCATTATTACTGTGTTGCCCAGTTTGTTAGCCTCCTTAATTTCTGATAACATCCGTCTGTTCATCCTATCAACCAGCAGTTGATAGAGACAACTGAAATGTCTTTCTTGGCATCCAGTTCAGCTCCTCATTATTTTTCAGCACAGCAGGTGGATGAACACTTCTCCTTCTGGTTCTGAGTGATTTGCTCCTGGTCCAATTGCTCAACCAGTCCCCAGTTGAGCTTTGCGGTTGGCTTGAGTCTGCAGAGTCACATCTGGAGGTCTTCAGATCCTTTTCGCCCTGTGAATTTATATCTTTCCTCCTTCACTTCACCTCTCCCCTGGTTCCTGCAGAGCTCTCCTTTTCCAGCACAAGAACCTCCAAAAGGGAAAAAAAGTAAGGTTTACTGGAGAGCGTGGGACAGAGGATGTCCTGATTCTCTCAGCTGGGGCGAGACTTTCTCTCAGCTGGGGCGAGACTTGGGGGGAGCAGCCAGCAGTTGTAAGTCTGACTAAAGTTCGACTCAAAACCGCTTGGAGGGCTTCAAGTTCTACTTGGTGCAAGAGAGGAACTCACCAATTGGGGCTGCATTTGTGCCAGTCAGGATGAGTGGCAACTCCCATGGAGACAGTTAAGTGGTTTTCCTGCTGTGGCACCCACCGGTCGGTGTCGGGGCATTGCACTGCATGCAAGCCAGGACTCCCGTAGGATGTGGGGGAAATGGTCGACTGCAGCACATCTTTGAATTTGACGCAACATCTGAATGTATCATGATATCCTTACAAAGTTACTTGACAAACTTGGAATCGGCGGAAACATCATCAAATGGATAAAAGGTTTCATCACCTCAAGATCCTATCGAGTCAAATCAGCCACATCAACCTCGTCTCCCTGGTCATCAAAATACGGGGTACCCCAAGGATTGCCTCTTTCCCCGATCCTTTTCAACCTTATGATCTCTCTAGCCAAATCCCTATCTAAATTTGGCCTCAATCCCTTCATTTATGCAGATGATGTTACTATTTTCATCCCCTTCAAATCCAACTTAGCAGAAATCTCCGATAAAATAATCAATGGAATGAACATCTTAGCCTCTTGGGCCAACGCTTTTAAGATGAAATTGAATAAGGAGAAAACACAATGTTTAATCCTTGCATCCCAGTACTCTACACTCACTCTGACTACACTCAACACTCCTGATGTCAACATCCCCATATCTGACAACCTAAAAACTTTAGGAGTATTAGACAAACACCTAACTCTGGAAAATCACGCAAAAGCTACGACAAAGAAAATGTTCAAGATGATGCGGATGTTGCAAGCGCGTGAAATCCTATCTTCCCCTAAAAACCTTCTGCAATTTGGTCCAATCCACTGTACTTACCCATGTTGACTACTGCAATAGCATTTTCATTGGATGCAAGGCCCAAATCCTGAAAAAACTCCAAACCGCCCAAAACACGGCAGCCAGTCGCGGTTTGAGAGCGCAACACCTCTCTGTGTAAAGCTTCATTGGCTCCCTATTACAGAACAAATTAATTTCAAAGTTCATACGCTGATTCATAAGATTATCTACGGAGAATCCCCAGGCTACGTGTACAATCTGATTGACCTTCCAACCAGGAACGGCTCTAGATCTTCTCGAACTTATTTAGATTTACATCTTCCCAACTGTAAAGGAATTAAGTACAAAACATATTATGCATCCAACTTCTCCGTCATAGGCAGCCAAATCTGGAATGCCTTACCTAGATCTATTCGAATAGTCAATGACCACTTACCCTTCCGGAAGCTGCTAAAAACTTACCTCTTCAAGCAAGCCTATACAAATGACTTTTCTTAAATTAGAAGTCCATCTGCGCTACCCGGTTCAGACTGTAAGACAGAACCTGAAATATGCTTCCCTACTTAATCCTTTCTGAATTCATCCCTCTTCCAACCCTCATTATACATTCTTCCTTAATTAACAACACACTATCCCAATATACACCCTCTCCCACTTCCTACCTCTACCACCCTCTTCCCTTACCCATCTTACTTACCCACATCTAATTGTCCACCTCTTTATACACTATATTACAGCTGTTATCCATTCTATGTTATCTTGTAAACCTGTTATATTATGTAAGTCGCATTGAACCTGCTAGTAAGTGGGAAAGTGCGGGGTATAAGTGTTACAAATAAATATGCCGGGTATTTCAGGTTCTCTGTTAGAGCCAGTGTACAGTTTGATGCAGGAGTGCACGGGAATGGGCACCATTTTGTCAGGGCCTACAGTGAGGAACAGTCTGATGTGTGGAGCACAGTCGCCATTTATAACCTAAGGCCTGACAGCATTCAGCTGCATTGGGTTCTTTGTTTTCTCTTTATATTGCTCTTACATCAGGCCTATTTACTGAAGCAGGGACAGTCAGAGTTTACCGCAGGGTGTTTGATTTTCTCGCTCCACTATCCCTCGGCTCCTAAGAGGGCTCATTTAGCCTCATCTGTCCACTCTTGGAGGTCTATCTCTGCTTCTCCCTCCTCATCTGATTTGGCCTTGGTCTGTTCAGAGGAGCCATCATTGCAGGAGCTATTAGAAGAGGGAGATGACCTGAAAGTACTGAGGTTTCATAAAGAGGAGCTCAGTACTCTTATTTCTGAGGCATTGTCTGTTCTTTCTATTGATGAGCCTTCTGCTTTGGTGTCAGGAGTTTGATCTTTATCACTCATGAGAGGGCTGAGGTTCTTCTAAGGCCTTGATGCATACAAGCATTCAAGACCTGATTACAGCACAGTGTGTCTCGCCGGACATGGGACTGAGAGAATGCCTTGTGTGTTGCTCCCTTTCTGGCAGAGGCCCTGGTTCAAGTTTTCTCCAACAATGTGCTGATGGTGGCTTATATCAGCAAGCAAGGCGGGAGTCACAGCTGTCTGATGGCAGTGGAAGTGGCTTCCCTGATGAGTTGGGGCAGAGAAACGTCTCTGCTCGTCAGCAGCTTACATAGCTGAGTCCTTGAATGTGGAGGTGAACTTTCTCAGTAGGCACTCCTTGGATCCAAGAAAATGGGAACTATCCAGCCAGGGTTTCAGCTGATGGTGGATCGATGGGGATCACTGCTTCTGGACTTGATGGCAATGAAAAAATGCCAGTGTCCAAGTTCTTCAGCTGTCGGGCTTGATGGGGATCACTGCCTATTGCAGCCCTGGCCAGAGACACATCTACTGTACGTATTCTCTCCTTGGCTCATGGTAGGTTGCTTGTCAAAAAGGATCACATTGCACCAGGGTTGAATAATTCTTGTAGCCCCAGATTGGCTACTTCAGTGATCTTATGAAAGGAGCATTAAAGTGTCGTCATTTCAAGTTGTCTTTCTGGCTATACTGCAGTCCCTGAGGTGACTTTATTCCCTGTGGATTTGGGGGGTAGGGGTACCTTTGTAATTCTGGCTGGTTGAGTAGGGGTCCTTAGTGTCATGAGAAAAAGGTCAGACATCTTGCTACAGGAGTTTGATGCAATTATGTATTCCAAAGAGTAGCCAAACTTGATCATGACGGTTGGACAGAAGGAGACCCAGGTGTCCTCACTGGAAACCTGTCATCCTTGCAAGTCACAGGAGTGGCCAACGTGTTAAGTAACTTTACTATATCATAATGAGTGAATGGAAAATGTTCTGTAGCTTTTGATTTTTCCAGGGATTATTGTCGTCTGGAACTGCTTAAATATTTTTGTGAAGCTCACATTCTTCCAAGTACTGAAGCTTTCAGCATATCATTCCTTGTCATCAAGCAGATGAAGCCATTACGTATGGGTTATGTCCATCAACCAGCAGGGGAGATAGAGAGCACTCAAACTTTCACAGTGCCCTCTTGGCCAGCTAGCTCCACTGCCTCTTCAGTATTCTCTATCTCCCCTAGCAGGGTGGCTGCAGCTTGTTCGAGCTCCAGAAAAATCTGCCGGGAGGTGGTTCCTGGCTTGCCAGTTGTTAACCGGGGTGTTGGAGGCTATAGCAGCTTCACTTTAAAGGCACATAGGTTAGCCCTTTCCCTGCCTTACCCATACCTCTGTGGATGTGGACATATTGCCTTGCTTTCCCTGTCCTTTCCCACCAACAGTGGATGCAGGCATATAGGTTCGCCCTTTCTCTGCCTTTCCCACTCATCTGAGGCTCCGGAGTCTTCAATACCTCTGCTTTCCTCACAGCTTTAAAAAAAAAAAGAACAGAGGTTTTTGACCTGATTTTCAGCAGGATCGTAGTTGTACACTAGATCCTTTGAGGTAAGAGTATTTTCCAACTCCTCCGGGGTGGGCCCGCGATTGGGGCGATTTTGGCGCGAAACCGCCATTTTGGATTTTACCGCCGTTTTTCGGTGATGGCTGCGGACAATGTAAAGCGCTGTTCCACTTGTGGCAAGCGCAAATCAGCAGCAGGGCTCTGTAAATCATGCTGTACTGGCGTAGGAGCCGGCCCGAGCATGGCGAGCGATGTTTCTTCCCGCTCTGAGCTGGCAGCGTGCGCCATTTTGCTTACACCGCATGGCGTGGCCTCCGTGGACACGGAGAGACCTGAGCCGGGTGGGGCACCTCGAGATGAGGTTATTTCAGGAGTGGCTGGCACCGGACAGGATTTGGGTGCCCAGGGTGAGATTTTCTCCCCGGATTTTGTGCTTTTGCTGCATAAAGCATACATGATGAAAAGAGCCCTTCCTCAGGGGTCGCCTGAGGCTCCTCTGATTGCCCCCCCCCAATGGATTCTGGCCTGGGACTGCCCAGTGAGGCTTTTTTCCCCGGATGCTTGGCCTAAAGATAAGCGCAGAAGGGTTAATTCCCCTTCAGATTGTGGTGCACCTTTTCCCCCCTGTGGTCGGGGTGTGAGGATTCGGAGAACTCTGACAGACGTTCTTGATCTGAGGAACCAGAGTCAGGTGTGGATTTACCACAGGATCTGGATGATCCCTCCGCGGTGAGGATTTTCCACCGTGATGAGCTGCCAGCGCTTATTTCAGATACCCTGCAGGCCCTCTCGATTGAAGATCCTGACAGTGGCATGGCCTCGGGTAATCCCAGGATGGCTAGTACCAAGAAAGCTGCTCGGGCCTTCCCTTTGACTCCATCCTAGAGCTTGTTTCAGCTCAGTGGGCTGACCCCGAGGGACCTTTGAGAGTTTCCAGGGCTATGGGGCAGTTATACCCTCTGCGTGAGGGGCATTTGGCTCGTTTTCAAATGCCTTCAGTGGATGCCCTAGTCACTGCGGTGACAAAGAGAACTACCCTCCCTGTTGAAGGAGGTGTTGCCCTGAAGGATGTTCAAGACCGTAGGCTGGAAACAGCATTGAAATGGTCCTTTGAAATTGCAGGTCTCACTGTTCGGGCGTCTGCATGCAGCTGTTATGCTGTGAGAGCCTGCCTAGCTTGGCTGCAACAGGCAGTGGCTCAGCCCGGAGATGGAGCGGAGCCCTTCTTGGATGTGGCTCCGCGGATGGAGGTGGCCTTGTCCTTTCTGGCTGATGCCCTTTATGACCTTGTCAGAGCTTCGGCTAAACAAATGGCAGTAGCAGTGGCGGCTCGCCGTAGTCTGTGGCTACGACACTGGGCAGCGGACATGGCCTCTAAGCAAAGGTTGGTGAAGTTGCCTTTTCAAGGACTTCTCCTATTTGGTGAGGAGTTGGAGAAAATTGTGAAAGGCCTGGGTGATCCTAAACCCCAGCGCTTGCCCGAAGATAGGCAGAGGCCTTCCTCTAAGGGCCAGGCGGTCCACTCCTCGTACAGACCTCGCTTCCGTGAAGCTAGAAGGTACCGCCCGGGGCGTTCTGCTGGGTTCACGTCACGTGCCCGTGGTCAGCAGAGGAACTCCTTTTGCTCGGACAAGCGTTCCGCAGCCGGTGGCTCAAGACCAGGAGTTCAGGGGCGACCCTCTCAATGATGGTGCGCCGGCCCTCTCCTCGATGCCTGTCATCGGAGGACGGCTTTCCCTCTTTGCCGAGGAGTGGGTCAAGATTTCCTCAGATCAATGGGTTCTGGACCTGATCAGAGATGGATACAGAATAGAATTCAATGCCCCAGTAAGAGACGTGTTTGTGGAGTCCCGATGCGGTTCTGCCGTCAAATGGGCGGCGGTGGAGGAGACTTTGCAAGGTCTGATTCTGTTAGGGGCTGTGACCCCGGTGCCTCCCGCCGAGCAAGGCTGTGGCCGATACTCCATCTACTTTGTGGTGCTGCGAAAAGTTGGGTCCTTTCGCCCTATTCTGGACTTAAAAGAAGTGAACAAGTCCCTGAGAGTGCGGCATTTCCACATGGAATCCCTGCGCTCCGTCATTGCGGCGGTACAGCCAGGAGAGTTTCTCACGTCTCTAGACCTGAAAGAAGCTTACTTGCACATACCGATTTGGCCCCCGCACCAGAAGTTTCTGAGGTTTGCGGTGTTGGGAAAGCATTTCCAGTTCAGGGCCTTGCCTTTTGGCCTCGCCACAGCTCCCCGAACCTTTTCGAAGGTAATGGTGGTAGTAGCTGCTTTTCTCAGGCGAGAGAGTGTCAGGGTTCACCCGTACCTAGACGACTGGCTCATCAGAGCAGACTCTGCAACAGAGAGCTTACAAGCTACAGCCAGAGTGGTCTCAGTACTGCAATCTCTAGGCTGGGTCGTCAATATGGCCAAAAGTCACCTGACCCCTTCTCAATCTCTAGAATTTTTGGGGGCCAGGTTCGACACAGTCTCGGGCTATGTGTTCCTACCCGAGCTAAGGCGGTGCAAGCTTCAGAATCAGGTCCGTCTGCTCCTGAGGATGCCCTGCCCGCGAGCTTGGGACATTGTCCAGCTGCTGGGATCGATGACAGCCACGATGGAAGTGGTACCCTGGGCGAGAGCGCACCTGGGACCTCTACAGTATTCCCTACTCCGGAGATGGTCTCCTATTTCTCAGGATTACTAATGCAGACTTACTTGGCTCCCTGCGGCCCGATTCAGCATGGAGTGGTGGCTCTCGGACAGCATGCTGCGGCGAGGAATGCCGCTGACGCTCCCCGTTTGGTGCCTAGTGGTAACAGATGCCAGCTGAAGGGCTGGGGCGCACATTGCAAGGGGAAGCATGCCCAGGGTCTATGGACACCCGAGGAGTCGGAGTGGTCCATCAACCGCCTAGAGTTGAAAGCGGTGTTTCAGGCGCTTCTGGCCTTTCAAGTGACCCTGGAAGGATTGGCTGTCAGAGTGATGTCGGACAACACGACAACGGTGGCCTAAATAAATTGACAAGGCGGAACATGGTGCAGAGCACTAGCCGCACAGGCCGAACTGATTTGCCACTGGGCCGAGCTGCATCTTCAGTGTCTGTCGGCAGCTCATATTGCAGGTCAGAGCAATGTGCAGGCCGATTATCTGAGCAGGCATCAGATCGATCCAGCAGAATGGAATCTGGCAGACGAAGTATTCCTGCAGATCTGTGCCAAATGGGGCAAGCCCGTGATGGATCTAATGGCGACAAGTGCCAATACCAAAGTCTCGTGCTTCTTCAGCAGACGGAGAGATCCTCGCTCGGCGGGGTTGGATGCCTTGGCTCAACCCTGGCCTCCGGGTCTACTTTATGTGTTTCCCCCATGGCCCTTGATAGGGCGCCTGCTCTTGCGGATTCGGCTGCACCCAGGAGAAGTGGTCCTCATCGCCCCGGATTGGCCAAGGAGACCTTGGTATGCAGACCTCCGACAGATGCTCCTGGAGGCTCCTCTGCCGTTACCTCTGGTACCGAACCTGTTGACTCAGGGACCGGTAGCCATGGAGGACGCCGGCCGCTTTGGTCTTACGGCATGGCTATTGAGAGGGCGCAATTGAGGGATAAAGGTTATTCCAATAAAGTTATTTCCACTCTCCTTCAAGCCCGCAAGCGGTCCACTTCCGTGGCTTATGCCAGGATTTGGTGCCTGTTTGAGTCTTGGTGTGCTTCCAGAGCCATTGCTCCAATGCGGGCTCCTGTCTCGCCGATTCTGGACTTTTTGCAGGAAGGTGTACAAAAAGGCTTGGCCTATAATTCCCTGCGGGTGCAGGTGGCAGCGTTGGCCTCCCTTCGTGGTAAGGTGGAAGGCGTGTCTTTGGCTGCTCACCCAGATGTGGCACGGTTTCTTAGAGGGGTGCTTCGGCTCCGACCTCCAGTGCGAGCACCCTGTCCAGCTTGGAACCTGGGGCTAGTTTTGAAAACCCTGCAGGCATCTCCTTTTGAGCCGCTTCGGCGAGCATCGGAGAAAGATTTGACACTGAAGGCCGTTTTTCTGGTGGCCATTACCTCGGCGAGACGGGTGTCAGAGCTCCAGGCGCTGTCCTGTAGAGACCCATTTCTGCAATTTTCAGAGTCCGGAGTCACGGTTCGGACCGTGCCTTCCTTTATGCCTAAGGTGGTTTCAGCCTTTCACCTAAACCAGCCCATTTTCTTGCCCTCTTTTTCAGAGGAAGAGTTTCCAGAATCTTTTGGGCAGCTGCACCTTTTGGATGTGCGCAGGACTCTGCTGCAGTATCTGCGAGTTACTAACTCTTTCAGGACTTCTGATCATCTGTTTGTTTTGCTATCCGGTTCTCGCAGAGGGTCTCCAGCGTCTAAAGCCACTATTGCCCGCTGGCTCAAAGAAACTATCTTTTCAGCTTATCTGCTGGCCAGCAGGGTTCCGCCTGTAGCCTGTAAGGCGCATTCTACTAGAGCGATTTCTTCCTCTTGGGCTGAAACTGGAGCACTCTCTCTTCAAGAGATATGCAGTGCAGCAACATGGGCTTCTAAGCTCTCCTTTGCCCGACATTACAGGCTGGATGTGGCTGCCAGGAGGGATGCGCGTTTTGGTGCACAAGTGCTAGCGCGTGGTGTGGCTTGTTCCCACCCTATCTAGGGATTGCTTTGTTACATCCCATACGTAATGGCTTCATCTGCTTGATGACAAGGAAGGGAAAATTAGGTTCTTACCTTGGTAATTTTATTTCCTTTAGTCATAGCAGATGAAGCCATGAGCCCTTCCTGTATGATTGTCTGTATGCTGTGAATCTGTTTTTCAGGTTCTGTTCTAATTTCCTGAAGTTCCTTCCTTGGGAGAAAGTTGGAAAACAATCTTCAGGATTCATGTTCAGTTTAAATTTAGGAGGATGTGTTCATTCCCTCCAGTGTGTTGGGAGGATGTGTGATTCCCTCCAGGAGGCGCGTGTGTTCCCCTCCAGTTCTATAAATAGGAGGATGAGTTTATTCCCTCCAGGAGGATGTGCATTCCCTCCTTTATGAGTTCATGCCCTTGTGATGGGCCATCGTTCGCTGTGAGGAAAGCTCTTGTGATTCCCATTGCGGTTTGCCATACTGCTTTGGAAGCTTCAAATACTGAAGAGGCAGTGGAGCTAGCTGGCCAAGAGGGCATAAGTACATAAGTACATAAGTAGTGCCATACTGGGAAAGACCAAAGGTCCATCTAGCCCAGCATCCTGTCACCGACAGTGGCCAATCCAGGTCAAGGGCACCTGGCACGCTCCCCAAACGTAAAAACATTCCAGACAAGTTATACCTAAAAATGCGGAATTTTTCCAAGTCCATTTAATAGCGGTCTATGGACTTGTCCTTTAGGAATCTATCTAACCCCTTTTTAAACTCCGTCAAGCTAACCGCCCGTACCACGTTCTCCGGCAACGAATTCCAGAGTCTAATTACACGTTGGGTGAAGAAAAATTTTCTCCGATTCGTTTTAAATTTACCACACTGTAGCTTCAACTCATGCCCTCTAGTCCTAGTATTTTTGGATAGCGTGAACAGTCGCTTCACATCCACCCGATCCATTCCACTCATTATTTTATACACTTCTATCATATCTCCCCTCAGCCGTCTCTTCTCCAAGCTGAAAAGCCCTAGCCTTCTCAGCCTCTCTTCGTAGGAAAGTCGTCCCATCCCCACTATCATTTTCGTCGCCCTTCGCTGTACCTTTTCCAATTCTACTATATCTTTTTTGAGATACGGAGACCAGTACCGAACACAATACTCCAGGTGCGGTCGCACCATGGAGCGATACAACGGCATTATAACATCCGCACACCTGGACTCCATACCCTTCCTAATAACACCCAACATTCTATTCGCTTTCCTAGCCGCAGCAGCACACTGAGCAGAAGGTTTCAGCGTATCATCGACGACGACACCCAGATCCCTTTCTTGATCCGTAACTCCTAACGCGGAACCTTGCAAGACGTAGCTATAATTCGGGTTCCTCTTACCCACACGCATCACTTTGCACTTGTCAACATTGAACTTCATCTGCCACTTGCACGCCCATTCTCCCAGTCTCGCAAGGTCCTCCTGTAATCGTTCACATTCCTCCTGCGACTTGACGACCCTGAATAATTTTGTGTCATCGGCGAATTTAGTTACCTCACTAGTTATTCCCATCTCTAGGTCATTTATAAATACATTAAAAAGCAACGGACCCAGCACAGACCCCTGCGGGACCCCACTAACTACCCTCCTCCACTGAGAATACTGGCCACACAATCCTACTCTCTGCTTCCTATCTTTCAACCAGTTCTTAATCCATAATAATACCCTACCTCTGATTCCATGACTCTGCAATTTCTTCAGGAGTCTTTCGTGCGGCACTTTGTCAAACGCCTTCTGAAAATCCAGATATACAATATCAACCGGCTCCCCATTGTCCACATGTTTGCTTACCCCCTCAAAAAAATGCATTAGATTGGTGAGGCAAGACTTCCCTTCACTAAATCCGTGCTGACTTTGTCTCATCAGTCCATGTTTTTGTATATGCTTTGCAATTTTATTCTTAATAATAGCCTCCACCATCTTGCCCGGCACCGACGTCAGACTCACCGGTCTATAATTTCCCGGATCTCCTCTGGAACCCTTCTTAAAAATCGGAGTAACATTGGCTACCCTCCAGTCTTCCGGTACTACACTCGATTTTAGGGACAGATTGCATATTTCTAACAGTAGCTCCGCAAGTTCATGTTTTAGTTCTATTAATACTCTGGGATGAATACCATCAGGTCCCGGTGATTTACTACTCTTCAGCTGTGAAAGTTTGAGTGCTCTCTATCTCCCCTGCTGGTTGATGGACATAACCCATACGTAATGGCTTCATCTGCTATGACTAAAGGAAAGAAAATTACCAAGGTAAGACCCTAATTTTCCCTTATATTTCCTCTAATATATTGTTGGAAGGGGGGTGGCCTCACTGCTTTCTTCTGTTGGTTCAGTCTTATCAGCTTCTTTATAGAGACCAAAAGATTATGGTGGTAACACAGTGATGGCCATATTTTCTTGAAGAGGTTTGAGTGTTATGAATGGGTTGAATGATGTTAACTTTAGTGGTTGTAATTAGATTAGGTTTGGGATCCTTATATGATGTTTATTTCCATTCATTGATGTCTTGGGAGTCTCTTGAGGTTGACCAGATGGTGACTACTTTGGGACTGCAGGAACATGGGAAGCTAGAAGCTTGCTCAGGAAAGACGTAAGTCTTTCTCCATTGCCAAAACTGATGTTGCTCTTAGTGATATCTATTACTAGTTTAAATTCAGGTTTATTTGATATACTGCCTGTTTTAGTCCCAGTTAAGCAGTGAACATAGAAAAGCTTAGATGGCTTTTCTGCTCATGTTTGATGGTACTATGCAACATTCCCTTCCCCACAGTCATTAAATTTCATACAATAAACCTCTGTTCCCACATCCTCCGGTAACAAGTTTCAGAGCTCAACTATTGTTTGAGGGGGGGGGGGGGGAATTACTTCCTCCTCTTTGTTTTGAAAGTATTTCCATGTAACTTCATTGAGTCCCCCCTTAGCTGTCTCTTTTCCAAGCTGAAGAGTCCTAACCTCTGTTGCAGTTCGCAGTTCTGATGCATGTCATGGATATGAGACATCAGTGGTAATATGTGCTTTCCATATATTTTGTTGTTGGTGCTCTATATGTATTTTGCTTTGCATGTTTTTTGTAACCGCTTTGATTTAAGCGTTCTATAAATGTGTAAAATAAATGTGATCACAAAACAGAGGGAAAGCAGCATACAAAAGCAACCAAACAAACAGAAAAAGTAAACACTGGGCCTTCAGGAATGAGAAAAATGCAATCCTTTATTAATGATGAATACCCGACACGGGCCGTGTTTCGGCGTACAAACGCCTGCATCAGGGGTCTAACGTAAAAAATACATAAACATATATCATTAAAAATTATATATATTACAATAATGCAGAACCAACATCAAAATCAAAAATGCATATGCATGCTTACATAAACATACATACACATGTATATTATAAAAAAATTTTAAAACAAAACATAGTTATCATGGTTACAAGAATATACATATAAAGAATGATAAAACATAATAACATATGATATAAAACATCATCATCATGACCTGAGAAATATTAACCAACAATCCATACATATATCGTCATATATCTATCTCCCCATTTACATGTACTTATTCACAAACTTAAAAAAACTTACTCATACATACATATACCTACATACCATAATGTTATATTTCAAACTCATGTGTGCAGGTCTGTGAAGACATTACCATCTGGGGTAAGTGTTGCAAAAAATGAGTGCAACAGGGGCTTATGAACTTGTAGTGCACGCTTTCAAACACTCATACCATATAAGTAACTTTACTGATTACAGACTCTGCATAGAAAATAGAGCATAAAAGTAATGATAATAAATAAAAATCAAACCTTACCAAAAAGCTCTTCTAGGTCAGCTAGTTAGCTAGTAGATAAAGATGATTAACAAACAGCTTATATTTCCTAATATAAAAAAAGGGACAGAGTTTTCAAAATTAATAAATACTTTCCAGATCCATAAATAACATTGAAACATCCTTCAAAATTGATCACTATTTGTCAAATTCATAAAAAACATTAAAGTGTTCAAAAGCATTCCCATGCATCCACATACAATAAATGAGCAATCGGGTAAAATAAATATCAGTTTTAAACCACTTAACAGTCGAAAAAAACCAACAGTCCGACATCACCTGAAGCAATATTAGCACAGAATCTATCATCCTAAAATATCTTGTCAAAGGAGAACTTAAAATCTTACCTGCTGTTCGGGCAGCCCGTTTGTGGGACGCCTACAGTCGCGTCAACCACCAAAGATTAAAAGCATGCGCAGCACAACGTTTGAAAAAGACATCACGGGGTATATTCTAATATTTAAAACAACTCCACATTTATGAATCATAAGCGCAATAAAATTAGATATTATCCCCCAAAACAAAGATTCATTCACGTCATATCCTAAGTATCGTACGTCAGACAAATTACTGATCGTGGGAATATGTGAAAGTCCAAACGGATATCTATGTGCGCTGCGTAAAGGATGATAAATAACTGAAATGGTACGAATCATAAAATTATATTATCTTTTCCTTAAAGAAACCGATAATCTTACCCGGTGTTTGAACAGCTCATAGATAAAACGCCTGACTGACTGTGTGACACATAGAGAGTGAATGTGATAGTGTGAGACATAGAGTGTGTGAGAGACAGTGAGTGAGAGAGAGAGAGACATTGACTGTGAGAGAGAGTGTGTGTGTGACAGAGATACCTCCCCCCCTCTCTGGTGTCAGGCCCCCCCCCCTCCCTCTCTCTGGTCAGCCCCCCCCCCCCCTCTCTCTCTGGTGTCTGAGTGTTACTGTGCAGGACGCTGAGCTCTGGCTGTGCTTCAAGGAACTGACCAATCCTATTTAATAGAATGCACCTCCAACATTCTGAAGCCGAGAAACCTCGTGTGGTTGGTCACTTCTGTTTGTGACGAACCCGGAAGTACGTGATGTCAATTCAGGAGATGGATACAGAGAGCAGGAATGCCTCAGCCATGCAGTCAGCTTCAGAATGTTGAAGGTGCGTTTTATTATATAGGATTCTTGTAACCATGATAACTATGTTTTGTTTTTAAAATTTTTTATAATATACATGTGTATGTATGTTTATGTAAGCATGCATATGCATTTTTGATTTTGATGTTGGTTCTGCATTATTGTATTATATATAATTTTTAATGATATATGTTTATGTATTTTTTACGTTAAACCCCTGTTGCAGGCGTTTGTACGCCGAAACACGGCCCGTGTCGGGTATTCATCATTAATAAAGGATTGCATTTTTCTCATTCCTGAAGGCCCAGTGTTTACTTTTTCTGTTTGTAAAATAAATATGAGGCATTCATCCCCTTTATCATTTTGGCTGCTTTTCTTTGAACCTTTTCTGTTTTCACTGTTTAAAAACATTTTTTTTTTTGAGATACAGCAACCAGAATTGAATGCAATTCTCAAGGTGAGGTCGCACAGTGGAGCGATACAGAGGCATTATAATGTTGTTTTGCATCCCTTTCCTAATAATTCTTAACATCCTGTTTGCTTTTTTGGCTGCCACCGCACACTGGGCAGAAGATTTCAGCGTATTATCTGCAATGACACCTAGATCTTTTTCTTGAGTGCTGAGTCTTAAGGTGGACCCTAGTATCGGGTAACTACGATTTGGATTATTCTTCCTAATGTGCATCACTTTGCGTTTGTCCACATTAAATGTCATCTGCCATTTGGATGCCCAATCTTAGTTTTCTAAGGTATCCCTGCAATTTTTCACAGTCATCTTGTGTTTTGACAACTTTCAGTAGTTTTGTGTCATCTGCAGATTTAATCACCTTACTTGTTGTCCCGATTTCCAGTTCATTTATAAATGTTAACTAGCACCGGTCCCAATTCAGGTCCCTATGTCACTCCATTATTCACCCTCTGCCATTGAGAAAAATGGCAACTTAACTCTACCCTCTGTTTTCTGTCCATTAACCAATTCCTACTCCACAAAATTCTAAATTGTACTTCTAATTGGCTGACTGCACACCCTACAGTGGCTGACAGAGTTTGTGGTGCTGTACATGTAACAGACTGAGTCTGTATTGTCTAGGACTTGTGTGTTCTAAATTTTAAATGATCTATTATATTCATACTCAGCCCATAAAATCAATGGTTTCATGATCTGTTCCTTAGAGAATATGAGGTGGCACACGGATGATCACATTCCACAGCGTGAGGATGGGCAAACTAACCCAGTGCTCAGAACTAATGTAAAATTAAGAGCAGATGTGGTCTTCCTTTGTGCAGTGGTAGTCTGTCCCTCAGTATTCAGGGTTCAACAAATTATAGCTTTCTCGTACTTTAGTGGTGGAGGAAGCATCTGTGCGAAAATCTAAGAAAGGTAGAAACTTTTATAACACGTTTCCTAGAAAAGATACCAGGTTGCTAGACCACTTTGTAAAAGCAAGTGCTCCAGGGATCCCGGTTTCCTGTAAGAATTGCAACCCAAATCAGTTGTACATGGTACAGTATATGCCAGTGGTTCCCAAACTTGTTACTGGAGGCACCCTAGCCAGTCAAATTTTCAGGATATCCACAATGAATATTCATGAGAGATTTGGAGGCAGTGCATGCAAATCTCTCTCATGAATATTCATTGTGGATATACTAAAACCTGACTGGTTGGGGTGCCTCCGGGACCAAGTTTGGGAACCACTGATATATGCATACCATCAAAGGCTACAGGGGGTTTCCTCTAGTCTATCCTAGACTGGCAGCTGCTCTTTCTGAGGCACCAGCTTGGGCGTTTGACCTCTTCTAGAATTTCATCCTCTGCTGTTGCTTCCAGACAACTTGCATGGTTTTGTGTCCTAATTACAAGAAGAGGTATATAAACTATGATTTCTGAGGATTCAATTGTCCCCCCCCCCCCCCCCTCCCCAAGAAAATCTCAATTCAAGATCAGGATGTATTAGAGAACCTCTTCTGTATGCCAAGTGAAATATATTAAGTATGCTTTACTTAAAGGAACTTTTTTTTGTTTTGAGGTTTAAAAAAACAAAGTGGGTAATCAAATCTAAAGCTCTCAAAACTGTGAGTTTTTATCCTATCTTGGACCTTACAGCACTAAGCTTTCTCCACAAGGTGAAACTTGAGATGGTCACAATGCTATCGTGCTTCAGTTAGACTTTGGAGATGGACATTGTTGAAACACTGAATGATAGAATATGTTGAAAATGGAAATATTCAAGTATGATCAAGGACCTTCTTACCTTGAGAGTCAAAGAGCAAAGTACCTTGCATCCTTGAAACACATATATTTAGAAAATGCAGGGTTTATCTCATTTTTCCATACCCAGACTACCTGATCAAGAGCAGTCCACACACCACAATGAAAATTTTAAAATACCATGGCCCTCATTTTACAAGCCCTGTTAATATAAATTTATTTATTTAGGCATTTATATACCACACTTTCCCGCCCATGGGCAGGCTCAATGTGGCTTACATTCATTCAAAAGGCTAACAGCGGTATAAAAGGACACTTCAATCTAGTAATAGACAAACAGACACATTAAGGGTGAGGTAGTTGGTGGAGAGAGACAGAGGGAGAGAAGTGAGAGAGGAGGTAAGGAATGCAGTATGGTCGCATAACATAATGGGTCAGAAAACATTAAGGCAGTGCGGAGCTGCAGTGTAAGCTGTCCTGAATAAAGTGGTCTTCAGGGAGATTCTGAAAGCCTGTTGTTCAGAGGTAGCTTTTACTAAGTTTGGTAAACCATTCCACAAATGTGCACTGATGTAGGGAAAGGTAGATGCGTGGCTGGTTTTATACTTGAGGCCATTGCATGAGGGGTAGTGGAGATGTAAATAGGATCGGGAAGATTTACTCAAGTTCCTTGGTGGCAAGAGGATAAGATTATCCATATAAGCTGGAGCTTCGCCGTGTAGGAGTTTGTGTACCAGGGCGCAAATTTTGAATGTTATATATTCCTTGACAGGTAGCCAGTGCAGTTTTTCTCGTAGTGGTCTGGAGCTGACGAACTTTGATTTACCATAGATTAATCTTGCAGCGGTATTTTGGGCAGCCTGTAATTTTTTAAGTAGTAGTTCCATGCACCCTGCATAAATACCATTGCAGTGATCAAGATGACTCAAAACAAGAGACCACACTAAATTGCAAAATACTTCTCTAGGGAAAAAGGTTTTATACGCTTCAGTTTCCAAAGAGAGAAGAATGCTTTTTTTTTCACGGCTGCATTAGTGTGATCTACTAGAGTTAGATTTGTGTCAAGTATTACTCCTAGAATTTTCAAAGACGTAGAGATTGGCAGGTCAAGCCCAGGTGCAGTTAAGGTGGTAGGATTGTACTTGTAAGGTGATGTGAGTAGAAGGCAATGAGTTTTCTCTGTGTTGAGCTTCAATTTAAAGGAGTTTGCCCAGGCACGTACAGTTTGTAGCCCAATGCTGATGTTGGCAGCTATTTCAGCTAAGTCTTTTTTGAAAGGAACGTAGATGGTGTCATCCGCGTAAATGAATGGTTGGAGACCAAGTTTAGAAAGAGCTGCGGCTAGAGGAATGAGCATCAAGTTAAACAGTGTAGGAGAAAGCGGCGAACCCTGTGGTACACCACAGACAGCTGGCCAAGAAGGTAATAAACTTCCTCCGGAGATGACTCAGTAGGTTCTGGTGGTCAGGAAGCCCTTTAACCAATTCAGTACATTGCCACTGGTCCCAAAATAATCAAGGAGCTGCAGTAGAATAGTGTGGTTCACCATGTCGAAGGCATTTGACATGTCAAATTGCAGCAATAGAATGCTTTTCCCGACAGCTATCTCACGCTTAAAGTTCTGTGCAGCAGAAAATATCAGACCCAGAGGAACCGATAAAATTGCGAGCTACAGCAGTCTTAGAACATAAGGATCTGTAGTTTAAAAGGCTGATTGAGAGACATTTGTCAAAAGGGAAAGTTACAGAATTAGGAAGTAATGGGGACAGAAAGTGTACCTGTGGCACTAAACAAGGTCAAGGAAAAAAAAACTCCTGTTGTGTGGCAATAAGTACTGGAATAGGGAATTCCTATAGGATGTTGGGCAATTTTACAAATGCAGATTGACCACCAGGTAGCAACCACAAAAGGATTAAAAAAAAAAAAAAACACAGAAGAGGCTGTAGTTGAAAAGCCATAGTAAACTGACCATGACTAGACTTGAAAAACTGAAGAGAATGAAAAACAAGGCGTGCGCTGTCCCACCGCAAGATGCCAAACAGAGCCTGCAGATATACTACTACTACTATACTCTGGGAGAAGTCAGTGCGCCAAAAGGTGTGTGCTTACATCACACAGGCATGTGATCCGGGGCACGGGAGGGAACTACAGGAATAGTAGAGTACAATTTATCACTGGGAAGCCTAAAAGACACAAACAGGATGACAACACAGCATTGAGCACATAGGTACAAGACATTCACACAGGAGTTAGAACTTCATGAGCCATGCTCTGCATGCTTTCTCCACTTGTTTAACTATTATTAATATTATAGCAGTATTTATTTCCCACATTTTCCAAACATGTTTGGTTCAATGTGGCTTTCAAAGGATGATAGAGGTAGAGAATTACATTTAAGATGAACAGTAGGTAACATCAATGGTAACCAACAATCGATAACCATCGCAAGTGATTTGAGTAGGCAGAGAATGGAAGGGGGAGCAGGGGATCCAGAGAGAGGTCTTGGTTGGTCGAGTCTGCGTGGTTGGGGATTTGGTTAATCGAGATGTTGGGAGATAGGTTTGGGTGTATTGATGTCTTGAGCTTAATTTGTGTGAAGGGGGGATTAGGATTCATGTCATCCATGAAGATGGTTTGTTTTTGTTGTCTGTGGGTAGGAACTTTTTGAACAAGTAGGTCTTCAGGTGTTTCCAAAATTTAGTGTAGTATGTTAAGGACCGAGATTTTGGCAGGGCATTCCACATCTTGGAATGTATGTATGGGAAGTTCGCAGAGTGAACAGACTTGTATATGAGTTTGTGACATCTGGGGTAGTGAAGGGTCAAGTAGTTCCTCGCTTCTTTCAGTATGTTCTTGAGGGGTAGGATAATCATTTCTGAGAAGTAGGCAGACACTTTGCTGTGGATTATGAGCCAGACCATGGTACAGAGCTTGAAGGTTATACAGACTTTGATTGGGAGCCAGTGTAGTACTTGTACTAGGCTTCCTGAAAATGAGTCTGGCTGCTGTATTTTGAACCGTTTGGAGTCTTTGTAATTTGCTCTTTACAACCTGCGTAGAGTGTGTTGTAGTAGTCTGTGTGTAAGAACTGTAGATTGCACAATGAGTCAGAATACTTTTGTTGGGAAGTTGTTTCTGATTCTCCTCAGTTTCCACATCATGTGGAATGTGTTCGTTACGACCTTTGTAACCTGGGATTTGAAGGTCCATTTTTGATCAATGATTACTCACAGGAGTTTTAGGTTATCTAAGAAAGGGGGTATGTGGGTCCCATCAATGGTTATATTGGGTATGATAGTTTGTGCAGTGCTGTTACTATTGGGTCTTGTCTCTGAGTTTGATCTTAACTGGTGGCCCAGTTTTCTAGTGTGTTAAGGCTTCTTCTGATTTTCTCCGAGATGTCTTTAATGTCTTTTTCGAATGGGATAAATATGGTCACATAGTCTGTGTAGATGAAAGGGTTGAGGCCTTGTTTGTTGAGTGTTTTGCCTAGCGGAGTCATCATGATGTTGAAGAGAATTGGAGAAATTGAGAATCCCTGTTGGACTCTTGATTGTGCTTTCTAAGTGGAGGATAGTTCGCTTTTTCATTTTGACTTGATATCTCTTGGTCAGGAATTTCTCAAACCATTGGAGTACTGCTCCACTTATGCCGATCTTGTCGAGTATTCATATTAAGGTGCAGTGGTTGATCATGTCGAAGGCCATGGACATGTCAAATTGTAGTAGTAGTATGTTTCTGCTTGACTGATTTCTGTTCTGAAGTTAACAATGAGTGCGGTTAGTCTCGTTTCTGTGCTGAGATCTAAAGCCTGATTGAGAGTCATGAAGTGTTGAGAAGTTGTGCAGGTATTCAGTGAGTTGTTTATTGATTGACTATACATTCTAATAATTTGGCAATGAGGGGTATGGAGGCCACTGATCTGTAGTTTTTTATGTTGCTTTTGCTTGATTTGGGATTTTTGGAGATAGATGTTAGAATGATATCTTTTTCCTCAGGGAAAGATGTCTGCGGTTAGTAGGTCAGCTAAGTAGGCTGTGATGCTTCCTAGCAATTGGTCAGGAGGTTCTTTTAATAGGTAACTGGGGCAAATGTCCAATGAGCATTTGGGATTTCGTTGTTTTGAGAAATAAATGTGTAACTCGTGTATTTGGAGGTGAGAATGCTGACCATGGTGTTGTATGGCTTGTTGCTTCTGGTGAGTTCATCCAAGTCTGGGCCATCATTTTTGAAGGTGACCCTCGTTATTTTATCTTTGAAATAGCTAGTTCTTGTGCTCCAGGAGAGCTGTTATGTTCTTTTTCACAGTGACAAATTAGACTATAATTAACATACAAGACAATATAAAGCAAATTTATGCCCTTGGCCAACAAACACCAAACATAAAACTTACACAATCAATCAACTTTAAAATGAAATGTAAACAAGAAACACAGGACAAAATCAAATGAATCGGTGAAATCTGATCTAGCAGTCAAAAAACATACTAATTGCAAATTGAATTTTGAAATATATCTTTGCTGTACAAAGCAGGTCTCTCGGAGGGTTGTGTGGAAAGCTCACAGAGCAATAATAGCTACTTAGTAAACCTTGACTGTGTGTCCATTGAAGGAATATAAATCTGCTACATGAAGTTCACTGCATATATTTGCCTCCGTACTGCTCACACTTCCAACCATAGTAGCAAATTTGGGCAGTTGGTACCAAAGTTGTTCAAAAAGTTAACTCAGATTTTGTTAGCGCCATCTTCTAGAATGCTCATTTATGCAGGTTGTCTTAGGAGAGTGGTTGGAACTTCAAGACAAATCTTGATTTGGGGAGTCCCAGCTTTGATTCAATATGTCTGATAAGAGTTTAAGGGGAAAATTTCTGTCGGACATAAGAACATAATTGCTACCATACTGGGTAAGACTGAAGGTCCATCAAGCCCAGTATCCCGTTTCCAACATTAGCCGGTTTAGGTCACAAAGTACCTGGCAAGATCCCAAAATAGTAAAACAAATTTTATGCTGCTTATCCTGGGAATAAGCAGTGGATTTTCCCAAGTCCATCCTAATAATGCCTTTGGACTCTTAGGAAATTATCCAAACTTTGTTAAAAACCTGCTAAGCTAACTGCTTTTACCACATTCTCTGGCAACGAATTCCAGAGTTTACTTACACGTTGAATGAAGAAATATTTTCTCTGATTTGTTTTAAATTGATTACGTAGTAGCTTCATTGCGTTCCCTCTAGTCCTAGTATTTTTAGAAAGAGTAAACAAGTGATTCATGTCTACCTGTTCCACTCCACTCGGTATTTTCTAGACCTCTGTCATATCTCTCCTCAACCATCTCTTCTCCAGGCTGAAGAGCCCTAGCCGCTTTAGCCTTTCCTCATAGTGAAGTCATCCCATCCCCTATCATTTTCATCACCCTTCTCTGTACTTTTTCTATTTCTGCTATATCTTGTTTTGAGATGTGGTGACCAGAATTGCACACGGTATTCAAGGTGCAGTCACAAAATAAATCAATACAAAGGCATTATAACGTTCTCATTTCCATTCCTTTCCTGATAATTCCTAACATTCTATTTGCTTTTGTAGGCGCCGCTTTACTCTGAGCACAGGATTTCAACATATCAATAATACCTAGATCCTTCTCCTGGGCGTTGAGTCCTAATGTGAAATCTTACATCATTCACTTTGGTTTGGATTCCTCTTTCCCAGATGCTTCACTTTGCACTTGTGCGCTCACATTTCAGCCAAGTGACAGTTGGTCTGAGACATCAATCTAATTGTTCCTTCATCTGAAGGACAAGTCTTCTAATGTTGGAGATAAAAGTGTAAATGTGCTATATCACCTTATAGATGGACCATCCAGGCGGTTTACAAAACAATAGTAAAATTATAAAAGTAGAAGGATGAATTGCAAATCTTGAATAGGAAAGAGAAGAAAGAAAGCTACTTTATTTCCGCGTCAACAAGGTTGTCTTGAATCTTCATCTTCTCCCACACGCCAGGCATGGAGAAAAGGATAGTGAAATCAGCAATGCTTTTTTGAAAGTTTTGAGTGGCTTTTACATTTTTTTTTGTTTGTTTTTTTGAAAAACCTCAAGACACAGACAGGGGAAGTCGGTTCAATAGTGTGGAAAGTAACTAGGAAAATCTGACGAAGTGATAGAACTAAGATTTTGTTAGGATGATTGAAGAGTGTGCAAAATAGATTCTCCGAGGACAAGCAGGCTGCTTGTTCTCACTGATGGGTGACGTCCACGGCAGCCCCTCCAATCGGAATCTTCACTAGCAAAAGCCTTTGCTAGCCCTCGCGCGCCGATGCGCACTGCGCATGCGCAGCCGTCTTCCCGCCCGAAACCGACTCATGCCGGCCAGTCTTCTTTTGTCCGCGCTCGGTACGGTCGTGTTTCGCCGTTTGCGCCCCTTAAGTTGACCTCGCGCGTCTCCTTTTTGGTTTCGCTACAAAAAAAAAAAAAAAAAAAAAGGATTTGGAAAAGGACCTTTTCGGTCTTTTTCCTTTTTTCCGCTACTTCCAGTTTTTGCCCCGGTAAGTTTTCTTTCGTTTTCGGGGTAGGCCCTTTTCAGGCCTCGGGTCGATTTTTTTCTTCCCCTCGTTTTTTGGTGCCTAACGCAATTATGAGTTTCGATTTCGCCGGCGAGATTTTTCCGCCCATGTCATCGAAGTCTCCCAGCGACTTCAAGAAGTGCACCCAGTGCGCCCGGGTAATCTCGCTCACTGACAGGCATGCGTCGTGTCTTCAGTGTCTGGGGGCTGGGCACCGCCCGCAGGCCTGTAGTCTGTGCTCCCTTTTACAAAAGCAGGACTCAGGTAGCGAGATTGGCCCAGTGGAACGTTTTGTTCTCGGGCTCTTCGTCGGAATCGGCACCGGGGGTATCGAGTGCATCGACGTCGCCAGCGTCCAGACCTTCATCCTCGGCCGCGATTGCATCGAGGCATCGACCCTCTGCATCGGGGCTGAGACATCGGAAGGCTGCGTCGGCGTCGGTGGTACCGGGACCTCGTCTGCTGATGTCGTCGGACGGTGGTGCTTGGTCTGGAGTGCAGGTGAGGGCTGTCCATTCCCCTGCTGGTGGCGGTGAGCCTTCGGGTGGGTCTCCCCCTACCCTGAGGGCTCCTGCGGTACAGCCCCCCCCCCCCCCCCCCCGAGACCGACCTTCTTCAGTCTCGGCCCCGAGGAAGAGATGGCTGGATTCTACGTCCTCCTCGTCGGTGCCGGGAAGCTCCGGTGACGTGCTTCATCCCAAGAAGTCAAAGAAGCATCGACACCGGTCCCCTTCCCGTGTCGGCACCGAGAGCTCTGGGTCGCCGAGGAAGTCGGCACCCAGCAGGCATCGGCACCGAGAGGACCGCTCACCCTCTGTTCAGGAGGTGTCGATGCGCTCCACTCTGGACAGCCCGGAACAGCCTCCACGCCCGGAACAGACTCTGACATCGACACCTGCATCGGCTTCCACGTCTTTCTCCACAGCCGCTCTGCACGAGAGTCTCCGGGCTGTTCCCCTCCGGTACCGGGGGTGCTTGCGCCACCGGTACCGTCGAGTGAGGCGCCGGCTGGCCCCTTGCCCGGGGTGAGGTCTCCGACATCGGTGCTGCTTGCGGTACCGACTGCGGTCGCCTCCCAGGAAGGCTCCCCGACAACGTCGGCGGAGGGAGCTTCGCCGGTGTGGGCGAGGGAGTCTACCTCTCGACGCTCCCACCGTGGCCGTGGTTCCACGGAGTCGAGCCGGGCACGGCTTCAGACACAGGTTCGTGAACTTGTCTGATACCGATGGTGAGGCCTCGTGGGAGGAAGAGGACATCAGATATTTCTCTGACGAGGAGTCTGATGGTCTTCCCTCTGATCCCACTCCCTCTCCTGAAAGGCAGCTTTCTCCCCCCGAGAGTCTGTCTTTCGCTTCCTTTGTCCGGGAGATGTCTACGGCCATCCCCTTCCCGGTGGTTGTGGAGGACGAGCCCAGGGCTGAAATGTTTGAGCTCCTGGACTATCCTTCTCCACCTAAGGAAGCGTCCACAGTACCCATGCATCATGTACTCAAAAAGACATTGCTGGCGAACTGGACCAAGCCATTAAATAATCCCCACATTCCCAAGAAGATTGAGTCCCAGTACCGGATCCATGGGGACCCAGAGCTGATGCGCACTCAGTTGCCTCACGACTCTGGAGTTGTGGATTTGGCCCTAAAGAAGGCTAAGAGTTCTAGGGAGCATGCTTCAGCGCCCCCGGGCAAGGACTCTAGAACCTTAGACTCCTTTGGGAGGAAGGCCTACCATTCCTCTATGCTCGTGGCCAAAATTGTCTTACCAGCTCTACACGAGCATACACATGCGGAACAATGTGCGGCAGTTGGCGGGCTTGGTGGACAAGCTCCCCCCTGAGCAAGCCAGGCCTTTTCAGGAGGTGGTCAGGCAGCTGAAGGCGTGCAGAAAATTCCTGGCCAGAGGGGTGTATGACACCTTTGATGTTGCGTCCAGGGCCGCTGCTCAAGGTGTGGTGATGCGCAGACTCTCATGCCTGCGTGCCTCCAACCTGGAGAATAGAATCCAGCAGCGGATTGCGGACTCGCCTTGCCGTGCGGATAACATTTTTGGAGAAAAAGTCGAGCAGGTGGTAGAGCAGCTCCACCAGCGGGATACCGCTTTCGACAAGTTCTCCCGCCGGCAGCCTTCAGCTTCTACCTCTACAGGTAGACGATTTTTTGGGGGAAGGAGGACTGTTCCCTACTCTTCTGATAAGCGTAGGTACAATCCTCCTCCTCGACAGCCTGCGGCCCAGGCTAAGCCCCAGCGCGCTCGCTCTCGTCAGCAGCGTGCGCCTCAGCAAGGCCCCTCGGCTCCCCAGCAAAAGCAAGGGACGAGCTTTTGACTGGCTCCAGCAGAGCATAGCCGACATCCAAGTGTCAGTGCCGGGCGACCTGCCAGTCGGAGGGAGGTTTAAAGCTTTTCACCAAAGGTGGCCTCTCATAATCTCCGATCAGTGGGTTCTCCAAATAGTCCGGCAAGGATACACCCTCAATTTGGCCTCAAAACCTCCAAATTGTCCACCGGGAGCTCAGTCTTACAGCTTCCAACACAAGCAGGTACTTGCAGAGGAACTCTCCGCCCTTCTCAGCGCCAATGCGGTCGAGCCCGGGCCAGAAGGGCTGGGATTCTATTCCAGGTACTTCCTTGTGGAAAAGAAAACAGGGGGGAGATGCGTCCCATCCTAGACCTAAGGGCCCTGAACAAATATCTGGTCAAAGAAAAGTTCAGGATGCTTTCCCTGGGCACCCTTCTCCCCATGATTCAGGAAAACGATTGGCTATGCTCTCTGGACTTGAAGGACGCCTACACACACATCCCGATACTGCCAGCTCACAGACAGTATCTGCGATTTCAGCTGGGCACACGTCACTTCCAGTACTGTGTGCTACCCTTTGGGCTCGCCTCTGCGCCCAGAGTGTTCACGTAGTGCTTGGCTGTAGTAGCAGCGGCGCTTCGCAGACTTGGGGGTACACGTGTTCCCATATCTCGACGATTGGCTGGTGAAGAACACATCCGAGGCAGGAGCTCTGCAGTCCATGCAGATGACTATTAGCCTCCTGGAGCTACTGGGGTTTGTGATAAATTATCCAAAGTCCCACCTTCTCCCAGTACAGAGACTCGAATTCATAGGAGCTCTGCTGGATTCTCGGACGGCTCGCGCCTATCTTCCAGAGACGAGAGCCAACAACTTGTTGTCCCTCGTCTCGCGGGTGCGAGCGTCCCAGCAGATCACAGCTCGTCAGATGTTGAGATTGCTGGGCCACATGGCCTCCACAGTTCATGTGACTCCCATGGCCCGCCTTCACATGAGATCTGCCCAATGGACCCTAGCTTCCCAGTGGTTTCAGGCTGCTGGGGATCTAGAAGACGTGATCCACCTGTCCACGAGTTTTCTCAAATCCCTGTATTGGTGGACGATTTGGTCCAATTTGACTCTGGGACGTCCTTTCCAAATTCCTCAGCCACAAAAAGTGCTGACTACAGATGCGTCTCTCCTGGGGTGGGGAGCTCATGTCGATGGGCTTCACACCCAAGGAAGCTGGTCCCTCCAGGAACGCGATCTGCAGATCAGTCTTCTGGAGTTACGAGCGGTCTGGAACGCTCTGAAGGCTTTCAGAGATCGGCTGTCCCACCAAATTGTCCAAATTCAGACAGACAACCAGGTTGCCATGTATTACATCAACAAGCAGGGGGGCACCGGATCTCGCCCCCTGTGTCAGGAAGCCGTCAGCATGTGGCTCTGGGCTCGCCGTCACGGCATGGTGCTCCAAGCCACATATCTGGCAGGCGTAAACAGTCTGGCTGACAGGTTGAGCAGGATTATGCAACCTCACGAGTGGTCGCTCAATTCCCGTGTAGTGCGACAGATCTTCCAGGTGTGGGGCACCCCCTTGGTAGATCTCTTCGCATCTCGAGCCAACCACAAAGTCCCTCAGTTCTGTTCCAGGCTTCAGGCCCACGGCAGACTGGCATCGGATGCCTTCCTCCTGGACTGGGGGGAGGGTCTGCTGTATGCTTATCCTCCCATACCTCTGGTGGGGAAGACTTTGCTGAAACTTAAGCAGGACCGAGGCACCATGATTCTGATTGCTCCTTTTTGGCCGCGTCAGATCTGGTTCCCTCTTCTTCTGGAGTTGTCCTCCGAAGAACCGTGGAGATTGGAGTGTTTTCCGACCCTCATCACACAGGACGAAGGGGCGCTTCTGCATCCCAACCTCCGGTCCCTGGCTCTCATGGCCTTGGATGTTGAGAGCGTAGACTTTGCCTCTTTGGGTCTGTCAGAGGGTGTCTCCTGCATCTTGCTTGCTTCCAGGAAAGATTCCACTAAGAGGAGTTACTTCTTTCTATGGAGGAGGTTTGCCGTCTGGTGTGACAGCAAGGCCCTAGATCCTCGCTCTTGTCCTACACAGACCCTGCTTGAATACCTTCTGCACTTGTCTGAGTCTAGTCTCAAGACCAACTCTGTAAGGGTTCACCTTAGTGCGATCAGTGCATACCATTACCATGTGGAAGGTAAGCCGATCTCAGGACAGCCTTTAGTTGTTCGCTTCATGAGAGGTTTGCTTTTGTCAAAGCCCCCTGTCAAGCCTCCTACAGTGTCATGGGATCTCAATGTCGTTCTCACCCAGCTGATGAAACCTCCTTTTGAGCCACTGAATTCCTGCCATCTGAAGTACTTGACCTGGAAGGTCATTTTCTTGGTGGCAGTTACTTCAGCTCGTAGAGTCAGTGAGCTTCAGGCCCTGGTAGCCCAGGCCCCTTACACCAAATTTCATCATAACAGAGTAGTCCTCCGCACTCACCCTAAGTTCTTGCCAAGGTTGTGTCGGAGTTCCATCTGAACCAGTCAATTGTCTTGCCAACATTCTTTCCCCGTCCTCATTCCTGCCCTGCTGAACGTCAGCTGCACACATTGGACTGCAAGAGAGCATTGGCCTTCTATCTGGAGCGGACACAGCCCAACAGACAGTCCGCCCAATTGTTTGTTTCTTTTGATCCCAACAGGAGGGGAGTGGCTGTGGGGAAACGCACCATATCCAATTGGCTAGCAGATTGCATTTCCTTCACTTACACCCAGGCTGGGCTGGCTCTTGAGGGTCATGTCACGGCTCATAATGTTAGAGCCATGGCAGCGTCGGTAGCCCACTTGAAGTCAGCCACTATTGAAGAGATTTGCAAAGCTGCGACGTGGTCAACTGTCCACACATTCGCATCTCATTACTGCCTGCAGCAGGATACCCGACGCGACAGTCGGTTCGGGCAGTCAGTGCTTCAGAATCTGTTCGGGGTTTAGAATCCAACTCCACCCCCCTAGGCCCATGTTTATTCTGTTCCAGGCTGCACTCTCAGTTAGTTGGATAAATTGTTAGGTCAATCTCAGTTATGTCCTCACCGTTGCGAGGCCCAATTGACCATGGTGGTTGTTTTGAGTGAGCCTGGGGGCTAGGGATACTCCAGCAGCCTGCTTGTCCTCGGAGAAAGCGAATGCTACATACCTGTAGAAGGTATTCTCCGAGGACAGCAGGCTGATTGTTCTCACAAACCCGCCCGCCTCCCCTTTGGAGTTGTCTTCCCTTCTCTTTGTCTTGCTACATATGAGACTGGTCGGCACGAGCCGGTTTCGGGCGGGAAGACGGCCGCGCATCGGCGCGCGAGGGCTAGCAAAGGCTTTTGCTAGTGAAGATTCCGATTGGAGGGGCTGCCGTGGACGTCACCCATCAGTGAGAACAATCAGCCTGCTGTCCTCGGAGAATACCTTCTACAGGTATGTAGCATTCGCTATATGGAACCAGATGATGGGATAGGAAAAGAGGTACCCTGTACGATAAAAGGTATGTACTAGTATTAATATCTTGTATCTTATACAATATTCAACGGGTAACCAGTGCATAATTTCCCTACTACAGAGGAAGTGTGTGGGTGAAAGGTTCAGGTCACAATCTGACATCTGTTTTTTTTTTTTTTTTAAATAGTCCTACTAATAGGAATATAGAGACGTCTGCAAGCTTAATAGAACCTTGGTGAACAGCAAGGCTTTCATTTGTTGTTAGTTGTATTTGATTTTAATGTGCAATTATAGCCAATTTTATATTATGATGCCAAATCCTGTGAGTTACTAGGATTTACAGTAACCATGATTTGTACATCATCTGCATGGATGTATGGCGTTTAATTCTAAAGTTTGTATTAATGTTGCAAGTGGGGCCAGAAAAATAAACCGGGGCCAAGAGGGATCCGTGTGGTACCCCGCAAGAAAAATTATGAAACTGTCTTGCCATGACATATAACATTCTATTAAAGATAAGAGCAGATTCCTGCGTGCGTCTGGTAGCGCTATACAAATGCTAATAATAATTCCTGTAGCCTGGTGAGTAAAATGCAGTGGTGCACTAAGTCAAATGCTGCAGAGACTGGGGGATAAGAAGTACAGTCTTATCTTGATCTTTAAATGCCTGGATAGTTGTTAAAATACCTAGAAGAGCTGCCTCAGTGGTAAATTTGTGACATCCTGTTTGATAAGGACTGTATGCTGTGAAAATGGTATTTGACAGGCCTATGTCAAGAATACTTGTTCTTTGGTAAAGTGGTTGAGCAAATATGACTGAAAATATCAAGAGATGCATTTAAATCATATGACATAGTAAGCTGTGAACAAAAGCATTGTGACCGTTGTTACAATATCTAGCTTTCTGCAATTATTGTAAAACAAATTGCCAAAGGCTGCCTGTTCTGTCTGACACACAAGCAAATTAGGAAGGCTACAGGAGAAACGACTTACTACTGGTGATGTGAGGCTAGAAATAATAATGGGTCAGCAGTAGCCATCGTTGACAGCAGACAACAGTTGTAAGTTGCAGATCATCCAATGCATGTTGCCGCTGTGAATTCAACTGGAAGTTGCCTGAGTGAAGGTGGCCATGAAGCAAAGTGCCACAACCAGCAAAAATTGTCCAAGCAACACTTGTAACCATCTTCCAATAACAGTATCTCTCAAGCAAACAGTCAAATGAGACTGCAAAGAGTTGATGTAAACTCTGGAGGAGTAATAGACTTTTTTTCTTGTTAAGAATTCAAATTTTGGATTTTAAAAAGTCCTCTTCACAACGGTTGCCAATGTTTGAAAGCTAAACAAGGCTCTGTAACAGATTATAGATTGTACTTTCAAAACAGTTTCCACCATCTTTACTTATGGTCCCTTGAATGTTCAGGATTTTAACAATTTTGCTGCTGCTGATGGTCTTGCTGTGATTCCGATTTTGAGCAGGTGGTCATAAAAGCTTCTGAGGAGGAATCCCAGAAACAGCTCATAATGGCTGCTTTTTTTTTTTTTTTGGTTGGTTTTCTTTTAAATCTGGGATAAAGCATCTATAGGGAAGATACAAGGACTTGGGCTCGTGAATGAATAGGCAACCAAAAAGGATTTTAGCATAAAATTTGGTAACTTACAGCACAGGCATTTCTATAACTGACTGACTGAAATTGCACCAACTTCTCTTGAGCTGATAAGAACTTCTTGTAGAAGCAGACCACTTCAGTCCAGTGGTTGGATGAAAATTATATTCATGGACAGGTACGCAGAACTCTTTGACCAGCAGATTCAATCACTTCCATTTTTCCCTTTTCTCTTTGGTAGGTTAGTGCTCATGGTGAGCTGGGTGTACCATAAACCCAGAATACCATTGAATCTGGCATTGAAGACTCAAAGGTTGGTCGTGCTCATGTTGGTTTCTTTAAATTGGTTAGCAAAGTGCAGAAGGAGCAGGAAGAGGTAAAAGGCCAGATTGAAGCAAGCCAAACAAGAAAGATGAATGAAAAAATACCATGAAGGTTGGATCTTTTCCATATTTGCACAAAGAACCTCTTATTGAACTTGGTTTCATTCATGGCATCATTCATAATCTACGATTTTAATTTGCCATCATGGACTTTTTAAGACTTCCATCTAGAACTGACATGTACATATGTTTCTGCTTGTGTGTGATTTTAGACCAGATGTCTTAGGCCAATTGTATAGCTGTTGTGTACTTTAGATGAATAGCTGTCAAACAAATTGTCCATTAGATGAACTGTAATTAGACCAGTTATTGCAGAACTAGTAAAAAAGGCCCGTTTCCGAAACCAATGAAACGGGCGCTAGCATGTGGTTTTTTTTGTGTGTATGTGTCACAGAGTTATTTTGTGTGTGTGTGTGAGGGTGCGGTGTGTGTGCAGGTTGTTGATGTGTGTCTTTTTTTGTTTTGTTTTGTTTTTTGCTTGGGGGATGTGCTGTGCTGTGCTGGCAAAGTGGGTTGGATTGGTGTGTGGCTTTGAGGGTGTGTTTCTGTTGTATTGTGTGTGTGTGGTTTTGTCAAGGAGGTTTGTGGAGGGGGGTCTTTCTGTTGGTGAAATGTAAATGTTGTAGGGGGTGTCAGCCTTTGTTGAGTGTTGTTTTTTTTCCATGTTTTTTTTTTTGTGTTGTGCTGAGGCAGCAGTGTTGTTTTAGATGGGTGGAAGGTTTTTCTGTTGGTGAAATGTAAATGTGGTTGTAGGGGGTGTCAGCCTTTGTTGAGTGTTTTTTTTTTCCATGTTTTTTTTTTTTGTGTTGTGCTGAGGCAGCAGTGTTGTTTTAGATGGGCGGAAGGTTGAGGAGCACGTTCTTTGTCTGTCGGTATTTTTTGGCCGTTTCAGGACTGCTGTAGGGGAATGCTGGAAGAGAAATGTGCTGTTGGAAGCAGCGCCATCTTTTTCCATTGGGCTGGGGTTCTGGGCATCCTGGAGGTGGGTGACAGCTTGCCAGAGGACGGGGATGGTTGTTTTAAGTTGGCGGAAGGGAGAAGAGCACGGTCTTGGGCCGTCGGGGGGTGATCCGGTATGTTTGGCCCATTTCAGGCCGGCTGCAGGGGAATGCTGGAACATTTATGCGCTGCAGGAATCAGCGCCGTCTTTTTCCGGGTGCTCGGAGAATCCCCGAGGTGGGAGACAGCTTGCCTGAGGCTGGGGATGGTTGGGCACGTCCTTGGCCGCTTCGGCAAAAGGGGAAGAGGAAGGGGGTGGGGAGTTACCTGCAGCCGCCAGAGAAACCATGTATTCTTTGTTTGTTTTGTATTATTAGTTTGCATTTCTGTTGAAGAAAGAGTGGATGCCTTTCTAATGATGGAGGTGGTGCGTCGGTGTGCGGTTGTTTCGTTAGTTTGGCAGCCAGTCTCCAGCGATTCCTAGGCAGGGAAGGAGTAGGGAAACACGCTCCGCGTGTTTCCCTACTCCTCCCCCTTCCTTGGTCGCTGTTTGCTGCTGGCTGGGTCGTGGGTAATCCTTCCAGCTGGGCCGCAGCTTGTCCTTGTCCCAGATGGTGACGGGCACGTTGTTTTCCGGCTCCTCTGACTCCATGTCAAGCGATCCCAAATATAGTCTGTGCTATAGGCCCTCTGGCACTCTTCAGTACTGGCATTAGGCATTTAAAAATTTCCCTCCCCCCCTCTCCCCTGGTCTATTTTTACACATACCCACAGCAGGAATATTCTTCTCTCGTTCCAGCGGTGGTTCTGTGCTCTCCGTGCTGCACAGATGAGCCATTCTGCTGGGGAATGCTCCTCCCTTATTGTCACGTAGTTTCCTCTGATTAGTCCGTCTTACGTTGCCTAGTGTTGCCTGGGAACGGTGTTGTGATGGTCCTTTGTGTTTCAGAATGTTGAGGGTGTTTTTTCTGATTGGTCCGTCATGCGAGGGCGGGGCAGAGAGACATGGTCAGTGTTGTGGCTTCACCACCATGAATCCATGAACCCTTCAGTGAGTGACTAAGTGACTTCAGAATGTTGTCTTCAGAATGTTGAGGGTGAGTTTTTTTATAGTAGATGATTGGCTTATCCCTGAGGAAAGCGAAGTCGCTTTACCTTAACTGATTACCTCCACTATGGCCAAAATAAATCAGTCCACCTGTTCCCTTCTGCCTCCCCTTAGCCAATGATCGAGACTGCTTCATGTGGTTGTGTGGTACCAGCTGTGTATATGCAGAAAAGCCTCCTAGATTTCCCTGGCTCTAACTAGTAAATGTTCTGTCCTGACAAAATTACCAGGAAGTATTACTTAAAAGAAAAAAAAAATCCTGTTGGGCAACAGTAACCTGATCCAATTGTGACTGGTTGATTTTCTGTCTCCAGAGAATGTTACAGGTAAATGTCATCTCTTGCTAATTAATAATGAGAATCGTATAAAATAAAACAGGTTAGGGGTTTGGATGGAAATAAGACATTAATCATTTCTAGTTTTTCATACTAGCTTCTCTTGTCCCCTGCAGCTGGCTGTCTTCATGTGGCTTATGACATACGTTGGAGCAGTTTTCAATGGCATCACTTTGCTCATTCTTGGTAAGGGGGTGGGTTTTTGATAATAAGTGATTCTTCAGAATCTCATGAATGCTTTCATCTAGACCCATGGTATCAATGTCTCCTGTCTCTGCATGTGCAGAAGACCCATCAGGATGCATGGAGGAGCAGGAAATCTGTTGCTGGAATACTAGTCCAGTGCCATATAATCCTGCCTTTATTGTTTCCACTAGCTGTAAGTGGAAAAGATCATATATAAGTTAATAAAACATGTGCAAAATGTAAGGAAAATATCCCCCAGCTTTGAAAGTGTTAAAATGTCTGGTGGTAAGAATGGTGGTGGTCGTCTTCATTGACTAGCTACACCTGTAAGAATCCATGTTCTGCAGTTTTATTTATTTATTTATGTATTTATTAATTTGTATCCCGCGCTTTCCCACACAGTTAGTTGCATGTTTAAAACACTTCAGATTGCATGAGCAGAACATACCTTGCCTGATCTCTTTTCTTCTTTCTTTCAGGTGAAATACTGACATTCAGCCTCCCAGTTGTATATGAGAAATATCAGGTAAGTCTGCATAGAGAAGTTATAAGGTTTAATTGATCTACCTTGATATTCCTCAGTGTTGCTTGGACAGGCACATGCAACTTGGGGGCCCCTTGCCATAGAGTTGCATGTGTCCTGCAAAGTGGCTGATGGGAGCTGAGCCAAACTGGAGGCAGAAGCTTATGAATCTCTCCTTCCGGACAGCACGCCAGCTATGGGCAGAAAAAGAAGCAGCTCGAGGTGCTGTACCATACAGTTCTCTGATCACCAAGCCCAGATTTGATTTTGAAGGGGGTTGGGGGGGGGGGGGGGGGGTCAAAGGCGAGTAGATGAATTGCTAGGGGATGGGATGCAGATGTGATTATAAAAGGTCTTCATAAATAGACTTCATTCACACTTCTTTACCCATCCCTTTTACCTTCGTCATTTCCTTCATTAACTTTCCCTTTGGTCTGTCCTTCTGGACAGCTTACAAAATGTCTAATTGTATAAAGTTAAATTAACACACAGATTTTTACAGGCATGCCATAGGATTCTAACACTGCAGAATCTACATGAGAGAATCAGGAGTGGGATAGTTGTTACACCCTGGATTCCTGAGGATGAAGTTTTTTTTTTTTGTTTTTTTTCAAGTTGCACTTTAATTTTCTTATATTTTTATATTTAACATGTGAGTGTAGGTGCTTACTTAGAGATGCTTTGTAAGCAGCTTTGCTGTAAATTTAAAATATTTTAGCAAAGTTAATTTTGGGGGGGGAAACTGGGGGCTGTGCTTCTGAGATGTAGCAGTGATCAGTTCAAGTTGATCAGTGTTTGAACTTGTTTAATGTTGCTCTCTTCTTCCTTAGACTCAAATTGATCACTATGTCGCCCTTGTGCATGATCAGACCAAGTCCATTATTGACAAGTAAGTCTCCTGTTGGTCCCTCTATAGTTACTGGTGCATAAGTATTTCCAATTTTCATGCCAAAGGAGTCAGCATTAGGAGTGCTGTCTTACCTGTTTGACCCCCAGCTGATGATTTTTATTGCAAGAAATGAGGTGGTGTCTTAAAAAGTTTTAAAGCAGTTCTGTATTTGAAAATCTGAACAGCAGATGGGTGCATTGGCAGAATTGAGCGGTGGAGGTCTGAAGTGGACTAAGGGGAACTGCTCAGCCGGAGTAAGATGTATTAGAACCTGATGTGCTGGGAGGGATTTCTTAGTAGTGGAATAGCAGTTTCATTTTCATCCATACCAGACCCCAAATCAGAATGTTCATTTGTTCAGTTTGTCCTATTTAAAGACACATTTTCAATTTAGCTTTTAATTTCTTAGGTCGGGCCTGGCTGTTCGGATGTTCCAGCTCACAGCTCAACACATCCCCCTTCTCCCTCCCCCCTTCTTTTTACCAAATGTTTGTTTTTGAGAGACTCTAGCTGTCCTTTCACTTGTAGTTTTTCTCACATGATTTTATTGACTTGTAAATCAATTTGATTCAAGCCCTGACAGGTGGTTTTTTTTGTTGTTGTTTTTTTTTAATAGTCCAGAACAAATGGGTTATGTCCATCCACAAATGGAAGGAAACCGAGAAAATAGTTCTAAGTAATCTGCCTCTTGAGAGTATTGTGCATCCTGGAATGTCCAGTATTTTCTCTGTCTTCAAGCAGATGGTGGACGGACTGTGCAATTCTCTGTGGTGCTTCTGTCAGCTCCTGACCCAGTTTGTCCCGGGTGTCAGTTGAGCAGAGGTGCTGGTTAACATTAGCTCATTTTTGACTGCACTTTCTTAATTGAGCTGGGATGGCACTTGGTGGCACCATGTCCCTCATCCCCCCCCCCCCCCCCCCCCCCCAGCCTGGGTGACACCCAGTGGTGCCAGGTCCAGTGTTATATAGTAGTAACTAAGTAAATGTAACTAATTACTGAGGTAAATGTTTTGTCATTTTTCCTTGTGAAGTACTGAATAACATTTATTACTTGTATTGAAGTAGTAATTTTGCCAATTTTTACTAATATTCGGCTACATTTGATGCTTGCAGTTAGAAGTAAAAGCAGAAGTGAGATGTAAATGACGATTCTTCAGTAAACCAAATGAAATAGCAAAACTAGGAACAGAATTTTGCTGTTGCAAACCTCATCACCCAAACTGGATCATATCTTAAATTTGCTGTTTATCGAATATAGCCTATAAGAACATTGGAGAGTTGCCTGTTTGTTGAACTGGTTACTGGTCTCCAGTCAAACAGAACAGTGATGAGTTGGATCACTTTAAAGCGGAGATGAAGCGGACACTAGTAACAATTTTTGGTAAACAGACATGTCTCTACCACAACAGACTCCTGGACATCCCATGGAAAATTTTTACATTGGGGTGATAATCTTAAGGCCAAACAGGCTTCCTCTCTGTAGACTGAGTTCCTACACATTTGATGATGCTTCAGTTCTCAAAGACTAGCCGTTGAGCCCGTGAAAACGGGCTACTTTTGGAATGGGGGGGGGGGGTCTGAGCCCCCCCCCCCCCCCCCCCCCCCCCCCCCCCGGAGTCGCTGCCGCCGCCCGTCCACCCGGCCCGAGCAGCACTAAACTTACATCAGCAGGCACATCAGCAAAGCTGCCGTCGGGGCGGGCTTCCTTCTCTGCCTGTGTCCCGCCCTCGTGTGACGTAACGTCAGCGAGGGCGGGACAAAGGCAGAGAAGGAAGCCCGACGGCAGCTTTGCTGATGTGCATGCTGATGTAACTTCACAGTGCTCGGGCCAGATGGAGGGGCGGCGGCGACTCCGGGGGAGGGGGAGCGGTTCCGACGTCTGCAGCATACCAGTAGAGACTTCCCTCTCTGTCCCGCCCCCATCATCACGTATTGGGGCGGGGCAGAGAGGGAAGTCTCTACTGTGCATTTGTGAGTGAGTACGGTCACTTGCCGTTTATATGTTTGATATTCAGTTTGCCATCAGTTGAACATTATTAGAAAAACAGACAATGGTTCCAGTTTTGAAATCAGCCTTTGTAATTGGACATCATGATCATATTGAAGACAAAAATGAAGATGCAAGTGATGAATTGGACAGCACTATTTTAATGCAGATAACGACAATGATGGTAAAGTATTCTTTGCTATATGAGAGTCTAGTGTGCAGAGATTCCCTTAATCAAAACCTGCTGATCAAGTCAGAAGACATCAGTAATATTGCAACCTGATCCGATTTGAAGGAACATTTTCAGACTGAACAATCCACTTTCTGCTAGTTTTAGTTATTGAACTCCTTTTTAAGCTGTGCTGGATTGATGACTCACAATTTCACTTGCATAAGTGATGGGTCATTTTCAAAAATTTAGTTTTACTAAAAGCAAAGTGAATTATAGTACTTTTTACTCAAAATAGGTTAGATATATTTTTATTTTACTTTCACTAAATTTTTTTAAATGTGTTCGTCACCGAACCTAAGTATTCAAGTATACATTTATTATTTTTACTTAAATACATTGATCTAATACTTTGAACAACACTGGCTGGGTTCTACAAAATTATTCAGGGTCGTCAAGTCGCAGGAGGAATGTGAACGATTACAGGAGGACCTTGCGAGACTGGGAGAATGGGCGTGCAAGTGGCAGATGAAGTTCAATGTTGACAAGTGCAAAGTGATGCATGTGGGTAAGAGGAACCCGAATTATAGCTACGTCTTGCAAGGTTCCGCGTTAGGAGTTACGGATCAAGAAAGGGATCTGGGTGTCGTCGTCGATGATACGCTGAAACCTTCTGCTCAGTGTGCTGCTGCGGCTAGGAAAGCGAATAGAATGTTGGGTGTTATTAGGAAGGGTATGGAGTCCAGGTGTGCGGATGTTATAATGCCGTTGTATCGCTCCATGGTGCGACCGCACCTGGAGTATTGTGTTCAGTACTGGTCTCCGTATCTCAAAAAAGATATAGTAGAATTGGAAAAGGTACAGCGAAGGGCGACGAAAATGATAGTGGGGATGGGACGACTTTCCTATGAAGAGAGGCTGAGAAGGCTAGGGCTTTTCAGCTTGGAGAAGAGACGGCTGAGGGGAGATATGATAGAAGTGTATAAAATAATGAGTGGAATGGATCGGGTGGATGTGAAGCGACTGTTCACGCTATCCAAAAATACTAGGACTAGAGGGCATGAGTTGAAGCTACAGTGTGGTAAATTTAAAACGAATCGGAGAAAATTTTTCTTCACCCAACGTGTAATTAGACTCTGGAATTCATTGCCGGAGAACGTGGTACGGGCGGTTAGCTTGACGGAGTTTAAAAAGGGGTTAGATAGATTCCTAAAGGACAAGTCCATAGACCGCTATTAAATGGACTTGGAAAAATTCCGCATTTTTAGGTATAACTTGTCTGGAATGTTTTTACGTTTGGGGAGCGTGCCAGGTGCCCTTGACCTGGATTGGCCACTGTCGGTGACAGGATGCTGGGCTAGATGGACCTTTGGTCTTTCCCAGTATGGCACTACTTATGTACTTATGTACTTAAGAAGTGAGGCTGAAGTTTAATGTTTCTTGCCCTCCACTGTGCGACGATCTCCAACTGCCATCAAGTATGTAGTTTCTATTTTTCCCCACTTCAGGCAACATGTTTAGCTGTGTCTGAGGTAAATGCTTTTGTATTTCATAATAGTCGGAATTTTCAAGTGAAGAAACTGGTCTTCTGTGATCTTGTCTTATACCTTGGTTCTAGCTCCCAGCTGGTGTCAAGCAGTGGGAAGACTTTCTAGGCTAAGCCCTGCTCTGCAGCTAGCAGAGTGGGTGGTATTTATTTCTCTTCTAAACTTTGGAATGGGTTTTTTCTTTTCCCTGTGGCGATGCTCTGTCTTCCCACAGGAGTTTTTTTAGTTGCACCGGAGCCTCCTTACAGCAGTCTGCATTCTTTAGTTCTGGTGAGCTTCCTACCCTGTTCCACCCTAAGTTGTGAGAAGAGTTCTCAGGCTTGCCATTTTTATTCTATAATTTCCCTGGGGCCTTCTCTGTCCATGTTCTATTATGTTACATATTAATTTAAAAAAACAAAACACCCTTGTGGTTTCTTTCAGAGGAACTTGTGTTTAACTCTCTTATTCTTGTGTGGCTAGTCTCAAGCATGTTCCTTTTTCTCCTCTTTAACCGTTTGCTCAATTCATAACACACATAGGGGAAGGGACGTTCTTTCTTTTCTTTCAGTTTTCATGTGCTGTGGGAAGAAATCTTTTATTTCCCCTTCTTCCTCCCTTGGTGTGGAGTTCCACAGTTGGAATTTACTCTTCTGAGTTTGGTGGTTGAAGATGGTAAATTCTTAAGCTTACTGCAGCCTGTTTAGCTGTTTCACTTTGGGTTACTGTCGTCAGGATATGCAGTGATCAGCAGTTCCCTGCTGTGACCCTGGGTGAAATTTGTGTGCTTGGACGCAGAGTTTTATTTCATCCATGCCTGGTGCTGCAGAAAGGAAGGCCTGTAGTGGGACCAGTCTCAGCTACTCCACTGTAGGAGTATCCATAGCTGTTTGAAGGTGGCACGTATCATATTGCACTTCGCTGACACTGTCCACATTGATTCTATTGGGCACTGACTGCAGTAGTTGTGCAGAGGCTGTGTTTGTGTGGATTCTGTAGTCATAATCTTTTGGCATGGCAGCATTCACTATTTACTGTGATTTTCCATCTCACATTTTCCATTTTCCATTTTCCATTTTCCATCTCACAGATAGGCTGCAGAGAATACCTTCTCCTGCTTTAGACTTAGCCTGGCCTCAGAATGACATCCTATAGTATATCTCCTATCAAACTGAGCTCTCTTTTTCATCAAGCACTGCCATTTCCTCCCCTCACCCTCCCCACTGACAGTTTGAACTTCGTGGGTGTGGCTTGGATCTCTTTCAGGGAGAGAAAACTAACAACTTATAGCAGCAGCTTCAGAGAGCATTTTCCATCTCACAGATAGGCTGCAGAGAATACCTTCTCCTGCTTTAGACTTAGCCTGGCCTCAGAATGACATCCTATAGTATATCTCCTATCAAACTGAGCTCTCTTTTTCATCAAGCACTGCCATTTCCTCCCCTCACCCTCCCCACTGACAGTTTGAACTTCGTGGGTGTGGCTTGGATCTCTTTCAGGGAGAGAAAACTAACAACTTATAGCAGCAGCTTCAGAGAGCATTTTCCATCTCACAGATAGGCTGCAGAGAATACCTTCTCCTGCTTTAGACTTAGCCTGGCCTCAGAATGACATCCTATAGTATATCTCCTATCACCTTCTCCCACTACTCCAACCAGAGTTACACCTAATCACACTGACCACCCTTCAACATCTTCTGTCCTTCTGTGACTGTTCTCTTGTGCTTGACTGCTTAAATATTTTAAATTTAAATGCTTTACTTTTTGTCTATTAGATTGTAAGCTCTTTGAGCAGGGACTGTCTTTCTTCTGTGTTTGTACAGCGCTGCGTACACTTTGTAGCGCTCTAGAAATGTTAAATAGTAGTAGTAGTAGTATATGTGCTGTTCAGGGGCAACATTCACATGGACTCTGCTGTGCTGGCATCCGCATTGAGTAGTGACCTATCTACATGGGCCACACGGTGGCAGTGGGTGTGGTGCTGTAGCTGCAGCAACAGATGTTCCGCTCTGGCAGGAGCTATGTGGAAATGGCATTGGCTTGCTTAGGAGCTGTGCCACAGCTGTTTAGCTGTGACCTTGCACACATGTCGCATTGGGGCAGTGTGCTTGGACTTTACCTTGACAAGACCTCGGCCATTGCACAGGAGTGACTGCCTCAGGTGCTTCATAGTTCCAGTAACATTGCTTCTGTTCAGTGTTTCCATTGTTTTCTGTTTCTCCATAGCAGCAGCCTTTTTGGCTCTGGTGCAGTTGGAGGTTATTTTGTACTAATCTGTGTCAGCATCTTATTCTACACATGGTCAGCAGCCTTGGGGCTACACATTGATTCCAGCCTTGGTCTTGAGCGAGGATGGTAGTCTATTGAGCAGCACAAGACGGCATTCTTAGGGATGCGCAAGGCTGTTAAAGTGGCGCTAGTGCTGTACTAATGAGAGCTGCACATGGCCAACACCTTTGGATTTGCGGGAATACTTCTATAGGTGGCTCTCTAATGGCTGCTTTTAGGCAGCTTGGTGATAGCTGCCTTTTAGGCTGTTATTGTGGCAACAGCTGTCATACAGGTTTTGTTCCCCAGGTGCTATAGGCTGGTATCCTTCATTGTTGCACAGCAGTGGCCTTGAGGCACTGCCAATTTGCTCCTGTATTGCAGTTACTCAGTTTTTTATTCATTTAAGAATTTATAACTTACATCTACAATCCTCAGCAGGGAACAATTCATAATCATAGTACATATTTCACAGACATACATCAAAATCCAGCAGTAATCAAACAGTCCAAGACTTGCCCTAAGAAGAATTATCAAACACTCGCCGAAACAAATTTTTAGTCTCTTTAAATTCGTCCTTATTTCGTAAGACACAAAGCTGAGTAAGCAAAGAATTCCACAGTCTTGGACCTGCAATATAAAAAATTGTTGTTCTTGACAAGTATAGGAACTGTATCTTAAAAGAAGGAACATCAAGCATATTAGAAGAAATTGATCGCAAGGATGAGAAGGATGATGTAAGTGCAAACTTGCTGAAATCACTGGAGAAATCTTATTAGTTATCACTTTGAATACCAGTAATAAAAACTTATATTGCACAGTGTACGCAGTGGGCAGCCAGTGTAGAAAGATGAGAGCAGAAGTATTATGTTCAAAATGGCTCATTCCTAGAAGCACATGAGCAGCAGCACTTTGTGCAGTATAATGATTGTAAATCATATTTTGGTAACTCTAGAAACAGAGCGTTACAATAATCAAAATGAGGCATTACTATGTTTTGAACCACTAAACGAAATTTCTCGGATATATAATCCTTCATCCTTCTGTCAAGTCTTACTTTACAAAATACAGTACTAACCACCTTAGCTACTTGTGATTTCAGATTCAGTAATGAATCTAACACCCCCAAGCATAGAATTTTCTTACTAAAGACAATCTCAATACTGTCTATGGAAAAAATATCTGGAACGTCAGCCAGTTCAAAACAAGATACAACAATGACCTTTTTTTGTTGTTGTTGCCATATTCAGACTAAGATGGTTAGCTCTCAACCATTGCTTGTTTTCAAATATAGGCATACCACCTGGATGTTTTCTTTCACCGAATTCTCAGTTTCAAAGAAAAATTGAATATTATTTGTATAAATACGATACTGAATTCCTAAACCTTTAAGAAGATTGCATAATGAGAGAACGTTAAACAAAATTGTAGATAAAGCAGACTGTTGAAAACCAGTAGTCAACCCACTCATCTTAGATCTTTTACCTGCACTTCACAGAAATTATGTTCTAAAAATGAGAACCACTTCCCAACTACTACTGCAATCCCCTATCCCTCTTAACTGCAGCAACAAAATTGAATGATTAATAGAATCAAACCACAGCTGAAATATCCGCGACTAGAAAAAAAAATTGCCTTTATTAAATCCAACTCGAATAAGTTCAGTCATAGAAAGCAATAATGTTTCTGTATCATGTTTGCTGCCGAATCAAAATTGATATTGATCCAGAACTTGATGTTCATTCATAAACTCAACAAATTGAGATAATACAGCCTTTTCAATCACTTTTGCTAAACAGAAGTGAGGTGAGAGGTCTGAAGCTCTTTACATTAGAAGCATCCAACTTTTCATTATTAAGCAAAGGTCTCACTGAGGCCTGTCCTTTTGATGCAGATCTTCACTGAATTCCACCGCCTTTTCACATGTAGCAGCTGTGTTTCTTGGAGCATCAATTTTGTCGTGCTCCTAGGTGTTCCTGAATTCTTTTCTTTTGGCTCTATTGTCTTTGAGCTGGATTCAGCGTATTTGGCCACCTTCTATCTTGGCTGTAGGTCCTGCTTACCCCAAACGCCTGCTCTTGGCTTGCTCCTTTTGTTGATTCAGTACCCAATTATTTTGATACCGCCTTTCTGTTGCCCCACTCACCGTGGCATGCTCTATAATTGATCTCTCCTGAATGAAACTATGCTTTTGGTCCGTTGTGGAATTTTTTTTCATTTTCTGGTTCCACCCTACTAGAGATGCTGTTTTGCTACATCCCTTTTGTTCTGGACTGGTCTGGTATGGATTGAAAGTAAGGAATAATTCTTACCTGATGATTTTCTTTCTTTTAGTTTTACGAGGCCAATCCATACCCCCTCACTGTCTGGTTTTTGCATTGTGCTATATTTATTCATACAGTAGATCTTGCTTCTTCGCCTTTCCATTTCGTTCTCTTACATATCATGTTTTCCTGACTGTCAGTTGAGTGTAAGCCTCACTACCTGACTAAGCTCAGGCCTCATCTCCTGACTCAGAAGTGTCTCTTGTCAGTTGAGTGTACACCTCACTTCATCTTCCAGCTAAGACTGAGTGGTTTCATTGCATCTTGAATGTCCACTGGTATTCGTTGTAAATGTCAGGAGCAGCATTGCTTGGCTGTTTGAAATACTGAACGTTCCAGGCTGCACAATACCCTTAAGGGGTGAATTACTTGGAACTATTTTCTGTCTCCTTTTGCTGGTAGATTGACATAACCCATTCTGGTCTGGTAGGACTAAGACTAAAGGAAAGAAAATTATCAGGTAAGACAATTTTTTCATGTGCTGCAGGATAGGAGTGAGGTTCACTTAGCAGAGCTATGTGACAGTCTTAGGACTGGAACAGCAGGGAGTACTGCATGTAATAGGTGTGTTATAGAAGGGAGTGTCATTTCTGAAGAAGTACTAGGTGCTGCAGAACAGAGGTGAAGTGCATTGACAGTGTTAGGGAGGATCTTAATGCTGGGTTTGAGATTATGTAGAGTAAGGGCAGTGTATTAGAGCTAAGTATGTTTGGAGGGCTGGGGGGGGGGGAGGGAGTCTCTGGGCTGGCATTGCAAGTCCAGTAAGATAATAGTATGTATTGTCAGAGCTTTACATTTCTATTTTGCTCATGTTTTTGTGTAACCATGCAGTTACTACTGGATTATAGATACTATCAGCACTCAGATATAGACATGAACATGCATATTAGCAGTCACTGTTGAAGAAAAGGGTCTTATGGCATATTCCTTCTGTTTCTCCCTCAGGGTCCAAGCGAAAGTTCCTGGGATTGGGAAGAAAAAGGCAGAGTAACTCCCCAGTTGGAAGGGAGGGGGAAGAAACCTGGCTCACTCAATTAAGCCCCAGTTCCATTGCTCTGCCAGTCATTGTTCCCATGAAGGAACATGCCTGCATTCCAAGCTTTTTACTCCATTCTAAAGCCACTTTGTTAAGCCTGTGCATCTTGGGGTTATGACAGACTAACCCCAGAATTTGTCTTCTGGGGAGAAGTTAAAACTGCACCCTGCATCCCACCCTGGAGCAACTGGCTTTTCTAGTTCAGGGGTGTGTGTATTTTCAGTTGTAAGGAGAGGTGTGGGACGTGGGCAATCCCTCACTGCTGCCTCACACTGGGCCTTGTTCCCTCCACAGCTCTTCCAGTTTTTCCTGGCATTGGAGTGAGGGTGGGAGAGCTTTTTGTCATCCTGATAGTGTTGTAATATTATTATGTGTGATATCCCTTTTGCCTTCACTGGCACTAACGGGCTTTCCTCCCATCCTTCTGGAGTGCTGAGTACATGAAACTGCACATCTTGCTCTTCAAAGTTCTGCTTACCTCTTCGTGTGACATTCTGCTCTTCTTCCTGCACAGCTTTAATAAAGGTTGTATGTACGTTTTGGTTATCTATTATGGAATAAATTAAATGAAAATGTCTGTAACTGCTGTAAAACTTAGTTTGATAACTAGTTTAAAATTTGCAAACACATTAGTGCATTAGGATTCTTTTTATACCTCTGTCATCCCTTATGGGCAAAAAAAAGGGGAGAATTTTAATCCTGAGATCCTCCTGATCCCTCCTCAAACCTGCTTTAAAGAAGATACGTCAAGAGTGAAATGAACATAACCAGCTCCTAGAAAAATGGTGCTTCTGGAATGTGGAGGTGGAAATAGTTCAGAGAAAATGTTTTTATTCCTCTGAATGTGTGGGGGCTCCTGAGCTTTTTTTTTTTCCACTTCTACTACCACTCAGCCTGTTTTTCTTGGATTGGTTGGCCTGCTGTCACTGGATTTCTCTAGGCTAGAGGAACCTAGTCTGTCTTCTCTGGCTGGTTCCTGCAGCTGGAGGAAGATTGCTTAGATGGCTAAGGTATAAGGGGGCTGTTAAGAGACCTGAGTTTTACATTCAGCCAGGATTATTTTTTCCCTGGTGCTAAGCTGCCTATATAGTACTGATGTTTGTGGGGCAGTATTTTAGTACTAGAGGATAAGGACTGCAAGGAAGGGGATGAGATTTTTAAACCTGTAAAATAATAGGAATTATAAGAACCCAAAGAAGAAGGAACACTTAGGCTGCACAGCTTATGTAGGTGAGCTGTGAATGGTTTTCATTGCAGAAAGCATAGCGTGGCCCTTATATCAGTTGCTGATGCTCCTTCCATCTGGCTTTGTGTTCATCGAGCAGGGACTTGGGTTTTTTCGTTGGAGCTTAAAATCAAGTGACTCTTTCATGTTCAAATTCTGGTAACTGATTCCCATATAGGATCTTTTCATTTGCCTCCCTTACACTTTGTCTATGCACTGACTTGTCCAACCCTGGAGTAGGGTTTAATGTCAGCTCCAGCCTGCTCCCCTTAACTACTACTGTTTAAAGAAATTTTCCATGCTACATCTGTGAAAGCCACCCATCTTTCCTTCCTGACTTTTTTTTTTTTACACAACCAATGTAGACCACAATGTATTAATGATGTCCCCAGTATGTGTGTCTGTGTATGCATTATCAATATAGTAATGCCTGCAGAAATGGGAATTGCTTTCTTCATTTTCTGTGTAATGGCAAATTGATGTGATAATAAACATTGTCTGAGAAATGGTGTGACAAGTCTCTGCTCTTTTTCATTGCAAGTATGCTCTTTATACTTTATATAACATATATAACTCCTGTTTCCCTCCTAAATCCTACTCCTGTCCTCTTGGTTACAGTCACTGGCCTTAGAATAGACAATAATAAAGCAATAACCATAACAGCAAGCATAAGTTGACAAGCCATATATTAGGGGCTGCCTTCACACACAGTGTTGACAAAATACTCAAGAAGTTCCCTTATTGCTGGCCTACTAAAGGAATGGGGCTTATTCTTCATCAAATTATTCCAGTTTGCCTTGTTTAAGTGCAGTTAACTAACTTTGAGTAACCATTTCACAATATACTATCTCAGTGAGAGGGAAGACAGGCTCCTCCACAACTGTGATCTCTCATACCTGATGGCTGTCTCACTGTTCAGTCTTCTGGCCAGCTCTGGAGACTTACTGAAAATAAAAATCCTGTGTTTTCTCTGAACAATGCCCCTATGAATTAGTCCAGAATGGCTGGAGAACTGGGCATTCCCACCATATTACATAAATGAGCTGCCTTGTCCACATCTCCTACAGCACTGGCTGGAGGCAGATGACACATGTAGGACTGCATAAAATCTATAGACCTATAGAGGATCTAGTTGGTTCTCCACCATATTGGCCAAAAGCCACCCTAGCCATGGAAGGCCTGCCAGAACAACCCAAGGTTGCTTTTCCACTAAGTGCTGCATTTTAATCTCTAAACTTGACAGAAGCCCCTTAGCCCTGGTTCCTCCTCAATCAACAACTCAAAAGTAGATAGATACTTGATTGTCTCTCTTCAATTACCCATGTGTGAGACCCCGGGTGAGGGTTATGGGGTGGGTTGTCAATAACAGCAAGAAGGATTGCAAACATGAATTAAGTGATTTTATTAGCTTAACTGAGGCCTGTTCCTTTGCAGGTCTAGAACAAAGGTAAAGTCTCATCTTCAGAGGGAAAAAAGGGTTTGCATTGGCCTGTGGCCAACAGGACCCAAAACAAGTCTATGGCCTGTGACAACCACACCCCTTTGTATTTCCAGGTCTGGCTCCAGCCAGACCTCAACAAGGCTCACAATTCTTCAAATAAAAGATTGGCTTAACCTCATCCAGATTACAGCAGCTAGGTGTATTCTGGGGTTTAAGTTCTTCCTTCCGTGAGCCTCTTTAACCTCAGCCTGGCCATGTCTCTCAAACTCCCTGGTATTGACTCCACCCCTCCCAGCTCACTTCCTCCTGGGGGTGGGATCAGTGCTCTTAAGGTGGCCCCAGGTAGTTAGAGGGACTTTCTTAAGGGTGAGGGGCAGTGTTCTATAAACCTCATCACACCATGTTTCAGAAAATGTCTCCATTACATATACTCAAAGAATCCCTTGACTTCAAGTCTTACAGGACTACAAAATTACCCTTTCACTAGGAATCAATTGTCCCAGCAAAGTGAAACCCTTAAGTTCCCATCTTCTAAAAACATATAAGGGGTAGCTGTTAGTCTGATGTAACAAAATTGATAGAGGAAGGTGGCACCTTAGAGACTAATCAATTTGAGAATTGAGGTGTCAAGAATTACTCTTATCAGATGCATTCATTTAAAGAATCCTTGGTGGGTGGTAATTGGGGAATGGAGTGGATTAGTATTAACTTAGAAATCGAAGTTGTTTACCTATAATGGATAGAATGCAGCTACTCTTATTTGTGATGTCTTTTGATGGTTCCTGTATTCCATAGCTCTCTTTTAGCTAAGTAAGCTTTTTTTGTTTACTTTGCATGTGAGAGAGTTCCTATACTTGGTGCAGATTTCCCTGTACTTACAGTTGTGTCCCAAGCTCCTCCAGTTGTGGAACATATGTGATAGTGGAGATGACAGGCAGGCAAGTGTGTCTACATTCCCTTGCTGTCTATGGAGAACCCCTGTTAAAAGTAAGGAACTCTAGAGATGAGTAGGGGAGATGCAGGCACACTTGGTGTGTTTTCAATTAACATAGTGATGTCGGATGGACACTTTCAGTAAGCAAATAGTTTCTAAATAATGGACTGCCCAAATGCCATGGCAGTAGTGTTTGAACCTATGGCTGAAACTCAAGTTGCAGCTTTACAGATTATCCTGCAAAGGGATCACTCTAAAGTGGGCCACTGAGGAATCAGTGGTCCTGATTTGAGAGCCTATACAGCCTTGGGGATATAATACATTTCTTGTATCAAAAGTCAATAAAATCAAGATCCATGCACATATAGATTGCATTGGGGTTGAAAAACACAAAGATTTGAGTGGATTTGTGGGTAGATTCAGTGCTCTTCAAATACAGCAGGGATGACCTGCAGTTTAGAGTGCAAAGTTTTTTTTTTAAATTTTTTTCCTGCTGGTACTACTGCTACTACTACTTATCATTCCTATAGCACTACTAGACTTGCATTGGGGGTTGGGAAGAAGGATGGAAGAACAAACTGATGTGGAAAATCTGAGACAGCATTTGGGAGGAACCTGGAAGAACTGCTTGTATAGGAAGTACAGGGTGAGGCAAAAAGTAACCCCCAAAAGTTGTTGGATTTTTTTTTTTTTTGTTTGCAACTATTTTGAATTTCAATGAGATTTTATGTACGTATTTAGCCATCATACTTATGTATTACTATTAAAGATTTAATTATCAAGCTATATTATGACATTTTAGTGTCACTACCTCATGATTTTTGCATGTTACAAATGTTCACGCTAAAACACAGCGAAATAACATAAGAATAGCCAGTAAAATAAGAACATAAGAGTAGCCATACTGAGTCAGACCAGTGGTCCATGTAGCCCAATATCCTGCTTCCAATGGTTGACAATCTAGGTCACAAGTACCTGGCAGAAACCCAAATAGCATCATTCCATGCTACCAATCAAAGCAAGCAGTGACTTCCCCTTCCCCTATGTCTACATCTCAATAGCAACTTATGGCCTTTTCTCCAGGAAATAAGATATCACCTTATTTCTATTTTCTGCTTCTGTTAACTTGCACTACTTTATCCTAAACCAGAAATAAAATTGATTATTTACTTTTTCTAATTGTGTTGGTACCAGTCTGATTTCTGCTTACATCATCTTCCTGGCCATTTGTCATTTCTTTCCTCCTTTTCCTTTAAGCTTTCTTCAGTTTATTTTATTGTTCTGCCTGTGTCCAGGTTTATGGATTCTTCTACAAAGCCACATTAGCAACCACTGCACGCCAAATGTGACAAAAGCCAATCATTCAAACAATGCAATGATCATTCAGTCACTGTGAATGCTCATTAGCCACACCCAGTTCTTAAAGGCCTTGCAGATTGGTCCCTGTGGCAGGCTCTCCCAAGATCATCTGCTGATATCTTGGCCATGATTGCCATTCTGATCTGAAATGCTTTTAAAGAAATTTTATGTATATTATATCAAATACAAATTCAAATTGTTTACAAAAGTCTACATTGTGATATCAACAGTAAGCTGGACCCCCCTTTTTTTTTCTTGCTTTCTTTCACGTAATGGTAATTTTACAGTGTAAACATTTTTGAAGACATGAAAATTGCTGGATGGTTATGCTAAAGAGTCTAATGATTGTGCTTAAAGATGATCTCATTCCACTCACATAAATATAGATAGTAACAATAAATAAAGCTGTAAAATTTCACATTCACATTCCAAGTAGTTTCTGAGAAAATGGCAAAAAAATCTAGGGGGTTACTTTTTTTTTTTTTTTGCCTTACCCTGTAGGTGACCAGGCCGTAGAGCTTACTGACTCTTCTTGCTGAGGTGATGGCAAAAAGAGACTCTCTCAGGTAAGGTATTTCAGGGAGAATAGACCTAGTGGTTTAAAGGCTCTCCAAGGTCCCATGATTCGATTAGGTCTCAAAGTAGAGGGTGTATGAAATGAGAGACTGTATTGACAGTACATTGCAACTGCTGAGAGGTGAAGACACAGTGAGGTTTTCTTGAAGCCCAAATCAGGTAAAGAAGATTGGCATGTAAGGGGAAGTTGGGCAGGTGATGGTTTCTTAGACCCTTGGGTTGAGTCCAGTGAGTGAATGTCCATTTGGATTGGTAGGATTTCCTAGTACTAGGCTCTCCGGCTGCTAAAAGAACAGATTTGACTTCTTGTGACACTGAGCAGTGCCCAATCTCCATGCTGTCAGTGAAAGACTGGGAAGGTAGAGGAGTAGTAGCGGATCCTATTGTGTGATGAGGGATGGATGAAGGTCCAGTGGGACAGCTATATCCTGCAGAGGGAAAGAACCACAGTTGCTTTGGCCAGCATGGTGCAATTAGTATGATGTCCACATAATAATGACTTATCTTCTGCAGCACTCTGGAGACAAGTGGAAATAATGGGAAGGTGTAGAGGAGCCAGGTCTCCCAAGATACGGTGAATGCATGGGCAAAGAACAATACAGCACATGTTATGCATTGTCTGGAGCTGCAAACAGGACAATCTGGGGGGAATCTGTAGGTGCAATCCAGCCAACATACTTTTTGGGGTGTTATTGGGGTACCTGACACAATATAAATTCTGTAAGAAATGGGTCCCAAACAAGACTAACATTAGTAAGATAAGTGCTGGGTGCAAATGTATTCCCCTTATCCTTACATCCAAGCCCACTGTGCCAAAATAATACAAGGAACTAAGTCCACACCCAAGTATTATAAATAAGGCAATTACTTTATTTACAATAGCAACAAATATAATACAAGAAAGGCAAGAATAAAGACAAAGCCAATCTCATTACAGAAATAACTTTAGAGTAAATGCACATAAATCCCTAACAAGACTCTGAAGTGCAAAGTGACCCACAGAGCACTAATACAAAGGTACACAGCACATATAACCTGATGCAGGCCTCCAGCTGTCAGTGTGTCCCTCAAATGGTCAGTCTGGTCCAATGCAGGTCTGCTCTAATGGGTGGAATGTTGACATAGCAGCCCCTTTCTCTGTAGAGAAATCACAAGCTGTAGCTGTACTACTGGTACTTTCTGTCATAGCAATGATGTGAATTATAATAACAAACTTGTTATTCTGGAACATTGGGAACCTTGGCCATGTGCCAGGTTGCAGCCTCATGAAGCAGCAGGCTTTATAGATGAAACATTTGAGTTTTCATATTATAATCAGGTTGTCAATGCTAGATAGTGCCATGTATTTATGAATCCATATACTTTGCATAGGTACATACGGTCCTGTACATAGTGCATCATAGTGCTTGTTTTGCTCCTACATTCCCCCCCTTTTCAAGGGTTCAGCTCTAAAGAGTTGCTGAGCAGCTTGAAAAATTAAGCAATAATAGTGTGTTTACTCCATCACACTAAATGTCATTACAATGTTTCACCAAGCATGTTAGACTACTGGACAACCCTACATCTACTGGGGGGGGGGGGGGGGGAATACAGTTTAGTATAATAGTTATGAAATATATTACAAATCTCATCAGTATGAACTCTCAACCCTTGACTGTTACTTATTGCCATGTTTATAGAGCTCAAATTTAAAATAAGCCTAGGATTTACTGGACCATTGATGAATCTGTTCATTAAGGACTGTTTCCAAAAGTATACTGCCTACGAAGGGTGTTGAGTTGATGTTCTAGTCTAAGTAGTTCTCTAACTTTGTTTCCTCAAGGAGCTGATATTTTCGCCACGCAACATAGCTTTCACGGTTTCCCAAATTATCTTCGTGGAATTGGTTTGTATGTTTATAAGTTCGCCAATACTCCAGCAAATGTTCCCTAAATTTGGGATCATGATATAAAACTATTGGGAAAGCCCATCAGAACTCCCCTGGTTGCTGAGGTCCCAGTTGCTAGTCTAATCAAACCAAAGTGCGGTCCAATACCACCTATGGCCCAATTTCTGCCTTATGAATCAAGGTCAAAAGCCAGTAGAAACTAATAATTAGTCAATGCAAGACAATCAATTTGGCTCTTGAAAGGTGGGTAAAGGCCTCGGTAGGATGAAGAACTTGCCATACATCAATCAAATCTAAGGTTTGACACACTGCTGGCAATTCTTGTGCCGGGAAGGGCCCCCATCGCTTCGGGGGACAGGATATCCATATCTGGATCCCAAGCCATATTGAAATCCTTCCCCCCCCCCCCCAAAGAAAAAATGGGTAGAATGGGTTTATTATGAAAAAAATGAGGTCAGAGTTCGATAAAAGTTTTTATCCAAGCAGTTTGGTGCATAGGCACTACAAAGTAACAGTTCCTGATGATTTAGAGTCACCTGGCAAAGAACATATCTGCCTCCTGGATCAGAACAAGGGTAATAATTATGCCCCCAAAACCTTTACAAAATGTCCACTCCCTTTTTTATGCTGGGCTGCTGCCGTCACACAGTCACCCACCTACCAGCATTTTAATTTAAGGCGTTCTTCAGCTGTAAAGTATGTTTCTTATAAAAAGGCAATATGTTTTTGATGTTCCAATTGCTGCAGAATTTTTGATCTCTTAATTGGTGAATTAATACCTCCTTCCAAGTCGCCACTCTCATTTAGAAAACTCCCTCTCAACAGGTCGTCTAAACGAATACAAGAGTATCTGAATCCAAGAGGACCAGCCCAGCCATTGGTCCTGTCTTTATCTGTAACAGATCAGATCAGAAACTGTGCAGACACCACGGTAAGAAGGATCTAGTAGATAGTATGAGATCTGAGTCTGATACCAAAGCCTCCCAATAATCTCTCCTTTCTTTCTACTACCATTCAAATATTGACTTTCTGCCCTCAGCCTTTCCCACACAAAGTGAACCCTCTCCCCACTACAAAACCTGTCCCCACCCTGGCTATCTCCTAATAGGATTGGTCACTTCTCAACACCAATTCCCCATCCCCCACCTCTGGAACAAGAAGGATTTTTTTTTTTTGAGTCTCTGACCCCTACAAGATTGAGAAAGAAAACCATTATATATCCAATGTGTATAAAGAAATAAAAACTGTGCAGTGAGCAAACACAACCCAGAGGACTGAAGAGGATAAGGCCCTCCACAGCATGGAACAAGGTACTCTAATAGCATGAAACAAATGCCATTTCAGGAAAACAACAGAGGTGCTCAAGCCCTAAACAACTAAGAGCGCCTATAACAATTTCAAAGGAGCCTATGCTAACGAGGTCAAAAATCATGGGTAGGCTTAAAGAACATAATGAAGATACTACTGTCAAACCCTCAAGTGTAATATCTTTAAAGAGGCTTCAGGTGTGTGCTGAGGTTATCTTGGATATTAAAGCTTTATTTTCTGAAATTTACTTTATTGATTAAATGTAGCTAGTTTACTCACAGTTAGTAGTTCCTCCGAAGTTATTGCCCCAAGGCAAGACTCCTTGTAGTTCTGAGAGCTGTATCAGTGGGTGGAGATAGAAATCTGAAGAAAGGAAGCTTTTTTGCAGAGGTAGGAGAGTGGCCAGGTAGGTGAACAGTTCAGAGATGGGGTGCTGGGTTTGTGTAATATCTTGAGAAAAAGAATGGATGAGGTAAAAAGAGTTCACTGTAGGGGGGTAGTAGGACATGTGCTGTCTGAAGCACGGTGGAGAATGTCTGCCTCATGGGCTAGATGGGTCGAGAAGAACACCCACACACACAGGAGAGAGAAAGGACCGTTACGTCTCAAGGGGGGATGCACTAAAGTCGTCATTTCAGCCTTTCCCTACCGAATTCCATAGTGAATTGGTAGGGAATGGCTATGCATGAAGGAAAGGGAATGCAAATGACCTGCTCGTTGCAGCTCACTTGCATTCTCTAGCCCTTGGTAAAACCGTCGGATAATCGGCCGGTAGAGCATGCACTGAGCAGCCAAGTGTTATGCTGGCTGCTCTGCGCATCCCAAAGACGTCAAAAAAAACCCAAACCTCCTTTATGGACGTCCTTTATTGACAGCCTTGCCCCCCCCCCCCCCCCCCCCCCCCGGTCGTCGCCGCTCCCCCTTCCCCCTGCATTGAAATCAGAACTTTTACGCAGCCCCTGCCCCCCTTCCTCCCTCCCTTCCTCCCTTGAAATGACAGCTTCCCCGCCCCCCCTGAGGCCGCCGCTTCCCCCTCCGTCTGCCACCGGGCCCTCGCAGCGCCTCTCACCTCCGTGTGAAGGCACTGCACCGGCATTTTTGGGATCTTGCCGGGTATTTGTGACCAGGATTGGCCAGTTGGAAACGGGATGCTGGGCTCAATGGACCTTTGGTCTTTCCCAGTATGGCAGTACTTATGTACCTTCCGGAAACATCTATGTCTCCTCCAAGGACGGCATTTCCTGGTCCAAATCAGAAGAAAAATCCTCTTCTAAATCTTAAAACTGCCTGGGCCGCTTAGCAGCCGCTGCTTAGCCCTCCTGAGACCTCTTCACGGAAGCCTCTCCTGGAGCAGCTTTGTGCAATAAAAAAGCTTAGTACATTTGTACCACAAAGTCAGGTGGGAAGTCACCTTCACCCGCTGAAGAAACAGGAGTCTGAGGCAGAGCCAGTAGAGAGGCTGATAAAGCAGGCAGGAATGCAGCATTTAGAGGGGAAGACAAAATGGCGGCGTTTCCCGCCAAAATCGGCGCTGCCAGCGAGGCTGACCCGACCGCACTTACAAACTGCCAAATCAGACCCCCCCCCCCCCCCACCTGCTAACGGCGCCGACATTTTTACAGCCCCTGCTCCGACAAAGCATCTGCTGCAGTGCAAAACTTACAAGCACCGCTTGAGCTGACTCCCTGCCGCTGACAGACTGAACAACAGTGGAGCTTCTCTGCCATCGCGTCTGCCTAAGCCAACTGCAAACCAAAACAGGAGCCAGAAAAAACAACAGCAAACCATCACAGAGAGAAAACAAAAGCTGTCTTGCTCGTTTAAAGATAAAGTAAAGGGCAGTGAACCAAAATCAAACCTTGTCATTTTTTTTTCTCTTGGCTGCTTCTCCCTGCCTATATTAAAAAAAAAAAAGTTCTTCCCCTGAAGAGCTTGAGGAAACTACCTTTCTGTGCAGAGATTTCCTCTTTTTTTTTTTTACTTAAGCACAGCTTAAAGGAATACCAGGGAGGACATGGGGGGAGGGACCCGGCCACACGAGTTTGACACCCCCAAGGCGCTAAAAGACCCCCACGGGCCTCTGCCTCTAAATAATAGGCTTTTATATATATATATATATATATACGGATGCACAGAAGAAATAAATTCACCCAAACCAAGATATTAAAACCAATTAAAAAAATTACAGCAAAAAATAGAAAATATATAAAGAATATAACATAAATATAATATAAAGAATGAGACTGAAGGGCTCACCATCTTCTACCTGCTGGAGACTGAGATTACTGGATCTTTCTCTTGTTTGCCAACTTATTGGCTCTCTCTAGTGTCACAGTTTTTTTTCTCAGTCTCCACCTGCTGGAAGGCGTGCACAACCCATCAGTCACAATCTGGGCCGGTCCGGAGGGACGCTAAGGAATGTGGCCTTAAATTGGCCACACTTTTAAGCAGCTGCCATCAGCACCAAATTTTGCTTTGAATGCTCTCCAAGGGGAAATATACGCTTTATTCTACTTTTTTTCAATAACATATTACTTGAAATGAATGGGATATCTCTAAGATTTTGTTGATGACATTCTAACTCCTCACCCCATATCTTTGTTAAAATGTTGAAATTAATTCTGGGGAGGTGACCCGACAAGCATAATAATATTTCAGTTTTACCTTCTCAATATCTTGTAATTGGAGACATTGGGCCAAAGATTGTGCTATTGGAACTGATACTCCTTCCCCCTTTACACTGCAAATATAATGATGGGCTTGAAAATAGGCAAATTTGTCTGAGAGAGGTAAATCATATAATGCTTGAAGGGTGTCAAAAGAAAAGACTTCCCCTTTATCATCCATCATATCCCCCACCCATTGCAGTCCACGAAGGTATCATCGTTTAAATTTAGATTTCCAGCCTGGATTAGACTCGGCTATATTACCAAGAAAAGGTAAGAGGGGAGATACCAATGGGAATCCCCTCATTCTATGTCGTGGAGGGGCATAATCGAACGAAAACGTCTATCTCCAAGAACGGGTCCGTGAAGGGGCGGACCGAACCGTATTTTCGAAAAAAAATAGACGTCCATGTTTTATTCGACAATTTGTGAGCTGGGCGTTTTTGCTTTTCAGCGATAATGGAAAATGAAAGCGCCCGGCTCAAAAACGAATAAATCCAAGGCATTTGTTCGTGGGAGGGGCCAGGATTCGTAGTGCACTGGTCCCCCTCACATGCCAGGACACCAACCGGGCACCCTAGGGTGCACTTTTACAAAAAAAAAAAAAAAAAAAAAAGGTAAAGAGCTCCCAGGTGCATAGCACCCTTCCCTTGTGTGTTGAGCCCCCCCAAATCCCCCTCAAAACCCACTGCCCACAAGTCTACACCATTACTATAGCCCTAAGGGGTGAAGGGGGGCACCTACATGTGGGTACAGTGGGTTTGGGGGGGGGGGGGTTGGACGACTAAGCATTAAGCAGCACAATTGTAACAGGTAGGGGGGGGGATGGGCCTGGGCCTGGGTCCACCTGCCTGATGTCCACTGCACCCCCTAACAACTGCTCCAGGGACCTGCATACTGCTGCCAGGAAGGTGGGTATGACATTTGAGGGTGAAAATAAAAAGTTGTGAAACATCATTTTTTGTGGTGGGAGGGGGGTTAGTGACCACTGGGGGAGTCAGGGGAGGTCATCCCCGATTCCCTCTGGTGGTAATCTGCTCATTTAGGGCACTTTTTGGGGCCTTATTCATGAAAAAACAGGGTCCAGGAAAAGTGCCCTAAATTCTAGCTACAAATGCATACTTTTTTTCCATTATCGGCGAAAGGCGCCCATCTCTGTTTGGGTGATAACCATGCCCCAGTCCCGCCTCCAACAGGCCCCCGTCAACTTTGTACGCTTCTGCAATGGAGTGCAGTTGAACACGTCCAAGTTCGGCTTTCGATTATACCGTGTTATTCGTTTTTGTGCGATAAACGTCCATCTCCCGATTTAGGTCGGAACTTGGGCGTTTTTCTCATTCGATTATAAGCAGGTTAGTATCCTCCAGCAGCCTTTCATATATTTCCACACAACATGGCCATTCAAATGATTGCTAAGATTAATAGATTTATCATGCAACAAGTAAGGCCCTGATAATGGCTCTAGAATCAACTGTTCCAAGGCAAATGGGGTAAAAGCAGACATAGATTGAAACCAAAGTCCAAAAGTCAAATTATACATTTTTGGGTCCTTCAAACCCCAGCCCCCCCTTCTCCCGGGGGTTCTCAAACCAGTCCTCGGGACACACACAGCCAGTCAGATTTGTAGGATACTCACAATGAATCTGCATGAGATAGATTTGCATACAATGGAGGTAGTGCATGCAAACCTATCTCATGCAGATTCATTGTGGATATCCTGAAAACCTAACTGGGTAGGTGTGTCCTGAGGACTGGGTTAAGAACTCCTGATTTAGACAGAGATTCTGAGCTGTGAATACACTCAAAGCAACTTTCAATTGCTTTATAAAGCCGAGTGTTTCTATGTCGCACAAAGAGAGGCGGGGACTGAAGAAGAAAAAGCCACCTGGGAATTATCAATGTTATAAAAATATATATATTTTACCCAAAAGAGAGAGAGAGGTTAATGTTATGGGAAGCCCTACCAATCAACTGTGTTTTTTTAGCAGAGATGTTAAATTAGCTTTATACAAATCAGCAAGATTTGGGATTTATGTTAGCACCTAAGTAACAAATCATATCCTTTGCCTCCTTTAAGGGGAAAGCACTCCATTCTTGGTCTATACATACATGTAGAGGTGTAGGGCCTCTGATTTCGATACATTTAGTTTCAATCCTGACATAGAGCCAAAATCCGAAAATAATGTTAGTACATAAGGCAACATATCACCTAAGGTAGTAAGTAGCAAAAGAATATCATCAGCAAATACCAACATTTTAACAATTCCCTCTTCCACCGCCACCCTTGAAATTTCTCTATCCCTCGTCAGGTGGGCTAAAAGAGGCTCTAGAAACCATAAGTAGAGTACAAAGTGACGAGGCATCCTTGTCTCGTACCTCTACACAATGAAAAAGAGGAAGTTGCCACCTCATTCACCAATATCACCACCATTGGGTTAGTGTAAAGAATTTGAATGGCTGCCAGAAAAAAAAACCTTGAAAACCCAACTGTGCCATAAGTGGGAAGAGGTATGACCACTCAATGTGATCAAATGCTTTTTATGAATCAAATCCAATAACTAGAGCTGGTAATGATTGCTGTTGACAGCATTCAATAGCTAAAAACAACTTCCTAATATTAACAACTGCTTGTCGGCCTTTAACAAAGCCCACTTGTTCTTTATTGACCAACCTGGGCATGATTTTCGCCAGTCTTTCCACGAGTACCCTAGCAAGCAATTTCAAGTCGACACTAATCAGTGAAATAGGTCAATATGATTTTGGTAATAGATGATCTTTTCCAGGTTTTGGCAATACAGTGACTAGGGCATGATTAGAGTATTTTGGAAAATGTCCCTCAGAAATGATCTGAGTGAAATAAGCCTCAAGGGGACCCATTAACTGTTGCTGTAACAGGTTAAAAAATTATCCACTAAATTGATCAGGGCCCGGGGGTTTACCCAGTTTCAGATGTGCAATGGCCTGCCAGATCTCCTCACCCGAGATTGGCACATTCAGCTGTGATTGATCCTTCGACAAAGAAGGTAGAGAGATAGAGCCCAACCACTCGTCAAGGACAACCTTGGAGCAAGTAACCTCATATGAGCAAATTTTTGTGTAAAAATATAAAGACCTGCTGTACATCTTTCTGTGTGGTCACAGTCTGTCCAATAGAGGCTTTAAGGGCTGCAATTACCTCTTATTTTTCCAAGAGTTAGTAAGATTTATCAAAGGTTTACTAGGTTTATTACCATATTTGTGTAATCTGTATTTATGGAACTGAATATTTTTCATAGTCTTTTCATGGATTTCAGCATTAAGAGCAAATTGTGCCCTAAAATATGCATTGTTGTTTGTGACAGTAGGAAATTGTTGGTATCGACCTTTCAGCTCCCTACATTGAACTTGCAATGTCAACATTTGAGAAACCAATTGTTTGTTCCATTTACTTATGTAGGCCATTATGAGGGGCATAATCGAACGCGAACGCCTATCTCCATGGGCGTCTATGTCCGAAAACGGGTACATGAAGAGGAGGGACAGACCATATTATCGAAAAAATTGACGTTTTTCAGATGGGTGTTTGTTTTTTTTAGCGATAATGGAAACTAAAAACGCCCAGCTCAAAAATGTCCTAATCCGAGGCATTTAGTCATGGGAGGGGCCAGGATTTGTAGTACACTGGCCCCCCTGATATGCCAGGACACCAACTGGGCACCCTAGAGGTCAGTGCGGTGGACTTCAGAAAAAGCTCCCACATGCATAGCTCCCTTACCACGGGTGCTGAGCCCCCAACCCCCCTCCCTCAAAACCCACTACCCACAAATGTACAACACTACCATAGCTCTTAGGGGTGATGGGGGCACCTACATGTGGGTACAGTGGGTTTTGAAGACCTCCCATTTACCAGCACAAGTGTTACAGGTAGGGGGGGATGGGCCTGGGTCCACCTGGCTGAAGTGCACTGCGATACCCACTAAAAGTGCTCCAGGGACTTGCATACACGCAGACCTCTAGGACTTGTTGCTGCTATATAACATTGGCACACCAGTTGACACCTGAAGACTAATCTCTCCAAAAACGTCCTTTATTGGAATAAGCACGCTTACTCACAGTTAACTGCAGATCAGAGGTTGTGCCCCACTGGCAACGAGTCTCCCTGGTACTGAGATGAGCAGTAGGTCAGAGCTGGCAGAATGGTGTACAATGCCCTCTTTCAGCCACATTCAAGGTAAGAACTAAGTTCTGTAACATGGCTAACACGTGAAAGGGATCTAAAACTGGCTTACAAAAATGGCCACTACCTCATGGACTACCGGAAACAAAACAGGGCACACTCTGACCCAGTAAGCAGAGGGAAAAGCACCATGGGAGTAGAGCCTACCAACTACCAACATCGTGAGCATGTAACACAAGCTAGTGGAATCACAGAGCCCAATACCCTACACCCACCACAATGCACTGCTGATGTGACTCTGCAGTACCCTTAACAGAAAAGGTGTCACACTCACCCGAGACCCACATCAGAACCAGGGAAAGGCTGTCAGAGGATAGAACACATTCTGCTGTCATGGAGGTGGGTACGGCATTTGAGGCTGGCATAAAGGCTGGGAAAAAAGTTTTTAAAATGTTTTTTTTTTTGGTGGGAGGGGGTTAGTGACCACTGGGGGAGTCTGGGTAGGTCATCCCCGATTCCCTCCAGTGGTCATCTGGGCAGTTGGTGTACTTTTTTGGGACTTGTTCGTGAAAAAAAAGGGTCCAAAAAAAAAAAAGTGACCCAAAATCGAGGTCAAAACGCCTTTTTTTTCGATTATCAGCTAAAGACGCCCATCTCTCCTCGGCCGATAACCACACCCCAGTTCCGCCTTCACCACGCCTCTGACAACTTTACCCATTTCCGCGATGGATTGCAGTTGGAAACGCCCAAAATCGGCTTTTCATTATACCGATTTGGGTGCCCACAGGAGAAAGACGCCCATCTCCCGATTTGGGTCGCAATATAGGCGTTTTTCTATTTCGATTATAAGCAGGTATATCTCCTCTGTTTCACAGCCTTAGCTGCTTCCCAAAATTATTAAATGTTTGCTGGCATACTGTCTTGTCTTCAACGTCAGTGAGCCCTTAGGTCCCGCAAGGCCCCGAAGGACCTCAGAGGACAGCCGTGCAACCCCAATCTTCACCCGCGGCGACCGCCGTTCACCAGGGGTTGAGCCCCCAGCTGCAGGCGGTCAGCAGGACTGCTGGAACCGCGGGGTTGACAGACTGACCTGGCTAGAGTCGGGAGTAACGGGCAATCAGCAAACAGCAGTCAGGTGCAGGGCAACTCTCTGGGCAGGCGGCTAGCAATCAGTAGTCAAATACAAAGCACAGTCTCTGGATAGGCGGCTAGCAATCCGGTCAAGTACAAGCACAGTCTCTGGATAGGCGGCTAGCAATCCGTAGTCAAGTACAAGCACAGTCTCTGGATAGGCGGCTAGCAATCCGTAGTTAAGTACAAGCACAGTCTCTACACCGTAGACGGGTTCAGTCTCTGGGCAGGTCCAAGAAGACGCAACACGGAACCACTGCGCAGGCTTCGGGAACAGAACCTGAAGCAAGGGTGTCAGCTAGATTCCATATTTAAATATCGCGCCACCCCGCCCTCGTGGGAGAAACCCACCAATCCGGCCCTGGGAGTCGGCAGAGCCCCTCGGATTGGCTCTGCCCGATCTCCCAGGCGGAGTCACAGCCTTGGTCCTCCAATCCGGTGCTAGGTAGGCGGAGCTCCAGAGCCCCCGGCTCTGGAGCGAAGAAAACGTCAGCCCCAGCGTACCAGCGCCGCCATCTTGGGCAGCGCGAACCTCGTCCTGACCTCCTGCAACCAAGAGACCGGCGTTCGCCGTCGCCGGTCCTGGCCTGACCTGCCAGTCCCGCGGCAGCGCTGGCCCCCACGCAGGAACCCCCAGGCCGTCCTCTCGCACCGCGGAGGCCGCTGGCTCCCGCCCCCCGCGGCGGGAGAACAGGTAGGAGCGCGGGACGCGACAGTATCCCCCCCAGATGCCCCTTTTCCCCCGGGGCCAGGTTTAAGAGGAAAAAGTTCGTGGAAAGCCCTTACCAAGTCTGGAGCATGTATGTTGGTAGCGGGTTCCCAGGAGTTGTCTTCGGAACCGAAATGCTTCCAAGATAGCAGATAGTACAGCTTCCCCCGCCGCCTCTTGGAGTCCAGAATGTCCTCAACTTCATATTCCGGATCAGGATCCGCCTCTGGAACTACCGTCTCCTGATTCTGTGGATGCCACCAGGAACCCCGGAAACTCTTCAACAAGGAAATATGGAAGGCATTATGCACCCGTAGAGTACTAGGTAGCCGCAACCGGTATGTCACTGCTCCAATCCGAGACTGGATTGTAAACGGCCCAATGTACCGTGGTCCCAACCTCCGCGAGGGTACTCGGAGGCTTAGGTATTTCGTACTGTTATGGTATAAGCCAATCATCAGAATTAAATGTGTAGCATGATGTTGTGTTGGATCAGATACATATATATACACCAATATATTTGTGCAGCTTTTAAATATATATATATTGACACTGCAGCAGAGAAATAGTCTCATTCCAAAAGCCCTCTTCCCTCTCCCTTTGGGGAATATTTACAAGACAGAGGTACTGCTGCAGTGGCAGGGACCTCACCTTGCCTTTTCTCATTCCTTAAACAAAAGACTTAAGACTGCTTTAAAGTTTTAAATTGACTCTATTCCTCTGATCAACACAACAAAGATTGGACCTAACCAGAGGATGCAAGGAGACAAGCAAGTGGGAAAGGTGTGAATACCCCATTGAAAACAAAGACTTCAGAGGGGAAACCATAAACAGGACATTTGCTTGTCAAAGGTATACCTGCCCCTCCCATCAGCTTTCAGACATGTGCAGAAAGGAAGGACTTGTAATGTGTATCTGCTCCAGAGACTGAGCAGGAAGCCCTGTAAGTCTCGTGATGTCATAAGACATGAGACCAAGACTCAGGGGTCGTGTGCAGACATGAGACCAAGATACCACAATGCTTTGCAAATGCCCAAGGGTCGTGTGGAAACCAGGAAATCAGGACAAAGATCCACATGGTATATCCTCCTGCAGCTTGCAAGATATAAAAGCAAAAGCTGTTTCCCAAGAGTCAGATTCTCTTCAACTGCCAGCAAACTCAGGAATCCACTCACTGCAGAAGCCCTCTTGCTCCTGAAACATGTGCTCATCAATCAGCTGGACCACAGCATGCTTGTAACAAGGACTTGTAAGTTAACCTACCTGCTACTTTGTTCTATTTTATGCACAGATTATCTGTAAAGATCTCTTAAAACCTACCTCTCGTGTGCAATTGTATATTAAATCAATCTTTTTGAAGCTAAAAATACGGTCTCCTTGTGTTTTGAGTATATGGTATCTTTTATATATACTTAATCTATTTAATTTATTGCAATTATCACCTTTGGTGATTGGTGGAGAAATTAATATCCTAAAACTTATAAATACAGCGCCTGCTCTTAAATTATAAACAGTGGCGAGTTGCTCTAGAGCTATTTTCCCCAAAATAAATAATTTCTTGTAACATACAGTGGGGGAAATAAGTATTTGATCCCTTGCTGATTTTGTAAGTTTGCCCACTGACAAAGACATGAGCAGCCCATAATTGAAGGGTAGGTTATTGGTAACAGTGAGAGATAGCACATCACAAATTAAATCCGGAAAATCACATTGTGGAAAGTATATGAATTTATTTGCATTCTGCAGAGGGAAATAAGTATTTGATCCCCCACCAACCAGTAAGAGATCTGGCCCCTACAGACCAGGTAGATGCTCCAAATCAACTCGTTACCTGCATGACAGGACAGCTGTCGGCAATGGTCACCTGTATGAAAGACACCTGTCCACAGACTCAGTTGAATCAGTCAGACTCTAACCTCTACAAAATGGCCAAGAGCAAGGAGCTGTCTAAGGATGTCAGGGACAAGATCATACACCTGCACAAGGCTGGAATGGGCTACAAAACCATCAGTAAGACGCTGGGCGAGAAGGAGACAACTGTTGGTGCCATAGTAAGAAAATGGAAGAAGTACAAAATGACTGTCAATCGACAAAGATCTGGGGCTCCACGCAAAATCTCACCTCGTGGGGTATCCTTGATCATGAGGAAGGTTAGAAATCAGCCTACAACTACAAGGGGGGAACTTGTCAATGATCTCAAGGCAGCTGGGACCACTGTCACCACGAAAACCATTGGTAACACATTACGACATAACGGATTGCAATCCTGCAGTGCCCGCAAGGTCCCCCTGCTCCGGAAGGCACATGTGACGGCCCGTCTGAAGTTTGCCAGTGAACACCTGGATGATGCCGAGAGTGATTGGGAGAAGGTGCTGTGGTCAGATGAGACAAAAATTGAGCTCTTTGGCATGAACTCAACTCGCCGTGTTTGGAGGAAGAGAAATGCTGCCTATGACCCAAAGAACACCGTCCCCACTGTCAAGCATGGAGGTGGAAATGTTATGTTTTGGGGGTGTTTCTCTGCTAAGGGCACAGGACTACTTCACCGCATCAATGGGAGAATGGATGGGGCCATTGTACCGTACAATTCTGAGTGACAACCTCCTTCCCTCCGCCAGGGCCTTAAAAATGGGTCGTGGCTGGGTCTTCCAGCACGACAATGACCCAAAACATACAGCCAAGGCAACAAAGGAGTGGCTCAGGAAGAAGCACATTAGGGTCATGGAGTGGCCTAGCCAGTCACCAGACCTTAATCCCATTGAAAACTTATGGAGGGAGCTGAAGCTGCGAGTTGCCAAGCGACAGCCCAGAACTCTTAATGATTTAGAGATGATCTGCAAAGAGGAGTGGACCAAAATTCCTCCTGACATGTGTGCAAACCTCATCATCAACTACAGAAGACGTCTGACCGCTGTGCTTGCCAACAAGGGTTTTGCCACCAAGTATTAGGTCTTGTTTGCCAGAGGGATTAAATACTTATTTCCCTCTGCAGAATGCAAATAAATTCATATACTTTCCACAATGTGATTTTCCGGATTTATTTTGTGATGTGCTATCTCTCACTGTTACCAATAACCTACCCTTCAATTATGGGCTGCTCATGTCTTTGTCAGTGGGCAAACTTACAAAATCAGCAAGGGATCAAATACTTATTTCCCCCACTGTATTTATTTGTGCAGAACGTGGGCAGATATTCTGTGCGAGTAGCAGTGTTCTTAAATTATATTTTTGTATTTTGCTGCTTTATAGAGAACTGAGTATCAGGTTTCATTAATTAAATTTCCGATTGATAAATTGATAAGGTTTTCAGGGCATTTAGAATATTTAGAATGCTGTGCTGGATGGATGTTTGGTCTTATTTAGGTACTTATGCACTCATGTACTTTATGTATTTCATAATCAAATCTTTAGGCATGCTGTGGCATAAAATAAAAACCAATTTTGCAGTTTCTTTTGAGAAGGACATAGATAACCCCACTTTGCCTAAGCAATGCGTAGAATCCTCTGGCCCTAATCCTTGGACCCATAATGTAACTGATGATATTTCCACCCCCTCTGATATTGAAACAAAATTTGATTTATATTCAATTAAGGAAGGGAGCAAGAGAATTTCTGCATACACTTGGTTAATGTGGACCCATATATAAGAAAGGCCTTAAGGGAACATGCAGAATTGAATGAGAAGTTACTAGCCAAAGAGAGAGAATGCATGCAGGTAAACACAGAAAAGGATTTTCTGATCACAATGGCTAGTTGCTTAAATGATCAATTAGACGCCCTTAGAATACAGGTGCAATAGCAGACAGCACAGGAGACTAAAATGAAGGCCCAAATTCTAGCTTTAGAAATGCAGGCCAGCCAGGTTCCAGACTTGAAGCATTTAATCAGGGAATTAACACTGCAGATGCCCCCTATAGATGAGAATATTGATCACGTACAGGATTCACATTTGCAGGGGTCAGCCTTTACGGGTCTCCCATGTGCTCCTCCAGACCCAAATACAGCTACAGCCATGCATGTTTCAGCTGTGGTAACAGTATCACAGTCCACACCCGTAGCAGGAGGTTCAACTAGAACCATTAGTTCTCAGGCCCCCTCACAGCATCCAAAACCTCAGCACATATATGCACAACCTGTTCTGCAGTCTAATTAAATGCTCATGATTCAGCTCCTCAACACACAGATGCACCACCTGGGCTGCATTCTGATCTAAGCTCCCATAGAAGGGAACCTCTAATAAAGAAATCAGCTCCTCAGTATGTAGCTACTGAAAACCGCCAGCAAACATGTGACATTTTAAAATCTCATGGAGCCTTGCAGATATTGCAGATAGCTAACAATAAAAAGAGAAATTTGCCGCCAGATAAGCAGAAACCTATAACTGCAGGTCCTACCGTGCCAGACACTGACATATTCTCAGGCCTCCCTGAAATGTATTTCAATTAAACATGAGGAGACGCATCCAGCCTGGACTGGACTTCTCCACAGCATGACCCACTCTGCAGATGGCAGGGAAATCCAGGTGCTAATTTTTAAAATAGGTTGGACAGGAATATAGAAAAGTTTTTGCTATAAACCTTTTGAACACTGATATGTAGCTTCTATTGTTCTTTTAATTAAAATGTAGCTTCTATTGTTCTTTGAACATTTAAGATTTAGTAATGTCTCTCTGCAATAAGTAAGATTTAAAATGTCTTTCTATGATTAGCTTATAATTGCATAATTTGTTTTTGATATAATATTGTTTAAGGATTTAGAAATGTCTTTTTTCTGATGAGGACTCCACTGGAGTGAAACTAAATGCTGGGTAAGAAGTTTTAAAATGCCTCCTTATAATAGGTAACTCTCGTGGAGCTGAAACTTAATATTGTGCTTTAATGTGAATTAACAAGATATGCTTATTTTTATAGAAAGAAACTAAAGCTTAAGAAAATCAAGCCTGTCTGCCACTGCACGCTGCTCACATACAATGGTCTAAGATTATGGGAAGGAACTGTGAACAAGAGAGGGATCCCCCACCAGAACCAGCATGTGACCTGCTAAAATTAATGTGGAAGTGTCTTTCTGTCTTTTTCAGAGTTCGAGTTCTACTTATGAGATATTAATATTTTTATGGCGCTAGTAATTAATACATACATGGCTATCTCAGATACTTTTCTAAATAAATAGATCTGATTCTGTTCTACTTACGAGATTAATATTTTTTATGGTGCTAGGAATTGATATATATATGGCTATCTCAGATATATTTCTATATTTTAAAAATAAACAGATCTATGTTGTTCTACTTATGAGATAGTAAATGAAACTGCTGTGGTAATCCAAGATGGATGCCACAGATGATGCTTTTGTGCTTTATTAATTAATTTTGCTAATTGTTGCTTAGTTCTAAATGAATGAAAATGCTTTGGCAATCCAAGATGGATGCCGCGTTACGTTGCTTTTGTGTTCTTGTGTTCTACTTGCAGGTTAAGCTCAATCCTGGATCTGGAATGGACGATCGGAGACCTAAAGGCCTAATAGAGTTCTTTGTTTGTTTGTCATGTGGTCTCCATGTTACATGTTTGTTTTATGTTATGGGGTACCCAAGAAACTATAAGCAGACATTAATAGACCCTCCCTACTAACAGTCCCTCCATTAGTTCCATTGTCCAAGAAAGAAAAAAAAAAAAAGAGACCATTTCACTGGCAGACGAGCTATTAGAAAAGAAACCATGTTCACTATTATTGAAGCTATGGCTACAGACATATATTAAGTTCTACCAATTGCTATCTAAGGTTATATTTGAAATTATGAGCAAAGGTTTCTCTTTACATGATCTATCAGGTACAATCAGTACAGGGAATGTTTCTAACCTTTTTAGTTATTTATACATCACAGCCAGTACGTGCAAAATGCTCTCTCTGGAATGAAATATGGCTGTGTGAAAGCACAATTAACATATCTTTCTAAATTCTTTACAACATAACACTACTAAAGTGCTACATTAAACACTGCTAAAGCAGATAAATATGGTAACCCTATTCCCACACTCATACCATAAAAGTTTCTCTCTGAAAAATAAAAAGTTTCTCTCTGAAAGGTAGTTCATGGCACTATACCATGACTCTGTTTTGTTTATTTGGTCAATGATTAAGTAAATATTATTGCATAGGATTGATAGGAATACTTATTTTGTGTGTAATAGTAACCTAGGAAATATAATTGCATACCCTATGCCTTTCTTATTTCTAATGAAACAGTAGTATAATAGCTCCACATTTACACTCTTGCTTATGTATTAATACCTCAGTTAGCCTCTGAGATAGAGAATATAGGGAAACATTCACAGAGTATTTTTCCTTGGAAGTCACACGTGAGAATAGTGACCGAATAGATTGTTCCACCCCATTGCGGTGGTATAAATTGGTCAATGCGCACTCTCATGCTATTGATTTGGCTAGCATACTGGGTAAGATATCCTGTGGCCACAAACTGGGAGGCAGCCTATGCCCCTGAGCAGGTGATACAAAAGGAGGTGGTCTCTGGAAATAGAGCAAAATGGCACTTCTGTGGCTGAAGTCATATAAAGTGTACTTGCAATCCTATTTTAAACCAGAGCAAAGCCATACTCTGCCACCTGACTGAATGGAAGCCTAATGAAACTGACCACAGAAAACTTAACCCTAGCTACCTAAAGTAAGTCATGAGTAAACAAAGTAATAATGATGAGTCTTTTTGCTTATAACGTCATATCCAGCTACAGACCATATTCCAAGATCATAGTGATGTGACATAGTAGATGACGGCAGGAAAATACCTGCACGGTACAGTCTGTTCAATGTCCCATTATTAAAAGATTCACCTCTCCCAATACACATGCCCATGTAAACAGTTCAGTATCTTTGCTATTATTCTTTGAATTATGCTACTGTACTAGGTTAGAGTTAGAGTTTTAATTTTAGCTTTTATAGTTTATTTATGGTTCCTCGCTCCAATATATTAAAAATTTATTTTCACTCACAACCAAGAGAGGGACTGTTATGGTATAAGCCAATCATCAGAATTAAATGTGTAGCATGATGTTGTGTTGGATCAGATACATATATATACACCAATATATTTGTGCAGCTTTTAAATATATATATTTTGACACTGCAGCAGAGAAATCAGTCTCATTCCAAAAGCCCTCTTCCCTCTCCCTTTGGGGAATATTTACAAGACAAAGTTACTGCTGCAGTGGCAGGGACCTCACCTTGCCTTTTCTCATTCCTTAAACAAAAGACTTAAGATTGCTTTAAAGTTTAAATTGACTCTATTCCTCTGATCAACACAAACAAAGATTGGACCTAACCAGAGGGATGCAAGGAGACAAGCAAGTGGGAAAGGTGTGAATTACCCCATTGAAAACAAAGACTTCAGAGGGGAAACCATAAACAGGACATTTGCTTGTCAAAGGTATACCTGCCCCTCCCATCAACTTTCAGACATGTGCAGAAAGGAAGGACTTGTAATGTGTATCTGCTCCAGAGACTGAGCAGGAAGCCCTGTAAGTCTCGTGATGTCATAAGACATGAGACCAAGACTCAGGGGTCATGTGCAGACATGAGACCAAGATACCACAATGCTTTGCAAATGCCCAAGGGTCGTGTGGAAACCAGGAAATCAGGACAAGATCCACAGGCATATCCTCCTGCAGCTTGCAAGATATAAAGCAAAAGCTGTTTTCCCAAGAGTCAGATTCTCTTCAACTGCCAGCAAACTCAGGAATCCACTCACTGCAGAAGCCCTCTTGCTCCTGAAACATGTGCTCATCAATCAGCTGGACCACAGCATGCTTGTAACAAGGACTTGTAAGTTAACCCTACCTGCTACTTTGTTCTATTTTATGCACAGATTATCTGTAAGATCTCTTAAAACCTACCTCTCATGTGCAATTGTATATTAACTCAATCTTTTTGAAGCTAAAATATGGTCTCCTTGTGTTCTGGTATATGGTATCTTTTATATATACTTAATCTATTTAATTTATTGCAATATCACCTTTGGTGATTGGTGGAGAAATTAATATCCTAAAACTTATAAATACAGCGCCTGCTCTTAAATTATAAACAGTGGCGAGGTTGCTCTAGAGCTATTTTCCCCAAAATAAATAATTTCTGTAACAGTACTTAGCCATACCTTTTGCCCCGGCTGTAACACCGGGGCGGGTCGCCGGTGGCGATCAGCAAAGGACTTGTACTTGGCGGCCGTTCATTGCAGTTGTTCTCGGGTCATCTCCCAGAACCTCCCGCAGGTCAGTTAAGGTTTGAAGTAACCATGGGCGTAGGAGAGTCAGAGGGAAAAGGTGACAGAAGCCGTGGGTGTAGTCATATACCAGGAAGAAAGGAGATTGTCCAGAGGCGGGATGGTCACTGTGGTTGTAGGCAAACTCAGCCCAAGGAAGAAGGGACGACCAGTTATCTTGGCGCTTGTTAACAAAGGCCCACAAGAACCCTTTCAAAGTTTGATTAATCCGTTCTACCATACCGTTGGTCTGAGGGTGGTAGGCCGAGGAGAAGTGGGTCGCAACCCCCAGAGCAGAACACAAGGCTCTCCAGAATCGGGAAGTGAACTGAGTTCCACGATCGCTGATGATTCTGGTCGGCAGCCCATGGAGCCGGAAGACATGTTGAATGAACTGTCGGGCTAGGGATGCCGCCGATGGAAGTCCCAGCAGGGGAACAAAATGGGCCATTCGGGAGAACCGGTCTACCACAACCCAGATCACGGTGTGTCCCTGGGAGCTGGGGAGGTCCGTTGATGAAGTCCCATAGACAATTCCCTCCAGGGAGCTGTAGGAACGGGTAACGGTTGCAGGTCCCCCCAAGGACGCCCAATCACCGACTTTGTCCGGGCGCAGACAGGGCACGTCGTGACAAAATGGAGAATATCTCGCCTCATCTGAGGCCACTGGTACTGTCGAGAAATCAGACGAAGGGTCTTTTGAACCCAAAATGTCCGGCCCATACGGAGGAATGTCCCCCAGTGCATACTTTCCCTCGGTCCTGAGGAGGCACTAGCTTCTTCACCGGGGCAACCCCCCCTGGGGCCGCACTAAGACAGTTAGGATCCAACATAGGATGAAGCTCTTCAATCTCCTCCGGGACGTCAAAGCTCTAGAGAGGGAATCTGCAGGGGTATTTTGGGACGCAGCCTGAAACACGAGTTGAAAATGAAATCTTGCAAAAAATAATGACCAACGGGCCTGTCGAGGATTTTAGCCGTTGGGCTTCTTGTAGATACAAAAGATTCTTGTGGTCAGTAATCACTGTAAATCGGTGCTCCGCCCCCTCCAGCAAATGTCTCCATTCTTGCAGAGCTAACTTCAAGGCTTAGAAGTTCTCTGTCCCCCACCGTATAATTGCGTTCCGCTGGGGAGAACTTACGGGAGGAGAGAAGCAAGGCTGGCGCCGGCCCTTGGCGTTAACTTGAGAGAGGACGGCCCCGCGCCCAAAGCGGAAGCGTCAACTTCCACAACAAATGGTTTGTTAGGGTCCGGGGCCAACAGGATAGAGGCAGATTCAAACGCTTTCTTTAATTGACTGAAGGCGGCTTGTGCCTCTGGTGGCCAGGTTTCAGACGTCTGCATGTTTTCTAGTAAGTGCTGTCAACGGCGCTTGTCAATTGTGAATAATAAGGAATAAACTGGCGGTAGTAATTCGCAAACCCCAAGAAACCGCTGTAGCGCTTTTAGTCCCTGAGGTTGCGGCCATTCCCGGATAGCGCGGAGTTTATCGGGATCCATTCGCAACCCCCCTGGTAGCAGAATATGTCCCAGGAAAGGCAGGGATTGCTGGTGAAAAGAGCACTTGCTAAGTTGGCAAACAAGTGGAATTGCCGTAGGCGCTGCAGCACAGTACGAACGTGGATCACATGTTCCATGGGGTCCTTGGAGAAGATCAGGATGTCATCCAAGTAGACAATCACTGTGGAATACAACAAGTCCTTGAGCGCGAAGTTGATGAATCTTTGAAACACTGCGGGAGCGTTGCATAAGCCAAAGGGCATTACTAGATATTCAAAATGTCCCTCATGAGTATTAAAGGCAGTTTTCCACTCGTCCCCCTCTCGGATGCGGACCAAGTTGTAGGCCCCACGAAGATCCAACTTGGTGAAGATCTGAGCTCCCTGCAACCGGTCAAACAGTTCTGGAATGAGAGGTAGGGGGTATCGATCCTTCACGGTGATGGCATTTAGACCCCGATAGTCCACGCAGGGTCTCAACGAGCCATCTTTCTTGGTCACAAAAAAGAATCCGGCCCCGGCAGGGGACGTAGAGGGACGGATGAACCCCTTCTGGAGATTCTCCCGAATATAGGCTTGCATTACCTTGATTCCTCCCGGGATAGTGTATAAAGACGGCCCCGGGGCGGCATGGCGTCTGCCATCAACCTGATAGCACAATCAAAGGATTGATGAGGCGGTAGGACATCAGCTTCCACGGGACTAAATACATCCGCAAAGTCCCGGTATTCCACCGGCAGTGTAGCGTGACAAACTGGCACAGTTCTAGGGGTAGGTACCACTGCAGGACAACTGGATTTCTGGCCCTTCAAACAGGCTTCCATGCAGGCGTCACCCCATGACCGGATCTTCCCCAAGGTCCAGTCTATGACGGGGGATGGCGCCGTAGCCAGGGCAATCCCAGCACCACTGGATGAATGGTACGGGGTAAAATAAAAAATTGAGCCTCCTCACGGTGATCCTCCCCTACCTGAAGTCCCAAAAAGGGGGTTACCTCCGTAATAGGCTGAGGTAATGCAGTACCTTGAATGGATGTCACTTGCAGCGCAGGTCGATAAGGTAGTGTGGGCAACCCATCTGCTGCAGGAGTTCATGACAAATGAAGTTTCCCCCAGCCCCGGAGTCCAAGAGGGCACGGGTGTGAATCATTGTCTCTTGCCACCGCTGCGTTACCGGCAGAGTTACCAGCTGATCTGGTAGGGGAGCGGAGTGCCCCAAGACCCCTCCCTTCAGGGTGCCTTGGGGGTAGCGTTTCCCGCCCGTGCGGAGCAAAAGCGGACGAAATGTCCGGCCTCACCGCAATGTAGGCAAAGCCCGCCCCGCAGGCGTTGATTCCTCTCCCGAGGAGACAATCGTTGACGACCGATCACCATCGGTTCCTCACCAATCTCCTTAGGCTCCTGGGAACCACGGCGGGGGGACGGCCCCTTGCCAGTCTGAGACGCACCTCGAGACCACCTCCGCCGGTCTGCTTGAGCTCTAGCTCTCTCTTGAAACGGGTATCCACACGGACACAGAGCGAGATTAGGGCGTCCAGCTGCCCCGGGACCTCCCTTCCCGCCAGCTCGTCCTTGATTTGCTCCTGAAGTCCCTCCAGGAAGATTGCAGATAAAGACTCTTGATTCCAACGCAACTCAGTTGCTAGAGTCCGAAATCGAATGGCATAGTCAGCCATGGTCCCTTCGCCCTGTTGAATCCGCAGTAGTATGGACGCCACGGAAGACGGCCTTCCTGGGAGGTCAAACACCATGCGGAAGCGGCGCTGAAACTCTGCATAATTATCCAGGAGCGGATCCTGTTGTTCAACTAACGGGGACGCCCATGCCAGGGGCCCGTCCCGTACACAAGGAAATAACATAACACACTTTAGTCTGGTCTGAAGAAAAGGCCTCCGGTTGCATCCTGAAGGCTAGGTTGCACTGATTAAGGAAACCCCGGCATCCTCCGGGAACGCCATCAAATCGTGCAGGCTCAGGGAACCGAGGTCCCGAAAGGGACCCTCCCGGACGGGGAGCCGCTGTGGCCCCCTGGACCGCAGCGGCCTGGTTCTGTACCTGGACCGAAGAAAGCTGAGAGCACACGTTCTGGAGTGCCCCTGACAGGGCATTCAACTGCTCCTGCTGCTGCTGAAGGGCTTTAGCCAGGTCCCGCAGATCAGGTAGGATAGGCGAGCTCATGGCTTCAGGTTCCTGTCTTGTCTTCAACGTCAGTGAGCCCTTAGGTCCCGCAAGGCCCCGAAGGACCTCAGAGGACAGCCGTGCAACCCCAAATCTTCACCCTCGGCGACCGCCGTTCACCAGGGGTTGAGCCCCCAGCTGCAGGCGGTCAGCAGGACTGCTGGAACCGCGGGGTTGACGGACTGACCTGGCTAGAGTCGGGAGTAACGGGCAATCAGCAAACAGCAGTCAGGCGCAGGGCAACTCTCTGGGCAGGCAGCTAGCAATCAGTAGTCAAATACAAAGCACAGTCTCTGGGCAGGCGGCTAGCAATCAGTAGTCAAATACAAAGCACAGTCTCTGGGCAGGCGGCTAGCAATCAGTAGTCAAATACAAAGCACAGTCTCTGGATAGGTGGCTAGCAATCCGTAGTCAAGTACAAGCACAGTCTCTGGATAGGCGGCTAGCAATCCGTAGTTAAGTACAAGCACAGTCTCTACACCGTAGACGGGTTCAAGCAGTCTCTGGGCAGGTCCAAGAAGACGCAACACGGAACCACTGCGCAGGCTTCGGGAACAGAACCTGAAGCAAGGGTGTCAGCTAGATTCCATCTTTAAATATCGCGCCACCCCGCCCTCGTGGGAGAAACCCACCAATCCGGCCCTGGGAGTCAGCAGAGCCCCTCGGATTGGCTCTGCCCGATCTCCCAGGTGGAGTCACAGCCTTGAAGACGTCGGCCCCCGCGTACCAGCGCCGCCATCTTGGGCGGCGCGAACCTCGTCCTGACCTCCTGCAACCAAGAGATCGGCCGTCGCCGGCCGCCAGTCCCGCAGCAGCGCCGGCCCCCACGCAGGAACCCCCAGGCCGTCCTTTCGTGCAGCGGAGGCCGCTGGCTTCCGCCCCCCGCGGCGGGAGAGCAGGTAGGAGTGCGGGACGCGACACATACTCTTTATTATACTCGCAATAAGCCTTCCATTTATTCATTAAGTAGTGCCAAAATGCCAAGATTCTGTAAAGGTAAACTGGAAATTTCCATCTGGAGACTCCATTTCCACCCAAACCAAGGTCCTCTCCAGCAATATTTAAAAGGGTATGATCAGAGATAGCCAATGGACTTACTGTTGCACTGTTAATGTTTGGAAATAGGTCACTGGACACAAATATAAAGTCAATACGAGACATGGTGTTATATGCTCTAGAGATGCGAGTATAGTCTTTCTCTGTTGGGTATAAGAGCCTCTGTGGGCCCAGAAGACCCAAACTACAAAGAAGCATCCCCAATCCCATGTCTGTTCTAACCTGTGCTCTAGGGGCAGACATTGTTCAATCCATCTCTACATTCTGTTAACGTCGCCTGCCAAAATCAGAGGAGTATCTCTCAGGGGTGCAAGAATAGGTATCAGGGCTCTAAAGCATTTTTTATGTCTGGCATTAGGTGCATAGATAGAGGCAATCGTGACCACATTCCTATTCATTTTCCCTTGTACTATTACATACTGACCCTCTGGGTCCTGAATGACTAATCTCTTTACATTGAGCCTGAAAAAAGGGGGGGAAATGTGGGATACAAATGCAATAAATAAATAAATAAATAAATAAAATGTACAGCTTTGCTAATTAATATAGCTACCCCTGCCTTTTTTCTAGAAGAAGATGCATAATAACAATGTTGTATCCATGGGGCCTTCAACTTGGGATTCTCCTACATCAAGAGCTTTGTTTCCTGTAGGCATACTACTTCAGCAAGAAAACTCTTCAGAGTCTGCAAACATTTGGTTCACTTAACTGGGGAATTGTTACCCTAAACGTTCTAAGAATACAGCTTTAAAGATATATGAATTATTTCACACAAACATAAAATAGTATCTCACAAATACAGCAAATGTTATATACATAGATGGCTGAAAGAGTGCCCAGCCTTCACTCCCACATCCAGCACGTAAGAGATAAAATCAATTATTTGGCCTCCAACCACACTCGGAACAGAGGCACAGGCAGCTCCTTGTGACTCTGGGCAAGTCACTTAACCCTCCATTGCCCCAGGTACAAGTAAGTACCTGTATATAATATGTAAGCCGCATTGAGCCTTCCATGAGTGGGAAAGCGCGCCTGTTAGACCCTATCCAATTTCTCCTTCCATACCATCCACTGTCTCTTGCTCTCCATGCTATAGCTAATATTTTCACACCTTAGAGCTGCCAAAACCTCTCTCAGCTCTTTTCTTTTCAGTGTAGACAGTGCCAGCTCTGTGAATACTCCTAGTTTATTGGTCTCTCAGGTAAGACTGTCCATGGATTTCAGTTTTGCATCTATTTTCTCTTTTAATGCCAAAGTTGTGGTGTCAGATCTCTATATAACAGGGCAGGCTTTTTCTAGGTGGGTCCTGTACCCTGTGTTAGTAGGCCAATTTTAAATATCCATACCTTCCAAGGATATTTTCAGAACTACTTCATGGCAGTTGGCAGTCTATAAACCCTGATGTTTCTGGAATTCTCTTAATCTCAGGTTCTGTCATTTAAATCTGTTTTCCAAACTCCCATTTTATCTTCCGTTACCTCTTTGTACTTTCTACACAATCTGTTCCAATCCTGCAAGTTCCCCCCTTCCATGCAGCTTAACTTCCTTCATTCGTCTAAGTGATTAAGTTAAGTGATTTTGAATCATTTTTGTGGTTTGATATCATTAAGTCTTTTTCTCTTCCTAGATGTCACTTGGTGTTCTGTACCATAAGCACTAGTTCCTGATGAAGCCTCAACAGGGGTGAAACGGTGGAAGACTCAGTGAAAGTTAAGTGCTGCCTTTTCTCACCTTTTGGAAGAGTTAATAATGTCTATATAAATGCACAGAAAAAGAAAAAATATAAAAAGAGTGGAGTTTTTTGCCCGATGATAGAAACGGGGTATTGGTTTGAAATATTAAAACCAGATCATACTAAAAGATAGTCCTCTAGTTTCTGAGGGCTTTTCTCCTATAAAAGATATTTCAGCAATTTTGAACGTTATAGGCTAATGCTGCTGTTTTGTTAGTATTAGATTGCCATGGAACCATTCCCTGATCTCCATTCTTAGATCCTCATTATCAGCTCCTCTGTATTTAGGGCTTTCCTCACCAGCGTTACCTTCTCTTGCACAAGCTTTGCTTGACACCTGCCCCAGTACCACCATACTGTTCAAGTAACATGACATAACATCTGGTCTTATATCCCACTTACACCTTGCAGTTCAAAGTGGGTAACAGTAATATCAAGAGCCAGAACAATTCTCTGGGAGGACAGTTAAAAAAAAAGAGTGACAAAGTTATGATTAAAAATCTTTTTGTATAACAAATTTCTGAAAGAGCAGAGTCACTCTGAATATTTTTGCTAAACGACAGATAAGAATGAGATAACCGAAATGTCCCAGCAAACTCTTTCCAATGACTGGCGGCCTGAAATGCCAGTCATTTTAAACATTTTTAGTCTTTTCCTTCCTCTTGGTGAAGGAAAGAAAAACACAGTTGGACAATTTAGCCTTCTGCTTCTTAAGGAGACAGTGAATTGGAAATGGGAGTATAAATACTTCGGTGCCAGTCAATGTAATATCAGATATTTAAAAAAACAGGCCAATTTAAAAAGAATTCTAGCCTCAATGGGCAACCAATGAAGTTTAACTTAAAAGAAATTCTGTCATATTTAAACCAAAAATCAGGCGTACTGCCTTGTTTTGTACGGTCTGTAGTAATTTCAGTTGACCCTTAGTGCAGCCCAAGAAACCAAGATTACAGACATCCATTTGCGAGAGTAAGAGAACTTGTACCAGGAGTTTGAATTGATCATCTCAAAGTTGTTTCAAATTCAATGAAGTTTCCTCATTAAAAAAAAAAAAAACTATTTCTTTATTAGGGAGATTTGGACTTCCATAGAACCTGAATTGTCAACAAAGACTCCCAAGATCTTTATCAGTGTGGACAGCTATAATACAAATAGAACTGGGAGTGGAATCTGGGGTTATTGTCGAAACACAGAAATTTGGTCTTATCAGAACTGCTACCTGCATAGATACAGTCTTTCAGATCCACAGGATTTTTTTTTCTTCACCATCATCCTCCTGACAACTGTTTCAGAGGAGGTTGCCATGGGGCCAGGATGTTTCAACTTGACAGCAAACTGTTCAATTTATGCTAAGTATTGTGGGTCAGTTGGAGAGTTAGGATTAGGCAACCACCCTGGGAAGAGACATCACTTCCTCCCTATATTTTGTTGCCTCTGCAATTATTGTCATGTTCATGGTTGAAGACAAGCCTTAGCTCATTTTGTGTGATTTGTGAACATGTTTGTCTGAAAAAAGAAAGTTATTTACCTGTAATATGGGTTCCTGAGATCAGCAGTTCACCAGTCAGCCCTCCCCCCCCCAACCCTTGGAATATGCTATTTCCCTTAAATAACTTACTTAAATGAGAATGGAGAAACAAAGACTGCTTGTCACCTTATAGTAACAAGAACCTTAGATACAGCTAAGTAACTTTGCTTTCTTTTCTAGTACATCTCCTTATGCACTCAAGCATGGCCTTCAGGACATCCAAACTCATGGCTCCAGGGTCCCTTTTCTGTTTGCTGGTTAACAGTTCTTTCCCTCTTAATTAACACAGGCTGTTGGGGCTTTGTGCCTCAAATGGACGATTTTATCCTTTTTTTGAACTGAAGCAGCATCCCAACTCTTGGCTTCCAAGAAGAAAGATGCATGTAGTTGGTGTGGTAAATCCAGCCCCCTAGAAAACCACAAAGGCCAAGCACAAGCAACCTTTTAATATTTGTTTACTAGTAAAAAAGGCCCATTTCTGACACAAATGAAACGGGCGCTAGCAAGGTTTTCCTCTGAGTGTGTATGTTTGAGAGAGTGTATGTGAGAGTTACTGTGTGTGAGAGAGAGTGAGTCTGGGTGCGAGTGTGTCTGTGAGAGAGAGAGTGTGTGTGAGAATGTGTGTGTGCAAGTGTGAGAGAGAGTGTGTTTCACACAGATACAGTGTGTGCAAGAGAGTGTGTGTGAGATACAGACTCTCTGTGAGACTGAGTGTATGAGACCAAGAGAGTGTGAGTGACTG